>NC_136062.1:388506720-389106720 GCF_964261635.1 Lissotriton helveticus
CGATTCCGAAACGGCCATTGCCTAGTTATATCGTTTATGCACTTTTGGTTATTTGTTATGATATATTCAAGATGCTTATAGGTGAGCTAAGTTTTCACTACTGCTGCCTATGTGGTGCTTTTTGTGTGAGAGTAGCTTGAGATGCTCACTGTCTATGCGGTGATTGCGCGATGTATCTAAGGAAAGCTGTCACTGGTACCTGGCGGGGACTATACAAATGCTATTTTTCGTGGCGTTTGGTACAACCTTTTCACAGTGTAAATGCCAAAAACGTGTTCCTTTTGTTAGTGCCTCTTGCCATTGGTCTTCTGATTTTTTTTTTTTTTTTTCATGATCTCTAAACAGTTGAATTTCTTTTAGTTATCCCTTCACAGGAACATATCTGTGCGAGTAATCTTTGAAACGCTTTGAAGGCATAATTTTTTCCTTCCTCCAGGACTGATGCCAAACACCACAAAAATATACGTATTCTTATTGAACTTTTGCTAAAGAATTTTTGGTTGGGTGACATATTGCAGAGCCTGAAAAAGAGACCATAATGAAAATGTATTTTCTGTCTTTTGCATTAACTACCGAAAGTCCATATTTAGTCTATAAAGCTTGTGCAGTTAGCACGGCTTGTTCACTTAAACTTCCTGTCTGCATTTGTGTACAATACTCTTCTGCAGCTTGCAGTCAGCTTGAGTACTGTAATTCTTCACCTAGTCAGTGACTCGATACCTGCTGTAAGCATTGTTCTCTTATATTTATATGCCTATAATGGATGGATAAATAACGTCAACATGAGTAGAGTGTTTCTTTTAAGTATGTTTACTTGTTCGCATGTTTGTACAGATTTATGTATTTTTTATGTTTTATGTGGAGGATTTTTGTGTTTATAATTTGTATCTCTTGCAACGAATGCGTGTGCAGTTCTGTTTCTATGTCTTAATCTGGAAGTTTGATAATGTGTTAATGTTAAGTGTGGTTCTAAAGACCGATTAGTCGGCCTGTAGTAAGTAAGCCTGTTGACATGAATTGTAGATGCCAGGGCTTTACTATTACAATAGTCAAGCTGCAAAAGTGATTTTTTTTTTGTGGTGGTTTGTTAGGGTGGCAGCATTTGATCGTTTTTTAAATAATGACAGTTAATTTCTTTCTGCACATCCAGCATGCAGTAGTGGCAATGGCTGCAAGCGTATATCGATGGACCTCTGCACATCACAAGTTTAATTTCCTTGGCACCAAAATAAACTATTTGTGATTAGGCCCAGAAAACCTAAAGTCTACTCTTGTGAACCTTTCAACTGATAGCAATAAAGCAGTGCGACCATATCAAGTGGCAGCAACACTTGTTGGACCTTTAAACGCATTGAAGCTATACTTTGACTGCAGGTAGGTTGTTGAAGGCTAGTTGAAATGGAACCCAAGCATCAGTTTCCTGATCTGCACGTTCCACTAAACTGTACCTCAAATTAGTTTTAGAACACCTCCATCGGGCTCTGACAGCTCCCCCCACCCCCTCATTCCCCCCCGTTAAATAAATTACCGAAGGAGTTTTACCAGTCCGAATGGGCTTTTAAATTTTTTTTGTCTTTTTCTGATTCTTTAGCTCCAATCTCTTAAGATTTTGAGTATGTCAGAACCAATGAAAGTATTTTGTGGTTTCCGTTGTGCTGAACACGGTGGCCAAAGTATGACTTGAACTCCAGGTCTGTCTCTGACCTTTTTGCGTCGAAGACGAGGCCCCAATGTTCTCATGAGCAAGATTTGCGCCTCAGTCACCTCTGGCTGCAGTCACGAGGTTTGTGAGCTCAGCTCCAGTCTTTCTAAAGGTTCAGGAATCTTGGTTCCCCTGACAACCCGGACCTCGCTTGGGTAATCCCGAGAACGGCTGGCCTGCCCTTGTAAAAGGGCACTTTTAGATTTTCATTTTGTAGCTGTGAACCAGGCCAGTCGGTCTTTACTTCAGCTGCCGTTTCCTAAAGTACCGGGCAGCGTTTCCTGCTCTCGGACTTTAAACTGCGCTTCAAAGACGCGTGTTCATTGGTACCATTTTAATTTATGCCCATAACCAAAGCCATGGCATGCCCCGGTGCATATTTCCTTCTTGCTGATCGTAACAATAGTTTACACTTGGCAAAGCTCGGAGAAGCCATGTGCAGCTTAAACCCCTCTAGATATGTTGCACTCCATCCCTGGGTGCCGAGCAGATTTGTGTGTGGGTACATAGAGCATTTCCGAGGCGTTTAACCGGGGCTAGAACTCGTAGTTGCACCTGTGTACAGCGCATTTCATGACTGGGGCGGCGCGAGCGGTCTGAAGCTCGAGCGCTGTGTGCAGGAGCCAAGTTGAGTTCACGTAGGGTGCATTTCACTCGAGTGCGCGCGGAGGTTCCTGGCACGAGTACTGATCCGAGCCCTGCCAAGCGTTTCGTATTCTTTCCATTCCGTGGCTTTCTGCTTTCATTCTTTCTCCGCCGACAAACACGGCGCTTCCTTTTCTTTTTATTTATGCATATATTTAATTATGGAGTCTCAGAGTGCTTTCGATCACGCCGGGTTGTGTAATTATTGCCTTCTAGTCTCCATAGAGTGCGACCTTTTTCCGGCGCACTCCTCAAAAATCTTTATTTCCGACACACTCTCCTGGTATACCACTGTCGGTTTCTTTCCACAATTCTTTTCTCGCTCTTACATTTTCAGGTCGATCCTACAGTCGGCGCACATGCGCTGCGAGGCACACTGCATTCGGTATGAGTTTGGCCACTTTTAATTGGTTCCTTCCAATGCCTTTCCAAATGCTTTTTTTTTGTGTGCTTAAGGGTGCCATCTGGCCCTCCTTTGGGCGTGTTTGTCACGCCCATGGCAACTGACACTCTTACTTGGGTCATTTCACTTCCGGCCATTTCATTCTCGGTGCACTCTTCTTTTTTTTTAAATTTTTTTTTTTAATGTGTTTTTGGACGGAACACTGGAGTCAGTGCATGCCTGTTTGCTGCAGGAAAACGCCCTCCGGCAGAATCGGAACTTTGGGCAGCCAAGCATGAGCTACTTGGCAGCTCTGGCCCTCCGAAACATCCATGCCCCTCCTCTCAATTTGGTAATAGTTCCCCCACACCACACTGTCACCGCAAGGCAGTGCTGAACAGAAAGGCCTGACAGCCAATGGGGCAAATCTACTCCGTAGCAAGCCCACGGTCATCAACCTGGCAGTAACATACAATGCATTTTGTACTTATTAAACACTTCAAACAACCTGCCATGGTAAAGCTCAGGCTCCCCTCCCGCATGTCTCCTCCCCTCTCCCTGTTCTCCCCCAGCCTGCACATTCATACTCCGGGGCTTCCGCACACCGCTCACTCCTTGTCCCTGTGTGCTGCATGACCACTTTGCGGTAGGGTTACCAGATTCTATGTCAGGACCGGAGGCTTCTGATTATGCTTCTCAATCTTTACTTGAAGCTCACAGCAGCCAATGAAAATGCTTGCTTTTCATTTAAAATAACGTTAAACACTACATATCCCATCATGTCTCACATGTAGGCACGCCCCTCTAGTCCATAAGAGGCCTCTGCCTGCCGCCATCTTCCTCTTTCTTTGCTGCTCACAGAGCTAAGTGCACCTTCGTTTACTCCCTTTGATGCTCAGTTGTGATGATATATGTTGATTATAATCCTCGCCTCCGTGTCCTTAATAGAATTGCAAATTCTTGTCGCGAATGCTAGCAAATTTGTGATTGTTCAGCGATATTTTGCCCAATTGTGCGAGCAGATAATCAAGTTGTGTGGGCAACTAGAATTTGGGCTAGAATTCTCACCGTGTGCAGCAGATTCACAGACTATTGTGTCGCAGCCATGTTCCAACCCGAAGTTGCTTAGCCACGCCCCTCTTGCAGCACTCTGAGATCCTGCTGAGTCTTTTTGGTTTAGTGACCGTACATGAACACAACAAAAAGTGGCAAAAAAGCACGTTCTTTATTGTTGGGAATCTGAGATTGTGTTCGTAAACTGAAATTGTGTCAGAGGGAGCCAAGTAATTGAGCATGGGGCAAGAGAAACACTTTCTTCTGTCTGCCGCTTTGTGCTGGATGTGTTTGTGTACTGCCTACCTTCACCCAATTCCGTTAGGAAAGCGCTGGTTTTGTCTAGAATAATGCAGTGATTTGATTTGATTTACTTTGCCAGCCATATTTTGTCGGAACTCCCCTGCTGGGATTAATAAGTCTGATTTCTGAGTACAGCTTTGATTTCTCTTTAAACTTATTTAATGCTTCGTGAGTCTAAATGGAGTGACCACTTTGGCTTTTTACACTGTTGCCAACAGTATCTGTCTTTTTTTTCTGGGGTGGGGTAGGGGTAAGGTAGCTGGTGCATTAAACAGCCATGCATGCTTCAGTCCCACCCCCGTGCCATGATCATAAAAGGTGTTGTTTAAAAAAACTTGGATAGAGACCAAAAAATTATTATCATGTATGTCTGTTCATATCTATGACAAACATACAGATCATGTATGTTTGTCCAGGAAATGTCTAACACTAAAAGCAGTTGATGAAGACAAACATAGCCCTTTTAAAAAAAACACAGACGCAGTCTGTATTCTGGAATATGTTTTCATTCCTGGAAGGCGCCTGCCATGTTTCTCAGTCTCTAGGTGCACACCGGTTTCAGATAAAGTTAGAAGGCCGCTCTAAAAATAAAATAAATCCACCCTTCCTCCCTATATAATTCCTTAGACCCACCCTTCTGTAGTATAGTTCCTATATCCCTGATAGGCTGTACGCATTGGAATAATATACACTACAGTTTTAACAAGGAACTGAGGTCAGTATGTCTCCATTGAATACATTAAACTTAATTTCTTGTGTGTGCCAGCTAACTCAGACGTCACTAGAAACTTCTCGAATAAACAAGAAGGGATTATTTTCGAACAACTGCATAAACATGACAACTTTTGTTTCCCTTAGAATCTGTACAATCTCAGAATCGAGTTTCACTCAATTGTGCATGCTTCGTTTCTACAGAGTTGCACAGAAATGGAGAGACAGGCGTTTCAATAAAAGGGTTTATTGAACACTCATTTCTCCTTCAAGAGATATAAACTGCTACAATCGTAAGACAGCATGCGAAGTATAATACGTACAGTGTTAGCAGTAAATAAAATAATACTGCAATAGCATGGTCTGTAGCTATGACATATATAAAAATACATGCATAAATAACACAGGCTAAAATAGTCAACTGGTGCTTCTAAAATAATCCTACCCCAGTGTTCCTAACCTAAGTGTAGTACGAGGGAAGAAGTAGGTGCTGTTTAGCTATTGTCTAGTTTAGCTTAAGTTTAGTTTTGCCAAGAGTTTCCAAACATTTCTCTAGTTTCTAGTCTGCTCTATACCTTAGAATGAGAGTGGTTGGTGACTCTTTCCGGGACTCGATCTAGAACACCCCGCAAGGGGAGTCAGAAACATTGGAGCTGGATTCTCTGTGAGGAAGATGACCACGTCTGGTCAGTGCATCAGTTGGGGACTTGACTTCCTTCCAAACTTGCTGTGGCAAGCCGCGTCGTGTAAGTAGGTAGCAGTACTGCACTGTGGTTTACCATGGCAAGTGAAGGTATATTTATACCTTGAAGGTGTTTAGGAATGCCAGTATTGACGTACAAGTCGGGCATAAGAACGTCATGAATGAACCCCTAAGGAATAGATGTTCATGCATAATAAATGAGTTCTTGGAGTGATCAATATCCAGGCAAGGGGAGGTCCTAAAGGCTTTAGAGTCCGGTTTTCCAAGAACTCGTTGTGAAGGAGATGAACGGATGTAGTTGACCATGCCTGTATTTGGTTAGCATGAGCAATGCCTAAATAAGAGCTGTAATTCTATGCCTAAATAAGGGCAATGTGAATTGTATCGATATAAGCTATGAAAATGTGTTTCTATATGTTGATTTAATGATGCATACATCTGGTTGTACTAAAGTACTAATTGTCTAGTAGAGCAAACTTCATGTTTGTGCATGTGCCCGCACATATTAGAGTCCAAAATGTATATCCTTTTTTGTCTCCAACTAGTTCAACTTAGTTCTGCATGGAACATTTCAACATCCTCTTTACACCAAAGTATAGAACTTTTTTTTGTTGAATTTTTTTTATTGTTTTATCACAAGGAAAAACATAGAACAAGCATGTCGCCATCAAGCAGTATCCCCGCGCCCCCCACCAAAGTATAGAACTTTTGTATATTATTGGTGTGTATATTTTTCAATAATATTGAAGTCCACGTACAACTGCTTAACTGTGTTAAGAGGATGAATATGGATCAGGTGAATTGGAGTGTCTTTGTGGCATTACAAGCTTACATCACACTTTTTCCAAACTTCTCCTTTCATGCCTTGTTAGCTCCACTCCCCTTTGAGAGCAGTCAAACGCCTAAACCGCATTGGCACTGGCATAGGTGCCATATCAGCGCACTTCTGTCTTGAAAGAGGCCCACCCAACAAAGTCTGTTTGTTCCACAGTAATGTGCTCTACCAGAGTAGTCCAAATGCCTTCGGCTTCATTCGCGGTTTGTAGGGCAGCATTTGTTTGATTTGTGTGTCATGTCATATTATGACTTTAGGCTACCTAGGCCTCCAGTGAGGGCAGTGTGCAGCTGCAAGCCTAGGACAGACATGAATGACCCATATTAAAATAAAGGTGAACCACCAGCGCCGACCCTTTTCCCAAAAATACCGCCAAGAGTAGGCTAACCCAACCTCTGCGGTCTTTCCAACAAAAATCACACTATGAATTCATGAATCTGGTTAAAGTAAGCAAACCTGCCGCAGCCCTTCTGACCCATGTCCCCAGAAGACCTTTAAGAAAATTCTTATAACTACCTCTGTTGCCACACCAGTAACAAGAATATTCAACAATTCCTTAACTACGGGAATATTTCCAGAAGACCTAAAAAAGGCATACAAATGCCCATTACTAAAGAAAAGAAACTTGGACACAATTAACCCTGACAACTACAGACCAAATACAAATGTACCTTTCCTGGGCAAACTGATAGAAATAGCAGCATTCGCCCAAATGCCACAATTCATTGGAGATAATTCCATACTTTCAGACTTCAAAACAGGATTCCTTCCAGGAACAGGCTCAGAATATGCCCTCATTGCCATCTGGGATGACAAAAAGAACACAGTTGACCGGAATATGGTTGCTGCACTACTTCTTTTGAGCCTCTCAGCTGCCTTTGACACAATAGACCGTGACACGTGGGTCTCAAACCATTTTTGTAATAAGAGCTACTTATGTTTAATGCAAATGATCCAGAGCTACCAAGATTATTGGTGTTGTAAGTAGTGCCCACAGTACACAAGATTAGATTAGTGGCCATCGCATTCAAGATTACCAATAATGACCTTGTCGTATCAGGCAGGGTTGCCAGCAGTAATGTGAAAGACCTTTATCAATTAGGAATGCCTCTAAATGGCTAACGTATTATTCCCCCAACTGACATGCTCCTGGCACTAAGAGAATGTTAGTAATAAGTCTCTCCAGTGCTACATGAGTTTTCACTCAAACATTGAGTTTTAAATATATTCTGGAAATTCAAACATTTTCCCCCAACATTAGCTTATGAGTTCTGAAAATACACACATTGACATCTCAAATACAGCTATTTCAGTTTTGGGATTCATATATAAATTCACCAAAGCAAAAGCTTATATTTTAGTATAGTGAGTTACACACAGGAGAGTAACTTGCAGGTAGCTGGAGAGCTACCAGTAGCTCATGAGCTACTCATTGGAGTGCCTGGATTAGAAGATTAGGTTCTCGTAATACTTGTGACAAGTGTGCCATGGAATCCAAATGGTGTTTTTTAAGAACCCCCACTCACTAACCTAGTTGGTGACATGCTTCATCATTGGTTCCCAACCTGGTTGCCGAATGCTTTCAGGGTGTGCTACAACGCCTGATTACAAAAGGATACGATAGGTTAGTAGCATCGTGTGACTCTGTATTGGCTTTCTAAACTGCATGACACCGTGCTAGCTGCATTTGCACCACACTTGATAATTAATTTTCATTGATTCACTGCGTTGGTTATTTTAGATTATTTAATTTATTGTAATTACTGAATCACCTTGTAATGATTTTCGTGAACTGAGCCTGCACACCCGGGCGGCATCACGGCACTTCACCGGTTTCAGGCCAATCATCGCATAGATTCCACCCTAATGCCCGTTCCGAGGGCACTGGGTTCACAGCACTTATGATGCCAACTCTGGGGACTCTAACTTGCCCTTGACAGCGAATTGCAATATCCCTTCATTACGCCAATCTCACTGCATGGATTTTGACACCAAGTCGTTCTTGAATTTTTACCCTATGGGTTCACACCAGCCATGGGTGGCCAGGTCCACCATGGCTCACGACTGGTAAAGGATGAACACTGCGACTTGGCACTTACACATCCGCACCGACGGTATCACAAGCCACTTTACGTTCTTGTTTGCGTCACGAGGTGTCGTTCACCTGTATGGCTGTGCGTTGAACAGGTCACATGGCGACAATTTATGGTCACATTGTTCAGTGATGAGTGGCTAGGTGGAGATGGTTAAGGATCTTGCTATTGTAAATGCTTCAAATCTTTAGGCGGATGCCTTATGTTGTTCTCTGTATTTCTTCCTCCTTACTTCAACAGGCGCCTGCAATACAAACAGGCAATAATTAGTACAGTCCTGATGATGATCCCGTTCTATTATGAGCCAAGGGATCGAAACGTCGACGATTAAACAGTTCTACAGCTAATTTATTTACATATGGCCCTGTAGATACTGGTTGTCGAAACTTGTTGAGATTATTTAATAGTGTGCAAGTGACAATTGGCTCCAATGTTTTTTGCCTGTTAAAACTTTCTCCCTACTTGTCTATTCCTTCACTTTTTGTTTTTTCATTTTGGGTTAGGTACAGGATTGTGCCCTATTCAAATGTGTATTTGTGACCTCCCCTAGGTCAATTGATATCTCATTGATTATTAAACCTCTTCACCCGGCTGGGTGGAGAAAATTGATTATAGTACTGATTCCGGTCTATAATTATATTGTGTAATTTGCTGAACAACCCTTAGGACCTCTGTTCATTAAATAACTGATTACCCATGGTCCATAGGTACCCATCGGGCTCCCTTGTTTCACTTAATAAAACAACGCCTGATTACAGCAAAGCTGGTTTTCTTTGTGATTGTGACCATGTGCGTGGTAGTGATATGGGATTTAAATTGGCTTAGGAATTCCTACCACATGTAGTGATGTTAATAATGGAGGTCCTGGTCAAACTTGAAAAAAATAGTGGTGGATCTTTGAGGATAATTTCGATCAATTTTAAGTCTCAATGTGGTCGACATGTTTCAGCCATCTAAATGGGTGCCTCTATGGGTCAGTATGGCTTTCGCCAGGACCTGAAACAATAAACGCATGCACACTAAAGCATGCAAATTAAGGTTTGTACTTGCAAACCCTTCTGTCATAGAGATAGTCACCTCTTGCAACAGGTCTTGCAATCTGGTTATCTATCTCTACGTGAGATGCTCCGAGGGGATGTATCCTATCATCCCACTTTCATCAAGGTGTCTCCTCCTCCGATACACCAACTGATACTCCTCGTGAGCCTTGCACCAAGGAGGATGGCTAGGTGGATTGGGATGTCGCTAGAGGTGACTGTTTCTCTGTGATAGTAATTAGTGCCTGGTATTATGATGCTTACTGATTAATATGCTGGCCAGTGACCTAGGGCTGGGAAGCCCAAAACACGTTTGGTCTGATGCTGTTGGTAGCCATAGCTGTGTTAGCTCCAGTTTGAATAAAGAATTGAGCCTGCTGTTGAGTGCGTCTTTGTTCGAGGATAACGTTTGTTGAAAACATATTGATATATTCTATATAGAAATATCAATGTAGAAAACATGGCTGTGGGGTGAATCGACCCATATACCCTGCCGCCTATTCAGACCTAAAACTAGTCCATTCCCCTGAGTAAGCTCTGAGCTGCTCACCCTCACTACCCTGAGAGAGTGAAGTGCTACAACGAGGTACATGATTCCCAGGAGACGAAAAGTTGCAGATGTATTGCTTGTGAAGGACTCTAATCCTTCCCAAATAATAACGCACTTCATTACATAAATTATATATATTTTTTTCATAAATCGGTTTTAGGAATTTTGGAGGTGCTTGGAAGACTTCCTCTTTTAGTCCTAAACAGATCCTTTATTTCATTTTGTGCAGTGAAGATTTAAGAGCTGTATTAAACTTGTTTCTTTTAATTGACCTTTTGAGAATTCTAAGGCCAGGTATGCCTTCTCCTCCTTATGCTAATACCTCCCATTAAAACAAAAGATACAATTATATAATTAAAGCATTTCTTAATTATGTACTGTTCAAGTCAACCCATTCCATGGAAACAGCTGCTGCATGTGCATTCTCTTAATTCCTAAATAAACTACCAATCATTAATGGGGATTGTGATTTAGCAACCTATAATTGCTAATTGCATACCCTCTAATTATAGAAACTCAAGCATGCTTGATTTAAATAAATGCTTGTTGAACCTTTTTGAAAATCTCCTTCCTTAAGCATTCAACCTGTATGAAAAACAATTTTAGATAACTTTTAGATACGGACTGTTAACAGTGACTACCCTTGATTCTGACAAGAAAAATAGCCCTCCTGTCAAAGTCCTTTTTGTATGAATTCAGTTGAATAATGAATGCGCTTGTATAAGAGTAGGAAACATTGTGGGCTTGCCAAGAATATGCAGGGGTTTGGGGCTCACCCATTGCTTACCATTGGTTGGTTATCCTGGCACTCCTTTGCCTTCTTCGTTTGTCCTACCTTCTTAATCTTTCCCTCTTTTTTAAAAATTGCCTCTTTACCACCTACTTTTATTGGCAGGCTTCTATGCTTCCACTGATTGCTTTCCATGCATTGCTTTTCTTTCCTTTTTGGTTTAGTTCTTCATGGAATTGCTTGTATTGTCCAGTGTTCTTCCTTGCATACTTCTCTCCTCGCACTCCAGGTTGCTGTCTGTCGCCCATTTGCTTCTCTCCTCGCCCTCAATGTTCCACTCACCCTCGTGTACTTCCTGCGTTGCTTTCTCTCCCCTGTTTCCCTCTAGCCCATACTTTGGAGTTCATTTTCCTCACCCCGGTCTTCCGTGTTGCTTCCCACCACCGTGGTCCCCATCAGGTTGCTTCTGGTACATTTAAAAAATATTTTTATTTACCAATCCACATTGTGTGCGTCATTTTGTAGGTGTGTATGACCTCCTACAAAATTACTTATTGTGTCCGTTTTTTCCCTTGTGTGTGTGTGTGTGTGTGTGTGTGTGTGTGTGTGTGTGTATATATATATATATATATATACACACACACACACGTGTGTGGTATGTATATTGTATATATGTGTATATATATATATTTGCCATACTGTAAATCATTGGGAATGCTATAGAGAAAGTAAAAAAAAAAAATGGGCAAGTTAATAGGTCCTAAAAGGTATGCTCTTTTTGCTTTGCCAGTGCTTGTTTCTGATGTTTATAGGCTCTGGAAACAACCCCCCCCCCCTTCTCAAAAATGGAATACATTTTACCTTTCTTTTTCTCCTGGCTGTGTTAACCGAACATCTGTTAACAATTTTCTCATAGTTCCAGCAATAAATTGTTGGTATTTTTTTGGGAATTAAATGAGACACGGCTATTGAAAGGCCTTGGTTGTTCAATTTAGTTCTCAAAGCTGGGATCCTTTATGTAGAGCTGCTTGGAGGATAAGTTATGCTTTTCATTTTTTTAGCTCCCCATGGAATGGGACAGACAAGAACTTAACACTTTAAAAAGCTTTAAAGAGTTTATTTTGGAATAGGTGAATGGAAAGATGAATGAAATTACACGTTGTGCATGTTCAATGTTGTGATTTTCATAGTTGTAGAAAGGCGTATAACCAAGCTCTGGCAGTAACTAGGAGTCATTACCTGCATCCTCTTGTCTAATATTGATTGAAAAATCAGTATCTGGTTCTAAACTACTATGTGATTTATGTACAGACTAGGTCTCCATTAGTGCATGAGTTGAAGCCGCATCAATGTTGGAAATGAGATGTCAGGCTTGTCATTACACACCAATTAGGGCTGTGTTTTGTTACCCAAGCCCGGAGAGTGGTTTGCTGAAGGGTCTGGTTCTTTTTTTGCATTGGAACCTATAGTACCCTTGCTCATACACAACCTTATTTGATTACTGTTGTATAGTGCTATGGTAAGTAGTGCGGTCACTGAAACTTCCATTACTAGTTTAACTTTTTTAGGTCTCGCCTACGCAGCATGCAAGCGCTGCTTAGGAGATGACCTCTTGGAATTGCTCAGGACTTTTTGGGAAACTCGTGCATGTACTGCACTGTTCACAATGAGCTCTTGTGCATGTGTGGCGTTTACCTTGCGGGAGCAAGTAGCGCACCATCTGTTCGCAATTGTCGTGCCCGCTGCTGCTCGCTCCCGTAAGGTAAACTCTGCGCGTAGCTCTAACTTTCGTGGCAGCGCTTGTCCTTCAGCGCTTGTAAAACCTTTTATGGCCCTGCTTTTCTCATCAGGGCACAGAAGTCAGACTTGTTCCGCAGTGTCCTAGGCCAGGAGATGAGCAGTTGGTGCAGGGAGCCTTATAGATTGCAGAATCGTGTCTGTACTGCCATTACGTCAAAAAACCTCCCAGCACCGCAAAAGTAATGTGGTTTTTTTAAGCATCTCGGTTTCTGTCAGAGCTCTGCTTTTGCAGTTCCTTTCTAATTGTGAATGAATCAGGTTTTAAAACTGAATCTTTACGTCGTCTGTGCAGCGGGCTCTCTGATGCTTCTGTTAGTCAGTGTACAGTGTAAACAAATTCAAGCCGGAGGGCAGCAGCTCAACAGGAGTGAGGGGGGAGGGAGGGTTCTGTCATTCCCCGGGTCCCAAGAGCAGCCGAGCGCCTCCTTTTCGCTGATTGCAACATGGATGAGGTAGTGTTGGGGTTATCCATCTTCTAATTGCTAGTAAGTGATGGCTCTCCTGTCTCCTCGTGGCACGTGGGCTATGACTCAAGGCTGCAGAGGGCCGCCGTCTCTCTGGGTTACCGTCAGGAAAAGGACGTATTTATCGGAGGGGGCAGGGACGAGGGCGTCAATACAGCACTGCCTGCGTGACCTTCATATTAAACCTCTTTAAAGTCTGGTAGCGACAAGGCCTCGAGAGAGAGCCCAAGCCTGGCTCCCTCCACCCAGCTGCAGAGCACAGAATAAGGTGCAACTCAGAGAGGGAGCGCACTTACACAGAAATGGCTATGCAGCCGGTGAGATAGCTCAGTAGGTGACAGTATCAACAGATGTACCCTTGTGAAGGAGGAGGTTTCTTATTGGAACAGAGCTTACAAATGCGGGTTTGCAACATTCTCAATAAGACCGGCAATATAGCAGAGCTTTAGTCGGTGCTCAGGAAAGCATGTTATCAAATGTACATATGTATGTGGTATTAGTGTAGTGCGAACAGAGCTGGGGAGCGGCTATGCAGCCGGTGAGATAGCTCAGTAGGTGACAGTATCAACAGATGTACCCTTGTGAAGGAGGAGGTTTCTTATTGGAACAGAGCTTACAAATGCGGGTTTGCAACATTCTCAATAAGACCGGCAATATAGCAGAGCTTTAGTCGGTGCTCAGGAAAGCATGTTATCAAATGTACATATGTATGTGGTATTAGTGTAGTGCGAACAGAGCTGGGGAGCGGCTATGCAGCCGGTGAGATAGCTCAGTAGGTGACAGTATCAACAGATGTACCCTTGTGAAGGAGGAGGTTTCTTATTGGAACAGAGCTTACAAATGCGGGTTTGCAACATTCTCAATAAGACCGGCAATATAGCAGAGCTTTAGTCGGTGCTCAGGAAAGCATGTTATCAAATGTACATATGTATGTGGTATTAGTGTAGTGCGAACAGAGCTGGGGAGCAAAGAAATGCCGAACAGCAGGTGAGAGACATGAGATGCATTTCTCGATAATTTACAAAGAGGTAATAAATAAAACTGTTCCTACTGTTACTGAGTTAACAATATCCAAATTTAGCTAACAAGATAAAGGCACAAAGCGTGAAGGTATATAGCTATAATCAGTGCATCAGGTGAAGTAGCACCAGGGTCCAGGATTTTGCAAGGCCATCTGTGACCCAATTATTGCTTTCTTTTAACACTATCAGCTGTGGGACTCCTAGTAAGAGAAATTCCTGATAATGCGTTTTTCCGTGAACATTTTTAGACTGTCCAGATGCAGGTATGTTGAACTCATGGGTCGCAGTTGCGACCCCCGGCCTGCATCTTGCTTCCCTGGCAGTGCCTGTGCGACCCTTCGCCTCAGAAGGGGCAAAATCAGTACCAAGAACACAGGGGCTGCTCCGCACTCCTTATTTTCTGTCCATTTTTCAATATACTAAAAGTGTTAAAGTGTAATAAGAATAAAGCACATTTAGCTGGAACAAGACTTTGGTGGTAGCTGATGTAAGTAAAAAATGTCTTTAAATGTATACTGTATGTGTGCTCACGGGTGAGACCGTGTTTATGTGAGAGAGAGTATGTGTGAGCATGTGTGGCTGTATGTGTGCACATGTGTGAGTGAGTTTAGTGATATAGACATGTAGTGAGTGAGAATGTGTGCTTTGCAGCTGTTCTGTTTACTGAAATCTCAAGCAGGTGGTGTGTACTTTACACCTTTACATGTTTGGGGTCAGCAGGGATATGATGTCCTCTGTACAGTTTCATCCACTTACAAGGTCCCAAAGGCGAGAGCTATTGGCTATGCCAAAGCTTGTTTTAGATAGCTAGTTATACGTGCACCCCTCTCTCTTTTCTCTTTTTAAATGCATTCAAATGTGTGCTTGCAGTAATGCAGCCATTGGTTTGGTCTTTCTATCTTTCCTTTATTGGATATCTAACCCTTTAGCATTTTCTGAGTTACAGAAGGTGCACGTTTTAAAAAATATGTAAATTGCAACCAAGAATACTTGAGAGAGAGAGAAAAAGTATCCAAGTCTTGTGCCTGTGGCTGAATTGCTAATTGAGACTCTGAAGTGTTGAACTTTTCCTTTTATGGATTAAGAGGTGTAGAATGTAAAAAGTAAAGAATAAACACCACCTTGCGAATAAGTAAACTCTACAAGTGACTATTTAAAGTTCACTCTATACTACTTTAGTCCGCGCCAGCAACTGCGTCTGCTCCAACCTAGCCTGTTTGCTGACAAATGTAATATCCCATTTGAATGATGGAACTAATATTTGTGTGGCTTTGGAAGTGTTTTAAGTGCTGTTATTAGCTGGATTTGTTAATTAATTCTTTGCTTCATACCGTTTAGAAAAGAATTCTCGTTTTTAACTTTGATTGTATTCTTTATCTTGACGTTGATGTGCTTTATTTAGGAGGTTATAATAGGCTTTGGTGCCATAGAACCAGGCTCCCTTGGGCTGACTCTACTTGGTGGATTGAGGCAACTGCCTGGTGCTACCACTTAAACTTAAAGAACAAGTTACTTACCTTTGGTAACAAAGTATCTGTTAGCGACATATATAGAATCCTTACCTTAGAATTAGCTTCTGGCGTGAGACTGGATCTGGAGAATTTTTCTTCAGCAGTCACCCTGCGTGTCGGTAGGTGGCATTGGTCCACTCCTCGTTTGGCGTCATGGTCGCTGGGATGACGTTGCGGTGCCTACTTAGAAGCTGCCCCTGCGCGGTGACGTTAGTTCAGACACGACTTTCCATGGCAGAAGCACAGAGCCATGAAAGACACTGACCACTGGTGCGCCACACTAAGACCCTGCAAGGAAGTCCCTATCCCTAAAAGTCAGTTCGCCGAGCGGGTAGGATGGGTGGAGCGGTAAGTAATTTATAAATAATATGTCTCTTACAGATGCATCGTTACCGTAGGTAAGTAACTTGTTCATCTGAGAGAGACTATTTGTTAGAGATTCCTTACCTTAGAATAGATCCCTGCAATGCCAACTTCGGAGGAAGGACTGCAAACCAAGTTGATACCAGAAAGTCCTGGAGGACCGTATGGGCAAAGTAGCCATCCCTCCGGACTTGACTATCCAGGCAGTAATGTCTGGTGAAAGTCTGCATAGAAGCCCATGTTGTAGAAAAAGGGATCAGGCAGATCAGGTTGATTACCCCTTTTCAAAGTTTGCCCGGCGTTAGCCGCCTCTCACCCAACTCACGGTTACCAAATAAAGAGGCAGGCGCTGGAGACTGGAAGGCAGGAAACAGGAGTTTATTCCGACTGAGCAGAACACGTCAAATCAGACAACAGGGTATCTTCTCGAGGTGCTCTAACAGCCTCTCTGAGGCCTGGCCTCTTATATGCTGGTTTATGACATGTGAACATTCTTTATTGCAATAAAGACACTTTGAAGTATGAAAAGACATCCCCGGAATCCCAGCTTCAGGCCCATTCCCACACATATCTACAGCAGAGGTCCCCACCCCACATACAATAGGAGATGGCTATCACACAGCTGGACATTCCGCCGATTCTCACAATGTGTGCGCCTGATCGGATCTCAAGGGGGGGGGGCCATAATCAATCGTAGCTCCTTTGAAGAGGGGCGATTCCATACAGTAAGGGGCAATAAACTGTATCCTCAGGCTAAGTGATGGCCTGGGATCCGTGCAGACAATCGGGCTCAGAGGAAGGGGTCATCAAAGGAGAGGTATTCATGAAAGGAAGGGAAGTGTTGGTCAGGCGCGAGGTGTGACTCCCAGGGGCAGAGTCGTGCAGAAGGAGAGGTCTTATGACCCGTGCATGAGAGAGCGGGGGCAGCCAGAGTGCGCGGGGGGGGGGTGGGGGGTTTGCTTGCAGCGCCAGGGGAACGTGCTGGCGATCGATCGTGAGAAGGGAGACCATGGTGCCTAAAATGGCTGCCGTGCATATTTGTGCGTGAGTCTGAGGAAATGGACAAGATGGCGCAGATGATGTTCAGTTCACAAACTAGATTTCAACAGTCCTCCCTTTTAACATGTCTCGCCAACTTTTCCATTCGGATCTATCCCCATAAGACCACGTATTTCTACCTCATAGAGGGGACTCATGTGCTCAGTTCCGAAGTCCAAAGTCTTAGGGCACATGCAGTTAGCAATGAGTGAACACAAAGGTGGCAAGCATTGAATACCTAGGCAACACCCACACAGTACCACGACCGAATATAAATGTAAACAACCTCCATCCCCAGTCCTTCAAAGTACCCCAAAACCAGCTCCCAAGCGACCATCCTTCCTCCTGGTGAACCTCTGAGGAAAGTCTGTGGAGGTGCTCGATTGCTTTGTAGACTGAGGGCGAGTTATCTGGCACGTAGGTGCAACAGCTGGATCCGATGATGCGGCATGCTCCTCCACGGTCAGCTAGAACCACATCTAGAACAAGGCGGTTCTGAAGAGCCACCAGGCGGACTGCCTGAAGCTCGGCTGTATTGTTAGTGAGGATGCCAGCCGTGATGTTCATGGTCGTTTCTACTGCCTGGGTCAGGTGTCGGATGGCGCGGCTGTTTGCCATTGGGCCCCACAGAGGAACAAGTCCCTTCACTGCATCCAGGAACTGTGCTCCGGTGGAGTCGGCTTGTTCAATGTCTCATGCGCGCTTCTGCCGGTGATGGTTTGCTGGGCCAACGTAAGTTGGAGGTAGAATGAAGGCGATGTAGCAAGTACCCCCCCAACCTTTTGGAAGCCAAGTGTAAGCTTTGGTGCCACAAACAAAGTACATATTCGGGGTAGCAACAAAGGAGGGGGGGATCATTCGAGTCCAATGTTCTGGTGATGTGGCAGGAACTGTGACCCACCAGCTGTGTTCCCAGGCCTTCGAGGCACACGAGGCCCGTGACATTGATAACAGACAGAGCCACAGTCAGAGTGGCAGCAGTTCATTTCCGTAGGTAGGAGAAGGTGGGTCTGGCTGGCTTATGGAACACCTGCATTTCAACTCGTTCCTTGGCAGGGATGGAAGGAGGAACCAGAGGTCAAAGGACAAAAGGGAGCAGATGTCCTTCCGGTTTTGTTCAGCCAGAACCCATGGTAGAAGTGTGACACTGTTTGACCAGAAGTGGCGTTGTCCTTGTAGCTCTCTTGCAAGAGGATCAACCAGGCAAGGCAGGAGCCGTGAACTGAGAAAGGGGAAGGGATGAAAGGGATGGAGTGTCCGGTGGCATGCGGGAGCAACCCGCAGATCCAGCAGTTTGTGGCGTTGGCGGCAAGGTTGTGTTGGTGCAACAGTTGCACGAAGGAATTGTTCCAGAACTCCTTACGCCTTTCTCGGAGCTGAGGCGAAAGGGAGATCAGGTGATGCTCTTTCATAGTGGTTGGCTGTGCAGTGGTCAGCAATATCTGATGAGCGGGTGCGCTCTCTTCCACGATCCAGAAGGAAGTCATGAGGAGGAGGCAAAAGAGGAGGACAATGAAAAGGGCAATTGTCTTCGATTTGTGCATACTGTCAGTCTTTGGGTTCCGGTAGTGGGTATTTCCGGTTGCTTCCATCATCTTCTTATCTGGCGCTTCCATCATCTTCGAGGTGCTCGGTAGTGGGCAGAACCACAGACTTCGTTTAGCTTCTCTCCGGGTAACCCGTGGTTGTGTTTAGGCTACCGTTCTGAGATTCAACTTAGTCCGTGGTCTACTTAGCCGAAGCTCCGTCCTTTCGACGCAGGAAATACCCTTCCCTGGATGGCACAGTGGGATCAGAGAATTTTGAAAGTTCGAGTGCCTCGGTATCAGGATAACAGTTCAGTGATGGCCGGTCTTTGTTCAGGAGCTCTTCTTGGGTACTGACGTTTTCTGTCGTGGCCAGGGTCGAGGAGACCTTCTTACAGTGGTGTGCATGCAGCCAGTGCCGTTTCCCCTCCACTCGAAGAGCCGTCCGGATCGTGATCAGTACTTGCCAGGGGCCCGTCCACCGGGGTTCCAGACTCTTCGCCCGTTGGAAATTTCGGATCAGCACATAATCCCCCGGTTGGATATAGTGACCCGGACCCCTGGAAGCATCGGGGATGGCCTGCTGCACCTGCTGATGAATGACAGACAATGTTTTAGTCAATTTGCACAAGTAATCCGACAGTAGGACGTCCGGGACGTCGTGAATGGAGGTCGGTTTAGGGGCAGTCCAGAGGTTCATCGGTCGCCCAAATACAACCTCGTAGGGGGTCAAATGGTGCTTAGTGGGAGTGGAGCGCATCGATAGCAATGCCAGTCGGAGGGCATCTGGCCATTTAAGTCCTGTGGTGGCCACTATCTTCGACAGTTTTAGTTTCAGTGTGGCGTTGTCGCTCAACTAAGCCAGCAGATTGGGGGTGAAAGACTGCATGAAACCTCTGTTTTACACCCAACCCTTTCAAGATTAGTTGGATAACTTCAGCTATGAAGTGGGGGCCGTTGTCGCTCCATAGAATTCGACAAAGACCGTAGCGAGGGAAAAACTCTTTCAGTAGTACCTTGGCAGTGGTCATGGCGGTGTTTATCACGGGTTGGGTAGGCTTCTACCCATTTGCTGAAGGCACACACAATGACTAATACATACTTCAGGTTTTGGCATCTTTCTAGTTGGATGTAGTCCATCTGGAGGACCTCAAAGGGATGGTCGGGGACCCCAAACCCTCCCCGGGGTACCACAGTTCCTTTCCAAGGGTTGTGTTGCAGGCAGATAAGGCATTGCTGGACCAGGCGTCTGGCTGAGTCGGGGATTTTGTCATTGTGCCAGACCTTGGAGATGAGTTCGATCATGGGGGCAGATCCTATGTGTGCGGGGGAGTGTGCCATAGTCAGTATGGGAATCAGGTACGAGTCAGGCAGCAACCATTTGTTTGTGTCTTTTTTCCGCCAGCAGCCTTCATCGTCTTTTAAACCCACCCGTGCCCACTCAGTCAGTTCGTGAGGTGTGCTGGCCGACTGGATGTCCCTAATCGTGTCCCTAGCGTCAGTCCATTTTTCTGCCTGTGACCTGGTCACATACATGTGTGTCGTCGTCCTATTCTCAGCTGTGGTTCGGGCAGTGATGTCGGCCAGTGCGTTTCCCTGTCCGACTAAGTCTGTCACCTTCTTATGTGCCTGGCATTTGATTACTGCTAATCGTCAGGGATGTCAGGAATCCCCTTTCTCTCCACAAGGGTCCAAAATGGTGAACCACTCCGAAGGCGTACTGGCTGTCCGTGTAAATGTTTGCCGTGGTCCCTGTCGCTATAATACATGCTCGTGTGAGGGCAATCAGTTCTGCCGCCTGTGCGGATCGTTGTGTGATGCGGGCTGTCTCAATTACTGTTTGGGCTGTCGTTACTGCATAGGCAGCTGAGGTGGTGCCGTCGGGGAGTTTGATGCAAGAGCCGTCTACCCATAGCTCTCCGTCAGGGTCTGTGAAAGCAGTGTCTCGGAGGTCAACTCTACTCCTAGTCTGTTCGTCCGTGCGGGTCACACAGTCGTGTATAGGGGGCACATCGGGGTCGTTTTCAGGCAAGGGCAACAGTGTGGCGGGATTCAAAGTCGTACATCTTTTCAGAGTGATGTGGGGTGCAAGTAGTGTCAATTCGTACCCAGTCAGTCGTGCACTAGTCAGGTGTTGAGTCTTGGTCTGGTTCAAAAGGGTGTCGACCGCATGGGGTACTAACACAGTGAGGGAGTTCGAGAGTACGATCCCCTCACTTTGTCGGATAGAGACAGCAGCGGCAGCTACGGCTCGCAGGCAGGCAAGGCTCTCGCTACTGGGTCAAGGGTGGCAGAGAAATAGGCACATGGTCGTTGCTTGGGGCCAATGGTTTGAGTCAGGACAGACAAAGCGCATCCCTCCCTTTCGTGAGTGTAGAGAGAGAAGGGCTTGGTGTAATCGGGGGTTCCTAGGACTGGTGCAGAACAAAGGGCGTCTCGAAGTTCTTTGAAGGAAGATTGGCATTCGGGGGTCCAAGGGAGTGGCAAGGGGACATCTTTGGCTAGTAGAGAAAGTAGAGGTTTTACAATGAGACTGAAATTTGGTAACCACTGCCGGCAGAAGGAGGTGAGGCCTGCCAGGGAGCGGACTTGTTTCTGGGTCTTTGGGACAGGGGTTTCTAGAATGGCCAGAATTCGATCGGGTGTAAGCTTTCTCCCGTCTTTGGACAAGAGGTGGCCTAGGTAGGTGACCTGGGGTTGGCAGAATTGCAACTTCTTCTTGGAGACCTTGTGGCCATTTTCCGCAAGGAAGTGCAAGAGTTGCATGGTGGCTGTGACTGCAAGTGGAGTGGTGTCGGCCGCCAAAAGGATGTCATCGACGAACTGTATCAACACCACTCCATCCGGTAGCTGAACGGCGTCCAGTTGTCGCTTGAGGGCTTGGCTATAGATGCTGGGACTTTCTGTGTAACCTTGGGGAGCTCTACAAAATCTATATGAGCGGGATTTTAACGTGAAGCCAAAAAGGTAGCGGCTGTCTGGGTGGATGGGGATGGAGAAGAAAGCGTTCTTGAGGTCTATTACAGTGAAGGTGGTGGCTGTGGAAGGAATCGGGGTCAGAATGGTGGTGATATCGGAGACTACGGGGTACTGAGGCACAACCACTTTGTTAACCTCTCGCAGGTCGATGATGAAGCGGTACGCTTTCTCATCTCCCTCGCCTTGCTTCTTAACAATGGGTAGGATAGGGCTGTTGCAGACATTGCTAACTACTTCCTCTACCACTCCTGCATCTACCAGGGACTGAATAATCGCTACCAGTGCCTTCTCGCCCTCGGTGATATCCGATACTGTGGGAGTTTCGGGAGCATTGCGTCTTGTCGAACAGTTATGTGCACAGGGTCAATCATCATTCGTCCTACGTCTGAGTCGTTTTTGGCCCATAGGTACGGAGGTAGAGAGTCAAGTAAGGATGCGTCAGAGATGGAGAACATGTGTCGTGCGGGATGAGGTCTGAGCAGAGTCGGGTTATCGTACAGAATAACTCGAACTCCGTCCTGTGAACACCTAATAGTGGCTCGAAAATGTTTCAACAAGTCAAGTCCCATAATGGCGTCCGGGGTGTTGGAGGAGAGCAAAAACGTCGTGTCAGTGGGGTTACTGTCCAAGTCGAAGGAAACCGGTGCGGATAAGGGGTTAGTGGAGGGCGTTCCATCAAAGCCTATTGATGTTGTGTGAGCCAGACAAGGGTGCCCTTGGAATCAGTCGTTTAGATAACGCACTACGTGTCGCGCCAGTGTCTACCAGAAATGGAGACTTCGTACCTAGGACCTTAGCGGTGACATAAGGACCTTGCTGGTCAACATAGAGTTCGACTGGATCCCTCCCTTGCCCTAGGCAGTCCTATGCAAAGTCGCGGGAATCGTCACAGTCAGTCTGCTGGCATTGGTTCTGTCGGAGGTGGTCAAAAGTGTTCGGTCTGCCTGATCTGTCATTGCTGGCGTTGTTTGCATGCCCTCGTCCCTGCCCTCTAGTCCTGGGGCCATTCGTCATGTCCCTCGTCTCTTTATTTTTAATCATTTCCAGAAGAACCGGACATTGAGACTTCCAATGGCCAAATCCTTTGCAAAACGCACACTGGTTCTCATCGAGGTCTGTTCGTGGAGCGCCGGGTGCGGGTGTGCGGTCTCTAGGGGGTGGATTTCTAGGAGCATTCGACTGGTAGTTTCCTCTATACTGTTCCCTTCCTGTCGTCACTCCTTGCAATTGAGCAATCATCACTCGTTCTTTCAAGTCCTTTTTCTTTTTCTCAGTCGCCCTATCGTTCTCGTTCTTTTGGTGTTTGTAGTACTGAGCCATCTGAAGGATAGCTGCAGGTTTGGAGGCCCCCCCAACTACTCTCGCTCGTCTGTAACTTTTGGGAGACCTCTTGCGATAGACCCTTTACGTAGTTTTGCACGAATAGGTGTTGTCCGGTTGCAGTGGTCATGTCTTGGCCACTGTAGTCGGAGAACACCGTCTCAAATCGGGAGAAGTATTCTGATACGTCTTCCTGGGGTTTCTGACGGCAAGCCGTGACTATCGACCAGTCTACCTTCTTCTCTGGGATCAATGTCTTTAGCTTCTGGACTATTTTGTCCGGGAGTTCCAGTATGTCTTTTACAGGTTTCTTTCCGGGCTCTCGCTGTCTATCTAGTTCACTGAGTTAATTCCAGGTATGTCCGAACAGATCTGTGTGGTCGGTTTTCCGGATTTGCTTCCACACGTCAGCCGGCAGACATAACCCGAAAAACAAGTCAATGTCCGCTAGAGTCATTATTGTTGAACCCAAGGCTGTACCTAGTTCGGTATAAAATGCTGTCGGGTTCTTTCTTAAATCGGGCAGGGTTTGCCTAAAAGTTAAAATATCTTGCCGATCCCATGGTTGATAAACCCAGTTGTACACAACCCTCCCCTTCGCATCTGCGTGGTTGATATCGTCGCTTGTTCCCTGACCTCGCGGGGGAACCCAGTAGGGGGCGGCTTCTCTGATAGGCATCATAGTGTTGGCTACTTCTGATGAGGACCCAGTCGTTTCAGGGACTGTAATCTTAACTTCTGGTTTCTGTTCCGTGAGGTGGCGGAAGACCTCAAGCGTTTGCATGAAGAGGTCCGTCACGTCGTGCTCAGCCTCGTCTCCAACATTGACTTTTCTATATAAAGCTGTCAGTTTAGCAGGACCCTGATTCTGATACCTATCCTCATATGCGTTCAGGGTGTGGTAGCTAAACCGTAAAATGAAATGCCGTCTGTGGCTACCGGCATGTGAATTGTGCATATCTATCGTGTATTCTTCGCTCTCCTTCCGTTCTACCAGTGTCTTTACTATCTTGTCAATTCCATCCCGCTCATCTTTGCTCAATCTATTCAGTCTGGCTGGTGGCTGCTTGCTAGTCTCGAGTTCATCTGATGTCGTTACTAATGCGGCCGGTGCGGAGGCCGTGAGGGCTGGGGCACTAGCTCCAAGGTCATTCTCATTTGCACTCGGAGCTGGCAGGTGCTGTACTAGAGGTTGGGAGGGGGCATATGGGGGGGGCATGTAGATGATCGGAGGACCTAGCAGTAACTCATCGTTCGCCCGTTGTTTGGAGGGCAGCTCAGGGTAGAGCGTAGAGGGGGTCCTAACCGGGCATTGGCCTGCCGACTCAGATTCCTGCTTTTGTCTGGCCTCCTCTCTTTCTTTCATTTCTTCTTCTAGTTTCTTAGCGGCCAGGTGGGCTGCCTTTCGTAACTCTTTTCCTATTCTTGCTTCTTCTCTTTTCTTTCGTTGCTCTGCTTCTTTGCGCCACATGCCGAAACTATCAAGCATAGTGGGCGTTGTTTTATTGTTACAAAGGGCTGTTTCCAGCACGCTTATTTTTGCGTCATCGAAGGATCCTATCAGTGGCCACTGACTTTCCTGATCCTTTTTAGTATATTTATGCCATAACTTACTATAAGCTAAGGCGACTAGTCCATACTTTAAAAACATATCCTTATTAGGGGTGCCCTCCAGAGGAGCCGGATGATCCACCTCTAATAAGCGGTCCGGGCTGAACCAACTACTGAACAATGGGGAGAAGATAGGCATGACGGGTTACAATGGGGACAAAAGTCTGCACTACCTATCCTTTACTACTTTGCGAAGACTAGATAGAATATTTCTATTCTACAGTATTCGCAAATAGGGAATACCCAAAGAGAGAACCAATTCCAAACAGTCAATGTTCGGACAAACAATCAATCAATCAAATGAGGAATAAAATAGGCGCGAAGGGTTACAACGGGGGCAAAAGCCTGTGCTACCTACCCTTTCACTGCTTACAAAGACTAGACAGAATATCTCTATTCCACGTTATTTGTAAGCAGAGAATACCTCCAAAGAACCAAAATCCAACAATCAATGTCCGTTCAATCAAACAATCAGTGGCGAGAAAGAAATAGGCACGATGGGTTACAACGGGGGCAAGAGCCTGCGTTACCTATTCTTCACCATCTGCAAAGGAGGACAGAATACTTTTATCCTTCCCCGTTTGTAGACAGAGCATTCTCGAGAAAACAATCCTCGAACAAACAATGTTCGGGCAAACAATCAATCAGTGGGGGAGAAAGATAGGCACGACGGATTACAACGGGGGCAAAGGCCTGCGTTACCTACCCTTCACTACCTGCAAAGGAAGAGAGAATACTTTCTATTCCTCTCCGTTTGCAGACAGAGAATCTCCAAGAGAACCAACAATTCGAAGAGTAATACTAGTATTTTCCAATCAATCAATCAAATATTTCACAGTTTGTCGTGTTACACGACCTTACCCGGACCGCATGAACAGTTTCCTGTCTTCCGATTCCAGCGCCCGATCGTCCTCGATCTTCTGTCGTGGCACTCCTGGTGGTTCCCAGTCAGGACCGTAGATCACTCGAGAGAGGTCTGCTCGGAACCAGTGAAGTTCGGATGATCGGCTGCCAGACGAGGGTCTATCGGGCAGGTGCACTTCCCGATCGTTGCAGTCGTTCACTCCGTCGTCCGGACCTCTCCCACTGGATCCACGTGTCGCTGATGGGCCCCACATTTGGGACGCCAATTGTAGAAAAAGGGGTCAGGCAGATCAGGTTGATTACCCCTTTTCAAAGTTTGCCCGGCGTTAGCCGCCTCTCACCCAACTCACGGTTACCAAATAAAGAGGCAGGCGCTGGAGACTGGAAGGCAGGAAACAGGAGTTTATTCCGACGGAGCAGAACACGTCAAATCAGACAACGGGGTATCTTCTCGAGGTGCTCTAACAGCCTCTCTGAGGCCTGGCCTCTTATACGCTGGTTTATGACATGTGAACATTCTTTATTGCAATAAAGACACTTTGAAGTATGAAAAGACATCCCAGGAATCCCCGCTTCAGGCCCATTTCCACACATATCTACAGCAGAGGTCCCCACCCCACATACAATAGGAGATGGCTATCACACAGCTGGACATTCCGCCGATTCTCAGAATGTGTGCGCCTGATCGGATCTCAGAGGGGGGGGGGCCCATGATCAATCGTAGTTCCTTTGAAGAGGGGCGATTCCATACAGTAAGGGGCAATGAACTGTATCCTCAGGCTAAGTGATGGCCTGGGATCCGTGCAGACAATTGGGCTCAGAGGAAGGGGGTCATCAAAGGAGAGGTATTCATGAAAGGAAGGGTAGGTGTTGGTCAGGCGCGAGGTGTGATTCCCAGGGGCAGAGTCGCGCAGAAGGAGAGCAGGGAGACCATGGTGCCTAAAATGGCTGCCGTGCATATTTGTGCGTGAGTCTGAGGAAATGGACAAGATGGCGCAGATGATGTTCAGTTCACAAACTAGATTTCAACAATGTGGCCGCCTGGCAGATGTCAATGTTTGGGACTCTACGTGACAAAGCAGCGGTTTCTGCCTTAGCTCTAATGGAATGAGCTCGCAGCCCCACTGTAGGTTCCTTTTTAGCTAAAGCATAACAAATCTTGATACCCAGGACGACCCATCTAGAGATGGTACCCTTTCGCACAGCCCCACCTTTCTTGGCATCCACATAGCCAACAAAGAGTTGATCGTCCACGCGGAAATCCTTTGTGCGGTCAAGGTAGACTCACGTTTCGGGCCCAGATTATGGAGTCTCTCCTCCTCCTTGAAAGGATGCAGAGGCAGGAAAAAGGTAGGCAGAGTAATAGGGTGTCCAATGGGAAAAGGAGTAACAACTTGAGGTAGGAACGAGGGCCTCGTTTGATGGACCGAGAAGAAAGGGGGCTTAGAAGAAAGAGCCTGAAGCTCACTCACTCTGAGTAGAGGCGATGGCAACTAGAAAGGCAGTCTTTAGAGTGAGAAGCCCTTGAGGGAGGGAGGGAGGGAGGGAGGGAGGGAAGGAAGGAATGCCTTCAGTACCAAGCAAATCGCACAAAGCTCCAAGAGGTTACTAGGGAGCCCGGACTCTGCCAAAGACCAGGCTCCTCTAATCTACGCCGCTCCCCGGCTATCTGTCATCTTTTAAGGCCAGAAACCTTAATTTGGATTCCATACTTGCCTGTACTGCAAAATGTTAATACCCTCTGTATGTTTCTGGCCTCCTTTTGATGCTTTCCATTTGGGTGCTCCTGCTCATCATTAAACATTCAGTCTATTTTATTTTTATTCTGTAAGAAAGGTTTTGCGGCTGTGTTTTGTCTGATAAAATCAGAAACCCTATTTTGGATTCAATACTAGTCTGTACTGCAATATTTTCGTCATCTGAGCATGTTTCCAGGTCCCTTTTGATTTTGATGTTGTGGTTGGTAGGTGGTCTCCCAGCTCACCATTAAATATTCAATCCAATTGGTAGGTTTCTTTTTTTCATTTGTTTGTTATGAGGAGTGCCAGAATTCCTCTGGCTTACGGTATTTGAAGGCCACTCTAAAATATTAGGTAGGTGTGATGTTCTGCTCTACAGCACCAAGTGGAACTCATCTGCTGAGAGCAAACTATGACTAAGGCACCAGCATTAGCTGAACTGTTCTGCCTCTGGGTTGCCTAAAATGTCCTTCAATCCCTCTCATTGCCACTGGTCCCTCAATTGTTAAGAGCTGAAAAGAAGGGAGGGACAGGCAGCTCTGAAAGTCTGGCCACGACAGTCAGTGCTGCAGGATGAGGAGGCATTTTATGGTTAATCATCACCTCTATAGGCTATTGGAATGTATAAAATATAGGTTATGTATACCAATGAAACTGGTTCTAAAACTTTCTTTTTGTAATCTCTCGAGGTTCATATGGTTCTAATTTACTGTCTTGTAATACTCCCACATTAAACAAAGAAACTGCCATTCTGTAATAATTTTGTAAAAACGTGTCTCCCTATCAGCTACCCTCATAACTGCCCGAATACGTCTAAGGTTTAAAAAAAAAAAAAAAAAAAACACTCCCAGGTCTGTACATCTTTGAAAGTCACAAACTTCCTCTGTGTGGTCATTGAACGCTTAGTGGTCCTACAAGTCCAAGATCGGATGAACCGCCAGTGTAGTTCGAAGGCTTGTAATGTGGGCTTACTATCCCGCAGAAGTGCAGGTAGTTTTCTGTTCTGTAGTGCTCGACAAGGTGTGTACTGGCCTTTAAGATGGCTTCTAACCAACATCCTCTACGCTGCAAGGAAACACATTAACTGTCCTCAATTTGTTCATCTCCTGTCTACAACACACACCATAAACCTGATCACGTAGTAGGTCCCAAGGGGAGCAACGTGAAAATAAAAGACTATCCTTAGACTTCTTTTACACAGCCTTTTGCACAATTTCCCTTATCAATCTACATTTGACTCCGCAATGTTCACCGTCAAAAAAGAATTTAGCACCTTTATTCTTCTCCCATAAGCATCGTCTGGTCATTTTCTCATTCACCACTCATTTTACAGACATGCATTTGCACATCTATGATCTAGGCATTTCTGTTCAGATTGCATACTCTTTGTAGAACCCCCTGCTTCTTTAACTCGAGGCCTGTGCTTTATCAATAACCCCAATCGAAGAAAACCAAAATAAGCTAGGCAGTCTTTCCAGAGTCCTCATTCCTCCAGAACGGCACATACATTTGCAGTGCAGCTGGTTGGGGTCATAGCCACTCTTCCAGACAACATTCATCTGCTCTTCGTTTTGAGAAAGGTTGCCAGACTTGGCTAAAATGATCTTATCAGTTTTTTGTGACCAATGCCTGCTGACCTTCATATTCGCATCTTCCCAAATCTTTTAGGCAACAAGCCAACTAGATAATATTTCATTATAACAAATGAATAGTGTGCAGTAGCCTACTTCAAAGCCGCCATCTAGTGAAACTCACAGTGGATATCGAATCCCCAGCTGAAGTCATCAAACCGAGTAACATTCTAGAAGCCGTTTGGTTTGCGATTCTTAGGGACCCAAAATTTTGCAGACCTGCTTTTTAGGCCCCGCCTACAAAGCACATGCTCTGTGCTGTGAGACATATATATTTTTTACAATTCAATAGACTTACAAACTGCCCACAGCATACCATTAGTTGTATTTGTTAGTGCTCTCATTTGCAGTCTTTCAGTGGCGTAGTCCTGTAGCCTTCCCTTCCTTTCTTATGTTAGTTCCTCCCTGGAGCATATACAAAGTGCGTGTTCTTCCTCATATTTATTGTTCTTTGTTGTTTTGCAATGCTCTATTTTAAAAAATATTTGAGTATTTCAGTATTATTCTTTTACATGAAGTGTGCTTTACTATTTCTGACCCAGCCAAACTGCTTCATAGATACGTTACTACCACTGTATCTGCCGTCTTTATTGACACTAGTTAGTTACACCTACAACTGTCCTACTCTATGCCACTCTACTCTATGCCACTCTACTCTATGCCACTCTACTCTATGCCACTCTACTCTATGCCACTCTACTCTATGCCACTCTACTCTACGCCACTCTACTCTACGCCACTCTACTCTACGCCACTCTACTCTACGCCACTCTACTCTACGCCACTCTACTCTACGCCACTCTACTCTACGCCACTCTACTCTACGCCACTCTACTCTACGCCACTCTACTCTACGCCACTCTACTCTACGCCTCTCTACTCTACGCCTCTCTACTCTACGCCTCTCTACTCTACGCCTCTCTACTCTACGCCTCTCTACTCTACGCCTCTCTACTCTACGCCTCTCTACTCTACGCCTCTCTACTCTACGCCTCTCTACTCTACGCCTCTCTACTCTACGCCTCTCTACTCTACGCCTCTCTACTCTACGCCTCTCTACTCTACGCCACTCTACTCTACGCCACTCTACTCTACGCCACTCTACTCTACGCCACTCTACTCTACGCCACTCTACTCTACGCCTCTCTACTCTACGCCACTCTACTCTACGCCACTCTACTCTATGCCACTCTACTCTATGCCACTCTACTCCACTCTATGCCACTCTACTCCACTCTATGCCACTCTATGCCACTCTATGCCACTCTATGCCACTCTATGCCACTCTATGCCACTCTATGCCACTCTATGCCACTCTATGCCACTCTATGCCACTCTATGCCACTCTATGCCACTCTATGCCACTCTATGCCACTCTATGCCACTCTATGCCACTCTATGCCACTCTATGCCACTCTATGCCACTCTATGCCACTCTATGCCACTCTATGCCACTCTATGCCACTCTATGCCACTCTACTCTACGCCACTCTACTCTACGCCACTCTACTCTACGCCACTCTACTCTACGCCACTCTACTCTACGCCACTCTACTCTACGCCACTCTACTCTACGCCACTCTACTCTACGCCACTCTACTCTACGCCACTCTACTCTACGCCACTCTACTCTACGCCACTCTACTCTACGCCACTCTACTCTACGCCACTCTACTCTACGCCACTCTACTCTACGCCACTCTACTCTACGCCACTCTACTCTACTCTACGCCACTCTACTCTACTCTACGCCACTCTACTCTACTCTACTCTACGCCACTCTACTCTACTCTACTCTACGCCACTCTACTCTACTCTACTCTACGCCACTCTACTCTACTCTACTCTACGCCACTCTACTCTACTCTACTCTACGCCACTCTACTCTACTCTACTCTACTCTACGCCACTCTACTCTACGCCACTCTGCTCTTTACCATTCCGTGCCCCTCTGATTTTGGCTGCTATGCGCTTGTGAATAGAGTTCGTATGGCCAGAAAACTGGTGAAGCTGGTGTCTATAGAGAGTAGGAGCTATAAACCGACGATTGTAGAATGAAGGGTGCCGGTCGGGAGGACACCGCAACCTCCTTTCGCTTTCACATAGTGCAGGCCACACTCATTTCTTCTCGTTCTAATCTTTTGGCATCCTCGGTTGACTTCTAATCTGCATCTTGGCATCCCCCTACCGACGACTGAATATATACAATAATTACGCACCCACACCCAGTAGGAATGTCATTGGCAGGCAAGCTTTAGCGCGCAAAGTGCCTGTGGTGATCCTTAACCATGAAGCCTTTTTAAACGTACTTTAATGTTTCTTACTGATGTGGTCAATCCATGAAAAGCTTAACACGTTAATAGTGAGCTGTGACACTTTATTGTGACTCAGGGGCCTGTTGCTGCTATTTTTAGACTGTGCTGCCTGCTAAATATCACGCACCCAGCCTGTCCAGCTTTCCCTCGTGGGCTATTGAAAATAATTATATTGGGAACAGATGGCAGACCGAATGTGTTATCTGAAGGATTGCTTTCAGAATCGCAAGTGAACGCCCAAAATACACTTTGAATTCCTTTGTTTAAAGGAAAACTAGCCCTGAAAGACCAGAACCATAGGCGGCCAGGGGAGCAGTCTGAATCGGTAAATTATTAATAATATATGCAGCAGTGCCTTCTAACCCCCCCTCCTCCCTACAATTGAGGATGAAGGGGGTGGAGGGTTGTTATGTGAGGGTGTCGTAAATCTCTACTTCGTTTGGATGGCTATGATTGTCCTATTCACTGCCTCCTCCTCTTCGCGCCCACCAACCACTAGCTCATAGAATGCTTTATACACAATGACGGCCCAGTGGGCCCCTCGTTTACTTTGGTATTGATCACTGAGAATGCAGCCACGGATGTGCACAGTTGGTGATGTGTGGCAGTAGCTTGCTCTGTGATGTAGGTGGATGCTGAAGCATCTACTTTTACGGGGGATGCACATACTGGTTGCTAACACGAGAAAATATTGTTTTGTACATTTATTTAGCAGTTAACCTACCCTGAAAGACCCAAGAGAGCCAACCTTTGTTTTTTCCATAATTGGTTTACTTTTATTTGTATCGTATTTTTTGTTTGTATGTATGCAGCATTTGTATGCATACGGTGGAACTTGCTAAAATGGATAGGAGCACCCTATAAGGTGAAGGGCATGGATGGCGTCAACAAGTGTTTGGTGGAATAGCTGGGTTCCGAAAGCAGAAGTGGACAACTAGGACAGTCAGTAAGTGATTGATGGGGTAGCTGGTTTCTGATGGGGAAAATGGACTGCTAGCATCGAGAGTGATAGGTGAGGTAGCTCAGTTCTGAGAGCAGAAGTGGACTATTAGCACAGCCAACAAGTGTGTTGTAAATTATATTCCTAGTTGGCTGAGGTAAGCCCCCAGGCCTGACCAGACCACCACTCTAATCATGGTAAGTTAGATATATATTTAAAGATAACCTGTGCTCACCCTCTGGTAGCTTGGCACAGAGTAGCCAGGCTTGTCTAAAGAGGCAATGTGTACAGTATTTGTACAACACACACACAGTAAGTCAATGAATACACCACAAAAGGACTCCACACAGGTGTAGAACAATAGATTATTATATTCTCAGCCCAATAAGATCAAAATTACAACAATCCAATGTATACAAGTAGAGATGCTGAATTTAAAAGGAAGAAATGCAGGAAAGACCCTAGTAGCAAGTGGTGCTAAAAAGGTTACTTTAGATATTACTAAACCAGGGCATGGTCAATGTTCGAGCCTACCTCCGGCTGGCTACTGGACCTAAGCAGACCACGGTGAACAAAGTACCTCCCCTCGTCGCAAACCGCAAGTTGTGTCGATCGTCTCCACGCGGTGAAGGCAGTGCGTCCATTCTGAAGACTGGTGCCGTGGTTGAGAGGCGTTAAGCGATGCGCTGGCGTCTGCCACGCAGTTGAGGGGATGGGGAGATCTCGCCAAGCTGCAGCTTCGCAATCTACTGTCTGATGCTTCAATCTCAGGATGCAAAGGGATGCTTCCGATGCAATGATTTTACTCCTTCAACTGGGTTGATGTACCGGTTATGCTACACGCAGACAGAAGAAGCAACTAAATCCATGGTACAAGTATCTGAGCCACCTCCAGTGAGTCAGGCACAGGACATAGGGTAGAGAATTTGATATCCCTGAGTCTCAAGCAATAGGAGATACGCAAACAAACCCTTATGGATGAGTTGGAGTGTAAGGCAAAGCCCTGCGCTCCTTCAGCAGAGTAAGAGCGTCAGGGTCACAAACCGAAAAGCAGGCCTTCCAAAACACAGTTGGGTTAAGTCCTTTAAGCAGCACAGCAATTTCTCTGGCAGAGCTACAGTTACAAGTTGTCATAACTCTTACTTGGTGCCAAGGCTTCCACAGGAGCAGATGCTTTTCGCCCAAATCGCCCTTGTAACTGTAAGCACAGATAACATTTCAAAACCTGTGTCTCTCATCCACATGGGTGAAAGGGGAGTGGGAAAGAAAAACTGTCACCAGATCCAAGTATACTGCCTGAGTTCTCCCTCAGTTAGGTTTGTGATCTTTTCTAATCTGCACAAAAAACAAAAAAAATGAAGCTTACCTTAGCGCCCATCTGGGGAAGAATCATAAACAGTTCCTTACAAAGCGGTGTGGTCCCCGATTGTCTAAAAATGGGACAAGTCACTCCTCTACTGAAAAAACCCGGTCTCGACTCAACTGACTTGAACAATTTCAGACCGATATCCAACCTCCCTTTACTCTCAAACACTTGAACGCTGTGTACTCCTGCAACTGACGCAACATCTGGACAACATCAATCTCCTGGACCCCCTCCAATCTGGCTTCAGACAAGGCCGCAGCACAGAAACCGCGATGCTGAACATCATAGACGACATCCATGGATCTCTTGACGCTGACAAGTGCTGCCTCCTCATACTCCTTGATCTCTCAGCAGCGTTCGACACGGTGGACCACAAGCTCCTCATCATGACTCTTCAAGAAAGAGCCGGCCTTGGCAAGGTAGTTCTCGAGTGGTTTTCCTCCTTTTTACATAACCGTTCGCAATTAATAAAAATCAAGAACTTCACCTCCGATACCCAGCAAGTCAACAAGGGTGTCCCTCAAGGATCAGTGCTCTCCCCCCAGCTCTTTAACATCTACATGGAACCACTCGCCAAGCTACTCAGGAACGCCAACATCCACTTCCACCTCTACGCGGATGACACGCAGATTTACCTGGAAACCTCCTCTCTCAAAGACATCCACAGACAACGATGTCCTAAATGAAGTTCAAGACTGGCTGACAAAGAATCACCTGAAACTCAACCCCGATAAGACAGAAACACTCCTCATCTCAAACAAAGAAGATAACCCTCAAATCACAGAGTGGCTAAAGTCGATCGATGCTCTCAAAGGTAACCTCACGCTAGCCGACTCCGTTAAATCCCTGGGCTTCACCCTAGACCCCAAACTAACCCTGACAAACCACATTAAGAACTCGGCGAAAAGCGCATTCTTCAACCTCAGACTTTTGAACAAAATTAAACCTTACATTCCCAACAAGGACCTCAAACTAGCCACGCAATCTCTAGTTCTATCAAGACTGGATTATGGGAACTCAATCCTAACAGGCATCCCCAAATCGCACCTGGCACCACTAAAAACAACACTTCACTTCACTTCACGCGGCAGCGAGAATGATCACAGGCTGCAAAAAATCTGACCACATCTCCCCGGCACTCAAAGAACTCGAATGGCTCCCTGCGGAAATGCGAAGTACCTTCAGAACGGCCTGCCTAACCCACAAGGCCCTACACACCGGCAAACCGGAATACCTGGCTAACAAGCTCAAAAAAGCAGGCCAAGCCAGAAATTTGAGAAGCTCTAACTCCCTGCTGCTCATCCTACCAAAAACCAGAAGGAAGAGAACTGCGGACTGCTCTTTCTCAGGAAATGCCCCCAAAATATGGAACGCCATCCCCCCGCACATCAGAACTCTACCATCCTATGCAGAATTCAAGAGCCAACTCAAATCCTTGTGCCTTATCCGCTCCCTCGGTTGTGGATAACTTGGAGCTGCAAACGTCCCAGAATCCATACGGTAATGTTGATTCCTGTACCAAGAAGCCCTGTTGTCCGAACTTTTCTTCTTTCCAAATTGTCACCCGCTGATTGCTTTTATTAGGTTTGTTTCATGTTGTTCTCTTTGTCATTCCCTCTACTGTAAAGCGCTCTGATACCTTCGGGTCTTGTCAGCGCTATAGAAAAACTTCTAAATAAAAAAAACCAAAAAAAGCAAACAGGATTTCCTATTGGAGAGTTTTCGTGACTACCTGTAGTTAGATGACAAGAACATTACGATTAGAATTTCCCTATTTAGCTCAACCATTCCTCAGTCATGTTCATTCATTAAAACACACTCTCAACTAACTGTACTCTGAACAGGCTTGTCTCTCTCTTCTATTAAATTAAGTTTGAATTTTCTTTTGACGCTATTTGAGCATTCTTTCATTCTTCTACTTGAAACCACTAAGAATTGCTTTCAGGAAAAATCATGAGGAAACAACTTGTAGTCCAATACAATTTTTTTGAAGCTTACTAGGAGACAACTATTCTGTGTTTGTTATTTCCTCATCTCTTACTGTCCTTTGAAATCCATAGTTCGTCGAGCTTCTCTAGTTCGCTTCAGAAGTTCACAGGGAAATTCAAGGTTCACAGGGAAATTCTCTGGAAAACAACATTCAGTCTTGAAGGAAAAAACGAGACACTAGCCACTCTAAAAGGGAGTAAATCCCCTGGTGTGCACACCACTCCGTATTAGGCAGAGCCCAAAAACCTGAACTGGAGTTCAAAAGTATTCCTACTCTGGGCAGGCGCAATACAGAAACGACAAAAAATCTCTTCAGAGCTGGCACGTAGGAGATGCTGCTCTTCCTTCAAGAAGTCTGTGCGAGGCTTCTAAGCCTTGCACATTGGAGAAAGGCTACCAAAGGGAAAAAACTAAAAATAGATAAACACTGCCCTGAAATTGCATGAGAGGAGATGCAACATAACAAAGCAGTCTTTGTAATTGTAGCCAAACATGAGGACGGCGCTTAAACCACCGGGGAGAAGCAGCCTGAAAGGGACTTCTCCGAACTGATGAGTACATTAACAGGCTAGAAATTGACTTCCTGATACAAGTCCAGTAGTGTCTGATTTTAGAGGTTGAGAGACCCAGTACTTATGCCTAAAGGTGCCTTTGCTCTGGGGGTGAATTCAAAGTAGCTCTCTGAAGTGCACAAGTAGCCTTTTCTACCCAGTCCCATCTGCCAGGCTATCTGTAAGGGGGACAGGACACTCCATATTCAAGTGAAGTGTTAGCTCCTCCCTCCCTTCCATCCTGGCCAGGCAAGGCCAACAGAATGTAGATGGATACTCTTACACACCTATCCTTCCTGTGTTGTGGCTGTCTAGAGGGGGATGCACAGAGTGTAGCCGTCACCCAACCCAGATTTGTATTGTAAACAGGTTGCCAGGCTACCTGAGCAGTAATTGCAGAGAAATGTCCTCTTTCTAAAAGTGGCATTTTTAATACAGCAATGTTAAATCCAACTTCACCAGTATGGAGGATTTATCATTACCATTCCAAACATATGATGCTTGAAAAAGCTATACATCTCTGATCAGGAATTACAGCTTATAATTGTATTCAGGAGTTCCTAATGCTAGCCTATAAGAGGAGTAGACCTCACAGTAGTGAAAAATGAAATAGGGTGTTTGTCACTATCGGAACATGCAAAGCATAAATGTACATGTCCTACCTTTTACTTAGATAGCATCCTGTCCTTAGCGTTACTTAGGGTCTACCTTACGGGTGACGTATATGTAATAAAAGGGAAGTTTAAAGCTTGGCAAGTCGTTTTTTTTTATGCCAAGTCGAAGTCGCCGTAAACTGCTCACACAGGCACTGTAGTGGCGGGCATGAGGCAGGTTTGAAATGCTACTTCTCTGGGTAGCACAATCAGTGCTGCAGCCCACTAGTAGCATTTGTAGTACAGGCCCTGGGTATATGGTATACCGCTTTACAAGTGACTTGCCAGTACAACAAATATGCCAATCAGGAAATTCACCAATTGTAAAAACAGTTTCAATCGGGTCGGGGACAATCGATATTTGCCCGGCGGTATTGCCTCTGTGACCCTCTAGTCAGTTAAATCAATGAAGAGGCAGGCGCTGGAGACTGGAAGGCAGGAAACAAGGGTTTTTATTCTCTCCGGAGGAGAACACAACGAAACGGACAGAAGGTATCGTTCTGAGGTGCTCTAGCTTACGTTTGAGGCCTGGCCCCTTATATACAGTGTTTTATGGTTTTTATTGCAGTTTACATATATGTGACAAAGCTTTGATATACGGAAAGACATACCCGGAATCCCCCTTTGGGGCCCGTTCCCACACACATTTACAGTTGAAATCCCCACCCTAATCACAACAGGTGATGAGCATCGCGCAGCTGGATAATCCGCCGAGTCACGGGATGTGAGGAGTGTGATTGGGTCTCATGGGGTGGGGGCTTTGATCAACCCGGGGATTTCTTTGATGGGGGAAGCTTTCTATTGTACGGGGAGGGGCAAGGGTGGTATCGGCAGAGCTGGGTGTCGGCTTGGGAACGGGGAGGACAAAACGGGCACACGGGGAAAAAGGGGGTTTGCATCTAAGGGCCGGAGATCATGAAAGGAAAGCAGGGAGGTGTCGCGCTGGGAACAGGATGAGGGCCGGGGGCAGAGCAGCGCCGAAGAGGGGTTTATGACTCAAGGCAGGTGCAAGCAGGGGGTGGTCAGCGTGCAGGCTTAGCGAAGGCAAAGGGCTATGTCAGGGGCTAGCGGCATGCAAAAGGGTTTGTTCTGATCGGGGCATCTTAAAATGGCGGGCGCGCACGACAAAAGTGTGGCATCAGGGGAAGAGGCAAGATGGCGCAGATAATGTTCACCAAAACGCACTAATTTTCCACAGTCCCTCCTTTAACATATTCAAGACATCTTGTTGGTTCATTTTCTACTCGGGTCTATTGTGGTGAGCATGAAAGAGAGAACGGTAGGAAACCCAAGATAAAGAGTTGTAAACAATACACTTTGAGGTTACTAGTTTTTAGGAGGTGCACCTATTTGATGAACTTTGATAAATTTGTTCAGCAGGAAAGTCATAGGAATGAAATACAAAAACGGCGAGCAGCAAGTACATATCATAACGTAAACTGGCAGGTTAATACATATTTCGGATTCGGATTGGAGCAGGCTCAATACAATGGTGGCTGGGAGAGAAATGAGGCGTAGAAAAAACGGTGGTTGAGGAGGTCAAAACGTTCGAAGTTTACGAGTTCTCATTGTTCTTTGTGGTCTTTCGTTGGCGCTGTTGAGCACCGGCGGTGGAGCTACGAGTCCAGCTCTGGTCTAAGTTCTGCGTTGCAGGGCACGACCCTTTCCTCGCGTTTCTGGTCGGAAAAGGTCCTTTTCGCCCCGTGTCCTTTGAGGTGATTGTCAGAAAGTTCCGATGGAAGAAGAGCGTTCAAAACAGTCTATAGGGTAGGTCAGAGGAAAAAGAGGGGGATGGAGCAAGGCCAAATTAGGAACAAACTAGGGGAACGAGAGACTTCAAATAGGCGGGCGTGTGACGGAATTCAGAGAGCGGGGACTTGTCGACAGGCACTGGACGTCGAGCAGGGGCATCAGGTCGACCCTTTCTTTTCATGCTGTCGAAAACAGTGCCTCGTCCTGCAGCTCTTTTCAGTCGTGGTCTCGCCTTGGCCAATGTCGTAGGTGTCCCTTAGTCTGCAGTCGGGCCTCGTGCTCCCACATCCGGTCCTTCTCTCCTCCAACAGCAGTACCCTTAAACAAGTTTGAAAAGACAGTCTTTTAGAAAATTTTCGGATGACGATAATCAAAAAGTCTATTTCTCTCCCAGCTCCAGGCAAAGAATGAAAATGTCCGTCATTTTTAACGTTCACAACTGGCATATGAATGACCGGTGGCGGACCTGCTGGATTTACTATGACTTTCCTTCATAATCATTTATTACAGGCATGACAGTTCATCTGATGGTAACCCACCTTCGGGAGATAAATCTGGCAAAGATATGCCGTTCTCTAGAGTTTCACATTTACAAAAGGGTACAGTGAGTCGTCAACATGGTACTACACAGGCATTTCGCTGAGAGACGAACATGGCTAAACATTTCCTTTCTATCGGTGCATCCTGTTTTTCAGCTACTGCGAGGTTCATTTTGACGATTTTTTTTTTTACCTTGGTCTAGTCTGTTAACCTTGTAAAACATCATTCTGGGTCCTACGTAACCTTTTACAGCCCGGTTACTTAACTAGGAAGGACAGGGGATTTATGGGAAACAACCAGGGACATAGACAGGGGAGGCAACGGGGGTGATCGTTTTTCTGGTTTGGGTATTGCGACGATTCGGGGAGGGGAGGGTCGCGTATTCTGAGGTCCTTGTTTTATACTATAGGAGCCGTTGACATGTAGTTCCCTTATTTCGGGCCAGATTAGGGAACCTCTGTCGTCTTACCTGTCCTTTCCCTTACGGCCCAACCTGGGTTCATTGACTTCTAGCGGAAAAGGAGAGGTAATGACGCGGCCTCAGGGTGATTGCATTAAAGACAAATGTTTGTGCAAATACTGACGGTATTTGAAGCCAATTAGGTGGTGTGCTAGGGGTGGCAATCTGCCAATTTCGGGGCTAACCACTCGGAAGAGTGGTAGTGAAAAAAATAGAGAGAGAGTGAGAGAGAGAGAGAGAGAGAGAAAGAGAGAAAGAGAGAGAGAGAGAGAGAGAGTGCAACGGCAGGCTAAATAGTACACGTGCAACGGAGAGGGCGGCAGTGCGTTCGAGAAAGGCTATTTAGTGCATTACACAGTAAAGGGTATTCACGAGTCCACGTTAGCTTGTAATCATGCAGTTTGAGCATTAGACAGGGTAGAGGGGACGTGCTTTGGGAAAAGGAAAGAAGAAAAAGGAGGTACCATTTTGTCGCACTTTCTCGCATTCTCGGTCCTTTGACCAGTTGGGTCAACGCCTCAGCCACACACACACACACATTCCCTCACAGTTTCGCATCATACGTAACGTGGGTTCATTCGTCCGGTCTGGTTTAAGGGTGATCACTTTTTATCAGGTTGTGCTAATTTTTCGGGTTTGTTCGATACGTGAGTAGTTTGCAGGCGTGCTTAGACACCACCCTGCGGCGCTAGTCCGTTTCGTGCACTTAGACATGGCAAGGTCTCAGATCTTCGCCACACCTTGGCTGTAATCTCTGATGTAACCTGCAGAGGGAGAAAAAAGGGGGGGGGGGGTGGGGGGGACAGCATTCGCGCGCATACAAATACATGGATTCATAAGTCCTTTACTTACCTCTAACTCGTCTTTCCTCCTTGGGGCAGGGTCCCCGGGGATATGGTTTTCGGAGTCGAGGGGGGGGTAGTGTGTTCATGTAGGGCGTGTGCGGGGAAACATAAAAAGGAAACCAGAGGTGCCTAGTGCGAGGTATCTAGTCAAAGGATATATCTCACTATCGGGATCCTTAAACCTCTTTCAACGCCGTGGCGTTCTAAAGTTCTTCGGTTCTTGGGTCCCTGCTACTTTGGAACGTTGTACTTTACAGTATTTACATTATTTCATTTCACCCTCCTTTTACATTCCCTCATTTACACCATTCGTTTTACCCATCCTTGGAAGTCACGGTCTTCCTCTACGCGAGAGTTCATGAGTCAGTCGCGTACTTTTAAGACGGAGTGTCGTGTTGTCGATCCGATCCGTCCTCCAGGGCTGGGCAACCATCTTCCTTTAACCTTAAAGAGAGAGCAGAGTAGGGTGCACAGAAAAAGAACTTTCCTACCCATCCCATATTGTTTTAAAATAAAGCATGCAATACCCGTCCATAGTTTCAAAGACTTTATTTTGCAAATTCATTTCAGCATATGGATTAGGAGGGTGTGGTCGTATTTGGTCGGTCGTGGCAATGGCTAAAGTGCGTACAGCGGGGGTGTCGTTTGCAACAGTAAAAACATCGGAAAGTTTCATTCATTCATTTGTGAGAGACTAAAACGTCTATTAATTGGCTGGGGGTTCGGGGGCATATATTTTCATAATTTAGAAACATAAGCATAACAGGTGTAATCAGATTTCCTATATACATACCGTACGCATGTATCGTAAATGAGGTTTACATCAGTTATAAAAATATAATACATTGTATATTCGTAATCAACGTTTGTAACGGGGATCTTTTCATACTGTTCGTCGAGTGAGCTCTCCTTGTCTTTTCTAGCCAAGTGTACAAAGGATCACAAAAATCTCAGAACATCAAGTTTATATTAGTGCGAAGGAACACCACGAGGTGTTCGTAAGTTCCGATTGATACCAGCGCCATTTTGGGCGGGGCCGGCACAGTCCGGAAGCAGCATCAGGGGGAAATGTTTCCATTACTGGCAGTTTGGACCAGAGTCCTTTTCGGCAGTTCTAGAATTCACGCTAACAGAAGGTGTGGCAATGTCATGTTTGTTTCGTTGGCGATCGAAGCAGCCGTCCCTTACCGGAAACCTGCAAAGGCCGAAGGCTCCGCCGGGGACCTTTGTATGATCTTCAAGGCTGCGGAGATGCTGCCGGAGATGGGGGCTCGTGCTCCATGGGACAAATGTTTGAGTTGTATGGCTGGCCGAAGTTACTCTAGTGGCCGGGGCCCGCCTTCCAGCGGATCCAGACGCCATTTTGAGGCCCTACAGGGGCCACCCTCGTCGAGTTTGCAAGAATGGAAGAGACCCTTCGGAGTGAAAGGAAGAGGTCCCTGTTTTGTGAGAGCGGGACGTTCAGCTGGGGTGCAGCTGTGATGCCCCCACCTGGGGGGGGCGAGGGAGACTCGTTCACATCGTCTCCTTCTCCCGGTGCACTCCATGCCGCTCCTTTTCATCGCCCTGCATGAAGGCCTCTCCACATCCGGTGTTCCCTAAGTGTCACCATTGTACGTTCGGTGCTGCGCGAATACTGGGGTGCCACCATTGTGTGTTCGGTGCTGCGCAAGTACTGGGGTGCCACCATGGTGTGTCCGGTGCTGTGGAAGTATGGGCACCATCGCCTGACTGGGGGTGTTCGGCGTCGGACTGGGGGCTGGGAAACCTCCTACCGGTGGAGGTGGGAGAGGCTCGTCCGCGTCGCCTCTCCCTCCCAGCCCAACTTGGACAAATTGTTGTGGAGGTACGTGCAGGACATCCCGCCGTCCAGGACTGCTGCGGCTGTGACAGAAGAGAAAAGGAAGAGATGCCTCGCTCTCCTCTTGACATGTGGCGGGACTACCTTAGTCTTTCCAGGCCCGTTGCGGCCGGCCAAGGAGACATGTGGCGGGACTACCTGCAAATGCCCAGGCTGCGGGCTCCTGCCTCTCCTCCGGCCCCCCCATACGTTAAGATTTCCTGACCAAGAGTTGGCGGCGGGGCTCGCCTTATATGGGTTGCCGTTGGTTGGGCGTAGCCGTAACCCTGCCCTATTTTGGAAGGTTCCAGAATGGGGGGGGGGGCGAATGTTCTGTTTGACTTTCATTTTCTACAGTTTATCGTTATTATTCCTTGTTTGTTGTGTTAAATTAAAAGTTCAAGTTTATTAATGTTCTACGGATTTTGTTTTATCATTTCTTTCTTTCCAGGTTGCTTTTATGCTAAGTTTCTGCTAACAGGGGTCGAGTAACACGGAAACACGTGTAGAGGGGTGACGCAGATTTGTACATTTACATACGCACGAACTCAGACGGGGGGCAGCACAAGTACGACATACAAAGACCCAAGACAAATATAAAAACAGTTATCGGTCATAATTATCTCTTTCCGTCTGTAAGTTTTTAAACGAGGCTGGGTTCCCGTCTTGACATTGCCCGACCTAGGAGAACTTGATCATGCCGCTGAGATTTTCCTGGCGAAATCTGTGCCATCGGGCATAATCAAACGTGGTGGTTCTGTCTGGCCTGTCTATGTAAGTCGGGTTCTTCTCTGTCTCGCGCCTTTTCTCGTACTGTCGGTCTGTCGTTCCTGTCGGTCCTCTGCTCCTACTCACGCTCAGTAGAGTCGGGCATTGGGCTTTCCAGTGTCCGACATACCTACAAAAAGCGCATTGGTCTGACCCCAAGTCTGGTCGTCCTTGGTATAGTGTCGGGGGGTAAGTTGTGGGTAGCGGTGTCCTGGGGTTGTCCTGTCGGTATATTTCCCTACTTGGTTTATCCTCGTCTTTTCTCTGTCGTTTCGTAGCCTCTCTGCGCCACATACCGAGACTGTCGAGCATAATTGGCGTCGTCTTATTATTTCGAAGGGCTATTTCTAACGTTTCTATTTTATCAAGGTCAAAGGATCCTGCCAGTGGCCACTGTTTATCTTGGCTATCTTCGGTATACCTATGCCATAATTTATTATAAGCTATGGTGACTAACCCATAGTTTATGAACATGTCCTTATTAGGGGTGCCTTCTAGTGGAGCCATATGGTCCACCTCTAACACCCGGTCCGGGCTAAACAGGCTATTTATCAATGGGGAGAAGACAGACATGACGGCTCGTAACGAGGGACTAAAAAGTCAGCACTGCCTATCTTATCACTAGGTGCAAAGACTAGACAGAATATTTCTATTCTACGTTGTTTGCAGGCAGTGAATACCTCATGGATCCCAAAAAAACCAATAGACCAACAAAATAACAATGGGGAGAATGAGTAGGATCGCAAAGATCTGCGTTACCTACCCTTTTCACTATCTGCAAAAAGGATGGTCTCTTCCCTGCTTGCAGACAGAGAATCTCCAGGAAACAATAGTTTGTGAACAACAGTTCAGTTTCAAGCAATTATTGAGTAGGGGAGAAAAAGAATAAGCACGGCTGCTACCCTACTTATCCTCCACTGCTTGCAAAGGGAGAGAGAGCCTGTTGCTTCTCCGTTTGCAGACAGTGAATCTCTAAATAAAAATAAACAAGGCAATACTAGTATTTTGAACAATCAAACGATCAAAACAAATTTCGCAATTAGTCGTGGCAACACGACCTTACCCGGACCATGTGGACAGTTTCTTGTCTTCCGAATCCAGCGCCCGATCGTCCTCTTTTTCTCGTATTTCTCACGGCACTCCTGATGGTTCCCAGTCAGGACCGTAGATCACTCGAGAGAGGTCTGTTCGGAACTAGTGAAGTTCGGATGATCGGCTGCCAGACGAGGGTCTATTGGGCAAGAGCTCTCCCGATCGTTGCAGTCGTTCACTCTGTCGTCGGGACCTCTCCCACTGGATCCACGAGTCGCTGATGGGCCCCACGCTTGGGACGCCAATTGTAAAAACAGTTTCAATTGGGTCGGGGACAATCGATATTTGCCCGGCGGTATTGCCTCTGTGACCCTCTAGTCAGTTAAATCAATGAAGAGGCAGGCGCTGGAGACTGGAAGGCAGGAAACAAGGGTTTTTATTCTCTCCGGAGGAGAACACAACGAAACGGACAGAAGGTATCGTTCTGAGGTGCTCTAGCTTACGTTTGAGGCCTGGCCCCTTATATACAGTGTTTTATGGTTTTTATTGCAGTTTACATATATGTGACAAAGCTTTGATATACGGAAAGACATACCCGGAATCCCCCTTTGGGGCCCGTTCCCACACACATTTACAGTTGAAATCCCCACCCTAATCACAACAGGTGATGAGCATCGCGCAGCTGGATAATCCGCCGAGTCACGGGATGTGAGGAGTGTGATTGGGTCTCATGGGGTGGGGGCTTTGATCAACCCGGGGATTTCTTTGATGGGGGAAGCTTTCTATTGTACGGGGAGGGGCAAGGGTGGTATCGGCAGAGCTGGGTGTCGGCTTGGGAACGGGGAGGACAAAACGGGCACACGGGGAAAAAGGGGGTTTGCATCTAAGGGCCGGAGATCATGAAAGGAAAGCAGGGAGGTGTCGCGCTGGGAACAGGATGAGGGCCGGGGGCAGAGCAGCGCCGAAGAGGGGTTTATGACTCAAGGCAGGTGCAAGCAGGGGGTGGTCAGCGTGCAGGCTTAGCGAAGGCAAAGGGCTATGTCAGGGGCTAGCGGCATGCAAAAGGGTTTGTTCTGATCGGGGCATCTTAAAATGGCGGGCGCGCACGACAAAAGTGTGGCATCAGGGGAAGAGGCAAGATGGCGCAGATAATGTTCACCAAAACGCACTAATTTTCCACACAATGTCATCATGTTTTGGGGCAAAGCACATGCATTTTAGCAATGGTTCAGTGCTCGGATTCTCATGGCTAACAGAAAGAATCCGCAAAAACAGCAGGTAAAAGGCAAAAAGTATGGCGGTGTAGCTATATTTTGAGAGGGGAAGTAGACTGCTATTATAGTAAATAACTGATAGGCATTTGAGGTTTTAAAGTTACCAGTGCATAAATCTGTGAAAATGTGTCATGGGATGGAAAGGTTTAACTACTATTACTAATGCTGAAGAATCGTGTATAACTGAATTAAAGGAGATTTGTTACTTTGTAGAACTCCAAGTACTGCCCCATTTAGCATCCATTGAACACATTTCTTAAGATGCCACGAAAGTCTGCTGGTCAGAGGGTAGGTTGCTCTTGTCATTTTCTTAACGTTGGTCATTTTCTTCATTAGGAATGGAATCCCAATCTGTGGTCTTGGTGCACTTTTGAAAATGTATGCTCATGCTACTGACTCTTGGTCCTAACTTGAAACAGAAGAACCCGATTCTTTAAAAAGCGAATATATTTTGGATAACGGGTATTTACATTTTTGCACTATTGATCATTTGTTTTTCTTAAATATTTTTGCCAAGCACTTTTAAAATCATTTTTAGTTTTTGTTTTTAATCCAGCATACATTTTCTAGATTGTCACCCGAGTCCGTGTGCGCACAAAGTCCATCTACCACCTGAGTATCACCTCTTATCTAATCTCACTCATGTCAGATCATACCTATAGGAACTCCACTCGCTCCCGATTCACAAACCAGCACAATCCAAATTCCTTACCCGTACTGTCATGGCACTACATAGCACTTGTCGAGCATACCTCAAGAATTGCATCTGCTTTCACAAACCTTCCGGAGTCCTCTGCTTGCCGGACCCCTACTTGCACAGTGGAGTGGTGTGGCTCACTGGTTAGAGGCGGCAGACCCGTAAGCAGAGAACGGCCCGGGACCAGGGTTCAATTCCCGACGCGGCAGGGTCGTGGACCAGGGTCAGCGGACTCGATAATTCTCGCCTCGGTGCCTACTCTAACCAGGGATCACACTTGGCAACTCTTGGCATTAAGCTTGCCTCATCTCTACAACGGCCCCCCACAGACGCCGGGGATGCCTGGTTTCACCTTGGAGATACCCAGAAAGGGACCATCTCACAGGGAAAACCAGGACGGGTTCCCCAGCCGTCTTCAGCGCCAGGATACTCCATGGAGTCGCAGTGCGCTTTACAAGTACACCCACATTTACAAATCACACACATAAGGAACACCAGAGCCTTCTACTGCACTCCTACAGTGTGGAATGACCAGCCGCAAACATAAGGGCCTCCTCTTCACTGCTTGAATTCTCAAGTAGTTGAAGCCGTAGCTTTTCAATTAGTGCCACTAGGTCCTAGAGATGGCTAGACTCGCACCTGCTCTCACACCAGGATACCCTCCAGGGTGATAGCGTGCTCTACAGATGTGCATAACAGAACGACCCACACAACCTGTATTCTCTTGCGTGTTTCTTGAGCATGCAGCTACTTATAGCAATTGCAACATCTTCCTTGTTTATTAAGGAAATATTCTGAATATTAATGTACGCTCTTATTTAAATCACTTATACGGTCTCCCCCTAGCAGTAGGGACTTGATCTTTAGCAGAAACCCAAGCAATGTGGCACCTCTAGGATTGTAGTCCTAAAGTGCCACGTAGCGTGCCACATGCACAATAAACATGAACACACACTATTACTCTGTGTGGCTGTTGCTTAATGGAAATGTGCTCCCAGGAGGCCTATTGGTTGAACGACAATTAAATCCAAAACTGAAGGCAAATGGTGGAACTGAACTAACGGGCTGATTAACTAAGGTGCACCTTTTGCAAAGAAGGGCGTACCTGTTGATGCTTGTGCTGCACTTGTGTTTGAATGAAGCCTGAATTGTTGTTCTTCATCCGCCCTGTGTAAGGGAACAGACCCTGCTGATGTATGCGATTTACCTCATGCATGAGTGAAGGCTGAATTTGTTTCTACCTGCCCTGTGTAAGAGGCAACCGTATGCTGCAGATGCCTGAGCTGCACCCGCGCTGTGAGTGAAGCTGGAGTTATATTTTATTTCAACAATGTCTCTTATGAGTAATGTAAGAACTATAAAGTTGACCAGTAGACAGAGAAAGTTCTACAGTAATGACGCAAAATTTAGGCTTGGATGAGCTGCACACCCCATGTTAGATGTGTATTTCATATGCTCTAATTACAGTGTACGTGTTTTAAATATTTCTGTTTTTCACTACCTGCCCTGTGTAAGAGGGCTTACCCTGCTGATGCCTACGCTGTGCCTTGAGAGGCTCCAGAAATACACTCTCCTGTTCTTATTGCTGTGTATTTTCTTGTACTTGTACTTGTTCGAAGATTATTTATTTCATGGCTGTTCAGTATGTTTTCTGCTACTGTTCAAGCTCTGTGTTCTGCTTATTATGCTCTATGAAAGGGAAGCATGGACTCTTTTACTGTGTGTGTATCTGTCTCTCTGGCTCTCTCTGTCTCTGTCTGTCTCTGCGTGTCTGTCTGTATCTGTGTGCGTGTGTCTGTCTGTCGTCCTGTATCTCGGTCTGTTAATGTTGAACAATCTTTTGATGCTGCGGTCCTGAGTCGTCATTGACTTTGGTTAAAAAATGTGCGCTATTCATAATGCTTGGTTTAGGCATTATTACATGTGTAGGTGGGTACCTTTTATTCTATTTAATACATTAGTTGCTCTTGCTAACTTAAAAAGCCTTGTGCGTTCAGAAATATTTACGGTAATTATACTCAATGATTTGTATGCTTTGAAGAGCTTCATTTAATTATCTTGCAAGTTATTCCACAAATGCCTGTTGGGTTTTATGCAGGTATACTTACCTGTACTGCACTGTAAAAATAACCTTCTATTTCTGCTTTACATTAAACATAGCCGATATTTTTAATTTCTTCAACCAGCAATCTAGCTTTTTAACTATAGAGGAAACATTTTGAATAAAGTACGACATTGAATCAGTGCACTGATGTTGAAAACATTACTAATGTTTATAAGGAATCGAGTTAATGTATGTAATCACCCAAGCACATTAATAATCAGGCGTGGCCGGCACAGGTAAGTGGAGCGCGGCTGAGGTGGGTAGGGGGGAGGGAGGGAGTCGATAAACAAGAGGATAGGTAAAATTAAATTAAAAAATAAATAAAACTATTTACCTGTCACTCGCCGCATTGCCGAGTCGCCGATGCAATGGTCTCAAGGTAAGTGGTTTTAATAGTTTTTTAACATTTAATTTTACTTATCCCTTTGTTTGTCGACTCTACTCCAGTGCTGGCCTCAGAACGAAGGGCATACTTGTGGAAGGCAGATTTCTTTGAACTGCTTTACATCTTAGGTCTCCTACCCCACACATTTTCTCACTACTTAAACCCCTGTTATAAGCGGTCTCCTCTCATGTAGCCATGACTTTGAAATCGAGAAGGCTCGACCAGAAATGCCTAGAAAATGAGACTTCTCAAGCTACTCATGCAGGATATGGACTGTACTACTACCAACCAATCTCACTTCCGCACTCTTTTTCAGAAGGTGGCACTAACAAAACATTGGGGAACGTGTGGGTCCGGGTGAATGCACATCTGATTGATTTATGTTGCTTCATTCTCGACCGTATTTGTTTAAAATATTGTAATAGTCTGTAGGTGAAACTTCATTGTTAGAATGGTTTGCACAGTGACTCTTTGTTGCTTTATTAAAGTTTCACCAGTGACTGAGAAACCTCACTTTGAAAATCTTTTAGTCTCACCTGTGAACCACAGTTTTTTTGTTTGTTTTATTTTTTAAAGGTAGGACTTTGGAATGGTGCTGCACAGTTACCAGAGCTTTTTTCCAGCCAGTTATTCCCTAATGAGGTGCTATAAAGGTCTAGGACCAGGCGTCACCCACGGGGGCTGTCACTTCATTAAGACATTTGCATTAAACCATCATCGCCCAGTTTCCACTCACATAAGACTTTGAGGGGCACTTTGGAACTCTGTGTAGACCTGTCGTTGTGCAAGTACCTACGACAAAACCAGAACCTAGTTCCCCATCTCCATAAAACTGGTCACTAGTAGGTGAAGGCTAAGTATACAAAACGGAAGGGAAATGCAGAGAAGTAGTGTAGTCAATGGCCAGAACTCTGTTGTGTGTCAGGAAGGGCTCTAGCAGTTCACCATCTATGCCCAGAAATATTGAATGTTTACAACGCAGGGCAGCAACAAAGAGCTGAAGAGCCAAGTTCTATAATAAACAAATGTAGTCCAACCAATGAAAGTAACGAGTTTTGGCTGAGGCGCTTGCGCCACCACATACCGAAAGTCCTGTAGGAGCTGGGTATATTTATATTGTGTATAATACTGGATTGGAAATATCTGGTGCTGCAGGTAATAAGCTGACATTTTCTGGACTTCTCCCCACAGATCAGAAGTTGCAGAATGGCACCGGGGTCAGGAAGTACCTCCTGTGCACGTGTTTTTTTTTAAAGGAGAGTATATATTGTCTTTCATGGGGCCCTGTCCTCTATATTGAGGAACAGGGGGGGGGGAGAGAGTCTTATCGAGACATCATGAGGCAGCAAAGAAAGGTCCTGAGAGAAAGGCGGCGTTTAAACCCAGACACTGAAGCTAGGGTTTGGGGTGTCCCATTTCCTTCTTTCTAGACCCTTGAGTGTAATCGAGGTGTATATTGTGTTCTTTCGGGGAGCCTATGGGCCACACTTAGAGAAGGATATGTTTCATTCGGTAGTTGTGCAGTCTTGGGTTATCATAGCGGCCAGTGAGGAAGGAACTCTGCTCTGGTAACTGTGCAGCACCATTCCAAAGTCCTACCTTTAAAAAAAAAAACACAGTGGTTCACAGGTGAGACTAAAAGATTCTCAAAGTGAGGTTTCTCAGTCACTGGTGAAACTTTAATGAAGCAACAATCAATGCCTTCAGTCTGTTTTACAAATCTAAGCCCCGCCTGCCATGTGAAATCAAACATGAGCTCTGCTTCTAACACCTTTCGTACCTTTCCTCACATAGGTGCTTTAAACTGATGCTGAGAACAGAGGCAGCTTTGTCCAATGTAGTCTCTTCATAAAACTCCATAAAAACAGATCAACAGCAATCGTCTAGAAGGATTGCTGTCAGTTTGCCAGATGGCCCTGGTTAAAGAAAAGAACTGTGAAAATAAATATTTAGATTCGAGTATTGTGGGTAAATAGAAAGCAGAGCACTTTGTTGGCGAGGCTTCAGTGTGTGGCTCCACAGAAGGGGATCGTTGGCTCTTGGCCCGTGGGATGGCTCGGTGCCAAGACACCGAGCACTTTTACTTCCCTCTCTCGAGCAGGTTACATAATGTCGTCCTCTAAACACAGGTCTCCCTGTACTGGGCTGGCTCCCTTCCAGGACCACAGCGCCTTCCCCGCCAAGGCCATGTGTTCTGGGTTGTAGCAATAGCGGCTCTGTTCTTCGAGCACTCCATGCACCTCTTGCTCGGTTTTCCCTGAAAGAAGTTGGTAGAATGTTAATTTTGGGAATGTACCTGCAGCGCTTACTCTGGTGGACCGCAAAGTAATTGAACACTTGATAAAAACCATGGTGGTTACATGAGTGGTCTTGTCTTTGCCGCAATTAATTTAATAACCGCCTTCATTTTAATTCGATGGTATTTGTGGGTGTGCTATGAAGATTCTTGATACAAAATAGATCACTAGAAGCTTATTTGAAAGCCTGTAATCGTGCGGACTTGTTTGGAGTGTCCTAAGAGGTTTCTTCTGAAACCTACAGAAGTGCCCAACAAATTGCATTGCATCCTTAAAGTGTTGTAAATCCCCGTTTTAGGAAGGCCACGCTGGCTAGAGGTGCCTTCTGACAAGCTGATTTTGTATATTTACAAAGCATTCTATTATGCTACAGGTGTTCCTGGTGGTGAAGGTTCAAGAGATTGTAAACATCTGGACTACGTCTCGCACCAGACCGACTTCAGGCTTCTGGTCCCACTTCACATCTGACTTGCCCAGTCCCTCGTTACAGAAACAATAATTTAAAGATCGTATGCAGTAGTTCATGAATTTACATTTCTGCATACCTATTCTTTAGTTTAGTGCTCCACTCTAAAGGTAGTCCTTAACTTTCCAAAGTGTAGCAGTGTAGACTCAAGTTGTTTTGTTTTATTGATCCTAAAATGGAAGATGGTATCCCTGCTCCTATTTGTTCACCTTAATACGATCACTGCAACATACCGTTCGGGTTATTTTTTTCAAAACGAGTCCCCAAGTCCAAAATGCACTCTAACTAGAATTAAAATGTAATTTTTTTTGTTTTTTATCCCCAGCCTACAAAGAACTGGTGTATACGGGTTCTGTTGTGAACCATGGTTCTAATTCTAGCTGGTGTCTTCTCTGTTGGTTGCAGCCTAGTGAACAGTTGCTTATTGCGGTTTGCACACAGAAAATTACAGCAATCAAGCCAAAAGCCATCTATTTTTACAATTGACATATTTTCCGTCTTCATCTACGAAAAAAAAGGCTGCATTGTCTTGGGGTTTATGTGGTGATGGTGCTTGTTGTTTAGAGACTACATTTACGTGCTAATCCATAAATTTTGCTGAATCCAAAGTTATTATGTGTTTTTACCTTGATTCATATGGAAACAAAGCTGCTATGTAGGCAATTTGAATGTATATGGGTGACGAGAAAATGGGTTTCTAACCATGGGGAACAATGGCTCAGTTTTACTGCTTGCGAGAAGTAACCAGTTGTTACCTGTACATTCCTTCTTATCCTTGACCAGTTCTTTATTTAAGACTTGAGTCCCAGATTGAAAATTGTAGGGCATACCTTTCTCCACTAACGTCTCATATAAAGATGTAGGTAGTAGTTAACACATGGTACTAATGTTCTGAGCTTTGTGGCAGTCTGCTTCTAGACAAACATTTTGACACTAAATACAGTATGTTTTCTATTTCCCTTATGCATGGTATGATTCAAACTGTTTTCAGTAGCTTTTCATTTGTTCCCAGGATTTCTTGCAGTTTTCTATCTTTATATATAGGTCTACCATATTCAGGGCAGTAGAGAGAAGTAGTGTCCTGTTGGTAGGCCGGCCTGGGCAGCACACACACGCTGTTCTGCGAGGCATGCTGTATTGGAGTATGGACTTGAACCCCCGTCCACTCTCCGCCCATATTTGTCATTGGCTTGTGTCATTGTCCTATGTAATAGCTGGCTTCTGATTTGTTAATTGGCTTGTTAGTCCCTCCTTAGTACCACCTTGTCTTTGTTAGACCTGGCACCTTGGCGTGAGTTTCCCTTCCACTTTTTGCTGTTGTGCCTCAAATGTTTTGCTGGTGTCTGCTACTCAGGGCACTGCGCCACGGCCAACCCGTGTCGCAGTGCAAGTGCTCCCTACTGTAAAGTGTACATGTGATTGATGTCCATGATTGGGTCATTGGATTTACTGTTAGTCCCTAGTAAAGTGCACCAGGAGTGCCAGGGCTTGTGAATGCCAATACTGCTAGTGGGCCTGCAGCGCTGGTTGCGCCACCCACAGAAGCAGCCTTAAAATGTGTCTAGGGTCTGCCATTGCAGAACCTGCGTGCATTCTGGTACTGTCATGCTAGCTGGGCAAGTGCACACACTTGCCAGCCCCTAAACCTTCCCTTAACTTCATATTAGTCACCCCTATGGTAGGCCTGAGGGCAGGGTGCATTGTAAGTGTAAGGTAGAACATGCCCTGATGGGTGTGGCATGTTCTAATAGTGAATTACTGCCAAATTCGTTTTTCACTATTGTAAGGCTACCAGTTCCCCTCTAGGCCAGATGGGCTGCTGGAATTATTACACTCTATAATCCCAGCAGGCTCAGGGAACATGGTAGAAATTAATGTTTAGTATGCCTGAACTCAGAATAATAAAATACTTCTTTTTGTAAAGTTTATTTTAATATCCTGTGTTTGCAAATGCTACTTTTAGAAAGTTAGCATTTGCTTGCCTAACCATTTCAGCCCGCCTCTGCTTGGATGTGGATCTGACTGTCTGGTGTGTGTGAGTGACAGGGCTGGGAGTTGACAGGTAGTGAATAGCCAGATGACACCTTAGTGGGGGGTGGGAGTTTCCCCTGAATGATGCATCAGGCTGTGCTCTGCCTCCACAATGCTGGCTCTGCCCTCCTGGGGAGCGACTGATGACTCAGCCTGCACCTGGCCCAGGAAGGACCGAAGCTTGTCAACAAAGTGCTCAGGCTACTCCTGTCCTCACAATGCCGGCTCCGCCCCCCTGTGGAGCGGCTGATGTGCCTGCCCTCACACTGCATGCAGAAGCCACAAGTACCCACAACAAGTGCTCAGAGACTGGAGCAGTTATGCAGAGGCCCCCCTGGCTTGCTAGAACAAAAGAAACTGGGTATAAAAGTAGGAGCCCTGCTCCTTGTAAATTAGATCCTGTTTGCGCTACAGAAGAAACTCTGCCCGAAGAGAAGGACCTGGAAGGACTACAAGGAGGAGTGCTGTCTCTGGCCTGTGTCTGGTGCCTTGCTGCCAAAGGAGAGAAGAGAAAAGACTACAAGAGACTTTTGCTTTTATTTTGAACTTTGTGCCAAACTCTGCTGAAAGATCTCCAAGGGCTTGCCTGTGAACTTGCCCCCTGACCAGCGCCCCAGGAACAGTGGGCGCTACCCCCTGACAGAGGAACCACTGCAAGACGCTGTTTTCCTTTTTGCGAGCCTCCCCAGGAAAAGCAGAGCGCGCTCTGACAATCGCGCTTTCTAGCACCACTCTGGGAGCTGCCCACGCTCTAAACAAAGTAACTGCCGCCTGCCTGGCCCAGAAGCAACGTGAGGACCAGCCAGGCTGATCCAAACACCGTGACTGGCCCCGAGCTGCAGCTCGCATCGTGAAGAGAAGGTGGCGCCCGGTGCCTGCTTGCACCCCTTCGAGTCTTGTGCCCCTGAACGCGCCGCCGCTGACACAGCTGTTGCGTGGGGCGCCTGATCGTCGCCTGGATCTAAAGAGGCCTGCCCCGAGGATCATCGCCCTCTGTGTGTGCCCTCCCGTCAGGAAATCCTGAGGCGCTTGTCCAGTGCAGCCCGGCCCGCGCCGCACCGCCGACCCCCGAGCCAGAGCCGAGCCGCCGCTCGCCCCTGACCCCGGACGGAAGACAACGCGACGCGGACTACAGCGCTGACCTGCGCCCAGCCAACTCCCCAGCAAAGGTACCGTTTCTCTCCCTCTGTCCCGCCCAGCCCTCGGAGCTGCGTGTGGAGCGCTCCCAGGGCCCCCGCTCTCTCCCCCTGTCAGCCGCGCAGCCGCCCGGCGAGGCAGGCACTGATTCCCCGGCCGCCGCTCCCCGCCAGAAGCGTGAGAGGAGGCAGACCGGGCCCGTTTGTTGATCGCGGGGTAACGAAAGGGCACAGAGAGGCCGCGGACAGCGGGGGGAATCCTGGTTAACAATCAGGACGGAGAAAAGTATCGTGAGGAGCCTGGAATCCCCGCTTTTGGGGGAAATAAACTGAATAAGAACTATTTTTGAGAAACACCAAACAAAGATTGCTTATTGCTAAGAAAGAACTGTGGCAACTGAATTTAAAGTACACTGGAACCGTTTTAAAGTGAACCAAGACTGTATTTACAAGCCTGCTTGAAATTTATATAAAGAACCTATATTTTTACAAAATACAGTTTGGTGTCATTGTGTGGTGGGTTGGTGGTGATGGTGTAATATTGCAAATGTTTAACCCTATGTGCCCCAGAGATTAGCCTAAGACTGCTTAAGCCACACTACCTAGAGGGTAAGCAGAGGTTGTCTTGAAGGTAGCCCTCAGCCCTGACGGGGAAGAGAGAGGCCCTGCTTGTCGCCAGTGCTGCACTGCGCCAACCAGAGACTCCCCCTTCCTACAGTCTTCATTTGTAACCTCCCATGAGGACTGGCCCTTTCACTTCGATTGTTATACAGTACGTCTGTAAGCACTATTTTCTTTAATGAGTTTCTCCTACTGCCGGCACTACATGCGTTCCTGTAACATTCAGTGCGCAATGCGCGATTACACTTTCCGAACGGCCGTGAACAATGGCGGCCGCTTCTTTGAAGTTATATAGGTCTCGCATTTACAAGAGTTTGGTCTATTTTTTGGCATTGTAAATGATAATGCCTTTTTATTTGTATAATTATTAAAACAGATACATATAAGGTATTGTTATTTACAATGCCAATAGCTGAAACTCTCGCAAATATGAGACCTATTGCAAATGCTTGTTCTTCTCTTTACGGAGCGGTTATGTGATGGCTGCTAATCTGGTTTTTGTACCACAACTTGGCTCAGAACCAGACCGCATTCCTCTCAAAGTAATCTTATTACTCACATCTTTGAATACCAGGTCTCAGTTTTTGAAAGACGTAAGAATCCGTTTTTTCCTCTTTAGGTCTGGTCTAGAGACCACTCGAATTGGCTCATCAGCCTGAGGTTTTCCAAAAATTGTAAAACACACAAATGCGTTTATTGATAGAAATGGTTTTGTTGGTTGAGATGGTTGGTAGCCTCAGTCAAGCGACAACCAGAATTCTTGTCAGGTTAAACCACAAACGTCACTAAATGAACCGCCTAGTAGGTTGGTACGAAAGCAGGCTCAACTCGGAGGCAATGTGTAAACTACATATGCAAAACAACAGGTGATGGACAGAATGCAGAACATTGTCATACATTCACCCCAGTACAGAGATCTGGGCTTAAATCCATCGTTTTTTTGCCGACCATGCCATTCCAGTTTGAACCCAGCCATATGCAAATCAGTCTTGACCCTGTGCCCCATGGGTACTGTCCAGCCCGAACTGCTAAGCCAGGTCCTCACTGGACTGGAAACAAGCATCCAAGGACCGGTTTCGGGCTTTCAGCCCTCTTCAGCCTGGATAGCTTGATTCCAGTGGCATGGAACTACATATGCAGCACGCTCGGTAATTAAATGAAAACATAACAAAAGAAAAATCCCAAATCTATTTAGACAGAATCTACTTTAATAAAATGACACCAAAAGAAAAAAAATATAGTTCGTAGAATTTTTTAGTGAAAATACCACAAAGAAGCGGAAAGCCCCACGACACCAAAAGAAAAAAAATATAGTTCGTAGAATTTTTTTGTGAAAATACCACGAAGAAGCGGAAAGCCCCACTTGTGGTTATCTGGTTTCACTGGACTGGGGGAAAGTCGCCACTCTTACTGAATCGCCAAATTTCAGAGTGGGTGTTCTAGACTCTGTGTAATATCTGTAATTGAATTAAACTGAATTCTGTGGTAATGCGTACCACTCTATAGGCCATACTTGCATCATGTAATTCCTCAACTGAAAGACACCAATATCTTTCTCCCATGCTACCCTGACTATGTAAACTATTGGGCAAGTTATCCACTATGGTACAATAAATCAAGGATATTTCTTTACATACTGCCTTTCTGTTAATAATCGAGCCTCCAATGGATTATATTCAGTGAGCGGAGTCAGATTCTTTGTGGATGAATGGCCTGATGGAGTTGGAGGCTAAGAAAAAACCCCTTCATCCATGCAAAGGAGACCTGTGTTTCGATAAGGAAATATGAGTCCCCTCTGATGTCCCCTAGTTTAGAAATACCTACCAAGTCCGACCTCCAAAATCTTTCTAGGGACGCATCTCCTCTAAGTACTGAGTACAGAACCAACTTCTCTGTATTTTTCACAATCAAATCCCGCTTTTGCCATAATCTGTAATCAATCAGCGAGAGATGTGCCCCTCTATAATAGGATTGTACGTCAAGCAACATCTTGTTACATTTATTCATAGCTATTTTTTACGCACTTCTACCCTATAAAAAGCTCCAGACTAGCGCACTATGCTGTTGGAGAGAGCCTCGGGAATCCTAAACGGATAGTGCAGTAATTTATACAGAAGCCTCCGCAATGACACCATCTTTAAGGTAGCAGCTCTAACCATAAACAATCAGGAGACCAGAATGAAATGGCAACCTGCAATCTAGAAACCTGATTCAAAATTTTACATTTCCAGGCTTTAGCTTTATTATCCGTTATACACTCAGTGATACTCAAAGCCATCCTCAAAAGTTCAGCGGCGAGGCTCAGCCAAAGTCCTCCTGGCCTGCCATTATTGGATAAACCACCTACTTCTTAATGTCCATTATGAATTCAGTAAATCTGCTAAACGTACGTAGTAATTGAAGGGCTTATGCCCCAGACTCCTATGGGTGTGCAGGAAAATTAAGATCTTATCTGTGCTTGGCAAGACTCTGTCTAAAACGACACTTGTCCACTCCTAGCCTTTCACTGAAGCTACGATATGGAGTTGCCGCAAGAGGCTCAATAACGTTCGCCAGGGCGAGAGGGAGCCGTCCTGTCCCCCTGTCCACAGAAACATCCATGCGAGCTTGGAACAGATTAAAATAGACCAGTCGAACATGGTATATGAGAGTACTTCCATAGTTGGCTTTCCCAAGGATCGCAAACAGATAATCCTGAGCCACCAAATCGAAGGCCTTTTCAAAGTCTACCATGAGGAGTGCCAGGAGTGACAGTCTGTAATCTAATGGCTGACGCGTTATCAAGTCTGTGGATGTTATTTTGGGTAGACTGCCCCAGCATAAACCCAAGTGCACCAAATAGACTAGTGAGCCGATCACCTTTTAAAGACAAGTCGCCAAAACCTTCGTGATCAACTTCACCTCTATTTTAATGAGGAAGATGGGACGATAGAACTCATACTAGTCAGGGGTTGCCGGGTGTGGATGGCAGGGTGGATCCAGGGGAGGGAATCATTACTGTATGAGTAAGTCATATTTCATGTGGCAGGACTCAGTTGTCCAGTACCTCTTCAATCACTGCCTTAATCGCTGGAATAGAACAGGAGGCTGTAAATCTGAAACTCTGTAGAGAATCAATTTGGGCCAGGTGACCTCCCTCTCTGAAGCTGAGAAAGAGCCTCCACCGGCTCCTCCTTAGTAACGCCCCATCCAACTTAGTTGTCTGATCAAGGGAGAGGGCAAGAATTGGCAAATCTCAAATAAATTTGGTAAGCTCGAACTGGTCTGGGCATTCACGATAGACTCCCATTATTCCTTCCTTAATGCCAAACTCCACTATAACTTGCTTGCCCACCACCAATTGACCATCTGCATGGTAAGGGCTCGTATGTGTATGCCCAAACATGGGTCCCGTGCACACTGTCACTTGGACGAAGCTGTACCTGGCTGATGAGCCCATAACTAGGGTGAACCCGATCCTGGGTTGCTTGTGCTCCTGTTCAGGGAAGACCTGGTTTGGCAGTTCAGATTGGAGTAGGGTCACAACTGATTTTCAAACAGCTGGGTCCAAACTGAGGTGACATGGTGTGCAAAATAATGATGCAGCCCAGAGTAATTACTAATGGCTGAGATTAATTCAGCTGCTAATGCCCCCCCCTCCCATGGTATCCCGCATCTCCCACATTCTACCTTACAGGGGAATGATCTGCGAGACCTTCGACAGTATCTGTACATCTAGTACTTGTATCTTTTCATATTCAGGGGCCATAATGTAGGAGGTGTGTGGGAGTGTAAATACTGAAAATGGTGAGCCCCACAGAATCCCAATAATGGCCGTTGGTGTCGTGCCATGTTTGTGTATGTGTGAATGGGAGTCTGTTCTGGAACAGTACAAATGGGGGTGGGATCGCACACTACTCTCACACCAGCGGGATCTCCCCTAAGGACTGTGGTAAGTGTAGTTCGTGTTCCGCGATGCATCTTCTTTCGATTCTCTGCTATCTTCGCCATCCCTGGACACTTGTTTCGGGGTATTTACCCCTCATCAGCAGGGATTAGGCCGTGTTCTGGGGTTGCCGGTGGCTGCCAAATATTGCCAGGTTTAGTACCACTCAGGCGCGCAGGTGCGGGGTCCCAGGCTCGTCAGCCAACTGCTCAAGGGAGCTTTAACATTACAAATGGGGGTCGCACACTACTCACACACCAGCGGGATCTCCCCTAAGGACTGTGGTAAGTGTAGTTCGTGTTCCGCGATGCATCTTCTTTCGATTCTCTGCTATCTTCGCCATCCCTGGACACGTGTTTCGGGGTATTTACCCCTCATCAGCAGGGATTAGGCCGTGTTCTGGGGTTGCCGGTGGCTGCCAAATATTGCCAGGTTTAGTACCACTCAGGCGCGCAGGTGCGGGGTCCCAGGCTCGTCAGCCAACTGCTCAAGGGAGCTTTAACATTACAAATGGGGGTGGGGTCGCACACTACTCACACACCAGCGGGATCTCCCCATAGGACTGTGGTAAGTGTAGTTCGTGTACCGCGATGCATCTTCTTTCGATTCTCTGCTATCTTCGCCATCCCTGGACACGTGTTTCGGGGTATTTACCCCTCATCAGCAGGGATTAGGCCGTGTTCTGGGGTTGCCGGTGGCTGGAACAGAACTTCAATGGACCCCTGATAACACTGATATAAGTCGTACTATAGCCATATTTGTTCAAGAACAGGCACTTGTCATCTAGGAGATGTCTCCTAAAGGAGAACATCAACTTCTTAGCGCCTGGCTGTTTTAAGGACTGTTGCCTTATCTAACAGACTGTGGAGATAGTTGGAGGTAGGACTCCTAAGCTTGTCGGCTATCATATATTTGGTATACATGAATTTGTATTCTGCATGTCTGATGTGGTGGGATAGTCCTGGCATCATAAACATGATCGAGGTAAACATTTAAAAACCGAATTATGCAAAGGCAACAAACTAAATCACTTTTTAAACCACTATACTTCCAGAACTAGCAGCATCTGTTGTGTGACTTATGTGGGGGGTGTTGCCAGAACGGCTAAAACTTCCCATGGGTATTCATAGCCTTAGCACCAGAATATCCCCATGTACACTCTAGCAATAAAAAACATAATGTTGCTGCTCCGAGCCTGTCGTAACTGATCTGCAAAGCCTTGCTGTGACTGCAAGGGAATCCGCCTCTCATTTGGATCCTTCCGACCCCCATTTGGATCCATCCAACCCCATCATATCTCAACCAGCATTCGCCATGTCCCCACCTCAAGGACAATGTCTGGTTGCGGACACACAGTGAACATGCGTCTGAAAAATTGGACGAAGCACTAATACGATCAAGCCTGCAAGTGTTGCAAGGGCCATCCAACGTCCGTCCCCTTGGGATCCTTTTCACAATGTTCAAGGAGATTGTGCAGGCCACGTATTAATTTGCAATCAGACCCGTCTCTGTCCCAGAGTCAGGGCTCACCTTACTTTCAGAGCTCTTGGCCCTAGTTGGCTTGTGGGGCTGTACCTGCTGCTCCTTGGGCCTCTTCTGTGGTGTGGCACGGGGATCAGGCATCTGGTGACCTGAAGACCGAGCTATACAGATTGATTTTAGCTCAGCTGCCCGGTTCCAAGCTGTCGTTAGAAGTCTCAAATGAGATATTGTATTGGCAGATGACTTTAAGATTATCCGGATACAACTGGCGATAATCTAGCTACATCCGGGTTTTCTCAAATAGTTTCCATTTCGTGTTTCAAATTATTTTGTGAGATTAATTTGGAAATGCTTTTTACTTTACATCCGCTTTGAATGTGTGGGACCTAGTGTACCATTTGGTAACTAGACTTTCTTTCAGTTATTGTAGCAACACAAAACAATTTTGCAAATTGAAAGTTTTGGAAATAACTTATTATATTGTACCAGATAATACTGTACAAGTGACGGGGCGGGGGGGAAGGGGGGAGTTCTGTTTCTGAATCCGTAACCTTGATAGTTGAGTCCCATCAATGATACAATAAGGCTGGGTAATCGAATTTGGAAGTCTCCTCAATGGAGATTAATTCACTGTCTCATAAGGATCTTTGTCATTGACGAGATAGAAAATATTTTATCCTGGTTTAACTGGGTCTGATTTTTTTGGTTTCGCCTAGGCAGTGCTTATGCTGTCTCTTCGAGACATGCATTCAGAATATGGGCTTTAAGCTTTAGGCTCCCCCCTGCTCTTCTGGTTGGTTGGCCTGCGTTTTGGAAATGCCTTTACTGTGGTTGGCCTATAGTGTTCATCTCTCCCGCCTTTGGGTGCTTAGTTCCCTCCCACAGGATACCACCAATTGTTTCTTTTGGTTGGCCATCTCTGGCCATCTGTTGCCTCCTCGCTCGCAGATGCACCACCTCCCTCCTGTTATTGCTGACGTTCTTGCTGGTTTTCTTTGCAGTACTTTTGTCAGTGCATTCTATATGATTACGTTGGTTCTGGTGTTCCCACCACACTGCGCTCAGATTAGGTGGTCTAGCTTTTAATAGTCCTGTGCCTCCTCGCTCACAGACGCTCCCCCCGCCCTCCCTCCCTCTCTCTATTGCTGCCATCCTCTTCTTGGTTTTCTTTGCACTACTTTTGTCTCTACATTCCAGCGTTCCACTACACTGCGCTCAGATTAGCTGTTCTAGATTGTAATACGTTCTCTGTGAACCTTGACCTACTACGTGCACGTTCATTCTGCTTCTCATTTCCTTTAGAAACATTTTCTTTAAGGCTCACTACTCTGACCCGGAATTGTGTTGCACAATAGCGCCACATTACAGAGTTTGCCAGTGAAACGCTACTTTAGTTTTTTCATCTCTCTTGTAACAACATTGTTTTCCCCTGTTGGGGAAGTGTAGCATTGTCTGAGTTTGCTTTTTCTAGGATGTTGTTACTTTTGTTCTTTGTAGCCAGCATTTTACTCTAGTCTCTACTCCCTCATTACCTATTTCCCATTTTCTGGTTCTCCAGCACCATGAGGTAATACCAGTGGCAATAGCGCTATGCAAATATCATCACTCCACTGCATACAAAAAAACAAAAGTAGGAAGCATTGTTATTTTGAATGCCAAAATCTCTTAATTTCACCAATGCAAGACACTTTGCAAATGCTAGTTGTGGCTTTGGTCTGCCTTTCTTGCAATAACCAATTATCTTGAGGCTGCTTATTCATTTGAGGTGGGGATCTAGGCAAATTGACTGTGGGTGCAGTTTTCTCCCTAATATTGATCTAGTGTTTCTAAAAATAAAAAATGGGGTTAAGTATCCCTTGTTGATCTGTTCCAATCAGATGACCTTCGCAAAGCTACGCCACAGGAGACATTCAGTTGCTTATTTTTTGCATGCTTGTTCATAGCAAGTGTGGAGGGGCAGGGCAGCAGCAGGGAAGATGCAAATCTGCTGATTTCAGTCTTTCAGCTTTATGAGTCACTCTACAAAGAGCACTTGTTCCATTCAGCTGCTCAGTGCAGCATAGAGATTATGTATGTATGTATGTATGTATGTCGGTATGTATGTATGTATGTCGGTATGTCGGTATGTATGTATATATAGCAGAGGAGGACTTGGTTAGTGGAACTAAATAACAAGTCTAACGGGAAAGTAGAGCAGAACAAATCTGCCATGAGAGGACAGGGCGAGGTGTACGTTTAGTCATAGTGGTTACAGAAGGAGATTCAAACAAATATATGTATACTGCCAAAAAACAGAACTGTTGAGAGTATTTTTTGATAGCTGGGAAACTACATAGAACTTGGTGCATATCATCAAAAAATTGTGAAACATCTGAAATCGGACCCTCCAGGATTTCACGATTTGCCGCGAAATCGGCACTTTTGTAAAAATGACGAGATTTTTATAAAAGTGCCTGCGAAAGCGGCACTTCTGTAAAAATGCTGCGATTTTTACAAAAGTGCATTTTTTTTTTTTTTTTTTTAGTGGACCAGGTTTGATTGGTAAATAAAAAGGGGGCAAAGTATTTGAGAGTGCTGTTGCAGGCTGAAGCACTTAATGCATGGCCCATTTTGGGAACCAGCAGAGTAATTTTATATGGCTGAATAAGAGAATATAAAGTAGTAATGAAGGAGCAGTAGGGCCAGAATACTCAATAGTATATGTTTAGACCTCTCATTTCCTCTGCCCAAGCTTAGGTAGTTAATTCAATTCAAGTTTATTCTTTCAATTTTTGGACTTAGTATTAATTTTATATTTGTATAAAATAGACCATAAATCCCAAAATGTAAACAAAACAAATCATGACCTGGATGAGCTACTTACATAAAGGACCTGGAAAACCTGAGAACTCTAACTTTAAAGTGAGCCCCGTGGCAGGACCACTATTTATTTGTGGGTGAGGTAGGTATCTGTGCCCTCCCCCAATGTATGCAGACTGTGCGTGAATGAACATATTTAGAGTACCTTGGATAGTTTTGCAGCCAATTTTTTCCACCTTTTGTGTGCATGCACAATGCGAAAAGTGGTAAGTTAATGTTGCAGACGTAACCCAATGTGACCGTTCCGAATGAGTGTATTTTTAGAACCTTAGCATACAGAAGTGAACCATGTCGAGGGTAGTGAGCCAAAATCTGTTTTCTAATTTCCATCCGTTTCAGAATTCCTGCTATGTTTTTTTTTATTAAACAAAACCAGGAGCCACAATTTCCACACCTGCAGTAAGACACGTTCTAAAGAAAGGGTGAGATCATGATGCCCCTAAGAATGGGTTAATGTAGAATAGGTAACACCATGAAGAAAGGCATGGATATAGAATGGTGGGAGAGCAGCAACACTGAGTACAACCAGTGCCGAACTTGAGCTGAGTGAGGTCGCTGTGGGATAAAACACCTCCCAGGGTCTTAAGTTAATGTCAGACCCTCCAGGATTTCACGAGAATGAATGATCAGGAGTTATATAAATTGCCGCAAAAATGCAGCTAAATTTTCATAATTGTGCCGCTAAATTTGCTAATCAAAGTTTCAAAGTTTATTATTATGTTTTCGGCTCTCAAAAGAGGGCCACATATATCAGTCACAAAACTTTACACCAAAATATACAATAAATTTCTACAATAATACACAAAAAAAGAACCAATTGATGGATCACAACATGAACACTGACCGAAGAATCAACAAATAGCATCTACAGGATTCATTAATAAATGTTTAAAAAACTCTTGAAAAAATTAAAAATTTTGAAGCAAAACATTTCATTGGGTGGAAAGGGCATAAAAAAAAGAATTTACATTTAAAATTTCCAATTGAAGACAAATAGATCTCAACCATTTAGAACGTAATGGACGTAATTTAGGACAAGTAAACAGAACATGATTTCGGTCTTGCACTGCCTTATTACAAAAATTACATATGGGAGATGTTCCATACCACTTTGCTAAAAGAGAATTTAAAGGAAGCAGATCGTGTCGTAAAAGGTACCATAGCCTTCGCACTCGATGAGGAATATTCCATGAGACATACTGCTGGGCCTGCTTTATAGAATACGAGCTTAGGAGTAAATCACCACCCTTCTTTTCATGTAAAGCAATCATATCCAATTTAAAGCAGAGTTCCCAAGATGCATGTTTCAGCTGAGACTTTAGTTGAGAGGGAGAAAGTAAGAACAAAGTATTTTCATCCAACTCTAACAATGCTACAGCTTTTCTAATTTTTTTTTACTATTAATGAGAACTCATTTAGATTGCCCAGCAGTTCCTTTTTAATATATGCCCGTAAGGAACCCAATTCACCTCTAGCCAAACATGCCACCCATCTCACCAGGGCAATCAACCCCTGTACCCAGCAGCTCCGAAGGCCAAATTCCAGCCTGCATGCGGACACTGAGCAAGCTGTATTAAAGGAGGAAATTCTTCTTAGAACCTTTCCCTCCATTAACTGCAAAAAACCCCAATGTCTTAACTCCACCAGTTCTATTCCATAGAGCAGAGTTGCAGGGATTTTTGCTCTGTACACTTCCAAAAATCGGGCAAAGTGTCTTTTCCCTGTCGCAGAGTACAGCGAACATAACCCCATACCATGAGCCAATGCCTTACGCGAATTATGTTCAATATGAGGTTTTTCGCTTAGGTTTGCCGAGATTATTTTACCTAAAAAGGTGTAAGTTTTAACTACCTCTAATCTCTGGCCTCCTATAGCCCATCCGAAGTTTACAGATCTACATTTTTTTCTTCCAGTGATATACATGATTTTGCTTTTAGAGATATTAATCTTCATAAAATGTGCTTCTGCAAATAAATGTAAAGCTTGCAGGCGATTAGACAAGCCCTTAGGAGTTAAGTCTAAAATGAGGATATCATCAGCATACATTAAAACAGAGATGGATGAACCTCCAACTACCGGAGCTAAACCAACGCCTGCAGCAATAAAAGCAGGTAGGTCCTCAGTATATAAAGAAAACAACATGGGGGCCAATAAACACCCCTGTTTTAACCCGTTTAAGGATGGGATGCTCTGAGAAAGGCCCCTTTCTCCGCCTTGCAACACCTTACACCAGGTATTTGAGTGGAGAGATCTTACAAGTTCCAGTAGAAGGGGCGGCATACCCATTTTAGCAAGCTTTCTCCACAACGTTGGACGATCCACCTTGTCAAACGCTGTGGAGAAATCTATGAATGCCGCGTATACTCCACCTCCCCGGACTCGTACATATTTGTCCGTAATCACTTGAAGAGCAGTCAAGTTATCAAGTGTACCATGCTTTTTACGGAACCCAGTCTGTTCCAAAGGTAAAATATTATTTGCGTCCACCCAATCCGAGATTAATATTAAACGACATTTAGCAAAAACTTTTCCGACCGCATCCAGTAGAGCTATCAAACGATAGTTCATGGGTTTGTCCCGCTCTCCCTTCTTGAATAAGGGTATTAATATACTTCCCTTCCAGGATGTAGGAACAGATCTAAGTAAAAAACATGCTTTAAACAAAGGGAAAAGAATCCTGCTCCAAGTAGAAACATCCTGCTTCAGTACTGAAATGGGCAACTCATCTGGTCCCATTGCTCCGGAAGAGCGCATACTCTTAATCGCCAAAGCAATGGATTTCTCAGAAGGAGGATTCATAGCAAACCTACAGTCCCATACAGAATCACTATCCTCACCCTCTACGCCATTTGATGCATACAGATTCAATATAAATAAGCACCAAACATCTTCAGGAATAGAAATGGGAATAGGGGAAGTTCTAGTACCACATCCCTTACCAATTATGGACCAGAATTCTCTAGATTTACCATAAACAGAAGCCTCCCTTAAGCTAATCCAGAGAGAGTCCTCTTTTTCTTTTTTTAATTTTGCTCTCACTCTGGTCCTCCTTCTCTTTAGTAAGGATAACTTATTAGTAGTTTCCGTGGATCTAAACAGAAATTGTTGCCTCACTAATTTATTTATTTCTTTATTTAATGGCACTAATAAACTAGGAACAAAAGTCACTTTCCCGGAATGTCTAGGCTTCTTTGCAGTCGCAGTTAGCTTTTTCATAAGGTTTTCAAAGTGAAAAAATTCCATACCCTGCCATTCTTTTAATTCAAGTAAGGTTTGAGCAAGAATAGTTTGCAAACCCTTCATAATCGTCGGATTCAAAAAACATCTACCGGACTTGCAAAGCAAAGAAACTCCTCCAGTACTTAAAGACCAGGAATTCGTGACCTGGGGTTGTAATAAGAGTTATACTGGTCACGTTATGATCGCTCATAGGAGTTTGAGAGACCATTATATCCTGAATAAGGGAGAAAGAGTCATAGTCCGTAATTACATAGTCACGGATGGATTCACCCTTAGGGGACTTGTGAGTAAATTTAGCAGGGGTATCAGATGGCATCCTACCATTTACAATTAACCCCTCTAGATAACTAAGTTCTTGTAACATTATCTTTCCTCTTTTGCTAATTTTTATTTTAATTGGAAAGATAGATTGTGGTATATTAAATGCCTCTTCTTTAAACTTATTTCTAAACAAATCTACACTTGAGTTAGACACTTTGCTATTCAGATCGCCCACAAGTAGAATGTAAGGAGGTTGGTCAAGTTCTAATAGATGTTTAACATACGAAAACATTTGCTTCAATACAGTATTAAAACCATCTTCAGGCGGAATGTATGCATTAATGATTACTAGAGAATGCTGGCTGCCTAGACTGGATAGATTATTAATAGTTATAGCTTGAAAAAGGTTACTTGTGTCAACATAATGGGAAAATTGCCATTGTAATGCATTAGACAGGAGGCAAGCAATTCCCCCCTTTGCGTGACCTTTTTTAGCTGGCGTGGCTGCTGCCTCAAGCACAAAGTAATCTTTTCCACCATACAAAATATTTTTACACCAGGATTCTGAATGCATATCACATCCGCATGTAAAGAAAATAAAAAATCAAGTTTCTCCGGTCTATTATACAACCCTGCTGCATTCCAGGATATAACTTTTAATTGGCTGCTAAAGATGTTGAAACAGTCTTGGATTATCCGAAATATTATTAGACAAGACTCCGGAAGCCAGTTCCACGGATGATTATCCTCCGTTATAGGAGCAATCATGTTCAAGGGAGTAGGTAAAATCTGGGAAACCATACGTTTACCTCTTGAGACCCTGATTTGTAAATCTTTATTGGATTTGGACATATTCTCCTGCCTAACACCCAACTTTGTGGCCCCTTCTCTAGGGAGAGTATCCTTTCCCGTATGCGAAAAGGGTAACACATCAATCCCTCTACATTGAAATGATTCTGCCTGTTGTAGTACAAGATTAGCTATTATTTTAGAGTAGAATTTCTCCCGTATGCGTAGCCCATTTTCATACCTTACTAAGGAAACCAAGTCAATGTCATTCGACTGAATAAGTTTTAAGCTTTCAATATCCTTAAAACAATTAAGCAACCATGACCTGTTTAGGTATAAATCAGAGTCAAATAAGGGCAAAAAGTCCAAAGTCAGGGTATCCACATAAGAATTAGAAACTTTAAACTGTAAAGTGGAAGGATTTGTAGCAACATCAACCGGCAATTGAAAGATAGGCGCTGAGGGGTTAAGGACCCCTGGTACAGTAGGCATAATTCTTGTCACTTCTTCAATTGGAACACTGGGCAATACTGAATAGTCCTCTTGATGAGGGACTTCCCCAGCATTGGCACAGATATTAGGTGAACAATTGGCTACAGAACCATTAGTACAATCAGCCGCCTTATTAGAAAAAATGTCCAATAAAGATTTGTCTTCAATATCTGCAACATCATGGTCTTCATTGTTTGTATGTTTTTGAAAAATGATTTGCCTCTGTGTTTTTTCTTCTTGTACTTACGAACAGGTTTCCTATTTTTCCCTTTCTTCTTTCTACTTTTATTATCTTTTCCATTTACATCAGAATTCACTTCAGTCTCCTTTTTTACAAGGGTGAAAATTGGGAATAACTCATTTCCCGCATTTAGGTCCACATCCAACAAACTTTCTTCCTGTAGGGTAGGGTCTGATACCTTCATGTAATTTGATACAGATGGAATAGGCATCCCTAAGGACTCATGTTTGTTAACTACTACTGGCATACCTGCAGGAGCATTTTTTCCCGATAAGTTATTGCTATCCAATGTATTCTGTAAGACAATCTCCGGAGCAGGAATAGAACCATTTTCTGTACTTTTTGCCAGTAATACTTTCAATATCTGTGTAACTGAGTCCAAGGTGCAGTCAGAATTCCCAACAAATTTGCTCAGTAAAGACAATATGGAAGCCAATAAATGTTCTAATACTATCAAACAGTCAGAGATAGGTCTATCATCCTTCGGCAACCCAGAAGCGGCAATGGGGCAGATACCAGATAGATTAAGTAGAGAACTCCTAGAGTCATTCTGCAATGAAGGAATGTCATTAGATGTTATAGAGGGAGTACTACTATATAGCAATAATCCTGCCATTGTCGTCTTACTGGGATTCAAATGATTCAGATTTCCATCCTCCATATAGCGGCCACATAATTCAAGGTCAATACTGGACAAGAACGACTCTCCTTTTATAGCCACGTCAGGACATTCTGCACCAGTAGGAATGTTAAATATAGGTGCATTTGTATCAGTTGTCTTATTATCCAGCTGCTCTCCCCCTGAAGTGCATACTGGAAGGTTAGCCACAATAGATTTTGTCTGGGGGAACAAAAGATGTATAGAGGCTGACTCAGAGATGGAAACTTTTTCCACAACAGGCGGTGCACCCACAAAGGCACCATCTCAGAACCAGCGACTTCCGGGATTGCCAAAGACTTATCAACGGGTTTTTCCCATAATTTCAATATCTGCATCTGTCCTTTCATTAACACACCGTTGTCATATTTATTCCTGAGGGGGTTAGATCTAGTTTTTATACATGACCTCCCCCCCTAAAACTCTTCCGGAGCGTAATTTCTTTGCAGTCATCATAAACTGAGAAGTAACCAGGCAGCAAAATATAGTTCAGATGATATATATATAACAATAACTGTTTCTTATGACGAATCCTTGGAGATGCAAATGATGATTGCTCGTCCGTATTCAAAGATATCTCCTTTAAAGCATCACACGTTGGCACTCTACATTAACTAACGTAAAATGACGGGGCCCAGCCCAGCCTACCTCAGCCACTGAGGGCCATAGAGGGCCCGCTCTTTGTCCGCTCTTCGTTCGCGCTTCTGTCCGCGCGCGTCCCGCATTCGCGTCAGATGACGAAACTAAGTAGTAGGAGGAGGGGGCGGGAAGAGGCACCAGGTGCGCGCGATGATCAAGCGCTAGCACCTCTGGGCCTCGCAGTCCCGCTGGATTAGTTGAACACCTCTCTCCCTCAGCAACCACGGAGATTCAAAAGTAGAGCACACGGGCTCCAAAGTCCACACAAGCGCCTAGAAACAGAGCAGTCCTCGCCGTCTGCACGAACAGCACAATTCCTCAGCGAAGGTTCAACAAGGGAAGGCAAGCACTGCGAGCGGCTCCCGCGAAGCGGGGGCCGCGAGAAGTAATAACGCTTTCAGGGAGGAGGGGGCGGGAAGAGGCACCAGGTGCGCGCGATGATCAAGCGCTAGCACCTCTGGGCCTCGCAGTCCCGCTCCCGCTGGATTAGTTGAACACCTCTCTCCCTCAGCAACCACGGAGATTCAAAAGTAGAGCACACGGGCTCCAAAGTCCACACAAGCGCCTAGAAACAGAGCAGTCCTCGCCGTCTGCACGAACAGCACAAGTCCTCAGCGAAGGTTCACCAAGGGAAGGTTTTGCTAATCCATGCCGCTACATCCTGAGGGGGGAGGGAGGGTCTGTGAAATGGCATAACAATGAAATATGGTCACTTTTCCTAACGAAAGGACAAGCGGAATGCACGAGGAATAGGATTCCACAACATCCTCTTGACTCTGACTACATACTCCCATATTTTAGGGAGCTCGCTCTGCCTAGAGAATCCATTCAATAACCAGCTTCTAAAAGGCAAACCTTTCTGTTCCTGATGTGATCAAAACTATCTTTGCATCTCTCCTTTAAATGAATGGGATATTAAAATGCTTTTGTCCTTAAATTTGGTATACTTCATGTAGAGAAGCATTTTGAGTTGCAGCCTATTATACTTTCTACTTTGTTGCAGATTACCATCCCTCTAAAAGCCATTCTTATGAGTGGGGAGCTTTAAACACTTTCAACATATTATTCCTTTCACTCCAGTTCCATTTAATTTGTAGAGGGTTGTGTACTTGAAGCGTTTTCCATGCAAAATGTTCCCTCCGTTGCTTGAATTTGTGTGGATATTGTTTCGCGTCAATGTTATGTAAAAATATGTTTGGTATATTTAATTTGGGCATTGTCTAGATGATTGATATGTAGATTGTTGCGAGGATATCAATTTGCGGTGACACCACAGTTAGTGAAACTACATGGTGGCCGGCCCAAAGTGATTCCAAAGGGGATGATGGACGGAGCGTTCGAGCAAATCAAACACTCACCCAAGTCCTCTGATCTGGGTTTAATCCATCATTCTTTAGCTCACTCCACCACCCCAGTTCAGACATGACCATATGCAAATCAGTCTGACCCTGTGCCTCATGGGAACAGTCCAGCCCGAACTGCCAAGCTATGTTTTCCCTGTACCGGAAACTAGCATCCTGGGACCGGTTTCGGGTTCATAACCCTTATCAGCCAGGCTATCTTCAATCAAGTGGCAAAGTAAGCAAGGGTCCCGTGTCTGGAAATACCCTGCCAATGTACCAGGTGGGAGTAGGAGGTGGCCCAGTAGGTCCTGGGAAAGCATGACAATGAAAGAAGAGCCCACTGGGACTGGACCTGGTTGGGAGGAAGGAGGGCATTTGTGGGCGTCATTATGTCCGCACGTGCATGTATACGTGATGATTTACACTTTGCATACGTCACTGTGCAAAAATACATGTGCAATAAAAAATCCATATTTTTCTATCTTTACTGCTTAAAAAAAAATAACAAGCATTGGCATAGCCAATAGGTCTCGCCTTTCGGACCTCATAAGTTTTGAGCTATGCAGCACAATATCCTCGGTGCAACAACATTAACTGTTGTATGGCTAAACACTTCTAAGGTCCCAAAGGTGAGACCTATTGGCTATGCCAATGCTTGTTTGTTGGTAGCAGCCGTTTTGCTGTGCAATCCATTTACTACAAGGACTGTCTGTTTCTGCTGGTCTGGTGCCACTGGCATGTCATTTCTTCCAGCCTTTAGGTGACGCAGCCTGTGTGGGGCTCCTTCCTTATGCAAGTGTGCATACTGGAGGTTGTGTGCCCCAGATTACTCGATTAAAACCAGTAAATGTGCTTAGTTGCATGGGATTTAACCTGCCGGTGTTGGGAAACGGGCACAATTGCTGTTATTAACCACAATATTCGAGTAATCTGTCTATCTGATTTGTTCAGCATTTTTAAAGTTTTGTTTTTTTTCACCAATATTTTACCATCAGTAGCCTGGATGCCGTATGCAATAAATTGTAGGATATTACAACAGCAAGGGCAGTGTGTCTCTGAAGTTTAAATCACAAGTGTCCCACAGTTACACCTGCTAATTGTATCTACACTATAGTAATTAGTCTTAATAATATACTGGAGTTGTTAATTCTCATATAAATATTGATTTGCACAGTCTGTGCAATAAACTGAGCTGAGCTTTGAACTTCCATAACACATTTTTTTGTTACCGAGCTCGGATGCCCTTATCTCATGTTAGAACAACAGAGAGAGACCCCTTTAGACTCGCCTGGTCTGTAGAGCGTCCCGTAGGGGTAATGAAAAGAGCGCTGCATTGGGCACTCATGCTACTGAACGTTCTTACTGGTGATTACTGTAATTGAAAGAAGCATTGTAGTGTACATGTCTTTTATAACCTTGCTAAGTGAGGAGTACCCATGAGGTTGATAATCATGGTGATTGTGGAAGGTCAGTTGTGTAGCTGGTGTGCAGGTGTGATGCTAGTGTGCTGGGTGGAGTTTTAGTGGCACTCGGACTGAAGAGGACACAAAGCAACAAGGGTTATATTCCCCAATGTACATTTTACCAGGGGCTATCTGTTGGTGTGGAAACAGTATGTGTATTCATTGGTCTCTGAAGAGAAGACAGTTCCAGTTGGAGCACAAGTACCCGGTGATGTCATCATTGGAATGTTGAAGTGAAGGTGAAATATTGGCAATTAGAGTTGAGCGCTGGTAGAGAGAAGCAAACATGTGAGCTCCATGGCTGCCAGCGCCTAGAAGATTAGCCCAAAGCTATATGCTCAACAGCGTCACTGAAGAAGCATTCATACATGTGGTCCCTGGAGATATACTTGCATTTGAAGCACTACCTGCTGTCTCTCCCGGCCTAACCTGTGAGAGGTCCCAACCTCCCACTGATACAGGATGTCTTAGGACTGCCAGCTACCTTCCTCCGCTTCAGAGCTGTTGCATTAAGTATAAGAGGTAGAGGCAGGACCGGGGGAAAGAGGCACGACTGGACTGCATGGGATGTCTGATGAAGGTTAGGAAGGTGCCTTTTATTTTTATATTTTATTAATGTTATTATAGTTAATAATTTGTGCCAGGAATACATAATCAGCCTGGTCTAAAACGGCAAAGTGTACATGATTGAGCAATCATTCACAAAAAAATAGTAACTTATGCTGTACCTTTAAAAGCATCCAAAATAGTTTACTTCCTCAGAAAATAAACAGTGCCTTTGGGCTATTGTCTAAAACAATAACACTTCTCATGGTCCAGTTCTTCTAGCCATGTTGCAAAACATATAGTGCAGTGGAGCACCGAGAAAAACTTGCTAGCCAGTGGAATATCGCACAAAGTAAGATACTGACTACTTAAAGACTTAGTTTTTAAAATTTCAGTGTCCTTTTACTGGTCTTTCAAGGGTCAAGACACAAAAAGACAAGGTATATGGTACAAAGATGCGGCAAAATCTAGTCCAAAGATGAGGTACCGCAGTAGTGGCGGGCAAAAGTGTGACTAATTACAGACTTTGAAGAACAAGACGTGCGGCCGAGTGGTGCACTTAATGACCCGTAAAAGGCAGATTGTGGCTGTGGCGTGCACGCTCGCGTGAACGCCACCGCTAAGCTAGCCAAAGGGTGGGGTAGCAATTTGAAAACTCAGCTACTAAATGTCTCCGAGCAACCCATGCGCTGGCTCAGGAAGACCTAAAAAGCAGTAATGTGAGATGTGTCCGTCCCCTCCTTTCCTCCCAATTATTTTAAAGAAACAACTGGTGGGGAAAAATGAAGGGGATGTGTTAGTGGTGGGAAGCAACAGGGAGTGGTGTGGGATGGTGAAAACAGCACACAACATGGGATGAGAGAAGAAGCATGAAAGCAAGTATGAGCAACATAGGGTGCGGGGGAGTGAAAAACGTACACGTGAGAGAGCAACACTGCGTGCTGAGTGAGGCACACAAATGCGACTGAACAGCACAGAGCACAGGGGGAGAAACACATGAGGCAGCCGACTGAAAAACACGTTTACTCTCTTGGAGTGCATAAGCAAAAAGAAGGAAGTTCCCTAAAAGTGAGTTGTGGAAGGACACAAGTAAAAAGGTTAGCTTCAGGAATGGGAGAGACAAACACATGATGGACAAGGCAAGTCTTTGTGCTGTCAGTAGGCTCGCACTGACCGAAAGTAGGAAAAGAAATCTCTGTAAGAGTCTCATAGGCCGATTTATGACTCCTCACTGAGGTTTTACACTGCTGCATCCAAAAGAGCCACTTGCGGACATAGGTTTGTTGTTCTTGTGGCCCTTGCTCAAATACTCTTTCAGCCGCTATGAGAACCAGAGGTATCCTTATTACACAATAATCCAGCGTACAGAGTAGGTGGCTCCAAGGATAAGATGAGTACTATAGTTTGTTTGTCGGTTTCTGATGTCCTTGAGAGTAACTAAGTATTGTAAGTGTACGTAACCTTTGTACATGTTTACTTACTGCCTTATCAAGTCTCTCTCTCTCTCATTCAAAATTGAGGAGTACAGTTAATCTCTTCTTCTGTATTTGGACACTTTTTCAACATATGGTTTCACAAATTCTTTCCTGACCTGAAATCGTGCGGCAAAAGGGGAGAACAAGGGAACCCTACTCACTACGGAACCAGGGTGATTGACTATAACAAGAAAACATTGGTTCCTGTTGAATAGTATGTATCTAAATTATATAATGGTGCGCAATCGCGATGGGAGGGTTATACTGCTGTCATAGAAAAAAGGACCAAAAACACCAAAGGTTTTTGTTGAGCATATACGTATTAATCGCATAATAAACACAAATTGTACCAAAAAGAACCGCTGACACAGCACTTATCATACTTATGTATATAGTTGATGCATATTTTGTGAAAACTTCAGACATGGTCGTTTTCGGTATAAATATTCGTGAAACCCCTTAAATATTTTCATAATAGGTCACTCAACTGTTAGGTTCATGTCACATTTGGGACACTTTTGCACAAATTCCTTCCTTTTTGTTCAATTTTTGTTTATTATGTGATGAATACATATATGCTCAACAAAAACCTTTGGTGTTTTTGGTCCTTTTAACTAGGACATCAGTATAACCCACCCATCGCGATTCTGTAATTGTAAAAGATATTAATATAGCGCATGGCTACCCGGAGGCATCCCAGCGCTTACAGTAGCAGCGGGGCAGTGTCACTCAGTTTGGAAAGAGAAGTGTTTTCAAAGATCTACGAAAAGAGAGGTGGTTGGGTTCTGTGGGAAGGAAGGGAGTACCAAAGTCTGGCGGCGTTAAATGAGAAAGATCGACCCCCGCTTCTGGCCTTCCTAATCCTAGGCATGGTGGCCAGGTTCTTAGTTTTGGAGCGAAGGGATCTATTGGGCTCATAAGGCTGGATGATACCTTGAAGAATGGAGGGCCCAGTTTTAAACAAAGACTTATAAACGATACATACGGTTTTGAACTTAACTCTCTCCTGAACTGGCAACCAGTGAAGTGATTTAAGGGCAGGCCTGGCAGAGTGATGTTTGGGAATGCCCAGTAAAAGTCTTGCCGCCCAATTTTGAGTGGTCTGTAGTTTGGAGAGAGTAGCAACAGGCGCACCCAGGTAGAGGGCGTTTGTGTAATACAACCTGGATTGCACCAGGGCCTGGACCGTTATTTTTCTAGCCTGAAAAGGGAGGAGAAGAAGAACCTTCCAGACCATTTTAAGGATCCTGTAACATGAGGCTGATGTCTTAGGAGCCTGAGTTTTTTAAATGTGAGTTCATGGTCGATCCAGACACCCAAACTCTTTAACTGAGTCTTAGGTGTGGGTGACGGACCGATGGAAATAGGCCATATTTCAGTCAGATTATGGGGAGATTGGTTACCCAGGATCATAATTTCACTCTTTCCCCCATTCAATTTTAGGAAAGAATCGCTCATCCATCTTGCAATTTCTTCAAGGCAAAGGCGGAGGCAGAGAGGAGAACTTTCTGTTTATTGAGTCCAATCACCAATTGTGTATCATCCGCGTAGGTGACTATATGGACTCCAAAGGGTACAACTGCCTCTGCAAGAGTGCAAGTATAAACATTAAACAAGGTGGGGCTTAGGGAAGATCTCTGAGGCACTCCACAACGGAGGGGTGTCAGTTTGGAGGTAACTTGATTATCAAAAACTTGGAAGGATCTGTTATTCAGAAAAGAATTTAGCCAGGGCAGTTCCAGTGATACCTAAATTGCTGAGCCTATGGATCAAAATCTGATGGTTTACGGTATCAAAGGCCGCACTAAGGTCAAGAAGGAGGACTACTGCGCTGCCACCAGCGTCTACTATCCTTCTTGACTCTTCCACTACTGAAAGTAGGGCCGTCTTTGTTCCCTGTAGTGGACGGAAACCGGTCTGAGTCTGATGGAGAAGATTATGAGTCTCCAGGTAAGATGATAATGTTATATTGACGTAATTTTTCCGTAATTTTACGAACTCCAGGGAGAAGCGAAATAGGTAGATAGTTTCCCAGGTCTAAGGGATCAAAACTTGTTTTTTAGGTCTTGTGGCGTTAACCGCGCGAAAGCGCGGTCTCGCCAGAGACCTATTGTGAGCGACTCAGCTTCCCAGGAGACCAGAGCTGGCCACGCGCATGGGATCGGAACGGGCCACGCGCACTTGACCATCTCCTGTCTCCTGGGAAGCGCAAACATACACAGGCACACCTCTCCCTGCTTACGTATGCACACACACAAAGACACACACACACGAACGCACATACACGCACGCACGCATACAGAGACTTCCCCCCCCTGCCGTAGCACACATACGCGCGCACACACACAAGCGCACCAAGCCCCCCCCCCCGCCGACCCCCCTACAACTAAGGCCCACTTACCGCCACTCCGGACATCTGCAAACTCCGCGGGGCTCTCCCTCGGGCATGGGAGCCCCGCGTCACCACTGCTCCACCAGGCACTCCGAGACCATTCCCCCCCGCGACCGGGCAGAAAAACACTCATCACAGAGGACGAGCGACGAAGAGACAATCACAGCACTGGAAGAGACAATCACAGCACTGGAAGAGACAATCACAGCACTGGAAGAGACAAAGACCATCTGCACATGCACACTGGACCCATCGCGAGCACGGCTTAGCGGAGACAGTTTCTCTTGCACATGCGCACTGTCACCCACCCAGCTATGCTGTGGATACAAGATTTCCGGTGCGCGTCCCGCCGAGGGAGCCCGTGCAGGGACCAGAGCCAGAAGCAAATTTGCATTTTGTCATTTTTTGGAGGCGCCTCAAAAGAAAAAATACAAACCCTTGGTGATATCATTGGGGCTGCATTACCGAAGGTTTGCACTGCGCTATAAACAATGTAAGTTCATTTGCACCAATTTGGCTGTTTGTGTAATCGGGAAAGGTACCACAACGCCATTGGCGGACTGGCCTCTGGTTATTTTCTTGAGTATTACACAAGCAGCACAATACTGCACTCTACATCTGTCCGTATTTTACACCAGTGCATCGTTTCTGTTGTATGCTGCCTCCTGGTGACAATACTCAGAGAAGGTGCGCACCCTTGTGCATGGAAGCCAGTAGAGAGCCAGAGTGACGGGAGACGTCTTCATTATCACTGGCGGAAGTAGAATAGTGCACAGGGGACGTGTGCACGTGACACGAGAATGCACGGCACGCACAGGAGGAAGGTGCATCGTGCACATAGAAGCCTGGAGAGAACCAGTCTGAGTGAGGGGAGACGTCTTCATAATCACTGGCGGAAGCAGATTCAGGGGGCGTCAGATGCAGAGTGCCCTGTACCCCCACCGCTCCACTCTCTCCCCTCAGCTCCCGGAACAGATTTTACACGGCGGATTGGTGTTCCGGGATGTCAACAACAAACACGGCCTAATTTTAGCGCCTCCCGGGGCAGGCGTTGCGCACTCTGGAGGCCGCATAATCCGAATAGAAATCAGGATTTTACCCCGGATTCTGCGCCTCTGTGTGGGGGAAGGAAACCAATACCCCCGGTCTGAGCCGCCTTAATAGAGGGCTGTGGCGCAACCACGTCTACTGCAGCAACATAAAGATAAAATAAACAGGCACTTGCAATGCAGTAGGTCTCGCATTTACGCGAGTTTGAGCTATTAACATTGCAAATGACAGTGCCTTTTATTTAAGTTTTAAAAACGAAAACTAAAATAAAAGGCATTGTCATTTGCAATGTCAGTAGCTCAAACTCACGTAAATGCGAGACCTATTGCATTGAAAATGCTTTTATCTCTATGTAGCAAGGTAATTTTCACTCTAACAGCCTAACCAAATATTACCCTACTTGCATCTTTCTGCTATGCTTCCATACAATAAAATGAATGCTGCATTTTTCTCTAGAAGTTTACTTTTGCAGAGCCCAGCTCATATTTTAGCTATTCCTTTAGTTGCACATTGTTACACACTAAAGGATCTGTTGTCTCTATATATGTATCACTGTCTTTGTGTGCGCAGCTCGGTTCTATATGTGCTACTCTGTCTGTACTTTTTTATCTCTGCGTGTCTCTCTGTATGTGTGTCTCTGTATATGTGTCTCTTTGTGTGCAACTCTGTCTCGCCCTCCCTCTATTTCTCTCTCGCCCTCCCTCCATTTCTTGCCCTCCCTCCCTCTATCTATCTTTCACCCTCCCTCTATCTATCTTTCACACTCCCTCTATCGCCCTCAATATCTATCGCATCACCACAGCATCACTCGGCACCACCACAGCATCACTCAGGGGCACCACAACATCACTATGCGCTACCAAAATGCTTATAACTACAACAGTAACTTACAATATTATTATTATATAATATTATTGTCAACATTGCTTAATATTTTTCAACAGCTATCCTCTTGCAAATCATCTTTATACACTAATACAGACTTTGCTAAAAATTTAATGCAACACATTGTCATATACAATGCCAATAACTCAAACTTTAATGCTGCGAGACCTATTGCATTGCAAATGCTTGTTTAACAGAGCCTTTACCATGGCTTCAGCAATCGTATGTCAGCACAGCACGTTAATACTGACCTAAGACCACCATTTGTCCCTGTTGTTCGGTTTACACGCACATACTAGCGTGTGGAGGCAGGCAGCAGTTTTGTTTATGAAGTGCTGCTACTCTTTTGCACCTGTGTGCATTTGCCTACCTGTTAATGGCAAAGTGCCTGGAAGCAAATGCTTCCCTTTTTTTTCTTTTAAATCTGTCCTCACGCCATACTTACTTTTCAAAAAGATAACCACTGATGCCTGATGCTCCTCTCATCTATTTATTAATTTCATTTAAATGCATTAAATTTCATTTAAATTATCTCTGCCCAATACAGAAAATATAGTTGCTAAATTAGATACTGCTAATGGAACACTTGTATTGGTGCTACTGTATCGTCCACCTCAAACAATGGCCACATTTCCTTCCATTCTAGCAGAGCAACTGGCTCTGCTGGTTACAAATCACTCTAAATTACTTTTGGTTGGGGACTTGAACTTTTGGTTCGATAACACACTATTAGATCCTCAAGCAGCAGAGATGAAGGACCTTCTTAATGACATTAATTTGACACAACATATTAACACCGAGACTCATCGGAAGGGCCATAGTCTCGATCAAATCTGGTCCTCGAATTTACCAGTACACTCTATTGATATAAAACCTTGTAGCTGGTCTGACCACTCTAGCATAAGTTTCTCTTTCCATATAGATAAAACTACTCCATTTAAGCTGCAAATCAGTAAGACCACTCGAAAATGGACTTCTATGGATATGTCAGCTTTTTAAAACTTTTTAAACACTTCCCTTACCCTACAGAGTACTAATGTGGAGGTAGCTGACCTCAGGTTTAAACAATGGCTAACCACAGCCACTAATATTTACGCTCCTCCTACTCGTCTTTGTAGCTCTAGAAGCACGGACGCACACAAATGGTTCACACCTGAGCTAAAAAAATTAAAATTGGAAGTGAGGCAACAGGAGAGAATATGGCGATCTAATTATTGCCCTCAAGCCAGGGCTGCTTACTGCCTAGCTAGGAAAGCATACCAAAATTTTTTACATAATCACAAGACTGCTTACTTCTCAACAAAAATTTAAGTTCTACCAACAAGTCGAAAGAAATTTTCAGAATTGTGAATGAATTATGTAATGACGACAGAACCTCTCCTCCGGTAGTCCCTTCACAAACACTCTGTAATTCCTAGAATGACTTTTTTAGTGAAAAGATACTATTGATTAAACAGAATATATCCAAACTCCCAGTCTGCGCCCCTTTGGATGATATTTTTTTTAATCCATCAACATTACACTTTTCCTCACATTGACTCAAAAGCTTTTTTAGATTTATTGACTAGAGTCAAATCAGGATCTCCTGTGGATGTTTGTCCCCCTCAAATCATGAGGGAATTGGCCTGGCTATCCCTGACAGCATGATATCATTGCTTAACAATTCCCTTACATCTGGGACAGTCCCCAGCAGCTTCAATCAGGCCTTATTGATTCCCCTTACTAAGAAACCTGGCATAGACCCTCTCGACCTCACTAATTATCGGCCTATATCCCTTCTGCCCTATCTATCTAAGATTTTGGAGGCTCATGTTACCAACAGCCTTTCAAACTTTGTTGAAGATTCTGGTTATTTACAACCTAACCAAGCAGGCTTTCGGCCTGGTCATTCCACTGAGGCAGTAATATTGGCCGTTCAGAACACCTTGAGGTCTAACGCCGACAAAAATTTACATCAAGCTTTGGTGCTTCTTGATTTGTCCGCAGCATTCGACACGGTTGACTATTCCATTCTGGTCAACCGTGTCGAACAGGCCGGCCTCAGAGATTCTGCCTTGGCCTGGCTGAATCTTTCATATCTGAACGCACCCAGTCTGTTCGGCTAGGGTCTTTTACAGCTCCTAAAATTAATTCTTTTTGTGGGGTCTCTCAAGGCTCTTCCTTGTCCCCTTTACTATTTAATTTATATATGCGGCCCCTTTTGTTTTCCCTAAGAGAGCACAAAGTCACTGTATATAACTATGCAGATGACTTGCAGTTAGTTTTTGTACTAAACTCACCTAATGCTGTAGAGAATTTTCAGGCAACTATGACCTTAATTCAGAGCTGGATGTCTTTAAATCACCTCAAATTAAACCCGGGGAAAACTGAACTGATCTTGCCCGGGAAGAGCGAGATTAGTTGGAGACCACACTTCTGGCCTTCTGATATGGGTTTCCCCCCAAAAAAATCTCAAACAGTAAGAGTTTGGGAGTGACCATCAACGAGGACCTTGCCTTAAAATCCCAGATTGGAACTGTAGTTTCTTCTGGATTTTTTCGATTAAGGAAAATAAAAAAACTTGCACACCTCCTTACCCACTCTGCCCTGATTCAGGTAGTCACCGCCCTAGTCCTTTCCCACATCGACTTCTCAAGCAGTCTCTACCTGGGCTTACCTGTAGGTCAACTTAGAAGACTGCAATACCTGCAGAATCAAGCTGCTAGACTGATCTGTAAGGTACCTAAATGGGAATCTATTAAATTAGGGCTAGAGAATTTGCACTGGCTACCTGTGGCTCAGAGAGCCGCATTTAAAGCCGGATGCATCATTTTCAATGCTTTGCAAGGCAAGAGCCCCCTGTTTATAAGGCAATTGATAGGGAGATACATCCCCTCACGTAGCTTGAGATCAGCCCACAAAGATCTACTTGAGGTACCCCGGTTCAAGAAAAAGCGACAGGGAGGTAGCTGTTTTCACTTTCTAGCAGCCTCCTTGTGGAATTCTCTACCTTTGACTCTTAGACAGAGTAAGGACCTCCTTGCCTTTAGAAAGGCATTTAAGACTTTCCTTTGTACACAGGCCTATTTGAAATAGTGACTCTTGCTGGTATCTCTTTTGTTATGTTTTTTTTTTTATCTCCAGCGCCAAGAAGCTTTTGGGCGTATGTGCGCTTTATAAATTTTAAATAACATAACATAACATAACAGTGCCACAATAACTGAGATGTTTTTGCACGGAGGGTTTCTGTGCGACATCAGTTGGACAACAAGAGCCACTCTGTCTGATATCACCCTGGACCCCAAGGGAAAAACTTTCATGCTATTCACTTTTTTAGCTATCTATAATTTTATGTTTGACCCCTACCATATACTTCCCCCTTCTTTAATTATATATGCAAAGACGGATACAATGGTGGTGCCATACAAAACATGCTCCCTTCCCCCCTGCCCCCCCAAGATAAAAGTTAAAAAAAATCAAATTTAGATTTGCTCCTCAACTACTCACCAATATTGGAGGGAAAAACTGGCATCCCACCCTCTTCTGATCAATCAATCGATCATTTGTAAAGCGCACTACATACCCGCGAGGGTCTCAAGGTGCTGGGGGGTGGGGGGGGGGGGGGGGGTGCTGCGCTACTGATCGTACAGCCAGGTCTTGAGTATCCTCCTGAAGGTCAGCAGGTCTTGGGTCTGTCGTAGGCTCAGTGGAAGGGTGTTCCATGTCTTGGCGGCGAGGTGGGAGAAGGATCTCCCACCGGTGGTTGTTCTTCGGATGCGTGGGACAGTGGCGAGTGAAAGGTCAGCGGAGCGTAGCTGCCGGTTGGGGATGTAGAAGGAGAGCCGTATTTGAGGTAGACCGGGCCAGTCTTGTGGAGTGCCTTGTGTGCGTGGGTGAGGAGCTTGAAGGATATCCTCTTGTTGACGGGGAGCCAGTGCAGGTTCCTCAGGTGGGGGATGATGTGGCCGTGGCGTGGTACGTCAAGGATCAGTCGTGCCGAGACATTTTGGATGCGTTGTAGTCGTTTGAGCTTGGTCGAGGCTCCCGCGTAGAGGGCGTTTCCGTAGTCTAGTCAGCTGCTGACGAGGGCCTGGGTATCTGTCTGGATCCATCTGTAGGTCTTGCGGAGCATGCGGAGGGTGTTAAAGCAGCAGGAGGAGGAGACAGCGTTGACTTGCTTGGTCATTGGGAGCGTTGAGTCGAGGAGGATTCCCAGGTTGCGTGCATGGTCAGTGGGTGTCTGGGCTGCCCCCAATGCCGTCGGCCACCAGGAGTCGTCCCAGGCTGAAGGGTTGGAGCAGAGGATGAGGACCTCCTGTCTTGTCCGAGTTCAGCTTCAGACGGCTGGTCTTCATCCAGTCGGCGACTGCCTTCATTCCTTCGTGGAGGTTGACTTTGGCGGTGATGAGGTCCTTGGTGAGGGAGAGGATAAGCAGAGTGTCGTCGGCATAGGACATTATGTTGAGGTTGTGCTGTCGGGCTACGTATGCGAGCGGGGCCATGTAAATGTTGACCAGCGTCGGGCTGAGGGAGCATCCCAGGGGTACGCCGCAGATTATCTTGGAGGCTTTGGAACGGAATGGGGAGGCGGACACTCTGGGTTCGTGCCGGAGAGGAAGGAGGTGGTCCAATCCAGAGCCTTGTCTTGAATCCCTGCGGCGTGGAGGCATGTGCGTAGTGTGCAGTGGCAGACTGTGTCGAAGGCGGCAGAGATGTCTAGGAGGATGAGTGCTGCGGTCTCGCTGTTGTCCAGCAGGGTCCTGATGTCCTCGGTGGCGGCTATGAGGGCAGTCTCGGTGCTGTGGTTGCTGCGGAACCCTGACTGGGAAGGGTCCAGGATTACGTTTCTTCGAGGTATCAGGTTAGCTGTCTGTTGATGGTGTTCTCGATGACCTTGGCCGGGAAGGGGAGCAAGTTCTTGAGGTCTCTTGGGTCTGCCTTAGGTTTTTTGAGTAGGGCGTTGATCTCGGCGTGTTTCCAGATCTCTGGGGTGGTCGCGGTCTTGAGAGAGAGATTGATGACTTTGCGCAAGTTGGGTGTGATGGAGCTGCTTGCTCTGTTGAAGACTTGGTGCGGAATGGGTCTGACGGAGAGCCGGAGTGGATTGAGCACATGGTCTTGATGGTGTCAACGATGCTCACGCTGGCCCAGGCTAGAAGGGGTCTTGGTCGATGGTGTACGGAGGGTCTGTTGTTTTGCTGTCTGTTGGGGCTGTCTGGGTGTTGAAGCTGTCGTGGATGTCTGCTATCTTGAGGTGGAAGAAGGTGGTGAGGGAGTCGCACAGGGCTTGCGACGGCGGGGTGCCGTTGGCGTTGGAGCTGGGGTTGGAGAGTTCCTACACGATGTTGAAGAGCTCCTTTCTATTGTGTTCGTTGTCGTCGAGGATGTCTTTGGAGAAGGTCTTCTTGGCCGCCTTGACGAGGTGGTGGTGGTTGCGGATGGCGTCCTTGTGTGCTGCGCGGCTGTCCCGAGTTTGTTGACTGTGCCATTTCGTCTCTAGTTTACAGCAGGCTTGCTTGGAGGCTAGGAGTTCTGGGGTGAACCAGCTGGCCCTCTTGCTGGTGTCTCTGTAGGGGGGTTTCTTCAGTGGGGCGAGGGTGTTGGCGCAGTCCTCGATTCAGCGTCTGAGGCTGTAGGCAGCGTCATCGATGTTGGAGGGTTTGGTGGGTGGGCTGAAAGCGAGGTTTGTGTGTAGTTGGTCTTCGGTGATTTTGCTCCAGCAGCGGCGGGGGATCTGTTGGGTGCGGTGGTGTGTGGTGGGTTTCTGGAAGGCGAAGTGGATGCAGCGGTGGTCGGTCTAGAGGAGTTCGGTGGTGTGGCTGATGGAGACGTACGGCCTTGAGGAGAAGACTGGGTCGAGCGTGTGGCCGGCGGAGTGGGTGGGCGTTGTGACGAGTTGCTTCAGTCCGAGGTTGGCGAGGTTATCGATCAGGGTTGTTGAGTTGTTGTCGTTGTTCTCAAGGTGTAAGTTCAGGTCTCCAAGGAGTATTTAGTCAGTGGAGGTCAGGGCGTGCGTGTTGATCAAGTTGGCGATGGAGTCTCTGAACTGGTGGCGGGTTCTGTAGACGAGGGTGCCTCTCAGTGTGGAATTTGGTTCTGTGTGGATCTGTCTTCTGTTCTTAGCTGCGCCTGTATTTCTGTACTCTGCCTCTGTTCCATTCGTTTTTTGTGCCCTTCTGCCCTCTGTGCCACTCGTTTTTTTTGTGCCCTTCTGCCCTCGGTGCCACTCTTTTTCCCTCGTTTTTTGTGCCTTTCTCCCTCTGTTCCACTCGTTTTTCCATCGTTTTTTGTGCCCTTCTGCCCTCCGTTCCACTCATTTTTTTGTGCCCCTCTGCCCTCTTTGCCACTCGTTTTTCCATGGTTTCTGTGCCCCTTTTGCCTTCTGTTCCATTCGTTTTTTGTGCCCTTTTGCCTTCTGTGCCACTCATTTTACCTTCAATTTTGTGCCCCTTTTCCCTCTGTTACCTTCGTTGTACCTAACCGCCCTCGCCGCTGCGTTACCTGCGGCCCCGCCCCCCTGACTGCCCACTGTCCATTCGCTGCCCCCGCCTCCCAGCTGCTCCTCTCTCCCACCTCCCTATATATGCCAGCCTAAGGCGCGCCCGTCTGCGCCCAGCACCAGAACCACGGCCCCTGCACCCACTACGACGACCGGCGCCACTACAACGCCAGCACTCTGCACGCTCTCAACTCCGGACGGAGCCACACCTGCTTCAAGGCCGCCCCGAAACGCACACACGGCCCCTTCACCTGCCGGAACTGCAGCTATACCAGCCTCGGAGCCGACGAACCACCCGCAAAGAAAGAGCCCAAACACCTCCGATGCATACTACTGAACACCCGCTCCGCACACAAGCATGACGTCGAGCTCTGGGACCTGCTCCACACAACATCCCCGGATGTCGCCTTCCTGACAGAGACCTGGTTTAACGACTCCTCCGCACCCGACATCGCCAAAGCCATCCCAGACAGCTACAAGATCACCCGCAGAGACCGCACCAACGGAGTCTGAGGAGGAATCGCCATCGTCCACAAGACCAGCATCAGGGTCTCGACTAGCGAAGGCAGTATGCTGCCTGTTATCCTGCCTCCTTTGGGTCTGTGAAGTCTGGGAAAGGAGGCAGAGGGCTAGTGAGACAGTCATTCTGACACCTCCCTCTGGTTTCCACAGACTCTAGTAAAGCAGTAGAACACAGGAGGCGGGAGTGTCTGACGAAGCCACAGCAATTGGAAACAACTTGGGGGCAAATCATCATGGGGAAGAGATAAAATTATCGCCGCTTTAGCGTCCGTTTTCAGACGAAAAGCGGCGATAGTGCGATAAAATTATCAGCAAGAACACGCTAGCGCATTTTTCTATACCTCTGCGCCCTTTCCCTTACCGCCCAGCTTTGCATCTCTAATGATATGCAAAGTGGACGTTCCTCACCAAAATAACGTGAGAAATGTCACTAAAAGACATTTCTCCCATCAGCAAGCTGCACGCTAACCTGCATAGCGATAAAAAAAAAGTAATGCTAACCGAGCCTATAGCAGGTTTTATTACGCCTGCTTTTCAACTGACCAAACCATAATAGCTTATGAGGTGGTGTATTATAAGGCTGAGACCACCCAGCCCTATCAACAAGGTTTTGCCTATCGCTGTGCGATTATCGCTGATTTTCCAGCGATAATCGCATTGTTTGCAACTATCGCTGGATTAAAAATCGCATTGGAGATAAGTGTTGCTGTTAGCACGCTATCTCGGCGATATAATCCAGCGATAGCCGGCGATAATTATCCTCGCGCTAAGCGCGCTTAGCTATAATTATCGCCGGCTGTGGCTGATATACCCCTTGGTTTCCCATAGTTACCTCATAGAAGTGAATAACTTGGCTGCAATCCTGGTCGTTCACGCTACAGTATTCCAGTGGTAACTATTCACAGAAAATATAACTCTATTCTTCATAGAACAAAGAATTAAATTGGTGTGTTGGGTGTCAACTCTGCCAAGTACCAATCAACAGGCATTAGAGTGTGGTGGTCCGCACCACCGCACTGAAATGCATTGTCTTGCATATATAGCGCCTCAGCTCAGCTGTCAAGTAGCCTGGAGACTAGTGGCTGATTAGTGCTACAGCATGATTTGGTAAAAGCTGGAGTGGCAGGCAGCGCTCAAGTGCAACAATGTTTACACTATGAATCCAATCACTGTGTGACATTCTGGTCAGGAGTGTGAGTTTGTGAAACTCTTTTATAGGCGGGTGCAGTTGAAATCAGTTTCTTTTTCCTGCAATGCTTCCTGCAATCATGAGATCAGTTTACCGCAGTAATCATGAATCCCGTGACGCTGACACAGCCGTGCCCAGGCAGCGTTATGGGTCATCTCGGGCGGCAGCTGAAACATACTGCTCGCTCCGGCGTAGTGGTGGGTAAGCGTTTGCATCTCATCTGCCCAGAGGACTACCGCTAGTAGCTGGGCCTAGCGAGCCTCCGCGGCGGCGGCCAGCAGGTACAGAGGCGACCCAGGCTAGCCGGCCCATGTATGGAATGGGAGCTACTCCCGCCAGCTGCCCCTCTCCAAAATTAAGTAAGTGTGCGGTATTGTTACGAGCAAAATTACCTCGTGTGATTGCGGTATGTATTTGCTAGCTCAAAACGTGTTGGCTAGATCTCTGTGAAATGGCTTTGAATTATACAATAATTAACAATGCTGTTGTGATGTAGGTCTTGTGTTGAAGTAATTCTAGCTGCCGTCAAGTCTGGAAGTTAGTAACCACTTTAAGAATTGCATTTTGCAGGAAAAATGGGACTCCTTATTGTAACCCCAGTAGTACAGGCTGGCTGTAGTTATATGCCTGTGCGCCAGACTCTTCTGCGCTGCCGTTTGCCATGTGAGCCGCTAGGCCAGACTCTCAGTGGCACTGCTGGTCCCAGTTACTGACGCAATTCCCCAGTTTCACAAGACCAGCAGACTGGTCCTCCTCACGGTGTGGGATACGTCCCGACCGCCAACTGGCATTTCTGGCGGGAACAGTGAGTAAACCGAAAGCGAGCTGCCTCCTCAGCCAGATCCCAGATGAAGATGAACCGTCAACGACAAACTACCAACATACGGGTCCATACCGGTCTCAAGGGTACACGGTACTTGAAACTACTAGCTACAGACCAGTTACTGAGGCAATTCCCCAGTTTCACAAGACCAGCAGACTGGTCTCCTCACGGTGTGGGATACGTCCCGTCCGCCAACTGGCATTTCTGTCGGGAACAATGAGTAAACCGCAAGCGAGCTGCCTCCTCAGCCAGGTCCCAGATGAAGGGGAACCGGCAACGACAAACTACCAACATACGGGTCCATACCGGTCTCAAGGGTACAAGTTACTTAAAACTACTGGCTACAGAGACCCAGTACGTCATTATTCCATTAGGGATGGTGTGGCATGGTGACGCTGAACACAGGCAGAGGATAATTAATTCAGATGCCACCTATCCATTTGAAACCTTGGCAGCTTTGCAAGTGCTTCCAAAATGTGCTCCGCTTTTCTGACACTTTTACTAATGCCACACCACCATCCATGATCTGCATTTAATTAAATTGCCCACATCATGCACTTTGTCCACTTTACTCACGGCCAGCGTGCACTAGGTGGCCATTATTGGGCATGCTGCCCAGTCTCGCACTATGGTCTAGTAGACGGCAGCTTAACAGACGCACTGCAATTTCTGATAATATATGTTTACCTCCTCTTCATTGCTCGATTTTGCTCGCCTGAAAGTGTCACCCTTAGTCATTAAAATGTCACTCATAATTACACTGAAATTATCAAAATGCCACACACAAATCTGAAACCTTGGCAGCTATGTTGGATGTATCTCATTCTATCACCATTAGTTCTCTTATGCAACAATGGAAGCGTGCTCTGTTTTATGATGTTTAGTTACCCTTGTGAACATCCTTCAGATCAATATTGGAGGTCTGAGAATTCAGTGTACATAGTTGCCCAGACAGATTGTTCTTTTATACTATACACTATATAATATTGTATACCACATAGAATACAAGTATACAAGCAACCAAAGTCACAATTTGCTTCCGGGTTCGTGTTCAGATGAGGTACTATTACGTTATTGTGAACGTCAGCTGACCTGTAAACACTTTGAAAAGACGACCTGTGACAACTTAGTAATAGAAAGTCTGAGCTCTGCATAAAACAACTATTTAATTGCTAAATCAGCTTATATTGACCAGCGTCGATAGCAATCAGTAAATGTTATTATTATGACGTTGTCAGTTTCCGGGCCACCTAAGGTTCTACTGTTTTTCTTTTCATATTGTCGAACTATTTTTTATTTTTTTTTTAAATGTACACTGGCTTTACAATAGTTTACTAATAAAGATATCTTGAGGAAGCTTTTCTCCTTAGCTGTAAAAATGTAAATACAAGATTTGAAGTACCCATTTGAAAATGTCGTTGCAGAAATGGTGACATCCGTCTTAACTGTGGTTAATGGAATATCTTATAGGCAGTGGACTCCCTTCGTAAACACTTCACCTCCTTGCCTTCCAGATGAAATTAGAAAGTCGTGGCGGGGATACCTTCGGCAGAATGGTGGTAACCACACCTCTAACCGCACCTCCTGCAGCCCACCATATGTGTATCAGTTGTATTCACCACAGTCTTTTTGAACACGGCCTAGTAGGGAGGAATAGTAGGGGTTGGTGTCGCAGGAGCCTACCACTTGTGACCCTGTCGTAGCTCCCCAGGGCTCTTGGGACTTCCTCTCTCTAGCCTGTCGCACATGCCAGGCAGGCCGGTGGAAACTTTCAAGAAATACCTGAGGGCCTATGAAAGAGGTTGCACACACCTTGAGGGCATTGGCAAACATGGATTCATGGGTCCTGAGCCACTGAGAAATCCATGGCATCCTCCCACACAAAAAAACCTCCCATAGATCACCTCTGCCATTGAACAAAATGTCAGCACATGCTCTTGGGAATGTGCAATGTTTACTGTTTCTCTCAATTTAGTTAAATTGATTGCCCAACTTTGGTGCACACATGTTTGCACATATTTGTTTGTACTCTCCTGGGGGGAAAATACCTGTGAAGAAACCTTATCCTCCTACACCATCATGAAAATTGAGGGCGTTTCCTTCTCCTTCCGATCCTAAAGAACATTACTCCATCCTTTTTTGTGTGCGAGCAGTGTGTATCCGTATTTCTAGAGAGGGAATATGCAAAATGTTGGTGAATATCCACAAACTTTGAAGAGTGATCATCTTTCTTTTGACTGTACTCTTCCCTTGATACTACCCGTTTCCACACCGAAGCCTCAACGGCCGTATGTGTATTTCTAATAGTAAAATTCCACTCTTTCGAATTGAGGCTTTTAATATTTTCAGTTCTTCATTCTAAATTATACATGAGTGTGCAAAAATCTTTGTGGATTGGACATAGTTAACTTCAATTTATTGGTGGTACTTTCCACCTGCAAAGTTAGAATGTGTTACCTGCTATATTGCAATTTACAGGCGTATGTACTGAAGCTCAGTTTAGGTTTATAAAAGAGCCTATGTATCAGCGCTTGTATCTTAATCGTCATACTGTAGTAATGTTTTTCTCAACAGCATATTGAGTGTATTGTCTGTTGTTTTCACCCTAGTCCTCTGTGCCCAAACGTGCATGCTCAGGAATCATAATGTGGTGTGTGGGTGTGTTAGTGTTGCTTCTCTGGGTTTTCTGAGATGTACGTTAATAATAAAGAAAGAGGCCAACAATTTGTGTGAATGGGGGCCGCTGTCGTGACCGCGGTATTGTTGTGGCTTTCTACACTCCGGCGGCCAACCTACCAGCACATACTTTATAGCCAGATTGATGTGGTCGCTGTTAAGGCTCCTGGAAACTTCTGAGAACATCTTCCCAGGGCAGATGACGATGGATTAATAACCATTGAAGGAGTTGATTGGGAATGGGATAGATTACCTCATTTCATCATTTTGAGAGGAATAAACGCAGCGTGTGGTATTTAACTACGAAGCCAAGGTGGTTGCAATTTGAACATTGTATTTTGCCTTTTTAGATTTTCAATTTCAGCTCAGTTTACCTGATTAAATTATTAGGAATCCTGCTCCTTACCTGATCATGTCCATACTCCTAGTAGTGTTCTAGAATTAAAACATTAAAGGTGGAAATGATTGTGTTGTCTGTGATTGCATTTAATATACTGCCTTTTACCCTAAATTAAGATACCTATGTTTTGCTGATTGCCAGATGTTGCTAGCATCAGCTGTGAGGAATTACTGTCGGTCTATCATGGTTTCAGAATGTTGCTCACTTGCCTTGTACTTTTGTTCGGACTCTTTGAAAGGCTGAGCGCTTTCGATCTCATTGGCACCGTCACAGAGCTGTCTAAAACCTGATTAATTTATCCCACAACTGGTACCAGTACAGTACTTTCAAATGTGATCCTTAGTGCTGGTTGGTCTTTTATAAGTCGGAAATATTAATGACTTTGGTTTTGTTTTTCAGGAGTTTGCAGCACTTACTAAAGAACTCAACGTTTGTAGAGAACATCTTCTTGAGCGGGAAGAGGAGATTGCTGAACTAAAAGCTGAAAGAAATAACACCAGGGTAAGTCCTTTACCTTTGGCCATGGACATGTGGCTGATGGCCCAGCTGAAATGTCTGTTTGTTGCTGATGGGAAACTCTTACTAAAGAATATTCCACTTTTTCCCTCAGCAGAGAATTGAGAAAGCGGTTCAAAGTTTAGTGGGGCGTGAAAGATTAAATGATTCACTAAATCAAACCTGCTGTACAGTGAAACCGGTCTTTCAAATGTATTGTGATGTGTAGTTATTCAGACTAAGTGATGTACCAAGGTCGAGAAATGCTTCTCTATCTCTCAATACACTAACTACAAGAAATATTTTTCAATATGGTGTTGTGCAAGTTTTATATCTGGCAATGTAAATTATAAATGCAACACATTTCTATATTACTCCAATTTTGTCTGGATTGCACAAATGTTTAGGTTTTTGATTTCACACATGTTCAACCGCATACTCCAAGTAAAGTGGAACCACAAACCTAGGAAAAATGTGCTAAACTGTGAGCCATGGAAAAATGGCAAAAACTATGGTAATTTGTTTTTCTTTTTTCTTTCCAAAAGATGGGTAGATGCCTGTTTTCTCACCCCCCTCGCCCCCGTCCCCCCATCCGCTGGTTAATCCCAACATTTCTCGTTCGAGACATGACACAACCTTTTAATTTCTGACCCACAAATGGTGGAACACTATGCCTTTTGGAATGAGACAAATGTGCAATCTGCCACTTTTCAGAAGCAGTCAATAATATGGCTATGCCAAATCATGCTGTTTCGCTCCCTCTCGAACTTTGCGCTCATCTTTTATTGCCGGGGTGTAGCCCTGTTGCCTTGCAATTTATAAATAAATAAAAAATAGGAGCTCACAATGGACGTTTTTCACCGCATACATTACAACTATTCAGCTATCTTCTGGGTCGACCCACCCTATTATAGCATGGGGCTAACCTAGAAATGTTCAAAAATAAGTCAATCGGGGCAAAACTGGTCCTCGAGAAATTGGAGAAGAAAGATCTTTCTAGACTGTAGCAAGTGCTCGTGATTAACGCCTTGATAAAGTAAAGTAAAGTCCACATTTGTAAAGCGCACAATCACCCATAAGGGTCTCTAGGCGCTGGGGGCCGTCGGGAAGATTAAGCGAGCTATTGCCCAGAGTCACATGGTGCTGGGCTAACCTGCCGCCGGAGCCGGGGATCGAACCCTGATCCCCAGATTCCAACGTCAGTCGCCCTGGCCGCGGCGCCACACCTCTCCCACAGATAGAGATGGGAATGAGGCCTAGGTGAGGTGGATGATGGGGAGTGGGTCGTAGCTGTGATGACCCTCTTGTCCCTGGCTATCCCGTCCTGTCTGCGTCTCATCTAGTTTGAATACCTGCATAGGTAATATTATGCACTGACGCAACACTGACACTTGGGCAGGGCTCAAAACCTCAGCTGTAGAATATGCAGGTTCACTGAGGGCTTCCTCTATCACATTGTTGACCTATGCAGTGTTAGTCACATATTAGCACGAAATATACTCTGTCCTCGCAAATGAGGTAATATGAGATAATATTGCAGATGAATTTACCTTGACTTGTGCTCCTTTCCCTCTGTAACTAGACTATTTAAAATGGAATAGCGCAGTTACTGGGCTTAATGGGATGTCGGAGCTGTCCAAAACATAGTCCTGTTGGGAGAAACACTACAGGTCCCACAATTCACCAGTTGGGGCTTGTTAAGGGTTCAGTGTATACTTCTTTCGATAGGTTTACATGGAGGTACTACAATTCCCATGACCATCTGTTTTATATACACCATTGAAAGTGCTCTTGGAAGAAATGCCCTCCATTTGCAGTTACTGGCAAATCGACATCGGTCTAGAGAACGATTGATGTGGCGAAATTAATACGTAGTAGGTGAGCCCCATTTACCGCTTCAGCTTGTCTTAATTATGCAGCTTAGATTTGTTTCAAATATAGTGTATCCAGTTTTTTTAGGGTAATGATCTTGCGGAAATACAGGTCCTGGCATGAAAGACTCAGGATAGCGGTAGTGGTTACGAGGCTCCCTGCAATCCTCTGAATTTGAAGCAGAGTTGAGCCACGAATCGTATAAACTAAGTTGACATGAGGCTAGAGTTAAATAATGGAGTTCGAGTTCGATACAAGCACACAATCATTCTGTTTGTTTTTTGCACCTTTTTTAGAAAACGCTGGCAGCCATTCATATGAAGCCCTGATGTGAATCCCAGTACTACAAGCCTGGCTCTCGAAACGCGTTGTCACTCTACTTACACAGTGTATTATAAATTGTTCTTTTTATACTCTGGGAGGGTGCTGTTATGAAAATCATCCCCCATGTATACACTTAAATTATTTCCCTGTGTTAGACACTTGGTTGGTCTAGAATTCAGAATAGCGACAGATTCATTGTGGTGGTTACATGTTTTTGATGCAAATGTAACAAGGTTATGTTGTTCAAAAGTATTGTATGTATTAATGTTGTGTGTTCATGATTATTGTCTTTAGTGAATGTTAAGAACCCCAGTGTATGTCATTTGAAAAATAATTGTTTCACACATTAAAAAATTCCTCTGACAAAAAATATTTGATAGCCAAAAAGAGTGGTTAAAATAAACCATTCAAACAGAAAGAATAGTTGTCAGTTTGTGGCTCTAAAGCAATAAGAGCTTAAGGCGTGACAGTCGGGCCCCCCTTTTCGTGCTTTGAATTTATTCGGCCCTTCCTGGCCCCGGTCCTAAGGTCCTATCCCCTCTAGTTTTTGACCTTTAGAAAGGTGGCATTTTTCTGCCTAAACAAAGTGCCTTTCCACGAGAGTCACATGTATGTGAATGGATTTTCTGTGTTGTGTTGTGTATTTCTTCCTGACCTATGTACTAAAGTGGCTTGGCTGTGGATCATTTGGTTCCTCTCCTGAGCAGGATGGCCAGAAGAGTTGTACTCCGCCCTTTCTGTGCTTCAAAGGGTAGCCTGAGGGCTGTGTTCACCCCCTTTTTGACCACTAAGACTGCCTGCTATTCCACTAACACCTAGCCCTGCCTTTGTCCTCTTAGACAGATTGGAGCCATTCCTGGGAAAAGGTAAAGGTTAGACCAGGTTAGAGAAAAGCTGTCCCCGCTTGCCTCGGAGTTAAACCCGATTGGTTTTGTGCCAAGCTACTAGAGGGTTAGCACAGGTTTATTTAGTAACTTCTGTAGTTCACCCTGACCAGGATTGTGTTTATTATTTTAGTGGAGATCTCCCATCTCTCAACTAATAACCTTTTGGTCCAAGAAATGTTGGATATTAAAGGTTGGACAATTTAGAAGACCTATAACTAACTAAACATTTGTTGTGCAAAAGTAGAGTATTTAGTATTGGCTGAAAGATCATCTTTTACATTATCCTTGACTTTCTGTTTTCTGTTTCAGTTGCTTTTGGAGCACCTTGAATGTCTTGTGTCAAGGCATGAGCGGTCTCTGAGAATGACAGTGGTGAAGAGACAGGCACAGTCGCCTGCTGGAGTGTCCAGTGAAGTTGAGGTTCTCAAAGCACTAAAATCACTATTTGAACATCACAAAGCTCTTGATGAGAAGGTACTGATCTTACTTAATCCATTGCTGCTGGGTCTTTTGGTATCGATATTTCACTGTTTAAGGATGTACAAGAAATGTGTAACCCTGCAATAGCTAGTATTTTATTACTTTTTTTGACTGTGGGCTGTAGGGGTAGTCTTTAAAAAAAAAAAAATAATAACCCACAAGCCTACATCTCTAGCGAATCGTTTTGCCTACTAACAAAGCGCTGAAAGTGGTAATACAAAGCACAGTACACTGCACTTCTGGATATTATATATACAACATGGCAGCAAAAATAAATGTAGGCCAATTCCACATGATATTTATAGCCACTGTTCTGACAATCACACACTTATTCCTACAGTGTATATGTCCTTTGTCAACTGTGCAATGTCGCCTTTCGACAAGTCCAAAGCTTAGTCTCATATATTCAGTGGAGAAATATTTTTCTATCGTAAATCTCTATCAGTGGTGCGAACAAGTTAATGTTAACTCTGAAAGGTCATTTTTCAAATCCTGTTGTCTGTGTGACACACATGGCAGCTGTCTGGTGCCTCGGGGTGAGGAACAATGTGTCATTGTGTTACCTCTGTCAGCTAATGCACCCAAAGGCCATAAAAGAGTGTAGAGACAATCTCTTTTGTGGCTGACTCTGAAGAAGGCCTGCTCGGGTTGCAGGATGAGATTGCATTCAAGCGCGAGGTACAAATCACCAGATCTTTGAAGGAAAATAGAAGGCACCAGAAACTGAATCCACACTACTCTCCCATAGACCAGGTTAGTCCAAGTTCAACTCAGCCCTGTCTTTGGAGCCAGAATAAGTGTAGATTTCTCTAGTTGTATTTGTGCCTCCTTAGGTGGCACCACCTTCTCCACCCCACTGCTATCCACACTGCTTCTGACCAGCCAGCATGGTTATCAGTTTTACTGTAGTACCTTGCACCGTCCACTGATCCTTGGGCCAGCCCTTCTGGAGTACCTGTGGTCCCATGGGACCGGTTGCATACCCATAGAAACTTAGTCAAAGGAGAACCTCTATGTGATACAGGATTAACCCGGTACCGTTCCAACCTTTTGCTCTTCATCATCCACCTGTGTCTGTACAGGCATCTGTGGCAACGCTTGCTTTGGTAAGACGTGACATTGCCGAGCCTGACACCGGCATCTGACTCTGACCCCCAGCCCAGTCCAACTCTGTTAGCAACTTCAACATGTACAACGGCTCTGGCGTCGGCAAGGGCCTCTCGGCCTTCCCCGAGTCCCTGTTTACAGTTGAGTTCCATAAATCAAGGAGGGAGGCTCTCTTCCCTTCGGCAGGAATGTCAGTACCTTTTTGTACCTCTATATCAAAGTGGACTTGGATGGTCAGTCCCAGGTGAACAACATTTGTGACTCTGGGCCACTTTCAGAAGTAGTAGCCCTCCAAGGAGCTAGAAGTTTGGACACTTCTCCAGACATTTGACATTGACCCACACTAGTAACAGCAACAGCTTACCCGGAAACGTCTGCCTTTTTTTGTCCGTTAAAAAGGCAAGATCCTTGATCTTCCACTACCTGCAAAAGAGCAGAGGGACAATATCTTCATGTAAATGCTCTAGATACAACAGTCTTCTTCAGAGCCGTTACTATTATTTAACTTGGCACTTCAAGACTCTTTGGAGGGGCTCTGGTTGAAACCATCCTTGTGTCTGTAGTCAGTAGGACCATTGCTCGCAGAAATCCTCAAAAGCCCGGGCAACACAGGTCTCACCCAGCTAGTCCCAGGACCCACACTCAAAGGATCCCATCTTCACCACCAGTTACAGCATCAAATAAGACGCTACCATGCTGCTCACATGGACCAACCACTCCATCCGCTTCCAGATTAACACACTGAAAGTGAATGCACCTAGCAGCACCAGCCTACCAAGCCTCAACTGGGGAAAAATCTCCGAAACGTATTCGCTCAGCACCCTCGGCATGGAACAACCTTACCCCACAGACTACCTCAACAAGGACATCACAAACTTCAACAACTGGATCAGGAACAGCTCAGACTACTCACACCCATTAAACCCAGCAAGCAAGCAAGAAGATCCAATAGATACAGGACCTTAGAGAATCAAAAGAACTCTTTAAAAAGCTAGAATGGAAATGGAGAACCAACCACAAAAACCTCCAAAAGATCCACAAAACTGACAGATCCACAAGCCACTAGGCTGCTCTCAGATGCTACCAGCAACTACACCAAGAAATGTTTACTAGCTGAACGCATTAAAGGAAGCTCCAACAGCTGCAAGGTGATCTTCTCGATCATAAAGGGCGTCACCAAACCTCCAACATCCACCAACATCTTTCCCTCCCAAGAACTTTGCAGCTACCTATCAAACTTCTTCAACAGCAAAATCACTAGCATCTACAGCAACTTATATTACCGATCTGACCCTCGTATCCTCATTGCCTAACTACCCAACATAAACCAAGATAACCACCTGACCAAATGGACACCCCTCACCAGAGACGATACAGCAGTGAATATGCCCCCACGGACCCACCCCTCACCAGAGATGATACAGTAGTGATCATGCCACCACGGATCCATGACCCCACCACATCTACAACCTGATAATGTCATCAGCCCTCCCTCACCCATTTCATTACCTCCATCACACCGCCACATTTCTGTATGACTGGAAATACAAGGAAGTAAATACCCTCCTCCAAAAGGACCATCAGCCTACCCCAACCAACTGTGCAGCTTTCACCCAATATCCCTGCTCCCGTACCAAGCCAAAGTCATGGAGAAGGCCATCCACAAGCAACTCTCAACTCACCTCAAGCTTCACCTCCTATTGGGCAACACCCAATCAGGCAATTGAAAAACACAGCACGAAACAGCACTCTTTGCAGCCACTGACAACATCTGGATAATCCTGGATCCCGTAGAGACAGCAGCCCTCATCCTACTTGACCAGTCCATGACCTTAGACACAATCTCTCACAACACTCCGGTCAGAAGAATCCATGACTAAGGCATCAAAGGACCTGCATTCCACTGGATCTGCTCCTTCCTCACAGGAGGAACCCAAAGGGTTAGAATCCCACCTTTCATATTGGTGACCAAGAAACTGATCTGCGGAGTCCCCCAGGAATCATCCCTTATCACCACCCTGTCCAACGTTTACATTACCCCGCTAGTCAACATCATCTCGCTCATCTCATCTGCAGAAAACCCCCAAATTATTCTCTCCCTGACGGACAAGAAAAACCCCTCCAGAACCACATTCAACAACTGCATGACTATGCTAGCAAACTGGATGAGAACAAACTGCTTGAAGCTCAATTCAAAGAGACAGAAATTCTGATCTTTGGAAACGAGACCTCCCCATGGGACTCTGAGGGCCGTCGATGCTAGGACCAGCACCAACACCTACTGACCATGCAAGAAACCTGGGGATAAGCATAGACAACAAACTCACACTGACAGCACAACACTGACATACTACGAAAGATCTTCGAATGGCTGCCACAGAACACCAGACAGACTGTTACACTCATTACAAGCAGGCTCGGCTACGACAACACACCATATGCCGGAAGCTTCAAGCAACTTATGATAAAACCCCTCCAGACCTTTCAGAACGCCTCCTCAAGACTCGTACTAGACCTCAAACACTGCACGCAAATCACTTTGCACCTCAAGGAGCTCCACTCACAGGCACAGCTAATTCGAACTCCTGACTCACACATACAAAGCCCTACACAACATTAGACCAGCATACCTTGACAGCATCATACACTTACAACAGCCGACCAGATACCTATGCTGTATCTCACTCTTGTTCGCACACATCCCCGCATTCACAAAACCATGAGGAGGCGGCTTGTACACCCACATCTTACGCAAAACATGGAATGACATGGCTCTATGTATGACTGTGCGAGGTCCATATGCCCACTCGCCTGCTCAAGCACCTGGATACCCTCACAAATTATTAGTGCACTCTGCAAATCTACATTACAAATTGGCCTGCACCAGAAGATGAGTCTTTCTTGACCATCACCTGAAGACTCAGTGGTGCATCGTTAGCATCTAGATTGAACCTAGGGGATTTTCCCAAATACACTCTTAATAGGGAAGCCAAACGCTTGAAGACCTTGAAGAAGAAATCTCTTTTGTCTGGTAGTCTATCCCTACGCTGTCTAAGTGCTGCCTGTATGTTAAATAGATGCACTATAGAAAGCTAGCTCTGTATATGGTATGCTACTAGGTGGTTATACCTTGCACAGATTCCAGTGATATCTCAGAAGTGTACAGGGCTCAATGTAAACCCAAAGTGCTCTATTAGTGGTAGTGTGAGTGAGTAGCCTTAGGGCCAACACTTAGGAGTGTAAGACATTTATTGCACAACATTGACCAATAACGGATACATGACTCAAAAAGGAGATCCACACCAATATTTTAAAGGAAGCTCTGTTTGAGATTTATTTTCAGACCAAGATCTTTGCAATAAGGTAAGTCCCTTTTTCTGTAAAAATACTTTAGTCTTTTAAGTCGACAGTGCAATGTTCATAAAGTTCAATGTTATCCTATTGAGGAAAACAGTAATGTGGTTATACAGGTAAGTGCACTGTTTACAGTTCGAGTCTTCGGGTCTAAAGATTAGCAAGGGTCAGATGAGTACCAAAACTGCAACACCAGCGGCACAGTGGCGGCCGGGTGCAGAGATCACAATCGGATGTACAGCCCAATTCGTTTCATTGGATACTGGGGGTGCTCGTAACCACACTGCTTCCAGGTAGGTATATCTGTTTCAGGAGCCAAGCTTTGGGGGTTAGAGCAAGCACAGGGGGTGCTAACAAGGAGCACCAAACATACACCACCAACAGCACAGGGGCGGTCAGGTGCAGGGTGAAAGTACAGCGTCCGGTGGCCAATGCTCTTCAATGGAGAACTTGCTTCGGACAAACCAGCTGCATGCGTCGCACCAGAGGTTGCAGGAGGGATACCAGGGACAGCAGAGCTAGAGATGTAGGAGGTTGTAGGGGCACTTTCTGTTCAGCTCTCCAAGGCCCAGGGGCTCCGGATGCAGGGGTGCCTGTAGACGTCTGATTCTTCTTGCCGGTCGTAGTGAGGGGAAACCTCTAGGTTCAGGCTGTAGGCGTCATTGTGAAGTACAGGAGGGATCAGCCAATGCTGGACTTGAGGTCATGATCGCCGGGGAACCGACCCCAAACAGGCCAGAGATGTCTGGTGCAGAGTGGGCAGACTAGCCAATCTGGAGGGCACCATAGTCCTCTATTTAGGATTATTGGGGACAGGATGCGACCCTCAGGAGTCTCTGGTCTTTGTCGAAAGGCAGGCAGTCTTCCTCGTGTTCTAGAAGTCACTGGCTGCAGGACAGGCGTCGTTGTCTTTGCAGGGTCTTTGGAGCTGGAGAGAGGCCGGTATTGTTGGGGCCAAGTCGGTACTTTTTTCAGGCTTCTCTTCACGCCGTCTTTTTCGTTCATCTTGTTAGGGCACCTTAACTGGGGTGACTGTATCCTCAGTTATGCCACCCTCCTGAGGATGGGGCATAGACCTAGCCCCGATTGGAGGGGTCGCCCCATCTTCAAGATGGCAGGGACTGAAAGATGAACTTTACCTCACCTCCTCCACCGTATGGGTGGAGTTGGCAGAGGTGGGCACACCTCCTAAGCTTTCCTTCACAAACTGGGAGTGTAAACTGGGGGCTGCTATCTGCTGCAAACATTAGTGGCTGAGGAGTCGCATCGCAAAGGTGGCAGGCCTTTAAATCTTCCCTCTCGAGCACTGGTGTGACACCTCCGCCCAGGATGTGCATTGTTTCTGGCACCAGAGAGAAGAGTCTCTCGACCAGGGGTCCAGAAACCTGTCTGATGGTGGCAGGCTGCCTATAGCCAGTCCGTGGCCACACCAGGGTTGGTAGGTTGACAGGGGGCACCTCTGAGGTGCCCTCTGAGTATATGGTACAATAAATACCACAATTGCATCTGTGTGGGTTTATTGAAAGGAGTAGTTTGGTACCAAACTCCTGAGTTCAGAGTAGACATCATTGTGCTAGGCAACTCGACTTGTCTAGTTTCCAGCCCATGCACCCTCAATTACTTCCCTGGCACTTACAATATCTAATAGCCTTAAATATTGTAGGGACATATCTGCTCAGGCAGATATGCCCACACCTGTGGCATAGTGCACCCTCCGTTAGGGCTAGAAGGCCTGCAAGAGGGGACACTTACCTCTACTTTAGACCGTGTTAGTTGTCATGGCACACAGTGTGTCAAGTCGGCTTTGTCGCTTTGTCTGCACAAGGCCATGCATGCTGCAGTGGCAGTCTGCATGGCCTAGGGGAGGGTTCCCTAGGCGACCTTCTACAGTCCCAATGCCCTATATATCCAGGTTCCATTAACTACAGGTTCCATTAACTACAGGTTCCATTAACTACAGGTTCCATTAACTACAGGTTCCATTAACTACAGGTTCCAGTAACTACAGGTTCCATTAACTACAGGTTCCATTAACTACAGGTACCATTAACTACAGGTACCATTAACTACAGGTACCATTAACTACAGGTACCATTAACTGGGCCAATTGTGGAATTTTGTAGGAAAGACGCCCTGGCACAAGTGACCTGGTTGGTAGGGACCCTCTGAACTACAATCGAAACATGAATACCAGGCAAAAAGTGGAGGTTAACCTTGTCAAAGGAGGCACTTTCTCACATACACCCATTCTTTTTGAGACATGACAGCCATGGTGATCAGACATCCCAGATCATCTAAAAACACTTTTTGGAAGTGGTGAAAGATAGACCGGACGCTTCTAGGCACATGCTGGCGTAGACACCACAGTCAGTGTGACTAGGTCAGTGGACCTATTGATAACCTAGAGATGCCATGCATGCCTAAGGTCCACATGGTTTTCGTCCGATGTGCAGATCACTTTTGTCCTTTGAGGCGACCAAATGCACCTTGGGGTTGTAGTCTAGCTCTGTGTCCTGTTGCCTCTTTAAGAAACCTACCTGTATTTGTGAAACCTAACTCACAAAGTTGCCAGTGTATACTTCAGATCAGCAGCAACAGAGGAATCTGTGCTGCAGTACAAAGTAAAAGGCAGCGGCCATGCCAGACAACTCCCTTTCTCCTATTCCACTTCAAGGTAGAAGAAGCAATAGTAGTTTGCTGGTGAAGGAGCATGCAGTGCCAGTCGGAAATAGTTTCCCTTTTTCTACAGGCCTTGAAGGCTGTAACGTCATACTGCAGGATCTTTCGGACTATAAAAAAGCAGTACCACCTTTCCCTCCACCGTCGTCCACCACACCTCCCCATCCCTCGCTGGTTTCAGTGGACCACTGGCCAATCCTGCAGCACAAAGTGACCAGCCAGTTGCAAAAGGGTCAATAGAACGAATGCCAGTGGACCGTGGCTTGTGGTCAAACCTTGATCTCCGGGTCCTGAATTGGTTCCTCAGGAAGGTCCTATTTAGGATATCGTCCCGGGCTTAGGGTTGTATTGACACACACGCTCAAACACTGGATGATGTCTTTTGACTTGCAGAATGTGTACTTTTCATATTCTGATCCTGTGGCTCCACTGGTAGTACTTAAGGTTTGTGATGGGTTCTCTCATTACCACTTCAATGTTTACTTTTGGATTGACCTCGGCAACTCAAATCTTTACAAAGGTGTAGGTGGTTCATCTCAAGACAGTCATGGATAGCCGTATTCCCCTACATGGAAGACTGGCTGATCAAGGCTAGTTCTCCCGAATTGGTGTTCTGTCACCTACAGGTGACAGTGTCCCAGTGCAATATCTCAGCCAAAATGTCATATAGAGCCCTTAAAGTGGCTCCTATTCATAAGGGCAGTACGGAATACCATCTCACTCGGAGCCCTCTCTTCTAATATATAGTACATTCAGCATTTGATTCTGATGTTGCGAATGGAGGCTTGAGTCTCAGTTACTTGACCTGTTGGCTTCCTGCATCCACCTGGTCCCTCATGCATGCTGGCCCATGGGGACTCTGCAGATGGTGTCTCTGCAGATGGTGGTTGCAACATCCCAGAGATATGGATAAATCCACTGTGATCTCCTAGGATGGTGCAGTTGTTAAGGTCGAAAAACGAGATGACGGTCACTAAAAAGACTATTCTCTTTCCCCTACAGTGGTGGCCATGTTTGTAATGAATTCTTCCTCTTAAGGTGGAGAGTGCATTTAGGGGTCTGGAGGTTAAGAGGTCTTTGCGCCCAGAATAGCAGAGTTGTCACATCAGTATGCTGAAAAGGAGGGTGATCGAGTTGGCACTCAAGACTTTTCTCCTGGCATTTTGTTTCAGTCGGTGCAGCTCTTAACCAACAATTTGACCGCAATGTGGTACCTCACATTACAGGTGTACGTGGGGGTCTGGACTCTCTTCCTAAGAGCACAGACTCTGGATCTGGAACTGGGTGCATCAGCACTGCCAGTTGTTGGTGGTCCTTCACCTAGCAGGTTCGCTGAATACCTGGGCCTAAAGTCTCAGTCTACATCATCTTGCTGGTCCAGAGTGGCATCACCAGTCTGATGTGGTGAAGACCTTTTTGCCTTATGGGGCCCACTTAATTGGTGCCTCTTTTCTGCTCATGACCATGGCCACTGTCTAAAATGTGGAGCCCTAGTCCAATATCTATTGCAGGGAGCTTTGAGAAATGAGTTAGTCAGAAATTAAGATTCCTGTCCACTACGCATTTTCCCCATACCTTTTATTCAGAGGTAGATTCACCATTGCTGGCCCAAGTCATTCTTATTGCCCTTGACTGGCCTGTTGATTGCGGCCCCTTCATCTTCCTCTCAGAGTGGATTTGTTGTCCTAATCAAGGGGCCAGGTCCTTTACCCTAATCTTTACTGCCTACACCTACATGCCTGTAAATTGAGCATATCTTTCAGATACTACCGGAAGTGGTGGATGCGTTACTTTTGGCATGTTGCTCTTCAAAATTTGTTTACATGGGGAGATGGAACAAGTTTGTTTCCTGGTGCACCAAGAGGTTGATTGACCCATAAAAAAATCCCTTTCAAATTTACTACAATTTACACTGTTCTTAGCACAACAAGAGTGAGCAGAGGTTTCTGTCCAGGGATACCTCTTGGCGTTGTACAATATCATCTGTCTACCAGATCAACCCTCCTTGTTTTTTAAGTCTCTGTTGGATATGAAGTACTGAAATGTATCCACAATGTCCTTGTATAATGCCTCAGTTGGACCCTAGTTGATACTGGTATCTCTTCTAGGGATTTAGTTTGAGCATATGCATAGTTGGTAGGATGAATCTTTTAAAACTGATTTCCATGTTAACATTACCTCAGCTTGCCAGTTTAGCGAGCTGACGGCTTTGTCTGTTTGTGATTGTTTCCATTCATGTTGCTGATAATCTATAGCTGATTTCCTTCCAAAGGTAGTGTCCTCTTGCCATCTGGGGCCGTCTAACACCATTACATCCTTTTTCCCTTCATGTCCCCTCACCAAGAAATAGGAGAGGAGAAGCTTGACAGATTTGACCTGCTGCTCATAGTCCGCTGTTACGTTGCCCATGCAAATGCATTCTATTCAGACCACAAGCTGTTTGTCAGTACACTGACAGTAAAAAAGGAAAATCCGTGCAAAAGTGATCCCAGTCTTGCTGGATCATTCTATGTATTAAGATCTGTTATGCGCCAGCCAAGGAAGAACCACCTGAACGTATCAATGCTCATTTCACCAGAGCAAAATCCTTCGCATCAACCCTTGCTAGAGGGGTATCCAATGGCAGACATCTGTAAGGCAGGTGCACGGTCCTTTCTCTACAGTTTCACCATACACTATTACTTGGAGGTGAAAGAAATTATCATTTTTCCAGGCCTGTCCTACACTATTTCCTAATTTAGTTCTCAAGTCCTACCACCCGAGGGGGATTTTGCTTTGGAACCTAGTCATAGCTGAGGAATCAAAGTAGAAGTATCCATAAGAAAAAAAAGATACCTTGGGTAGCGATCTTTCTAGTTGATACTCTATCTACCTGCAGATTCCGCACCAATTGTCCCTCCTTCCCTCTCTTGAGAACCCTACTGTGCTTCATAATAAGATACCAAGTTACTGTTTGTGTTGCACTAATCGTTAACTAACAGTCAGTCGTCTCAATAACTCCTCTGAAGTGTCGGCCAAAACAGAGTTGAAATTGCTTCAAGATGTCCTCACCACCCTGTGCCCGATGTTGAATGCAGTCTGCACCCTGATACCAGCACCGGACAGTTATTGCAGAGGTTACTGGACCACTCTGACAGCTTCTGGATGTTCAAAGGTGAGGAATAGGCAGGTAGAGAATCAACGAGAAAGATAGTTTCCAAAGGGAAGTAGCTTTTTCTCTTGTTACCGTTTCCATTTGTAATTACATTTTCATTTCATGTGTATATGGTGTGGAGAGAGTGCACTTAAGGCGCCACGCAACTCTGCTTAGAATAACTCTGTATTTTAGTTACATTGTGACATTTGCGCCGAGATGCCTAAGGGTAGTCACACGCTCTACAAATCCCATAAACATACACATTTGCACTAGTGCCTCGTGGCTTGAATCATAAAAGTAACCGTACGCCTAAATTACATTTAGGTTTTCTAATAGCATCACTTATGCTCACGTAACTGACGGCCAAAATGTGAATTTGCATTTACAAATTGATTTACTCACACTTCAAACTGTCAGCATGGGAGAATTTACTGTGTTGATAAATATGCACATCTGGAGTTTTATGGGCATTTGCCAAAGTACGTTAACTCCCACATCCTGTAAAGGTTGTTGATATTCGCAAAGATTTGACGGATTAATTCCCTCCAATCATGCAGATGGGGACTTACCCCTGCCAAGTGCAGGAATAAGTACACACACCAAGTGTGGCAGGGATGAAGGAACATTGGAATAATTGGTGGGAATTCACTAGAGGTGGGAAATAAATTATGTTCCGCCAGTGGAGTGTGCAGTGTGAACTCTTAGCTTTACGCTTGTAATGGGGAGTTCCGGACAAACTCTGCTAACCGCCGCAAGTCGGAGTATTTCCTAATGTGCGGGAGGGTACCCGGCGAGATTTTTTCAACACGGGTGGCTGCGGACGTTTGCGACAAAGATACTGCTAGAGTAGAAAATCTACCCACGCAGCAGCAAAGAAGCAGTGCTCGCTTGCTCAATGCATGGTGCCAGTCATGCTGATTATGCGTCATGGAACAAGCTCCCGCTGCTAAAAATGAGCACAACAGGGGGCGTGGCTAGCAGCCAAGCATGGCGGCAGCGTGAAGCGGGAGCTCCCCACGGCATACCGGCCTTTAGTAAAATCCGATAACTTCATCCGACACACCGCCCACCCGAAGTAGCGGTATTAGCTCAGGAACCCAAGCGGCACCACCCGATCCAACTCCGGCGAAAATCGTGGGCCGGGAACTACACCATCCCGCGCTGGGCCTGCGACTGCAAGGAAGCATCGGCCTAGCGTGACTGCCGAGCCCCGGCGGAAGTGCGACCTGACCGGCCTGAATTCGGAGGCGACCACCGCCCCCCGACCGGGGCGAAGCGGAAGACGCCCCAATACCAAAAGTAACAGTGGGAGCCCCCGAGGAGCCGGCGGGGACTGTGCAGGCGGAAACGGCAGCCGGAGACTGCGAAATCCCGCTAAGGAACCACTGCGGTGGATGACTCGTGCAGGTCTCCGAGCGGAGGGCGGCGACTCGAGTTTCCATCGGGCGCCCCGTCGGAGGTGAGGCCTGGTCGGCGCGAGTGGCACGGGAAGAGTACTGGCGCACCAGGAGTGAAGAGGCCCCCTCGCCGTGGCAGCGGCGATCAAGATCGCACGCGAGGCAGACTTTCAGCGGTACAAGTAAGTGCCCCGGGATCCCGCAAGGAAGACAAGCACATGGGAAAGAGCGCCTGAGGAGCAAATAGCGTCGGCCAGACCCGAGGACGGGGCAACAAGGGAGGCCCCGGCAGGCAAACCTCCGGTTGGACCTTGGGCAGGCTCCTAGCACTGGCACCATAAGAATCCCGCCTGCCGGGCTGGCAGTGGCACAGAACAGGCACTGAGCGATCCCGGTCGGCAAAGCGAGAGGAGCAGTGGGGTCATTACCGCATAAGGATCAGTGGGAAGCGGACCACGAAGCTACGCATTAGACGCAGGAGGACTGCATAGCGGACCAACATCCCCCCGATACAGACAAGCGCCCTACTGATCAGAGACATACCATAGAGATCCTACACGACTAGTGACGGGGCGAAGGCACATAGGCGGATTCGCCGAGGCTGGCACATTGGAGGCCGGATCAGACACGGTGGGCTGAATACCCCTGCCGACGAGCGTCAGGCTCCTCAGTGTAGGGAGCACTTCGAGATCCGAGACATAGCAGAGCATATACCGAACTGCATTCCCCTGACCCACGAAGAAGGTGCACTACCCCTCACCACGTGGGGACCGCGGTGCTGACCGGGACAGGGTACAAAATCCGCAAGCCTCGAGCCATGGCAGGCAAAGGGACCAGGAGTGGTTTGACGCAGGCTAGACTAGATAAATTTGCCTATAGCCAGCACGGGCAGTCACAAGTCACTGGGCGACATTCCGCAGGAGCTACTCCAGACACGGAGGGGACCAAGAAGGTGACACTTGAAGACATAATGAAGACCCTCTCGGAAGTGCAAACGACAGTGGGTTCCATCTCTTCTGAGGTTACTCTGCTGCGAGCGGACTTTCAGAAAATGACCGAAAGGGTGTCTCAGGTTGAGGTGGTTACGAAATCGCTTGTTGAGGACACTTCGGAACTGCAAATGGCGATGGAACGCATGGAGAAAGTCACCAAGATGCTACAAGAAAAGCTGGACGACCAAGAAGGGCGTTCCCGAAGAAATAACATACGTATCCTTGGTCTTCCGGAAACAGAAGGAAAAGGGGCAATGGACCTGTACGTCGAGGACTTCATAAAAAATAAACTGCAACCTAAAGGCCTATCGCACTTCTTCTCAGTAGAAAGGGCGCACAGGGTGCCTGGCGGAACGCCCAAACCAGGAGCAACACCGCGGCCTGTACTGGCTAGACTTTTTAATTTTAGAGACAGGGATGCAATCCTGTAAGCGGTGAGAGTTTCACCACCTGTCAAGCTCCAAAACTCGACTTTGGCCTTCTTTCCGGACTACACAGCGGAAGTGGCCAGACGCAGGAAATCCTTTACTGAAGTGAAAAAAGCGCTGCGAGACAGAGGCCTGCCGTACTCGATGCTGTTTCCGGCCAAATTACGGATTGTGGCCGATGGGAAGACTTGGATTTTTGACAAGCCAGAAGTGGCTCAGGACTGGCTTGATGGATGGAGACAGGTGGGACAACACCAACGTCTCCACAGAGATCGACCGAACCATCGCAACGGCAAACACACAGATAAACCGACCAGCAGTCCAACACACCAAGATGATACTGCGAATGTGGGGCCCGACGTGGGACAGGACCCGCTTGACTCTGGGCAGCCGGCCCTGGCATAAGGGTGAACTACTTCTGTGTCAGACCGAGTACGATACGAGGGAACCTGGAACTGGTGAAGCTGAGTAGGGTGGGCAAGAGCCGATGCCTGTGGGGGACTCACCAACCCCACGAGCAAGTAAGATAGTTGGGAATGGGACAAAGCACTCTGCCAAGTTGGGGAAGCGGGCGGGGGAAAGTCCGGGGAGCAGGGAGGGGGGTTGGAAGGGGAGTTATAATGTTAATGTTACTGTTAATAGTCATCACTCATGTTCCATGGTACACGACAACGCAAAATGGCAAACTATTCATGTGCACCAACACACGGCGCTGCATCTGCACTGCGCATGGCGACCGGTCACCCGAAACACTGCTTACGCGAACCAATGGCCCAACAGTTAAGCGATGCACCCGCTGAGGGCGCCCCTACGACGACTGATGTGCCCCCCCTGCGCATGCTTACCTGGAATGTTAGAGGCTTGGGGGATAAAATCAAGAGTGGTCTGGTTCTGCAGGCCATTAAACGCCAGGGACCTGATCTAGTCCTGATCCAAGAGACACACCTCGCAGGGACGACATGTAAAGCGCTTGATAGACGTGGGTATGTGATGGCAGTGCATGCGGAATTCACAACAGGCTCCAGAGGGACGGGGATACTAATGAAAAAAAATATCACCTTTTTTGGTGGAACGCCGCAAGACGGATGATCTGGGTCGTTTCGCAGCAGTGCATGGCCAATGGGAGGGGAGGCCTCTCAATGTGGTCTCCGTGTACATCCCCCCGGCACTTCACTCTACGGCATTGCCTGCACTTGGTAAATTCCTCCTAGACCTCCCAGTGGGTGATACGATCATAAGGGGGGACTTCAATGCAATAATGGACCCCACATTAGACACCTTCCCCATGAGAGACCGCCCCAGAGGGGACTGCAACGCTCCCTGGCTTTCTGGAGGCAATAGGCCTTCTGGACGTATGGCGACAGCTGAACCCAGTGGCGACCCAATACACGTACTACTCCGCTGCACATAATAGCCTTTCACGGATTGACTATTTTTTGTTTCTGGGGGTTGGGCTGGGGTCAGTGGATAAGATAGACATCCTGCCTAGAGGCGTTTCTGACCATTCTCCAATATCTCTATTGCTCACTACCAAAGAAAGGAAATGCGCTAGGATATACCCAAAATACCCAAACTATTTGAAGATCCCTAAGATCAGGAAGAAACTCAAATTAGCCACCACACACTACTTTAAAGAGAACGCTGGGACGGTATCCTCGCCCTCGGTCCTGTGGGAAGCATATAAAACGGTCCTCCGAGGTGAGGCAATAGCAGCGATAACGGGGCACAAACGAGACTCCCGGCGTGAGCTCACAGAGCTGGAACTGGCACTCCACAGCGCGAACACTACTCATATGTCAGATCCCACCCCAGAAACGACACAATTACTGCAGCTCCGTCAACAGCAGTTCCAGGCCCACCTCAAAACGACCGTCAAAGGCTATATCGCAAACACAGCACATAGAGTATATGATGTAGGTGATAAAGCCGGGAAAATGCTGGCGTGGTTGGACAGGAGAGGGGGCAATACCAGAGGTATACAGAGACTTTACACACATGACGGTCAGCTGCAGACACATCCTGAGCAAATAGTGTGCACCCTGGCACGTCATTTTCAAGAGATATACACCCCGGAACGGGACGTCACTGCACAAGCGGCGGCGACTTCGCTCGACAACATTGCCATCCCCAAGCTCACACAGGAGGCACAGCAGGAGCTAGAGATTGACCTAACGGAAGACGAAATTCAATTGGCGATACAGGCATTGCAATCCGGTAAGGCGTTGGGTCCCAATGGGCTACCCGTGGAATGGTATAAAACAATGGCTACCGTGCTCAGTAAACCACTGCTAGACATGTATACGGAAAGCCTGGAAAGGGCGGAACTACCGCTTGACCAGCGTACAGCCACGATTGTTGCCATACCAAAACCGAACAAGCCTCCGACTGCATGTACCTCATACCGCCCAATATCCCTGCTTAATGTGGAAGCCAAAATGTTGGCGAAACTCCTGGCCAGCCGTCTGACACAACACCTACACACACTGATACACCCTGATCAGTCAGGCTTTATGCCTCACAGGAGTACAGCGCTAAATCTCAGACGGGTCCATGGGGTGATGGCACGTGCGCACCTTCTTTCGGAACAGGCAGTGATCCTCTCACTTGATGCCAAAATGGCATTCGATCTAGTAGAATGGGAATATCTATTTACGGTGCTTACACGTATGGGCTTTGGACCGAAATATATTGCGTGGGTGCGGCTACTATACACGACACCAGTAGCGCAAGTAGTGGCGAATGGCCACATTTCACCGCCGTTCCTGCTGAAACGGGGGACCAGACAGGGGTGCCCTTTGTCACCCCTGCTCTTTGCCTTGGTGCTGGAGCCGCTGGCGATCCTGATTAGAACGACGCCACTGTTTCGGGGTATCACATGGGAAGAAGGCTGGGAAGATAAAATCTCCCTATACGCGGACGATATGCTCATCTACATGGTTGACCCTAACAACGGGATCCCTGCCCTATTACACCTCTGTAACACGCATGGGAAGTCGTCAGGCTATACCCTGAACTGGTCCAAGTCAGTCATATACTTGCTTAAAGGCCCGGAGCCATTGTTGCAAGAGGAATGCCCCCTGGCATTGACTACAACCTCCTTTAAATACTTGGGGATTATAATCACAAATACGGCCGCAGACTTCTTCGACAAAAATTTAAAGTCACCTATGGACCACCTGCATACAGACGTTAAACACTGGGCGACCTTGCCCCTGACCTTCCTTGGGCGGGCGGCTCTATATAAAATGATGGAGCTTCCCAGGTTCCTTTATGTGCTGGAAAATACCCCATATATAGTTGCACCGCAGTATTTTAAACGAGTTGTAACGCTGGTCTCCAGCCTACTCTGGAATAACGGACCGGCGCGTATAGCTTATGATAAATTGATAAAAAGTTGGTATGAGGGAGGGATTGCACTACCCAACGTTCAATTATACTACTGGGCTGCCCAACTTAAAATAATTAATCAGTGGATCCACGCCCCGCGAGATGACCCAGCCTACAAGGCGGACTGGTCTCAACTGGGGACGGACTGCATGCTTTCCGTTTTATACAACAAATCGCAAGTCAAAAAGATGGTGGGCCCGACGCAGCACACAGCGTCCCTGTGGCACGTAGCACAAACGCGACTGGGCTGGAAAGGGAAAATCACCAAACTGACGCCACTATGGGACACTAAGTCATTGGGGAACCTCAGATCATGCAAAGGGTTTACACAGTGGGACTACATAGGAATCTCCACGGTGGGGGACCTATGGGACAAGGACACAGTGATTGCGTTTCCACAACTCCAACAACAGTACGGCCTAGGCCCCACCGAGACGTTCAGATACGTGCAGATACGTCACACACTGCTCCAGGCAATCCCAGCAGACACTGAAATACCAGAGTCCTCGCCCCTGGAGGATAGACTACTGACGGACTTTATGCAACAGAGTGCGACTTCTCTCACATACAAAAAACTGGTTAACAACCTGGAGGACCCTACACTTAAACTTAGAGAGAAATGGGTGGGAGAGATAGGAGAGGTAGATGATTCGGAGTGGAATGAAGCGCTTGCCTCCCCGAGAGAAGTAGGCATTTCGGCAAAGTTCAGATTGGTGCAACTCAAAATTCTGCACCGTATTTACTACACTAGAACGCTACTTCACAAGATACAGAGGGCACCACACCCCTTCTGCCTTAGGGGATGCGGGGAGGAGGGGACACTGTTTCACACGATATGGGAATGTCCACAGATACAAGAATTCTGGAAACAAATTATGCGCACTGTCTCCCAGGCCCTTACAATCTCCATTCTACCTGAACCCCGCAAATGCCTGTTGAACATCTGGGACCCCAATGATCTGGATAGATATGGACTGATATGGGCCACACTGGCCATGACAGTGGCTAAACGAGACATTGCACAGAAGTGGGGTGCTCCGGAGCTGCCTACAGCGAATAGATGGACAAAAAATATGGACATACTGATGGTGACGGAAAGGGCGGTGTATGTGCTCAGGGCTTGCCCCCGTAAGTGGAACAAGATCTGGGCAGCTTGGAATACATATAGGGGGGATATCTGTGAACCCTTGCCAGAAGACGAGGATCTAGACTCCGAAGGGGAGGATGAGTAGGGGGGTGGACGATTGGTTGCTAGATTACTATATGAACAAGATGTCGCTTTACTGCAGCTTTATTGGAACACAAACTGTAGACATGTGGGATGGCTGGTGGTTTGATATGGGCGTGAGAGGCATACTGGAAAGTGATGACACCTGTTAGGTTTTTCTGCCTTTTTTTTTTTTTTATCTTCTTCGCAAATTAGTATATATGTTCTGAAGGTTAGAGTGATGCGACGTGTACAATGGGAGACAGCTACCTTATGCTCCAACAATTGCATTACGGACAACTGGTAGTAACCATACCTGTCACTGTTGGGACTGAACTTAGCGTATATCAGACTACACATTTAATATACTGATCTACTGATAAGAAACTGCATGGAGAACAAGATTGAAACTTGATTGAAATATTGTGTATGTAACTTCTGCCTTCATGTCAATAAAGTTTTTAAAATATAAAAAAAAAAAAAAAACTGAGCACAACATGCCGTTTACACGTAATGTTTTGTGAAACTCCATGGAATCTCAGAGTTTTCATGTTACTCCGCGAGTTGAGTCCACCCCTAGATTATAAAGTTTTTTTTTCACAGGGAACAAATACACTTTATTGTTTTTGTATCTGCATGCAGAAATATAGACGGACTATCCATCCATAAGCGTAAATGTTTACAAGTTAAGAAAGCAAGAGTCTCAAGTTTTTAGAAGCACTCTTGTAATTAGTGAATTCAAGGAAAACTGAGTCTTTATGCAAAATCATGAGCAAATTGGTTACACTCCTTGTGTCTCAAAATCCTATGCTCTCTATTATACCAGTTTGTGTAGGAAACACCCATGTTTCAATGATTGTCTCCCTTTAAGGGATCTACTGGTGAATGATGTCACAGTAGATCTCAAAACGCAGGCTGATGTCATCAAAGGGTCTGCTTCAAGAACCACGGCACAAGAATAAGTTTGAGCTTTATTCCCAAACCATGTCTTCCCAAACTAGAATCCGGAATTACCCTCTTACTAACATTTGATTACATCACCCACACTACACCCCCACCCCAATTAAAAACAATGTTCACTAACACAATTTACATTACGTTTGATTACAAGAACTTGTCTGCTAGCAACTCATACAACCTACACCCCCATCCCCTCCCTCAATCCTATAAACAGTGTGATAATCTTTTAACCATAGAGGCAATGTCCGCCTACGTTTTCCATTTGATAATTAAGTCTTAAGAACTTCAACAATATCCATTTCTATAGAAGGTGTAGATGAAGAATCTTCCAGTCCTCAGCACCAACACCGACATGAAATGATGCACTTAATTTGAGTGTTACCCCAACTTAACTGATCATCCTGAGTACACAAACTTCTCTGTACATCGCTTTGTGTAGTGATCGAACTTTTCCTTTCCTCACCACTCCAAAGTCTCTTGTTACACATCATTTAGTTTGCTTGTTGATACTAGATGAGAAGGGACGGAATATTCTTCAAACAACCAGTTAAATCCATCAGTACCGTGTGCTTGGCATTTTCCTCAGCACTAACCCATCTAACCGCTACGCAGTTGAGATTCCATACTCTACTATCACTCAATCTCACAGCGCTCTGAAGAACTTCCGCTGCTACCCTTGACTCATAGAATTAACCTACTCCCTCGAACTCCACATGAGCATGTGTGTGGCTCCAGGGAGGGTAGGGTGAGTCAGCGCTATGCTGAATAGGGGATCTGCATTTGGAGTAGTGGGAGTAGTAGTCCCCTGACCCTGAATAGGTCCATGCCTGCCTAGGTGAATGCTGGCTCTGCCCCCCTTTTGAGTGTCTGATGACATAGCCCCCACCTGACAAAGGGGAAGAGGAGCCCTGTAAACAGAATGCTCCCAAACCCCCCAGAACTAGTTTAGGCTGGTTCCCCAAGCCCTATACCAGCGCAGACAAACGAAAATGCTGAGTAAGTATTGGGGCTGTAACCCCATGTTTTGGTTGTGCTTCCTTGTGCTAGGGGGACTTGCTGCTGCTGGCCCCCAGGAGGAACCATCACAAAGGACTGCCTCCCTGCTGGAGGGCCCTGTGAGCTGGCCTGCCTGGGCCCAGCCTTTTGGCCTGAAATCTTTTTGGGGGCTTAAGCGCCTCATGAGCACTGCAACAGTCTTCTTCATTCTCCCAGGATTGGAGAAACTTTGGTTGCAGGCAGCGCTGGGATGCAGCATTGCCAGAGGGAATCCCGGTGTGGGCATTCCCCCCTGTGCTGCGGGAAGGAAGCGGAAGTCCACCCCGCTGGTTTTGTGCTCCTGTAAGCGGGAGCCCACACCGCCTTTATGCTACTAGATGATTCCTTGCTGCCTCGTAGAGAGAGAGAGGCGGGTCCCGAAAGGCCTCAGGAGAGGGGCCAGTCGAGGCACATTATTGGTGCCTGTCCTGCCTTCACCCTGTGACCAGAGGAGTCTACCAGGAACCCCAGTGAGTGGGACTTGATTGAGAGCATTGCGGGTGCTCAAATTGGGCACAGTTAGTGCCAGTGCTGTGGTTTCTCCAGCTGCCCTGCCCGTTGGAGGGCAGCTGCGACGTGAGAGCATTTGTGTTTGGCAGTCCCGAAAAAAGGACTCCAGAGGCTAGTCTAATTTCTCTAGCTGTACCGCAGGAGCGCGGGCAGCTGCAACACGGGGCATGTTTGCTTGATGAGGAAGGGGTGAAACGCACCTCATGCCCCCGCGCATTGCGCACAGTATTTTGCTGCATTAGTAGCCAAGGGGCCAGTGAAAGGCCCCAGTTACGCCCTGACATTTTGGACAGAGGGCATTTGAGCCCCAGTGGAAGGCCAGTTGACCTGGGTTCAGGTGTTGTACCTGTGTGTACCAGGAGGGCGCAAGGCCCTAAAAGAAGGTGATGTATGCACCTAGGGAGTGTCACTAAGTTGGCCTCATCATTGTGATTTATGTGTAATGTGTTTTAGGCCTAATGTGATGCTGACCTAAGGCGTTTATGTTGCAGTTGATAATGCTATGTACAGTATTTTATATGTGCTACTAGTGCTTTCTGAAGGTTCTGGCAGTGGCCCGATTGGCCCTGTCATGTATATAATCCACTGTGAATATTGCTTAGTGCCAGTTGGCACATTGTATTTTGTGTGATTATGATTCTAATGTGTTTAAAGTACAAAGGCTATTTTTTTATATAACCTTGTGTGGAGTTTCTTTTGTGGTGTGTCTAGTGTGTTGCTGCTGTGTGTGTGTTGCGTAAACGCTTTACACATTGCCTCTGGGATAAGCCCGACTGCTCTTGCCAAGCTACCAAGGGGGTGAGCAGGGGTTATCTTCAGCATATAACTCCCTTGCCCTGACTAGAGTGGTGTTTTCTTCTGGCTTAGGCGCAAGCCCTAGCCAACCAGAAATCCCATTTCTAACAAACACCCACTGTCAAAGCACTTTAATTTCAACACACTTGGTTTTGTTTTTGTCATTAGAAAATGTATTTTACTTTTCAAGCACGCTTCTGATTTTTATCCCTAAACACTTCCACAGGCTAAAAGCTCAAATAAGGATTAACCAACCATAGAAGGGTACTTTTGTTCTTGGACACTTTACTCTAATAATTTCAGAAAGGGACACCCAGGTAGCCTGATGAATGCCATACTCTGTATGCTCACACGTTTGTAATTTCCAATCTTCATTTCCCGTAATCATTAGGTAGATCACATTCTTAATATCCCTGTAGTATCGGCCATTTCATTAGCACTCAAATTGTACAGCGATGTAGTCCTTTGCATGATTTCAGCTTTCAGCTCTATGAAACTGGTGCTGAATGTAAATTGGACTCCAGTATCATTCAATATGTTGACGGGTAAACAGACTTTTATGATCTCTGGCCAACATGAAAATATGGGCATCGGAGGGTGTAGGTTGGCATGGAAGGAGGCTCCTCACCCTGACAAAAGTGTGGCTATAGAGCGACGTTCCCACTCTGGCCAGAGTTTGGGGCAGTATTATGAATACTCTGGTATGCATCCTGAGTGTGTCTACTAAAGGTACACGTTGTAATATACTAATCCCCCCTCCCCCCAGTCATCTAGGAGGGAACATGACTTTAATAATGGATCTGTATCCTGAAGAAGGCCAGCATAGGCTGAAACATGTCGATATATGCAGACAGGGTAATAGAGATGTAGCTTCTCAGATATACCCGCTCATTACATTTTTTTGACCCTGCTAAGCGGCCCATAATAATTAAAGATGGGGGCACCAACTTAGACCTTTTTAAATATTGTCTCTCTGTAATCTGGATTCCCCTCATGAAAAATATGCACTCCACCCCGAGCGTTGGTATGCGCCAAGGTGTTTTAGCGGCCCTCTGATGAAGCAAGCCACTATTTAGAGGGTGAGGGCAATTTTAACAGCCCTGTAGGTTTTTCAGTAGGTTTTCCCTCCCTTACTGTCTTTATTTCCAGTTCTCTATTAGGTAAACTGTTCCCCACCCCCTTTTTTTTGTTCTTCTCCTTTGGTGAGTTCTGTGGTCTGGTTGGGAGAGCGTGGGAAGGCTTACACTCGTAAGGTTTGTGTTTAGGAGCGTGAAACGACATCAATTAAAGTAATGACCTAGTTCTGTAAAATATGCACTGGTCCGAAAATATCTTATCACCACACACTCCCAAGTATCCTGAGGGATTACAATTACCCACATAGGAGTCTTCAGGGTCTTCTGCGATTTATCAGCCATAAAGCATAAATTGTACTTCCTCAGCATTCTTTCCACCATGTTGTCGACACCCTGCTCTCAATGAAACCACTTGACAGCTAGCTTGGATCTTGTAATACCAAAAATGGCCCATTGTAGCAATCTTTTTCTAGAACAACTTAGATGGAAAAATCTTTTCACCTCTCTTCACAAAAAAATGTATGTCAATCGACACTTCTTGTTGCACTTCCCAAAATGGCTTCTTAGTTGTACTCCAGTTATCCTTGCACGGTCACCATCACTCACATACTTCTAAATCTCTTGTAATAATTCAACTGGCTGTAATTTCTTTATTCACATCTCCATTGTTATGGATGAAAACCTACTATCCTGTACAAATGCCACCTGGATTGCATTCCAAATATCATCCATACATTTCTGTAGAGGGGTTGTCCTCGTTGGGAGGAAAACATCAAAGGTGATTGAGAAATGCTTGCAAACTGAGACAGCACGGTCTGCAAAAGAACAATGCATTTGAATGCTACTCCGAGTCATTACCAGTGGTTAGACAAACTACAAGCACTCCTCCAGTCACTTGTTGCACGTTTTTTGAGAGGAAGTCGGCAATGACATTTTCTTTCCGTGGTACATAAAATCTTGCAATCTCATTGATATTCTAGCAAATTTAGCAGGCTTATTCTCTGTACCTTCTGTGGTTAACATTTTTCCCATGGGTTTGCATCACTCCTGATAACGAGTGATACAGACGCTCAAATATTCCAGTGTCCTTCAAGAATTTCACACCCCATAATGGACATTTTTTCTTCTGGAAGAATAAGCAATCACCTCCTTGACACCTCTATCAGTCTGCAACAAACTGCGCCCTGTCAAGTTCAAAAGTGCTTTATTCGGTATGTATATGTACAACCATATAGCAACAATCAAAATAAAATGCATGTACGTCATGAATTACATCGACTCCGGTATACCAAATCCTCAGTACTATATACAATATACATATGCGGCACGTGTGCAAATGAGCAAACTTAAAGTGCATATTAATACATTCGCCTGATAATACATGTGCAAACTGGCAGTATAAAGTGCATGTATAAAGTGCAATAGTGCTGAGAATACCCATTTACTGGTGCATGTGCAAAATTGGCAATATTAAAATGCATATTGTTACATACGACTAGTAATACGTATACAGACTAGCAATAGTAAGGTGCATGTGAGTCAATTGCATATACGTCATGATTTACATCAACTCTGATTTACCAAATCCTCAATACTATGTACAATATACATTTACGACACGTGTGCAGAATAAGCAATCTTGAAGGTGCATATTAATACATTCGCCTGATGGTACGTGTATAAACTAGCAGTATAAAGTGCAGTAATGCTAAAAATACTCATTTTCTAGCGCATGTGCAAAATTGGCAATGTTAAAGTGCATATTGATACAAACGGCTAGTAATACATGTGCAAACTGGCAATAATAAAGTGCGTATAAGTCAGGCCATGTATTGGGATCATACAATAATTGATTTCCGTGCAAAAATAAATTTTAAAATATAGGTAGCTACATAAAAACATATATCTGGATTCTCTAGATTAAACATCAGTTGCATCGCTTTCTTTGTGCTGCGCGTGTTATATTTTAAAAAGATGGGTTTCAAATAAAATTTTCTATAAGAAATATAAAATTTGCAAAACAACATGAAACGGCAGCTACTCTGCTTGGGTGCACCATCACAGGGGCATGGACATGTCCCAGGTTTCTTAATTGTTGGGAACGCCACTAAGTGGTGCACAATCCCTAAGCGTAAGCGAAATAGTACAAAACGGTGCAAACTTTTGCTGACAACAGTGAGGTATGATTGTAAGCCTTCATTAACGTTATATTCTAAATAGGAATTAAACGTGCTTTGTTTTGCATATTTAATTATTCTGGTGCTATCTGTATGTTTCAGGAGAGTGTTTTTAAGCTCCTTCTTTGATAACCCTGTTCCCATTGTTGGTTCTGCTAAAATGTCACAGCCATAAAGTGTCTTATACCAAGATTGAATATGGCATAACCATGGTATATTTGAACAGTGGTCGAGCTTTAAACAGTCATTGATCACAACCTGAGTAAATTTTGTTTCTTCCTTTGACCAGATTGATCGCCATAGGGACAGAGGGCGTAGGGCAATTAAGTCCTTAGCATGATTTAGGACCACTTCCCTATGCGTTAGCTCATTTGAGGCCGGAGCACAAAGCAATCGTTTCAGGAAGGCATTCTCCTCATGCTGAATTAGGTTGCCACTCTGAGAATGGTATCCCCATATCCCAGCCCCATACAGGGCTGATGTAATGCACCTAGAATTGTATATTGACAACATCTCTTGAATTCTACGGCCCCCTAATTTTGCAGCAAATCTAAAAACACCGCTTATATTCCATGACATTTTGAGACGGACACTGTCTTGTTCGTTAACCCACCTCCCATCTCCTGAGAATGTGATGCCCAGGTAACAAAAATTCCTTACAGGTTCTAATTTCTCACTGTCTAGGTAAAAGGGCCTGCTTTTTCTTGTCTTCCTACCACAAGACATTGTGAAGGTCTTTCCTTTGTTAATTGTCAACTTTCTACCCTCAATGAAGGTATGAAACTTGTCAATCAAACGTTGCAAGCCGTTTTGAGTGCGGGAGAGAAGAACCGCGTCGTCCGCGTATAAAAGAATAGGAATTGGGTTACCGTTAATAATAGGTGCATCTGCTTGAATTCTTCTTAAGTTTTGATCTATCTGATTTATAAAAAGGGAGAATAGCAGTGGGGCAAGCACACATCCTTGTCGGATACCTCTATTGATTCTAAAAAAGGGTGTGCATTCCCCTACAGGTCCGAATCTGACTTTACTAGATAGGTTTTCGTACAGTCTGGCCAGGAAATGTATAATTTCAATCGGAGCTCCCATTTCCAACAAAACTGGCCATAGGAGCGTGTGTTCCACCAGTTCGAATGCCAAACTCAGATCAGCAAAACACAAAAATAAATTGCCCTCTTTGGCTTTTGTGTATTTGCTGATTGAGTTCCAGGTTCACACACTGCTCCATTGTACCCATCCCCTTTCTGAACCCGTACTGCACTGGGGATAAGATGTTATTTTCCTCTACCCAGGCTACCAGTCTCTCTAAAAGGACTCGACTGAAGATTTTAATTGACGAGTCCAGGAGTGAGATGGGACGGTAATTTCGTGCCTCTGACCTGGAGCCTTTCTTGTAAAGAGGCACGATAATGGACTGACCCCATGTTGCAGGGAGCCTATCTTCTATAGCAGCATTAAAATAACGTGTCAGTATTGGGGCCCATAAATTCGTTTCATGTTTATAAAAGTCCATAGGTACCCCGTCAGGGCCCGGGGCTTTACCGCCTTTACTATTTCTTATTGCCTCGGTAACCTCAGTTAGGTTCACGAATAACTGCATTTTTCGCCATTTGGAGCTAGGTGCTATGTCTGTAATTAAAAGTGTCCCATCTGGGTTAAAATCAGAGTTAAAAATCCCAGTAAAGTGGGTTATCTAGGCACGGCAACTGACGTGGGAGGTAATTTCAGGGATATTATCATTCTTTAAAAGTGGACTATTCACGGTTTCCCAAAATAATTTATGTTTTTTTGTTTCCGCAGCCATATCCAGCTTGACCCAAGCCTCGTTTTGCAAGTCTTTTTTCCTGGTTGCTAGGGCAGTCTTATAATTGAGACGCTCCACTTTAATTTTGTCTGTATCCCTCGGCTTGGTATCAAGTGCTTTTTTTAGTTTGTTTAGTGACTGGGCACAATGCTTATCGAACCACGCCACTTTGGTTCTCCTCGACTTTCGACTCCTTACTGTTAGTGAGTTATCGATTACTTCAGTTATTTTTAAAAAGTTAGCGAGTAAGATACCAGGGGTCACTTTAGATGTCAAACAGTAGGCTATTTCCCCACTACATTTGGGGAGTATATCCTCCATAAATTCGACAGGGTTCATTCTGATCCACTTTATCCTCATACCGTAAGGTCTTTTGGCTATGATCCCTTGGACAGGTCTTCCATAAAAATTTGTTTTTGGCCCCCAGCCTATTAATACCATCGATATGCTATTGTGATCGCTCACTGGCTGCTCGGTTACCCAGACATTAAGATAGACTGATCCATTGGATACCAAAATATGGTCGATGTTAGAGTAGGCATCCCTCCCTCTAAATGAGGGGCACTCTTCGTTATCTTTATTCTTTGTACGGTCTAATAGTTCCAGGTCTAATTTGGCTACTAGGTTATTCAGCACGCTCCCATAATTAGTGTGTGGGAAGTGATTATAAAAAGTACTACCTCCATTAAAATACTCCTCACGGTGGCCACAGATCCCCTTCTGTGCATGGCTGCATGCTTGAATGTTAAAATCTCCCGCCCAAATTATTACTGGGGGGGTCACTTGATAACACTAGTACTTCCTCTATTGCCCGCTCTAAATCCAGTACAATTGTGCCCCTGTTGGGTTCCACTATATTGTTGAAAAATTTATTATGACTAAATCCTTGCCTGTACCATGTACTAGATGCAAAATTGATGCATATTGAGCCACCTCCACATAACCACCAGGGCTGAACTCTGTTAGAGAAGTGGATATCAGCGTCAGTAGTCCACCTTTTGCTCTTCCTGCTGAAGAAGCTATTGCATCCACACTGTATGATGTATACCCCTCAACTTGAATTTGGGCTCTATGCCACGTCTCCTGGAGACCAATTATATCGTGACCTTGTTTGACAAAGCTATCCCAAAAAGGCGTAGTTATTTTAGCAGCAATTCCCGCTATGTTCCACGTAATGACCTTTAGGCCTTCAGCAAAATTATCGTGGGTTGTATCGTAGTGTGTGATCGATTCAGGTCTCTCAAAACTCACGTCCAAAGTTATGTCCGTGTCACGAGTTACATCAAACTGGGCTATTGTTTCATTATTGTGCTGGTCACTACTTACTGAACTCGCTGCAATATCCCCTTCTGCCTTATATGTGCTCAACGACCCTTTGTCGGTTTCAGCCATTCCCCTAGATACAGTTACTTCAGGATGAGGTAATGCAGTTTGTTCCCTCAGTCAGTCATTCTTATCTAATGAACCAAAAACCTGAAATCTGTTGTAAGTCGGGATTGTAATATTATCCCATAGATTGTACAATGGTGCTGGTTCATACGCTGCATTAGAATAGTTAGAATGTGCATCTCTATAACAGTCGATAGGCCGTGTTGTGATTTGTTTTCCTGACTGACTCCTGTAGAAATAGTCTAGAGGGAGCAAGGTTGTATTATATTCATGTTTAGAGGGTATGGGTGCATTTAAAATGGAATCTCTAGCCCAGTCAGGTATCCTGAAATGTATAACTATGCAGTCCCCTTTTATTTCTTTCTTGCTGGGTCCCAGCCAACCTACTCTCTGTGTAGAGATAATTTGATTTGCCCCTCGCATCGGGAACCCACAATTTTGGGCAGCCAATGCAAAGTTTTATTCTTGAGGGTTAGCTGATTTTCAAATTGGGTGGGTTTAAGCTTGGGTACGTTAGCAAGAATAGCTACGTACGGGCTACATTCTGGCGGGAGGTTAATCGTGGCGGGAATAATGTTATTAATATGCTGCGCTGGTGCTGTTTTGGCCATGTTGTTGGGTATGGAACCCCCTTTCTCCCTTTGCCCCACATCAGTTTTCTGCCCCGTTTTAGCATTAGAAGTAGGTAATTTTATTTGGGCAGTAGCTACTATTACCAGGGCCAGACGACTAGATGTACTTGTTTCGCTGCCAGCCAAGTTGTTACTGGGTTTACCCTTTGATGCATAGGTTGTGGGTTGCTTAACTTGTGTGCTGAGATGTTCTAATAAATCTAAGTTGACTAGACCCAGCTTTTCGAGGATCTCCACTTTATCCATTAAGATCCTCAATCTGTCAGCCATTGGTGTGATGTGGGATTTTACCATGTGCTCTAGCTGTTGTATGAGGCCCTCCATATTAATTGGGGGTGGATTTTGTTGGGCAATATCGTGATTTTCATCCAACTGCAAATTTCTGCCCTGATGCGATGTGATTCCCCCCCTCCCTTGGTCCAATGTGGTTTGGATTAATCTCTTCTTTTTACTTCTATGTTTCTTCCCTTGTCTATTTACAACTACCAATTTCCTACTGAAGGCAGATTTGTGTTTAGACCTGCCGGTTCCATGGTCACCCATGCTACTCGATGGGCTGGTGTTAACTGACTCTGCTATTGAGTTAATATCGTTGATGCCACAATCATCTAACTCCGCTCTGACTTTTGGCACATCAGTCACTATAGATGGAAGAACGATCTCACTGGGTTGTAAATTAGGGGTTAGTGACAGCCTACTCTCCCGAGCAGCAAATACAGTGGATGGTGACTGTTGTAGTGCCTCATCTTGATTCTGCCCATTCCCTGGTAAGTCTGCATAAGAATGTAATAAATAGAATCGTGTGACATAGCTGTTATATTGGATGTATTGGCAGGTGTATTAACTCCTTGTGTGGGTTGGGTTACCAGGCACATGCTCGGTGGTAGTGAGAGGCGTCTTTCAGTATTTTCTATAGCAGTGACAACCACCCCAATTGTTTGTTGCAACATTTTGTCAATTGCGGTTAGGGTTGGGAGTGGGGTTGGTGGCAGCATTAATTTCTTTGTCGTCGATCGAGTGGACATTGGAGTCTTTTTAGCCATGGTTCTATTTGTTGCTTCAGTCAGTTCTAAAGTTGGCAGCAGTTAGATCAGTCTCCATTCAATTAGAATGGTTTACCTTAAAGGATGTTTTATTTGTAAAGCCAAGGGACGTGGCCCAGCCAGGACTCCTCGGGACTCTGAGGGCCTTAGAGGGCCCGCCCTTTGCCCGGACTTCGCCCGGCGTCCCGCGAGGCGGATCTTACACCACTTTTATGCGCCTCCTGGCGCGGTCGGGTGATGCGAGGGCAGCAGGGGTTGCTGGGAGTTGTGGTCCCCAGCCCGCACTCCGCTCGGCGGTCGCGCCGGCTAGATGTCAGAACCAGCGGGACAGCGGGAGGCAGGCGGGGGGTTCCGAGCACGAAGGATTAGCAGGCAGCAACCTCCCTTGGAAAGCGTGAGCAGCTCCACAGGTATTCCCCACTCGGCAGGATCTTACACCACTTTTATGCGCCTCCTGGCGCGGTCGGGTGATGCGAGGGCAGCAGGGGCTGCTGGGAGTTGTGGTCCCCAGCCCGCACTCCGCTTGGCGGTCGCGCCGGCTAGATGTCAGAAACAGCGGGAGGCAGGCGGGGGGTTCCGAGCACGAAGGATTAGCAGGCAGCAACCTCCCTTGGAAAGCGTGAGCAGCTCCACAGGTATTCCCCGCTCGGCAGGATCTTACACCACTTTTATGCGCCTCCTGGCGCGGTCGGGTGATGCGAGGGCAGCAGGGGTTGCTGGGAGTTGTGGTCCCCAGCCCGCACTCCGCTTGGCGGTCGCGCCGGCTAGATGTCAGAAACCGCGGGAGGCAGGTGGGGGGTTCCGAGCACGAAGGATTAGACAGGCAGCAACCTCCCTTGGAAAGCGTGAGCAGCTCCACAGGTATTCCCCACTCGGCAGGATCTTACACCACTTTTATGCGCCCTCCTGGCGCGGTCGGGTGATGCGAGGGCAGCAGGGGTTGCTGGGAGTTGTGGTCCCCAGGCCGCACTCCGCTCGGCGGTCGTGCCGGCTAGATGTCAGAACCAGCGGACAGCGGGAGGCAGGCGGGGGGTTCCGAGCACGAAGGATTAGACAGGCAGCAACCTCCCTTGGAAAGCGTAAGCAGCTCCACAGGTATTCGCCCTGTCTCTTGCTATTGGCAATTCTAGTTATAATATTGGTAGCCTCAGGATCTAAACCCTCTGGTGTAGAAGAACCCACAATAGCATTTTTAACTAAATTAAATTCTTTTTGACCCTCAAGTTAACAAAAAAGTATTCTTTTTGTAAAAAAAAAAATTAACATTCTTTTTATTGAATTGTCTCATGGAAAATATACAACTTCCAAAACCATAACCATGGTTGCACATACAGCAATCGTAAGATATCCAGTCATTATATCTTCAATGGATACATACACCAATAGGAGAGAAAACAAAGGATCTAATGCAATGCTACAGTAATTCGTACCTCTTCTCCTCCCACCCCGAAGTAGAGAAATCCAAAGCCCAGTTCATGCTTCTCTCAGAAAAATGTTATATTCTTGAACAACTGTCTAATATGACACGTTTCCTCCGCAAAGGTTGGAGCATATCTTGTGTAAAACTAAGACGGGCCTAAAAAGGATTGTACATTTGCAATCGCATCAACCAGATCTGATTTTGTTTTCACCCCATCTTCACAAACAACGTGCCCTACATACATCACGCTAGGTCTTGCAGACTTAACCTGTTACTATGTGATTACTCCACAATAAGTCTCTTATGCTTAAGAATATGTACAATTTCTCTTACATTCATTTTCTTTCTTCTCACTACTAAAGCTTGGACAAGTCTGATTATCGACACATTGGAAAAATGTGATTCTCAAATTATTTCCAAACAAATGAAACATTGCGTGCTGAAATACTTCAGCAGCCAGCCCAAAGGGAATCAGCCTGTACTGGAAGTAACTATCAGATGTTATTTCTGACTTATTTTCCAGAGACTTCTGGTGATATGCGGAAGATTAATAAAAAATTGAGAACATTTGGTAACCTTACCCACTGCTAACAATTCCACAACTCTTGGTAAAGGAAATCTATTGATAATGATATTATTTTGTTGTCAAACGTATGCACTCATTTTTCTTTGCTGTTACTCGCTATAAACAAAGGTACATTCAATCCGAAGCAGCCACAGGCTCAGGTGTATCTGCGCACATTCATTTCTCTAGAAACTTGGATACTTCCTCCCTAAATAACTGTAGAATTTGTCTCTCCTAATGCCTTTTTTGTTTAACTTCCTTCAACAACCTATGCTCAAAAGTACTCCTTGTTCCTATACTGCCATTAAAAACCTTAGGAAATTTCTACAATCTAGATTTCCCCGTATTCTCACCTTCATTCACAATCAATACTTAATTTGTACTATTGAAATCCAAAACGATGTGGAGATTGCCTTGGCCATATCATCCTAAAGCAGATGGTCTTTTCTTATTCACATGTAACTTACTAACAATTTTCCTGTTATTTGATCTAAACCCAAACATTGTGTTTCTTAACCTATCAGTAGTCACCTCACTATATTCTTCCAATATGAATGTCCGGTGCACAGTCTTACTTCAATCATCTTTACAAACATATCCTACCACACCATTACATTCACAGCTGTGTAAGGAGAGCAGGAATCTGAATCTATTTTTAAACCAAACCCTTTAGTGGCCATGTTTTCTTTTCAATAATTGTTGTCCTGTTCCACATCCGTGTGGCTCTCTCATTCATAACATTTCTCTTGGAATTTTCATCTTCATCACGGTTATCTACACGGGCCATTAACACACATAATTCTGTCTTTTCTTTTTATGCATACTTTTGCATAATAGTCGCTACACCTCACACAATACATTTCTGTTTAAGAACTGAATACAACTTACTGTATGCAAACTGTATGCCAACTGATCCTTGCTATCACACCTATAACATCAAGGTGCTTTCCTATATTATCCATACCCGATTTATGCCCCTGATAAGTGAATTTTATTGCTTTGATTCTGCACCCTTCCATCATAAACACTATCTTTGGTCTCACACTTCATTCAACACATTTTTACACCTTCAAGGCATTTCTGCTTTGTAAACAATAGCTCAAATGTATTTTCGTTTTAATCTATTGAAGTTTCGAAGTTGTAGTATTGCAAACATACATTTCAACTACATCTATAAGATCTTCTCCTAAACATTCAAATTTACAGTTGATGGCCATGTTCCTTATTGCTGTGACATAGTAATCAGTTGGCTATTGCCTACCCTATTTCATCTGAAAATGTTAACTTTTGTAGCAACATAATTATCACAATTTAGAAGCATACCAATAAATAATTAGGATCAGCAGCTGGAGCTCCTTTGATCATCTCATTATAAACTTGAATTTCCTGAGGTACTGCATAATGTGGTAAGCTCCTTTTCCTTTGCAAGACTGACGTTACACCCCTTCGTTGATGTCAGAAAAATACTATTTAGAAAGTTATTTCCTCCATTCTATAGACGGTTCGCCACAATTTGGCCAGAATACTTGAGGGAGGGCTAATTGAGAGATTTGTACTAAACTTATGTTCTTCCTCCATGGAATTGGTCAGAGGATGTACTTGCCCCTAGAAGGAATATTCCCCTGTCCTTATTTCAACAACATGTTACCCAATAATTTTCCAATGATTACAAGACTTCCAAAAATATGTAACATATGGAAAAAAAACAGATGTAAAATTGTAATCGCCCTGCAGAGGACATCCAGTATGGAAGTACCTTGACCATTGGGGGCTCCAATATCACCAGCTGGTGAAAAACAAATATTACCTGCGTACTCACAAAATGTTAATACAAAAATAAATGGCAGCAGGGAATGTTGAGGAAGTCTAACCTGAAATCCTTTGCTCCCTCACAAAGTAGTCAGACATTTAATTCCGAATTTTGAAAATTACTCGAAGACTAAAGAATGCTTCTAGAAAGTGGTTTACTACCAGCACTTGCGAAAAAATTATGAACTTGTGCATTCATGTGTATGCAAAGGTGGTATAATTGACCTAATAAATAAGTGTCTGCTACAGCAGGTTGGACTACTATTACAAATCTCCACAAAAGGTATCCTTCTTGTTTAACTACAAATCATGGACAATCCCCAATGTATATTGAGGTTATGATTAAAATTAAAAAAAGTGTGGGTGTCTATGGAGGTAAAGGTCCTAGAAAGAGTGTAGGACTATTACCGCCATAGACACGCCGCAGTTTTACATTTTTCAGAATGCTTCATATATTTCCTACCTCTCATCCCCTTCGAGACTCTGGATTACATTCCAGAGGTTTTGGTTCAGTGGTTAAAACAGGTAACAGACCGTTCCAGGCCATATGCCAGACTAATTCTTCAGCTTGCTCGGATTATACAAATCACTAGAGGTTCATCACAGAGTCCCGATTGTGTGTGATCCAAAGTGATGCATCAATCTTACAACATGTATATCTCACCACAGGTTACTTACTAGTTGACATAATGGTATTGTTTCCAGTCCACAATCCAAAACACAAGAATATATTTATGAGCCTGGGGAGCACAGCTCCCGCTGCAGTGTCCACCTGTTGCTTTACTTCTCCTCTCTGCCCCCATGTCATGCTAACCCAGAATCGTAAACACCTACTTACTGATGTTCTTTTACAACACACACACTACAGAATGCTTATTATGATGATTGTTAGAGATCCGTGACTGTGAAAAGAGAGATGTTTATTTAATTCTCTACACTACCTTTAAAGTGTTGCAACCACTCACACTGTATTTGTTTTTAAAAAACGTTCAGCATTGTAGCCATATATTGTTTTTGGTCCTTGATAGAATGAGCTATATACGTAGGTCAAGAAGAGTCAACAGTACTCTTCTATAGTGCCTCTAGTTCTAATATGGTAGACCCCTTTATTGTGACTAGTAAGCTAAATATGTGATAATGGCTTTGTTTTTCAGGTGAGAGAAAGATTGCGTGTAGCACTAGAAAGGTGTAGCTTATTGGAAGAAGAACTCGGAGCTACTCATAAAGAAGTAGGTGTCTTTGATTCCTATAGACATTCAGTTAATTTTAATGCATTGATTTCATAGAAGTCGTTATATGTACTTAATTGTACTTAACGTATTTTCCTATTTATGAACTCATTTCCATCCCAGAACATACTCTATACATTTATTTCCATAGAGAACCAATATCCCTGAAAAGTAACATTTTTGCATGTGATTGGCTCTTTTTCCAAATGTATTGCTGTTGGGCATTTCCATACCTCTGGGCAAGGAGTATCACTTTCTATCGTTGATCTTCTTCCACACTCATTGTAAGCTACAATGTGAACTCGCCCCCCCCATTCCATGTACTGACACCACTTTGGCTCTACACCTCCTAAGTTAAAACCCTCAACATAATATGAAAGCATGAAAGAATTACATTCTTATAATGCACAATACAGCCACCCATGGGATTTTTGGCACTAGAATCTGTAATAGAAAAAGGAAGTCTAACTGATTTTATAAGGTTGTCGCTATGTTACACTTGAGAGCATGAATCTAGCACAACTATAAGTTGCAGACCTTTAAAAGTGTATTAGACATATGATACAAAGCATCATTTCTATTTTTTTGTGATAGACGGTTGTGTTTCTTGTAGCCCCTCTTGTTTGTTTAGTGTACCTAATCCTATGAGGTTCAAATGATTTAAAAGCGTACACTCTAAGTGTTCTAAAAGCATTTGCACTTCCATACATGCATATAATCGATTGCAAAGCTGTTGTAGCTCTTTCTTCTTCTTTTATCAATTTTAAGATGAGGTTATGAATTAATATTCCTTGTAGTGCACTAGAGCATTTTTATTTATTTATTTATTTAACGATTTATAAAGCGCCTGGTGACCCGGAGGCATCCCCGCGCTGTAAAAGACTTGTGATGACCAAGGGGGGAGAGGAGGTCCTATTTGGGAAAAAGGAAAGATTTCAGTTCTTTGCGGAACCGAAGGTGGCAGGGTTCCAGGCGCAAGCAGCGTGGAAGCGAGTTCCAGCCAGAGGACGCCTTTACTGCGAAGCGTCGACCACCAGTGCGCACCGTCCTGAATCTCGGGACGTTGGCCAGACGCTCATTGTCAGAGCGTAGGAGTCTGGGAGCCTTATAGGGAGTGATCATGTCTCTCAGGATCGAAGGGCCTAGGCCGTTGAGGAGTTTGTGGGCGGTACACATAGCCTTAAATTCAATCCTCTGTCGGATCGGAAGCCAGTGTAGGGCCTTGAGTGCTGGTCTGGCAGAGGCTCTAGTGGGAAGACTCATTTGGAGCCGGGCAGCCGCATTTTGAGCGCGCTGGAGTTTTGCCAGAGTGGATTCGGGGCTCCTAAATAGACGGCGTTGCTATAGTCCAGACGAGCACGGATCAAGCCTTGGACAAGGAGTTTCCTCGATAGGGGAGGGAGTAGCGGGAGGATCTTTCGGATAGAGCGCATGAGTCCGAAACAGGTACCTACTGTTTTGGCTGCCTGGGTCTTCATGGATAGATCAGGTTCAAGCCAGACTCCCAAAGTCTTAATTTCCTTCTTCGGGGTGGGCACCTCGCCAAAAACATCAGGCCAGACCGATGGAGGAATAGTAACCCATTTCTTGCCCATAAGCATGACTTCCGTTTTAGATCAGTTGAGCTTAAGAGATGAATCGCACATCCAGTGGTGGATTTCCTGGAGGCAGTTCAACAGATTGTCTGGGCGGTGGTCAAGATGTGAGAGTGAGACGACCAATTGCGTGTCGTCCGCATAACTCACTATCTTGATCCCGAATGGGGCTACTACATCCTCCAGGGGGGCCATATAGGCGTTAAACAAAGTGGGGCTTAGCGAAGACCCTTGGGGGACTCCGCTAGAGAGAGGGAGTGAGGCTGAGCGGGAATTGCCGTCCCAGACCTGGAACGAGCGACCCGATAGAAAGGACTCTTATCGAGGCAAGCGCAGTACCCCCGAGACCTGCCCTGGCCAGCCGGTGGAGCAGGACACGGTGGTTCACCGTGTCAAAGGCTGCACTAAGGTCCAGGAGGATCACTGCCACTGACCCTCCTGAATCCAAGATGCACCTTGCCTCCTCGATGACCGCGAGGAGGGCGGTGTCCGTGCCGTGGCCAGGGCGAAACCCTGTTTGGGACTGACGCAGAAGGTTGTTGGATTCGAGGAACAGGGACAGTTGGGCATTGACCAGTTTTTCGGCCATTTTGCTAATGCCCGGGAGGAGCGAGATCGGCCTGTAGTTTGCCAGATCGGAGGGGTCCAGTTGAGGTTTTTTAAGGAGGGCTTTGACTACTGCACCCTTCCAGCTCGGAGGGACAGAGCCTTGGGACAGCGAGATGTTAATCAGCTCCGTGATAGGGGGTACGATGGCCGAGGCCACTGTTTTCAGGAATCTCATAGGGGCGGGGTCGCAGGGAGATCCGCTTTTCATCTTGGCCAGAGTCTTTCCCACCTCGTCCAGGGATACAGCCCTAAACGCGGTCAACTGTGGATGGGAGATGTTTCCAGTGTGGGCGACAGACACATCAGTGTTGCTGTGGGTTGGCTGACTGGGAGGTGGGAGAGAGGCCAAGATACGGTAGATTTTGGAATCAAAGTAAGTTGCCAGTTCATCGCTTCTGCCCAGAGGGGAGCTGTTGGAGGAGGGGGGTGTTGGTATTTTCAGAAGCTCTTTGGCGATAAGGTACGACTCTCTCGCCGAATTAGTGGCATTTTTTATTCTAGCATCGTAATATGAGGCTTTAGTGAGTTTCAGGGTGGATTTATAGGTTCTCACTGACTTACGGTAGGCGTCCTTACTGGAGTGGAGCCAGTCCTTTCTCCAAAGTCGCTCCGCTTTTTTGCATTCTTTGCGGGGGATTCTAAGCTCCGGGCTGAACCAGGGGGCTGATCCTGCCTTTCCGTTATCATGATCGCTATTTTTATCTCGTTTTTTTATTATGCCTGTAATAGATTGTGGTGTATTGTATGTATTTATGGAATGTTACTTCGGAAATAATAAATTTGTATGAAAAAAGAATAAGAAGTGATCTTTGTAAAAAAGGTGAGTAAGGTTTGAGAGCTTTTCTAAACAGTTAAGATTATTTTGTCTTCCAAATGAGAGTGGAAGAGCAATTCGCCAGTATTGGGGTATCTTTCATAGATTCACATGCATGAATCATTCCCCGTCGTCGTAGTGGGAGTTCCACCGTACATAAAAAAGCAATTTATCCATAGTATAACTATAGCATAGCTAAAAGATCCATAAGAAGTATTATAACCTAGAAATCAATAGGAAAAAAACTGTCACTTTAATAACTTGTCCAAGGCATTAGATATAGTCCAAACTGCAGCCAATCAGCCGACAGCACCCTCTAGAACCTTCTCTCTAGAGGCTCAGACTTTCAGATTTTCTACCTCACGTTGTGTGAAGGGAGTCTCCTTGAGCTTTGCTCAGTACTTCACCTCTTTCTACAGGAATTCTTCACAACATCTTCACTATAATGTCTGCTACAAAGAGATCACTCTTCAGACACTGTTAGTCTTGTGGGAAACTTCAGCTTTATTCCGAGGACCCACACAAAAAGTGTATCTACGGCCTCCACCCTGACCATCAGGTGAGATTTTGTAAAATATGTAGGACGTTTCCTCAAAAGACCTTAAGAGACAGAGGGGCGTCTTCTTCTGTTGCTGCAGAAGCTCAAGACAGTTGCCCTTAAGAAAAGGGCTGGTGAGGCGGAGATAGCATCTCCCAAGGCTAAGGTGCGGTAGAAACACCACACTTCTAAGCATGAAGACCAGCCTTCCTCATCAGAACGGGCTCCTGCTATTCCTAAGGGTCAGTCTCCAACCTCTACGCCTCCGAGATCTGAGTCTCAAGCGTCTAAGTCTCGGCCTGAGTGACTTTTGCCTCAGAAAATTAGCATCTCGTCGATTCCTCCTACAACGAAGTCCTCCGTTGTCAGAACTATGATGACGACTTCCACCTTCTCTTCTCCTCAACCTGCAATGATGATGTTGTTGGTGTCTTCGCCGTCGATACTGTTGACGGTGAGGCAAAAAAGAAGCATTCATCGACAAGACTGTGGACGGCCTCCAAGGATCAGCCTGCCTCGTCGACGGCTGCCTCCACTACTGCCTCGTCGACAGTTACATTGTCAACGCCACTGAAACCTTTGCAGACAGAGCTTCAACTATGTATCTTACCGACAGCTGCAGCTTCGTCTGCGTAATCTATGGCTTCATCTCCAAGTTTGATGCCTCTTGTCCCTTTGTAGCCTTCACAGCTCTTGTGCCACCTTCAGAACAGAAGAATGTCCCCTTGCTTCAGCGTAGACAGTCTACCATGGACCTTTTATTACCTTTCAAGCATCTCCTAATCATCCAGGGCAACTGTTTGGTAATGGGGCTGATGAGGAGGATGATTCAGAGGAGGATGATCGGTTTCGGGCTGCTCGTAGTCCTTGTGAGCTTCTCATCACGTGCCAGGATATAGAGGATGACCAAGAGAATGACTATTACTCCGAGCCTAATATTCAACCACCGATTGAAAATCAGACTGCACAAATGCTCATGTCACTCATTTCTGATTTGCAACATATGCTTGATGACGACTACTACCGCCGTTTAACTCCCTCGGAGCCAGCTTAATCGGTTCCTCAGACGCCTATTCCTCCGCCTTCATCGATCATTGGGCCGCCCCCTCCAGTTTCTCTGGTCGCATCAGGATCTCACAACATGGAGAGCACACACATACAACTGACGAAGACCGAGAAGAAGGAGAGTTAGATGATAGATCCCAACTTACCGAGTGGGATAATTATCAGATCCAGACTTCGTCGCCTACCACTCCAACTCCTGCTGACTCTCCACCTGTTGATATAGATGGATTTCATGTTCTCATGGACAGAGCGGCCAGGAGATTCGTTCTCCCTTTGTTCACCAATGTCAAAGACTGTTTACTATATGATTTCAAAGATCAAGCACAGAAACCGGTAAGGGCTATACCGATAATAGACTACATCTGGCAGGAGGGTTTGTAGGTCATGAAGACCCCTGCCTCCATTCATGCAGTCTTGCCATGCCTGGATAAGAAATACAAGGCCCCGGACAATTCACCAGTCTGTCTTATTGGTCAACCCAAGCCAGACTCGGTTGTTTCTCATGCGGCACAACGTTGTGCCAGGAATACCTCGTCTCCATTGTCAGCTCCTGCTGATTGAGAGGGCAGACACCTTGATTCCATTGGGAAGAATTTTTCCACCATGACGACAACTACTGTCTGGGTGACTAATTCTCTTTCTATCCTAGGCCGCTATGACAGGTCAATGAGGTCGGACATTTCCCCCTATATCGACATGTTGCCTGAGGCCTCTAAGCTGGAAGCTCTAAAGAGGAAGAACAGGTCTCTGCCCAAATCATTGGCTGTGCAGTGGACATCTCTTCCCCGGGTTTCCGCCAACTGGCAGGGGCGGCAGTCCGACTGCAGGGCTGGTTAAATGCTACTTTTTTTCGGCAGGGAGTGCAGACAAAAATGATCAATATGCCTTATGATGGCGAATCGTTTTTCGGGCAGCACTCCAGGCGATTAAAAAGATACCGAAACCCCACGTGCTCTTGGCACTCTACAATTTAATAAGCAGCCTTTTCATGGTGCAAGGGGTCGTGGTTCCTCCTATTCTTTTCGAGGAGACTACAATCAATACCGGTAGTACCAATCCTATCAGGTCAACAGCGTTACTACTCCTCCCAAAAACAGCAGTATTTTCGTCAACCGCCTGCTGCCTCTTGTAAACAGTACAGACGAAAATCCTCCTAAAGGGGCAGAGATCAAAAAAGCAGTGACAGCTGCCACCTGCCAACCACTCTACCCATCAACCCAACCAAGGTTGGAGGGCGAATCTCACATTTCTTCTCAAACTGGTCTGCCATAACTACAGATCGATGGGTTTTGGACATAGTGTCCAGAGGACACACTCTAGAATTTGTAAAATGTCCCCCAAATTCTCCTCCCAGAGGTCCTCCTGCCCATCTTAAGGAACTTTTATGCCAAATCAAGGTCATGTTAAAGAAAGGATCGATCGAAGTGGTACCAAATTTACAAAGGGGTGCAGGCTTCTATTCAAGATTCTTCCTCAACAAGAAATAATCTGGGGAGTTACCCCTCATTCTGGACCTTCGTTCCCTCAACACATTTCTCAAGAAATAAACCTTTCAGATGTTGTCTCTCCAAGAAGTGCTTCAATTACTGTCTCGAGGGCATTACATGACTGCACTGGACCTTCAAGATGCCTATTTTCATGTCCCTAACCTACCCAGACACAGGTAATTCCTGCTCTTCAGAGTGGCTGGCAAAGACGTCCAATTCAAGGTCCTTCCCTTTGGTCTCCGCTCTGTGCCTTGAGTGTTCACCAGGGTCTTGGCACTGGTGGAAGTAAACCTTCCTCAAGCTGTGTCCAAATATTTCCCTATCTCGACGACTGCCTTATAAAGGCGCAGTCTTACACAATAGCAACCAGACACACTCTAACATGCCGGTCTTTGTTTCAGTCGCTTAGCCTTTCCATAAATCTGGAGAAGTCGCACTTCACCCCCTCAAGTGCGGACTTGCTTGGGAGCCATCATAAACACTCAGCAAGCAAGGGCATTTGTATCAAACGAAAGATCACAACAAATTTGCAAACTGGCAGCTCTCCTCCGCACAAGAAAGTCCATTTCTGTTCGACAGTTCAAATCGCTTCTGGGGATGCTGTATTCCTGCAATACCCTAATTCCCAACTGTCGCCTCAAAATGAGACCCTTACAGGAGGAGCTCGACAAACTATCGCAACAGGTCTCGGGGTCCTGCGACGATGTAGTCAACATCACATCTCGAATGCAAAGAGCATTGTTATGGAATCTCATACCAAACGTTTTAGCAGGCCCCTCGTTCACAACATACGCCTTCCTCGAGCGTCGGGGGGCGCATCTTCAGGGCCTCCCAGTCAAGGGAAAATGGGACACAGCAGCAAACTTGGCACATAAACCTCTTGAAGTTACTTGCGATTTTCCTGGTGCTGAAATTCTTTCGCACACTAATTCATGGAGCTACAGTGTTGATTCGGACAACACAACAAGCATGCATTATGTAAACAAACCAGGGGGCACGAGGTACACTTTGCTATCCCTACAAGCTCAGCAAATTTGAGATTGGGCGGTTCAGCATCAAATAACTTTAACAGCAGTTCATGTTCCGGGAGTGTCCAACATTCTAGCGGACTCCCTAAGCAGGTCAGTCTCGTCCAACCACAAGTGGGAACTTCATCAACCAACGCTGGATCACATCTTTCAGCTTTGCGGACGCCACAATCTGGTTTTGTTTGCGACCAAACTGAACCACATATACCCATTCCACACAAGTTCGGTTCCCCAACCAGGGTCTTATGGGAATGCGTTTTTGATGAACTGATTGAAAATGTATGCTTACGCTTTTTCACCGATATCTCAAGTCCCAAGGGTGCTTTCGAAAATGCAGAGAGAACCCTGCCTCATTATTCTCTTAGCCCCCAGGTGGCCTTACCAGATCTGGTTTACAGAGCTACTCCTTCTGTCTGAGTGCGATCCAAATTGTCCTACGTCCAATTCCAGATCTTCTTAATACGAACGAAGGACAGGTCTGCCATCCGGATGCAACATCTCTGCGATTGACAGCCTGGTGCCTGAACACTGAGTTTGCCAACTTAGTTATCCCTTCAGACTGCAGGGAGGTCCTTGCTATCGCTAGAGCACCCTCCACTATCAAAACCTACAAACTTAAGTGGAAACTGTTTTGTCTTTGGTGTGAAGCTTCAAATGTTCACCCTGTACATTCTACGCCAGAGCAACTTTTGCCTTTTTTCATACAATTCGCAAAATCTGGGCTCTCACTCTACCCTTAAGTTTTTTCTGGCCGCAATTTCCAGATTCCATCAGGATGGTTCCAACTCTTTATCCTTCAAGAATAATCCAACAGTTAGCTTATTTCAAATGTTTCTGCCAATTCGACATCCGCCTCCACCATGGCATCTGAACATTGTGTTGGCACAACTCATGAAGTTCCCATTTGAGCCCATTCATAAGGCTGATCTCAAATTCAACTCTTGGAAGACTTCATTGCTTTTTGCCCTTACTTCTGCTTGACGAGTCGGCGCCATACCGGCTTTTACTATTAAACCGCCTTTTCTACAATTCACAAAAGACTCTGTGGTGCTCTGCACTAACCCAGCCTTTATCCCTAAAGTACCTTCTGATTTTCACTTAAATGAGCCGGTTATCTAAAATACTTTTTTCCCTATTCCACAGTCGCCAGCGGAAAAGACTTAACATTTTATACACCTTTTAACATCTAAAGAGTGTAATCTGCAAAAAACAGCCAGTGTCCGTAAATCTGATCAACTTTTTATAGCCTACGGCAGGATGCGTAAAGGACATCCAGTAACTGAACAAACTATTGCACGTTGGATATCTAGTACAATTTTTTTTTGTCATCAGCAAGCGGGCAAGACACTTAAAACCACGGTCAAAGCACATTCTACTAAAGCAGTCTCCTCTTCTGCTGCTCTCTTTGTTGGTGTGCCTCTTCACCAGATTTGTAGAGCTGCAACGTGGCCCAGAAGACACACCTTTACCAAGCACTACTAGCTAGATTCTGCTGACAATGCTGACACCGCGATAGGGCAAGCAGTGCTACGTAATCTTTTTAAGTAAGGTGAACCTCTATTTTCTTCCCTCCTCCTGCTCAGAATGTATATTTATGTGTGTGTATATATCTATATATGTGTGTGTGCGTATATATATTTATATATATTCTATCAAACAATTCAGGTTGCTCCCTGAGGAGAAAGCCCTCCGGTGGATAAACTTTTCCCTCTTTGAAGGTGCAGCGAGCAGAGTAGTAAACATGATGTCCAGCCAGACTTGTTTCGGGCAGGACGCCCTTGTTCACAGGCAAGCAGGGAGTCGGCAATCAAATCTGCAGTCACATGCTTTATTTATTCAAAAAATGCCCCACCCCCAACAGGCCCCTTGGCATTTTGGTAATTGTAGTACTGCATTATAAAAACCCAAGTGGGTTTCACTGTCGCTTCCATATTGTGCTAAAATAAAGTCCTCAGTGGGTTGGCATTCAAGTCCCCTAATGTGCTCGTTGCCCATACCGTAGCCTTCAAAGGAACATACCACAAGTCCTCAGAACCATGATGTCATGGTCCGTGGATCCGCTTCTCGCAGTCTGTGTGAGAATTTTCCAGGTGAAAATGCAAGTAAACATACTGTGAAGGACTGTGACATCTTAGCCCACCCACTGTGGTTTTAATGAGCATTTTATCAAGCAACACATGGATCCCACTGAGGTAATACTATGCAGACACTACAAGTACCAAGATGCCCGGATGCGGGCTTATTTTGAAAATAAGAATGGTGATTGCAATATCCGTGTGTGAATGCTTTGCGTGCCATTGAACAAGGGTGTGCAGCCAGAAACACGTTTTGCAAGAAGTTGGGGCAACGAGGTGCCGCCCTTCTGGTTATACTCACCATTGTGAGGCGCAACTCAGGTGTTAAGGCTTTTTCCACAAAGGGCAAACTTTGATGATAGATTTTTAGCGGCCTGTCTGTTTGCGGAAATTGCCCGCCGCAGATAAGCGGATCTAGAGCCCATGATGTTGGTGACTTGAGACTTGTTAGGTCCCGTGGGTGAGAATGCAAGTAAACATACTGTGAAGAATTGTGACATCGTAGCCCACCCACTGTGGTATTAATGAGCATTTTATCAAGCAACACATAGAGCCCACTGAGGTATTACTATGCAGACACTACAAGTAACAAGATGCCTGGATGCGGGGCTTATTGTGAAAAAAAAATGGTGATTGCAATATCCGTGTGTGAAAGCTTTGCGTGCTAGTGAACAAGGGCGTGCAGCCCGAAACGCGTTTGACAAGAAGTTGGGGCAATGATGTGCCGCCCTTCCGGTTATACTTCACCATTGAGAGGCGCAACTCACGTGTGAAGACTTTTTCCATCAAATTGCAAACTCTGATGTTGGGTGGATGGATGTGTATGTATGTATGTATCTATGTATGTATCTAGTTTGCAATGCACAATTCTTGAATTACAGCGAGCTACTCTGATTCAAGCATGCCCCAATACTGGAGAAAAATAAAAGTTACTTACCTGTAAACTGTGGTTCTCCAGTATTGTAATCTTTCATACTTTCACATACGACTCACCCACCTCCCCTCAAATCTGAGAGTCTGAGCCTCTGGGGAGTAGGTTCTAGAGGGTGCTGTTGCCTGATTGGCTGGAGTTTGGACTATATCTAATGGCTTGGGCAAGTTATAAAAGTGACAGGTTTTTTTCCTATTGATTTCTGTTACAAAACTTCCTATGGATCTTTTAGCTATGCTATTGTTATACTATGGATATATTGCTATGTTATGTACCGTGGGACTCCCACTTTGACGGCGGGTAATGATTCAAGCATGTGAATCTATGAAAGATACCAATACTGGAGAACCACAGTTTACAGGTAAGTAACTTATGTTCTTCCAGAAGGTGAGTACTACCATTGAAAAAGCTTTACTACCCAGTATAGCTCTGGAAAAGCTAAGTTCTAGTCAGCAAAGATGACTTACTAGACCTGAGTTTATGCAAGTAACACCTCCAGGAAAATGGATGGACCTTATTCATAAAAACATTGTGACAATAGCATGTTACATGAAGGTCTCTACTCAACTCGGAGCCAGTGAAGGATTAGTATTCCTTCAGAGGCTTTATCCTACTTCCTTACATTGTATACTTGCTATAGCTCCATGTTTTGGATCCTTTTCAGCCTTCATATAGAAACGTAAACATCCCAAATAAGGGGTGTTAAGTTGGTCCACCCTGGTACTGGTTGCCACATTCTTCATTGAGTTGTCGGATGAATAGAGATAAAAGGCATTATGTTCTTAAATTTTCCTTTGGAAAACAGCGCATTAATCTGAGTATCTAGAGAAAGATCATTATCAAACCAGAATCCTACACTTTGTCTTATATGGGCTCCGCATTCTAATTGGAGGGCAAAATAATGGCGATCAGGGATTAGTATGATATAGCAATATTACTTCCGTTTTTTACCGTTGAGTCTCAAGAAATTAGCATTTATCATTTACAGGGTGGTTGTCATGCACACTGTCAATGCTTCTTGGATCTCCAGAGTGTTTTATTGAGTCTACAACTAAGCTGAGTGTCCCCTAGATAAGCAACCACTCTGCATCCATAATATTAGCTATTTTACTGTCTTGGCTCATTCAAAGTGTTTTTCCTTCCTTTCGTACTAGTCACTTAAGTTAGTAAGCTGTAAGATTGATAATTATGGACGCTTTGTCTCGGTCCTCAAATCTCTTGTTGTTTCATTATTTCTGTGTAGGGTGCTGCTATTACAAATTAATTCCCTAAACAATTCTTGGGAATAGTATCACAGGTGATATTCGCAGAAGCCTTCTTAATCTGAATTATAGGGATGGGTTGGCCTGGATATACTGCTGTTGTTGCTGTTTGGATATGCCAATTAGCAGACACATTTATTGCTACTGATTACCTGTTTAGGATGCAATAGAACTATGTCAATTTAATATTTTCTCATTTCTGCCACCTTTATATTTAGTTTTTAGTTGATGATTACAAGGGAGCAGAACAACCAAAAGTAGATATAGGGGAAATGATGAACCATGTGGCAAATCAGAGCGTGGTAAAGATTTGGATTGAAATGTGGGAAGAATTAAAGACTACTTTGCTTCCTTCCCTGATGGAAGTAGTCAATCTCAAACTGCACCTAACATACCTGCTCCTCAATCCTTACGGATGCTGTTGATGGGTCACATGGGTGAGGCAGGTGGTAATGCCAAGAGCCAGATCCAGTATAAATCATTTAACATAACCCATTGTAGGTTTTATTCGTATACATGCCCTGTAGCCCATTTGGCTAATATTAGAGTATGCTGCTTTTCAAGCTAGTCCGCAAGTAATAAACATCTTGTTAATCTTGAATACTGCAGGTTAAAGGGGAATGGTCATATAATTAGCCTTGACTGCAGGGTCAAGTTTGGGCTTTTTCAAAAAGGTCTTCACAACCTTTTCTTTGCATATCTGTGCGAAGAAACTAGAAGAGAAAGATGAATTAAGGATAGATGTGATTACAGGAATAGTGGCCAATAGATCAATTTCTAGAATTTCACTGGACAAATAACATCAGGGGCCCCAGATTAATTTTTTTTTAAAAAAAGGTGCCTGGAAACTTTTGTTTTATAAGATTCTGATAAGGAGCTCACAGACTTTATTAGAAGATGAAGAATTAAGTCTAGCAAATCACACAGGGTGAGGATGACTAATCACACTTGTGGCCCTATTTTGAGTCTGGGGCTAGGTTACTCGGTCACAAACGCTTACACCTCATATAGACATGGTTTAGTTTTTGTGTCGATGGAACCCCCGTTGTCTGTCAATCGAAAACATACTCCATTTGCCAAAAGGAGTAGAGACCATTGGAGGAAGGACATTAAACTGCATGTCCTATTTAGAGTGGACGTGCAATTCTTTTTTGTTTTCTAATTGTCCGTCTGTCACCACCAGGAAAAACCTAGTGATGCAGGACAGAAAACAAATTACACAGTCTGGGAAAATTCATGCTTTGAGAGCTTGTTTCGGAATACAGAACCTTTTGAAAAAGTTGGGTGAATTGCCATAAAAACAGAATAACTATACAAGAGGTGGACCCAGTAAGCCTCTGAATGTAGGTCTATTACAGATTTAATTTCACAAAGATTCTCCCATGAAGGTAACAAAACTGATTTTTTTTTTTACAACAAATTATTTAGTAAGGGGTTGAAGTATCCCCTTCAACAGATTGCGTAGTGACTTACAATACACCACTTAACCAAAACGCTATATTTTGAAGAATTTTAAGACCATGTTATATATGGGTGTTACATGCGATGAGATCCTGCAGTGCTAGTGAAAGTGAGATAACAAAGTAATGTACAAGATATATTACATCAATAGGAGCCTGTGAACTATTATTTTCAAACTTAGTCGAAAGGGGGCGATTTGTCAACTTTTTATTTTGTCTTTTAACAGTCTGCATCAAGCTTATAATTTAATTGTTGAATTTACGAACCGTATACTGTTTCAAACCGGGTACTCCCCATGACAGCAAGGAAGAGAAACACGCTCAAAAATCTCTTAATGTCTTAATGGTGAGCAGAGATACTCGTACAGGTCCTTTGTCATGGTAGGTATGCCAAACGGGAGCCATCTGCTCTACTTGTTTCCGGATCAATGGACTTCGAAAATACACTGCACTCAAGCTTGTAATTAATGAAGCTGCAGCTACGCAATCTCTTAAGTGGGTAGGAGGGAAATTCTTGAACCCCTTACTGATTCATCCTTTTTTCCATTCTGAGGGGCCTACCTAGAAGATGCACAGTGAAGATAGTGGAGAATAGTTTCAAATATTTGGAAATCCACATTTCTTCAGACTCTGAAGAGTTCATGACCCTAAATCTTCTAGAACCCCTAAAGAGACTACGTAGAGACACCAAACATTAGCAGTCCTTACCATTCACACTGCTGGGATGAGCGGCGCTTTTCTAAATGATGGCACTTACCCGATTTTTTTAAACATTTTTTATGCTCTGCATAATTCCCTGTACCTAGTCCTCCCCGCCCCCATTATACTTCCGAGCAATGGAGGCAGAAGTGACAAAACTCCTCTGGAGTGGGAAACTGGCACGGGTAGCCATGGCCTAACTAGTTAGAACTTGGTATGATGGAGGCATTACACTCCCAAATATATAAACTTACTATTGGGTGTCCCAATTGACCGTACTAAACCAGTGGCTCCATGTCTCTCATACTGACCCAGCCTATCGCCTACAAGTGCTGTATAACACTAAACCGAAAATGGCTCTATTAGGAATGACAAAGCATATGATTAATCTTTGGGACACACTGCTTAAAAAACTGAGATGGAATAATAAGATCATGCAAGCAACTCCCCTCTGGGACATAAACAAGCTAGGCACACTACGCTATAGCAAAGGGTTTGAGCAAGGGGGCATCATAGGCAAATCGAAGGTGGGAGATCTTTGGGCCAAGGGGAAAGTAATTCTGTTTACCCAACTTCAAGACCAATACGAGATGGCACCTACGGAAAGGTTTCGCTATCTTCAGATCAAGTACACACTAGAGGCTGTCTTCCCACCTGACACTGTCCTCCCTGGAGCTTCCCCATTAGAAGTTAGGCTCCTGACAGAACAAGTGTACAAAAAAGCCATATCGTTCACGTATTGCAAAATTATCAATATTCATCCTGACCCCATACAGTCTCTTCTGTAGAAATGGTAGAAAGTTGTGGGAGTGTTCGACGAGATTGATTGGCAAGAGGCATTAGAATTCCAGAGGGAGGTAACAATCTCCTCTAAACTGTGCCTAATACCGCTAAAAGTGCTCCATAGGTTCTAATACACTAGGGTAACACTATGCAAAATAGGAAAGACTATCAACATTGCCTACGGCAGTGTGGAGCAGTAGGTACATTTTTTCACACTTTGTTGAAATGTCCAGCAATAGCGGCATATTGGGAGGCTGTTATATCCACAGTAACAAGAGTAAGTGGGGCCCCAGTACCAACATAACCTAGGCGATGTCTATTAAATACATGGGAAGCAACAGACCTAAATACCGCAGCACAAACCTGGGCGACACTGGGTATTACAATAGCTAAGAGGAACATTGCCAGACAATGGGGGGCACTAAACGCTCCCTCTGCAAAAGACCAGAGCAGTGATATGGATATGGCTATGGTGGGTGAAAGGGCAGTATACATAGAGTATGCCCCAAAAAATGGGAACGACTCTGGGGAAAGTGGAATACTTTCAGAGGTGGCATATGTACCATACTTACTGTGGAGTCATCACTGGAGAATAGTTGGCGAACCACAAAGCGGCGAATGTTGCTGACTTGTGAATGAACTCATGGACTCAAAAATACTCAGTTAATGTAACGAAATACTGTAATGAGCATATGTACTTGGTTACGGCCTCAATGATGACTCAAGATAATAATGTAAGTTAAGTACCAAATAAAGAGTTAAAAAAAAATATTTTTGCCCCCATTTGGCAGTATCATTCTGTAATTCTATATCTGAACAAAAAGCAGCCATCCACCAAACGTTTTGTACATTGAATGGAATTGATGTCTGTGGGTCTTTACATTGTACAGAGATGACTGCTGGGCCAGTAGTCATCCCTTAATTTGACCAGTTGCAATCTGTCTACTGTCCTCTGCCACCCTGACAAATGAAGGATTGTCCATCAAACCATAAATCAGGCCCTTGATATTTTCCTGAATGTTCTCTTTTTTTCACTAAGTAAGATTAGCACACAGGGAGTGGAAATCGTGTATTTCATACAATCTATGCTGGAGAGTTTTAAGACAACCAGGAATAAAGCCTTTGTGGTGTTGGGGGCAAAGCAAATGCATTAGGAAAGAGGTTTTGGCATCAGAGAGACCTAGTTTGTAGAGTAAGTAGGGCCCAAAGATGGTGCACTCTCAGAGTAGGGTCCGTGTCACGCCAACTCTGCTTGCCGAATCTTTAGTCTCTGCTCCTAATTTGATTAATAATAATCATGAATTAGCAGTAGTACAAGATGGTACCATTATTTCATCAAAGAGGACACGCAGATCAAAAGCCTTTGAGAGACAGGTTCTTAATTTGGCATTTTACAGACTGTCTGGGTTCACTGAGGGAGTGGAACCAACCCCTTGTTGACTAAATCAACAAAAATAATGGAGACATAATTTGATATTGTGCAGCAAGCTACCGTCACCTCGTCTATGGTGGTCTCTTGAAGACCATCCAATGACACATTTTGATATGATTTGTATACTAAAGCAGCCACTTCCCAGTCCTCTTTTTCCTATTTTGATAAAGAATATATCACTATTGAGGACGACTATTGTAACATCCAGACAGAGGCGTAAGCTAGGTCTCTGTAAGAAAGACTATATTTGAAGTGGTATCCGAAATTAACAAGAATATTCCATAGCCAAACAAAATGTGTATTGAATATTTACAAGAACTGTTGTAGAATGGGAAACATCATTTACTACGAAGGAATTACCCCGCATAACGTTTACCACGCGTCACTCACCACGAAAAGGTCTTTTCCACGCGTATGCTTTCAACGTCCGTCTTTACCACGCGAGTGGTATTCCTTCGTGTCGTTCTGCCTGTACGATCTGCGTGGGCTTGGGGGGGGGGGGCTGGGGGGGCTAGGGGGAGTTGGGGGGGGGGGGGGCTAGGGGGGGTTGGGGGGGTCTCCCCCCCCCAAAAAAAACAAGCGGATAACAATAAATAAATAAGAAAACTTAAAAAACGAACAAGGAAATAGCCTCACCAACAAGGAGACGTGTACGTCATAATTGAAGTCCTTTCACAGTTTTGATAGACGTGTTTTGACGCTTGTTTCCGTGGTCGGTGGAAGAAAGGGCTGATGGGGAAAGACGTACAGGGGTCAGATAAGAATCTAAACTTTATTAATTAAGGTATTATTTAAGCGCTTTATGAAAAAAATAAAAATAAAATGTAAGGGAATCTGTTGTTTTTAATTGTTTAAAACATCGATCTTTTCCTTCGTACTGCATGTAGCCTATCAGCATCGTTATGTAAATTTAAATGAGACGTGAGATGTTTCGTAACGTTCATTTTGCGGAGTAAAAACATGCGTTGTCAAATGCTGCGTGGTGAAGACACATGCGAACTAAAGTTCGCGTGGTAATGCCATGCGTGGAACTTGTCTTCGTGGAAAAATCATATATTCTTGTAGAATGCGTCTGTTAGGAAATATTTCAGCAGTCACTTCAGGAGGTAGATTGAGTGTTAGACAGAAAACCCCCACTATTTCTTATGGTGTAGTTTAGAGTATGCATAGAGGTAGAAACTCTGGCCTAAGCCCAGTCATTAGATTGCATTAGCCTGAATGCAAATAGTTAAAGAAGGTGTAGTGTTGAAATCGGAATATCAAGAAGAATTAGCAAGCTCTGTTTCATAACCAATAACAAAGGCCCTTGTTGCCTGCAGATAACCCACTTAAAGAGCAGGACGTGTTGAAGTGGCTTTCTTTATAGGTCTGGAATTCCACTCTGTGTGACTGCTGCATGTGGTATTAGCCTAACAGTAACTACAGGGGTTATTTTCGCACAGTACCTCTACTGCTTGTAACCCAATATAGCTGTACTCCTTTTGTCACTGTTTCAATAAAACGATAAAAGTCTGAGTGGACCCTCTGAGATTCGAACCTCTAACTTAAGATCAAATACCAGTTACAACAGTGAATACTTCTGTACAGTAAGTCACCAGACCTAGCTAAACAAGCATTGGCATAGCCAATCGGTCTCGCCTTTGCGACCTTTTAACTGTTTAGCCATGCAACAGTTAATGTTGTTGCACCACGGATATTGTGCTGCATAACTAAATACTTATGAGGTCCCAAAGGCGAGACCTATTGGCTATGCAAATGCTTATTTTAATCAGAAGAAAACAAGAGGGGGCTGGCAGCAGCACTATGTGTGTGGGTGTACACAGCATGTCCTTTACTTAACTAAATACGTGCACAGTCATTGTATGTTAACAGCGCGTGTGTATAGGGCCTAAAAAAATGAACAGGCATTGTATGATAACAGCGCGTGTGTTTAGGCACACAAAAAAAACATGTCCCACATGCAAAATACAAAGCGACTCCGCACCTACCCCAAAAATAATTCTGACAACCCCGTCCCTCTTTGCAGGCGCTAACACTACGGTCCTTTCGTGGTAACAGTGTTTAAAGGAGAAAAGCTTAAAAACATTGCTAAGCGCCCCGGCACACACCACCCTAAATTAAGCTCCTTGCACGTAGTAATATTACATCTCAAATTTGACTACGACCCAACAGACTAGACTGATACACTGCAAAACGGCATAAAACTGTTAAAGAAAATTGAATTACGGAAAAATAGCCAGTGTTTACCACTAGCTTAAGGTTGTTATAAAAAGTGCTTTAAGTTGTATGGTAAGATATGATATGGGATATTGTAACGAAGCGTATGAGGAACAAGCAAATAACGGACGGTTGAAAATAAATGGTAGGAAAGGAGTAGTTGGGGCGATGTGTTCAGGCTGCCTGCTGTTTATTCTGCGTCGCTGGTCTGATCCCTGTGAAGCTTCGTGACAACGACTTGTTAATTTATGTTAGTATGAGCGCCTGAGGCCGTGATTACATTTGTGGTAAAGTGTGGCTTTAGGTGAACTAAAGTTTATTTCAAATGGGGGAAGTGTGCTAAGTATGCCTGCCGGAACTGTAAACGAGCGGGCTTGTAAAAGGCAATTTTAAAGGCAGGATGCCTAATATAATTATAAACCTAATTAGCTATTTATAATTTTTAAAATAGAAAAGGAGGCCAAACAAACCGGTCTACAATGTTTCTAGAAAAAAAGTTGAAAAAAAATGTTAAGCATTCCGGCAGACCCTGCTCTAATTTAGGCTTTTTGCTTGTGTTAATATTATGATGATGATGATAGGGGAATTTATACCGCGCAACTTAGCCCAAGGGCATCAAGGCGCACAAACTAAACATATCGTCTCAAATTCACCGAGTACATATCTAAGAATACGCCTGACAGAAAAACCAAGTTTTCAATTCTTTGCGAAAACGCGCCAGAGAGGGTAATCCCACCAATTCAGGCGGGAGAGAGTTCCAAAGCTTAGGAACTGCGGTGACAAAGGCTTTCCCTCCCCATCTTGCTTTGGCAAATCTAGGGACTAATAGGAGATTTTTAGAAGATGACCGGAGGGTCCTGCAGGGAGAATAGGGATGAAGGAGGGACCTAATACTCTCTGAACCAGAGCCATAAACAGCCCCATGAGCAAGGCAAAGAAGCTTAAATGTGATCCTGGACTCGACAGGGAGCCAATGAAGAGATTTCCTGGCCTGGGTTGCAGAAGAGAGCCTAGGAAGATTGAGCACCATCCTGCCCGCAGCATTCTGCACCATCTGTAAGCGATGGACAAGGCTCTTATTCATGCCCACATACAGAGTGTTACAGTAGTCCTGCCTCGAGGAGACCAGAGCTACTGTAGCCTGTTTTCGGGCATCCGGAGAGAGGTAGGATGCGATCTTTCTGAGGATCCTGATGATACCACAACAGGTGGAGACCGTCCTGCTGACCTGACGGTCAAAGGAGAGAGAAGTATCAATCAGGACCCCCAGATTCTTGGCGGAATGTGAGGGAGTAGGACATTCACCAAGGGAGTCCGGCCACCAGTCATTAGACCAGATGTCTTGGCAGCCCTCAAAGATTAAGACCTCCGTCTTCTCCCCGTTGAGTTTTTAGAAAATTTCGTATCATCCACTGGGAGACTGCCTCCATGCAGGTTCTGAAGTTGAGGGCAGATTCACTCACGGACTGTGTGAGGGATACCATGATTTGGGTGTCGTCGGCATACGACAACACCTCAAAACCATACGACCGCACTACCCTGGCAAGTGGGCGACATATATATTAAAAAGGGTAGGACTTATGGAAGATCCCTGGGGCACCCCGCACTGCACTGGTTTGGGGGGGACAAAAAATTACCCAGCTTCACTCTTTGTTCCCTCTGACGTAAGAAGACTAAGGGCTGAGCCTCCAACTCCTATCTCCCTGAGCCTGGCAACCAGGACCAGGGGAGACAGGGTGTCGAAGGCTGCCGTGAGGTCGAGTAGGACCAGAAGAGTAATCTGGCCCCTATCGACCCACGAGCGGATATTGTTGACGACCACCGTGAGGGCAGATTCTGTACTATGGGCCCTACGAAAGCCATGCTGCGAAATGTCCAGCAGGCCTGAATTATCCAGGAAGGTGGTAAGGTGGTGATTAAGATGGGCCTCAAGAATCTTGGCGGGGGCCGGAAGCAGGGAAATCGGCTGAAAGTTTTTCAGTACCCCGGGATCAAGAGAGGCCTTCTTCAAGAGAGGCTTGACAACTGCCTGTTTCCAGGCGAGGGGAAAGGTTCCCTCCGTAATTGCCAGGTTCATCACCTCAAGAAGAGGGGGAATAACCACCTCCCTACAGGCCTTCAGGATTTTAAGCGGACAAGGGTCCAGAGGGGAGCCTGATTTGATGTTGTCAAGTAGGCGGTTAATCTCATCGAGGGTGAGAAGCGGAAAGACAGACAGACTCGGCCCAGGTTCCGAAGCCTGGAGCCCTGCTACGAGAGCAGGAGGGTGGAGAAGGAGCAGACTAGGCTCAGGTACAGGAGCTAGAGGCACTGCTGCGAGGGGGAAAGGGGACAGGGATCCAGCTGATGATTAACATGTTCTAGAGCATTATAAATGTCGGCAATTTTAGTGTGGAAGAAAGTGGAAATTTTGTCACAGAGCTCCTGTGCAATAGGATAGATAGTCTTGGGGGCAGAGAGGGAGTCCATGATCTTAAAGAGATCTTTAGAGGATTTCAAGGAGGTGGCGAGATTAACATAGAAGGACTTTTTTTCCTCAATAACCGCTAATTTATATTCTTTTAAGAGATGTTTGTTGTATCTTCTCAGTAGGGTCGAGATTACCACGCCAGAGCCTCTCTTGTCTTCTGCATCCCTGTCTCAATTGTCTGAGTTTGAGAGAACCATGGCGCAGAAGGGCTCTTTCTAGCTGAGTAATGCTGTTTAGCGGGAGCTAAAGTGTCTACAGCCTCCGTGATGTTAGAGAACTCCCCTACCGCATAGTTAGTATCCTTATTTAAGGAGGCACCAAGTTTAGACAGAAATGGGGCTAGGGCTTCATTATAGATCTCCCTGAGATTTCTTTTAAGTCACCATTTTTTGGAGTCCGATTGAGCAGGGGCTGTGCTGTGTATTATAAGCTCAATGGGCACAGCCAAATGATCTGACCAGGCCAGAGGGATCGGGCTACCTGTCTTCAATCTGGAGTCATTCGAAAACACCCCATCCAACGTATGGCCTGCTGAGTGAGTCGGACTATCCACGAGTTGGGTCATGCCACATGCATCCATGGTTTCTACCAGGACCTAATTTAAGTAAAACGGAACAGTTTTGCACAGTACATTGCAAAATAGGTAAAAAACAGTTTTAAAAAAAATAATAATAATTACGGGGGAGTAGGCAGTGTTAAGCATCGGCTTATTATTATGCCCCAGCAGGTGATGAGATGTAAGGCCCCCTGAACAAGATAATTACGGCCCTGGTAGAAGCTTTCTGTTGGATTGAAGCAGTTCAATGTAAAAGGGTGGCGGGAATGGGAAAAAACAAAGAATAAAGGAAAATTAGAGTTTTTTTATATTAAACAAAATAGAGAGTGATAGTGAGAAACCTCTACGCAGCCTCTGCTCTGTTAGCGAGTTATCAAGTGAGAAGTATACATCTTCATGCCTAAGTACCTTGAAAATAAAACCCCTTTTCTGCCTACAATGTTTAAAGGAAAAAAGCTTAAAAGCAGTGCTAAATGTCCAGGCACACACCACCCTAAATTTCCGTTTTATATAGCACAAGCATGGTCACAGGGGTTTAGAGCATTTTACAAGAAGTCTGGTTGTAACAGTTGAAAAGAACAACCATGTTAGTAAAAACAGTGACTAGAGTTAAAACATATAGGTTCTTTGCCCAAGCATCTATCTGGTGGGAAGGCATTCAGCCTTTGTCAAGTGTATTTCAAAGAGGTAGATCTTGAGACATTAGACTGCTGGGCACATTACGTACGAGTGACTGTACAGTCACAATATTATATACTGCACACCTTATTGTAAAAAAAAATGAGGTATACCGGGCACTTGCAATACAGCTATTCGTAAAGATGCATAAAACAGTGTTTCCAAAACACATCGCACGTATAAATGGTCATCATCCTAATTAAACATACCTAGCCAAAGACTTACGTATCCGTCTTGGAAAGAGGGTTATTTCTAAAACATTCTCTACGCAATGTTCATCTTTAGCATCTGCTAGTATATTTTCATGTTGCACACAATCTCACTTTGTGGCACAACAAATCGCGTTATTCAAATAAACAGTTTTGTTGTAGAATACCATTGAGGATTTCTATTCACATGTTAATTCGCGTGTCTGCTGGCTTGGTCAGCTGTCAGATATTACCAGTGGCCCGTGATCACATTTCTCAAATACCAAAACCCTCTGAACCATGTAAATGGCGTTCACTGGTTCAAACGCCGAATTCAAAGAACATAACTTAATTGTTAACTGGGTGTGGTGAAATCGCTCCCATGAAATAAGGGCGATAAACGTTGCGTTAAATAATACAAGAAATGCTAAATATTCATGTATTAAATGGTGAATAGAAAAAAAATCAACAAAGGGAGGTAAAGTGACGTAAGCGTCCCGGCATACATCACCCTAAATTAAGCTCCTTACATGTAGTAATATTACGTGCAAATACGACCCAACAGATTGGACTACTGCACCGCAAAACGGCATAAAACTGGTAAACAAAATCTAATTACGGAGAAATAGCCAGTGTTTACCACTAGCTTAAGGTTGTTCTAAAAAGTGCTTTACGTTGTGTGGAAAGATATCGTATGGGATATTGTAAGGAAGCGTATGAGGAACAAATAACGGACGGTAAAAAGAAAATGGTCGGAAAGAAGTAGTTGGGGAGATGTGTTGTGGCTGCCTGCTGTTTGTTCTGCTTCGCTGGTCTGGTCCCTATGAAGCTTCGTGACAACGACTTGTTAATTTGTTAGTATGAGTGCCTGAGGCGCCGTTTCCTGCAGTTGCACTCCGCATTTCTACTATCTGCATGGCCCCACAGTGGGTCGAAATCGGGATGTCGTTTTAAGTTCTGGGATTTGTGTTGTTCAGCGTCAATATGGCCAGCTGACCTTCAATTTGGCCGTGGAACGTCCAAGAGTACTTTATCTTGACTGTGTCCGGGAAAGTCCAGGGTATTGTTTAGAAACAAATTATATTGGGTAGTGGCCAGCTAGCTGAAGTTATCGATCGCCGCTGAGAATTATTTGTGTATGGATGTTTGTGCTTTTTTGCCTTGGTGTTCGGCTGTGCACTTTTCGGCTTTGGTGGCTGTTCAGTTTGAAGACATCTTTGCTGCTCTTGTGGTTTTAATACAGTGATAGGAGTGTCTGGTTGCGGTACCTTTAAATCTTCTGTATGACTAAAGTGCGGACTGGTGAGAGAAAATGGATTTGATGCTTAACTAGAGGACTTGGAGCTGTGTTGTGTGCATGATGGCACTTGTGGGTGTGCCCAATCTGCACGACTGCTGTAGGGTGACGTAAGACTAGAACTGGAAGTAGGTCTGCCCTTGGGCCAAAAACACTTATTCAGCTATGTGGCTTGGGCCGGGGACTGCGCATTCACGGCAGCAGCTGTGAATCTGCTCGAAAAGGCGCACCAAAGGCCGTAGATTGTCCACGGAAATGCACATTCTTTCGCAAGATCAGTGCTCCCAGCAGAGGCAAGTTGTGGTTTCTTGCAGCTGATGAGGAGCCCTCCTTAGAAATATGTAAGACTAGTGAGACACATGATCACATGAACAATACTGGAAAGAGGAAGGACTTCAGCCGCTGCCCACGAAGAACAGCCCGCACAGCTTATTCCAATTCGTAACTTTAGCTCTTACTTAAGAGAAAAGATAGTTCCTGGATATATCCCTCAACTTTTTATCTGTTGGAAGAGAAACAAATAATTCTCATGAGAGTTAATGGCATTTCCGTCACCAGATTTTAAATGTAAACTAAACAAGCATTTGCCGTAAAAGTAACACCGCACGGCCGCGAAATGAAATAAAAAACAAAAAAGAAACACGAGTTGTGCGCACGGGCGCGCACCACTGGAAAAAGTGCTGTGCACGTTGCGCGCCCTTGTGCACGTTCTAGCAAGCTGGTGGCCGGCAAGGTAGCGCTTTTTGTAGCAGCTACTTAATGTCTCGCCAGAGCAGCGCATGCGCTGACTCTAGCGAGACCTAAATGTGCCTAGTCCAAATATTTTAATTATTTTCTTGCTACATTACATGTATCAGTCTGTATTGTTGGTTTTGACAGCACACTCGAAGTGTCACTTAAACTTTATTTGGTACAACTCCCAAGCCTCCCCAGGTGTTCTGCTGTTTGTTTTGTTATTTCTCCACTCAGTGCTGATAAAGTGAAAGGGATGTGGTGATACACTATTAGTGCAATATTTTCTTTTCGCTGAAAATCTTCCTAGTGACATTTTCAGGTTATGCCAGTACTCAAAGGCCCTAGTACGGTATTGGCTGAGAAGTAATTACGACTTCACCACATGGGTAGCACTGTGTACCATCCACTTTCTCTATATAAGACTGAGCCCATCTAATGCTACAAGTACCAGAATGCTTGTGGGCCTGTCAGCTACCCGAATAGGAGAAGTGCCTATATATGCACAAGTATTTGGCCTGAAACATTAATATTACTTTGATATATTGTCTGTGTTTTGGGGGAGTTAGGTAAGCTTGCAAGGAGTCCGTCTACTCCTGTAAAATAGAAGTAGGATTCACCCCCGCCTTTGTGAAATGGGTGCTCACACTTCTGTTCTTTGTGAAATTACTGTCCCAGGGTACATGTAGGCAAACCAGAGATGCCATGAATATAATTTGTGGGCAGGTGTTGTAACTATCTCATCACTGTATTCACAGTGTCCCATTTCTTTTTTTGTTTTTCTTTGACCAGCTCTTCTCACCTATGATCCTTGGGCCGTATAAATTCCTTATTGTTGCTTTAGGGAAATGTACAGATGGCAAAAAACTTTAGTTTGCGTATAGGGATACTTGGCCTTCCCACCTAGAATTTGAGTGTCAGCTTTATGGTAACCAAAGTCTTTCATGTTACTTCTATTCAAATTCTGCAGGAAATAGGAATACCTTGCATATTGATCCTGATGGTATATCTAGCTTCAGTCTGGATCAAGTACCAGCCATCCATCGCCTGTGCCATGTGTTCCACACTTGGGATGAAGCATGGAAACTTCCTTAGACAAGTCTTCATGGTACAGATGTACTGACCAATGAAGTTGGATTAGAATCCTGTTCCGACTTACCATCAGATGGACGTAGTTTATTTTTTTTTGCTTTCCTGTGTTTTTTTCTATTCTGTAGGAGATAGATCAGCATCTGTATGGTAATTGCTTAAAAATGTTTCCTTAAAAACTATTCTTTTGTTGCATTTTAATTTGCATATTAAAGCCACTATTTTCTTCCCAAGTGAAAGACGTCCACCATCTCAAAAAACTGACCATACAGTTAATTTTACCGAAGCTGTTACATTTTGATAAATTCATTGTATAACGATTTGGCTCTTGTATATAAAAACTGGAAATGTTTGTTCTGAAGTGTTTACATGGCTTATTGTAACCACTAATAAACTATTAATTAAATAAAAATGCTTTTTTAACAAACGTCTTAAGGAGCCCAAGCTGTTGCTTGATGAGCAATGTTGCCTAGTTCTCAATTGTTGTTCTCTGGTACTCTTGCTATTCATATTTTATCAGTATTTTACTGTCTTAGATCATTCGAAGTTTTTTTCCTTCATTTCGCACTAGTCACTCAAATTTAGTAAGCTGTAAGATTGATAAATATGGACACGTCTCTGTCCTTAAATCTCTTGTTGTTTTATTATTTCTGTGTTGGGTGCTGCCTTTACAAATTAATTCCCTATACCATTCTTGGGGGTAGTATCGCAGGTGATATTCGCACTGACTTCTTTCGTCTATAGGTTAGTCACCTAATCTGAATTATAGGGATGGGTAGGCCTGGATATACAGCTGTTGTTGCTGTTTGGATATGCCAATTAGCAGACACATTTATTGCTACTGATCACCTGTAGGACGTAATAGAACTATGTCAATTAAATTTTTTTCTCATTTCTGCCAACCTTCATATTTTGGTTTTAGTTGATGATTACAAGGGAGCAGAACAATCAGAAGAAGATATTTTCAGATGGAATTATTGAATTAAACAATGAGTCTGACAGTACACCAAGCACCAATGGAAAGGTAGGCATGGTTATTTTAGTGTTTCAAGGTTTTTGAAGGCCTTGTTCCTCATTAATGTTAATGTTTGAGTTATTTGTAATGCTGCAACTGGGTTTTCATTATAGTAATTCTTGAAACGGTGAGCACCTAATTCATTCTAAGGTTTACTTGATTTTTTTTTTGGACAGCGGTCTTCTGATGGGTCTTTGAATCACGATGAAGATCTTGGCAAAGTAATTGAACTTCAAGATACCATTGAGAAACAAACGAAGGAGCAAAACCAAATGAAAGAACGTCTTGCTGCTCTTTCAAGCAGAGTAACGGAGCTGGAGGAAGATCTTGACACAGCAAGGAAAGATTTGATCAAATCTGAAGAAATTAATACAAAGCTTCAAAGAGACGTTAGAGAGGTGAGAATATAAAAAAGTCTCAAATAATAGATTGCACAAGATCAATCTCGCAACAATTGCTGATTGTTTCTGCGAGTTTCTTAGTAGTAGATTCAAAGTAGTGTTTTTGATGTCACTGCTTTCTGCATACCCGTCTTCTGATTGTGTTCTCTTCCTTTAATCTTTCTTACCTCTCTTTCAACTCTATACCAACCTACTCCTGCTCACCCCCTCCTTTCTCTCTAGCGGCATCCATCCCAGTTACCCTTTCCTCTACCTCCCTCCCTTTGCTCACCTCATCTCTGGGTTACATGCATCCATCTTTCCCCTCTGTTTCTTTCCAGCATGCCTCTCCACATCTGCCTCTTTCTCATGCCCTAAAACCCTCCAGTTCATACCTTCTTTTTGCAGGATTCTGTTCATGATTCATCTTTAGAACAAAAGTTTTCTGTTTGGGGCAATTTTGTCAGGGGCTATCACCAGAAACATTCTAGGTTTTATAGTGTCCTTGTGAGTTGGAATAAGTCAGTAATTCGGTTTGTTGTTTCCTAATCTCGTTATGCATTTTTATCTTTGGCTGTCACCTCAAATTCTGCCTTCGGCCGCATTCTCTCATTTGATTGACACTAGGTGATGTTCCCAACATATGAAACGAATTGAAATTGCTGTCCCACTATAATTCACAAAGAAGACATCAAAGTATGGTAGAGGACATCACTTTCTCCACGTTGTTAAACAGATAATTTTGCAATTGTTTTTTTTTATTCGCTAGCTTAACTAGTTCTAACACCTTTTAGTTGTTCTCTAGGTAGAGTAAGGCAACTGTTTGCATCTAAAGAGGACTCTTGTCACTAAATTTGGTCTCCTGTTTCAAGTCAAGTCAAAAATCACTTTATTCGGTTATTTAAAACCATAATAGCTTGTTAAAAATACCAATCACATTTCAAAACTATTTTTTTTTACATAAAATCAATCATAATTAACACGTAATCCAAAGTCTGAATTTACATGTACCACTGAGAGATACAAAAAGTATAAAAAACATTCCATACACAATAGGTCCATGATACATAAAAGAATCTGATTACCTAATCCTATTCGCTCACTATTTCTTTTTTTTTTTCTCTAATCTAACTGCTGCTGCTAAAAAACTCACAATGCTAAGATTCTCCCAGGGACTACTCGACATCTGCAAATATGAGCGCCAGTCTAGCTAGCCTGCAGGAAACCTTTTTTCTTTAAGATAGGAAGGATATAATGCTGGCGTATGGATAAGTATTTATCACAAAAAAGGACAAAATGCATGGTGTCCTGCCTTGAGAATCAATCGCAAGAGCATGGCCCCAGGTCCTCTATCTTTGCCCAGCCTGGAGTGTCAGCCAACCAGAGATATAGATAATTAAACCAAAATTTCGTCAGGAGAAAACGGTGCTGAGGCTTGGTAACAATATCCAAATAAGGCTCCATAAAATAAAAAGGTTTTAGGAGCTGGTGGGCACGGACCGTAGTTTTCAATAATTCCGCAGCCTCTCTTTCTGATGACAATCTGCACAGAAACGAGGTCTTGGCCCACAAAAGGTCTTTTTTGCATATTATTTCAGGGTTGTCAAACAAGGCTGAGCGGCTGTGCTTTTCAGATGTCTCAACTACGGTATATTGCTGGCCCTATCTAGGGCCATGCTAACTCGTATAATCTCGTTATTTAACACCAGCTCTGGGTTGAACCAGATCGAGATACATTTCTAATCGAATCCACCACATAACCAATACCCATCTCATGATGAATAATATACGAAGATGTGCATTGGGGGACTGAGAACAAGGTTATTTTCAACAATTTCTAACTCACTACAGTTATTACTATAACCCCAAATTGCGGAGCCATACTTAACGATCGAAATACTCTTAGACTTGTATATGTTCAGCATAGCCTGCACGGGCTTAGTGTCCAGCCTCCGGGCAAAATCAAATATTGCGCCTGTTGAACAAGCCATAGCAATTCTCTTTGCCCTCCTTTACGGAACCCATGAACACCTATCGTCAAATAAAACGCCCAGGTATGGGAATGTAGATACCCTGGTTTCTACAGTCCTGCCACAACAAAACATTTTAGATATCTTTGACTTCCCTCCCAGGCTCATAATATGTGATTTAGACAGATTTACATTGAAGTCAAATGAGCCCATAAAATTAGTGAAGGTGGTCAACAGGTGCTGTTGGCCCACAGCTGTGCATGATAGGAGCGCAGCATCGTCTGCCTAAAGCAAAGCTGGAATCAACCTGTTCCTTATGCGGGGAATATCTTTAGCAGCTCCACATAAAGCCGGTTCACAACGATTAATATAAAGGGCGCCAAAATACAGCCTTGTCGAACTCCTATTGCAATGTCCATCTTCTGCGTTAGATTACACTTTTGATCGAACCTTACTGCTGCCGATAGTTCCCTGTGCAAGTCAAGAAGAAAATATACGATGTTCTTATCCGTCCCCATTCCTAATAACCAGTCCCAGAGCTCAGACCTATTCACCCGGTCAAATGCAGAAGAAAAGTCCATAAAGGCAAGATGTAAAGTCCCCTTCTTGGCCATTGTGTATTTCCCTATTAAAAGATAGAGGTTAAGGCACTAGTCCAAGGTGCCTCTGCCTTTCCTGAAACCATATTGCAGGTCTGACAGGACATTTTGCTCCTCAATCCATTCAGTTAATCTGCTGAGTACCACTCTGCCCAACACCTTGACTGTAGAATCGGTCAGCGATATTGGTCTATAGCACCTTGGGTACCCTCTATTACCCTTTTTTAAAACGGGGACAATAGTAGAAGTTGACCAGGATTTAGGCGATCCTTTTGAACAGACCACATTATAGAAATTAGCCAATATTTTTTACCATACATTGATATCTGACCTGAAAAGGTCAGCCGGGGCTCCATCCGGGCCCGTGCTTTATTGCAGGACATTTGGGCTATGGCCACAGCCACATCTTGTGCAGAAAATGGTATGTAATATGCTAGCTTTGAACAAATAGAGCCTGTATTGACCTGATATAGTTGATCCCTATAGATTTGCTTAAAATGAGTAAACCAAAAGCTCCTCAGGGTTGTTACACTCAACCGTGTCACTTCCAAGGCCAGAAAAGAAGGGTCTGTTGACAATTTCCCAAAATTTTGCGCTATTCTTGAGCACGTCCATAGTCAACATATCCCATGCTTCTCGTTTAATTTCCGCTTTCCGTAATGTTCGCTTATATTCGGACCTAGCCATGTCTATTTCATTTCTATCCTGAGGTGTTTGTTTCAGGGCACGTAGTAACTTCTGGTGGGCTGCTGAACAAATGCGGTCAAATCTCTCTTCCTTCTGAGCCCCTTCCTTATTAGGTAGGGAACGGGTGCTCTGTACATGTTGCAAGATCTTATCGAAGGCTGCGGCGATAGTCTTTCCCCCTTGAGTACTATCTAGGCAGATGGCTATCTCGTTCCCTGCCACATTTAGCATATCAATTCAGAAGAGAGGTTTGGTACCACCTTGGCCCATTTCAACCGACGCCCATTGTCCTTGGTTTTGAATGTGGTATCGGGGACCATGGTCTCCACCACTTCTGCAGATTTTAGAGATCCACGCAGGCTAATATTGACGGGATTATTATCGCTAAAATGAGACCAATGTACAATATAGTCTAGTATGCAAGGAAATACAGCAGTACTAACGAATATGTAATCAATAGTGGAGAACAAACCCCTATCCTTAAAGGTGGGAATGCCGACCCCTTCTTCTGTCATTTGCGGGAATACCAGCCCCTCCTGTTTCAAACTGGCTTTGTTTTACTAAAAGCAATCACTGAAATAAATTGTGGTTTGGACGCTTTCTTGAAATCATTACACTGCTCAATGCAAAGTCTGCTGGCAACAATGAGTACCGTGATCCATGTTTAAAGGTAATTGTCTAGTACTTCACACAAAGCACAAGACTGGTCTTTGGGTACCTGACAAGAAGAATAACTATTATCAAACCAGGCAATACATTGTTGAAACAAATCAATGAATTTTGCAAACCAGGCTTAATTGACTCTCCCCATTCTTTTGTGTATAAAACAAGCTTGCTTCGTTAGTGCAAAAACATTGATGCATCAGTTTGATTTTTTGTTTGCTTGTAATTATTGGTATTAAAGCTCTGAAAAAGTGCAATATTTTAATACAAATAGGATTTTATCTTATGTTACGTGTATTTTTAAAGCGCACTTTCATCTGCAAGGGTGTTTGAGCTTAGCCCTGCCTATGGTTGGTTGGTTAATTAAAACGTCAGGTGTTCAGCTTCTTGCGGAATTCAAGAAGAGGAATTTCTCATGTGGAGTAGCAGACAGTGCCACGCCTTTGAATCGTTGAAAGAGAAAGCCAGTCTTCCCCATCTGGTTCTTTGAATGCGTGGGATGTGTACAAGTAGGAGTCCTGGGAGCGGAGGTGCCTGGGTGGTTAGTGTTCAGGTAGGTGGGGCTGTCAAACGGTGTATACTTTCCTAAGTAAAATGCGCGTTAGGTGGACAACAGAACGATCAGAACTGTGCCAGGCTGATTACCCTACACACCATCCGGATATGTTGGGCGTAGTCCTGCAAGCTCACAGTGCACCATCTGTACCTCTTACCTTACAAGGTAACAAATGGAACGGCAACCTGACAATGACATGACAACCCGGACTATCCAAGGAAATTGTGGTAACAGATCTAAAAACCTTTCGCTTAGTTACATAAGCATACCCAAAGAGATACACAAGAATACACAGTAAAGTGTTTAAATATTTATTGAAGCATTGTGATTCTTGAGTAAAGTACTTGCCCTGCAATAATCAATAGAAGGAAACAGAATAATGTGATTAGCATTATGAGAATGGTGAAAAAGATAAACAGTTAAGCCATTTTGCTTATTTCAGAGAATATATGCTTGCATACAGAGTACTGTAATATAGTATATAGTGTACTCCTACCAAGCGTATCCTACCATATCATTTCTAGGGTGAGTGAATCTGCCAAATCCCTGTAGGGTGATCTAACTTCCTGTTACCTGTAGGTAAGTGTCATCAAGCTGCCTGTCTTGGTGTAGAGCTGGACAGCATCCCTCGCATGACGTATAGAGAAATCAGCTGAGATGGAATTCTGGCATGGAACAACCTCTCCGTGCTCCTCGAAATGCTCCTCGGACAAAACAAAGGCTTGATGTCATATATATAATAACATCCTGCATATTACCATGCAGAAGTCCTGGCCAGGCAGCAATTGTTTGTTCGATTGTGATAGCTCTGTCGCAGAGCAGCCAAAACAAATAACATCTTAGGTGAGGAATTACCCCTTGTATAGAATGTTCAAGGTGTTTTGATAGTGCTTACGAAGTAGTAGTGTAAGAAAAACAGAGTTCGAAGAAAATTAACCTGCATGTGCACGCAATTAAATGTGTGTCAAATGTCATGTGTTTAGGGAGAGAATGCAACCTAAGAACCTGAGCATGTAAAACTGCTTTTTCTTAACCGGGCCCCACATGACAGGGCCTTAGTTGCTTGGTAATCCCACCTTAGATAGTGCTCCAATAGTCAAACTTGCTGGTGATCAGGGTGTAAATGTCAGTTTTACTCGTTTTGTTTGGGAGGCACTTAAAGATCTAACTCAGTATCTGCAGTTTGTGGACGCGTGATGCAGTGACAGCGTTTACTTGTGTAGTTAAGCAGAGAGAATTTTCTGTTTATGGTTTTCTGGGTTGTCAAGCAACATGTTTTAGATGAGAGCCACTACGTTTGTAACTTAATCTTAGTTTTACAAACCTTAAGCATTGTGGCATATGATTTAGTTCCTCTCTTAATGACATGTTTCGTTGTAGCCTGACCTTTTCCTTTCTTCTGCAGGTATCTAAGCAATAAAATCATTGCTGTGTAAGTCACTTAAATTCCGATCTTGAACTGGTCATAGTGAATGGGTTATGCCTTAGCAGCTCCTCAAATTGCCTTGGAAATCAAATTCTAAGCTGGGGCAAGTGGATATCGTTTATAGTTCCGCCTCTATCAGATGGCACAGACCTGAGCCTAGTTGCTGTAAATTTCAGATACATTATGAGGTAGAATGATCTTTGCACATCATGGGTGGAAATCGTGAACTGACAGTCTTCTGCGGATGGCTGCCTGATACCTCATGTTGGTTTACTCGAAGCTGTGATTGAACATGTGCTCACTTTGGATGACCATTTATTGAGTCATAGTATTTAATTAATGGTTCAGACAGTTGCATGCATCACGAAGCTTCATATTAAAATTGTATAGCATATGAAAATGACCTTTCTAGGTGTATCGGTTACTTTTGAAGTTTCTTATTTTTAAGCACATTTGATGTTTCACAACCATTCTAGCTAAAAAAAAATACATTGTCCTTGAGTTGAAAGCTTGTGCTAGCTATTGTCTCAATGTTACTGGAGTAAAATCTCTAGTAACATTGAGAAAATAGCTAGCACAAGAATCACTGCCTTTCTTTGAATTGTTTACTTGTAAATTTTGGAGAATGCTGTAAAGGCTTTCCGTCATTCTGCATCCTAAAGTGTGTATCCAATATCCCAAGAGTGGGTGCCAAATGTATTTTGGCCCATTGAGAAGATGGGATAATCTGTGTCCTGGTTTTCGTTCTTTTTTTTTTTTGTGGTGGGGCTTTGAACTAAAGAAACAAAATAGTAATACGTTTTGTCAAGCAAAGAATTTCACTTCAGATGTTAGTTATATTTAAATTATTACACTTCACATCTTTCTGACCAATGATACTTGGGATGTCATTTAATACCAGTATCACTCCCAACAAACCTAGCTGGTAAGTTCATTGCCATGCTTGTTTTTCCTTAAACTTTTTCTTCTTGATTTGATCCCATAAAGTAAGTTGGAAACGAAGACAACAAAGGCTTACTTGAGCACCCTACAAAAAAAAAAAAGAAAAAGAATGGGATGAGGTGATAGGAACATGGAACTTCGGTCATCCTTACTATTGGGATACAATACTTTGTAAAATGTATACGGAGTCTTGTAATATTTTTCTTAGGTGCACAAATACATCAGGAAGATGTGTTGTGGTGCAAAAGGTGAGCAGCAGCAGTGGAGAGCATTCAAATACTATAGCAAGAAGACAGGTGTTATAGAAGAGTTGTAAACAAGTGCTTCTTAAATTGATTTCTGATAGTGATGAGATTCGGTTGAGCCTGGAGAGGCCGAGGCAGTAGGTTACAATCCTTGGATGACACCATTGAAAATGAATACCGCCATTCCTGACATTTTCAAGTTACTGTCAAATGATGTGTTGGAGTGCAAGGTCTGTTATGGAAGGCACCAGAAAAGAGAGGACGTATAACTTCCCTGTGTAGGTGTGAACATGGTTTTGTGACACAGGTACAAGCCGTTGAATAGACTTTTGGCAATGAGTTGACAGTGAAACTGGAACAAGTGTTTAGAGATGGAAGATCTTCTAGTTCAGTCCATGCATTTAGCGAGCAGCTGCATTTTGTACCATCTTATGTCTCTGAAACAGATGATACACAAGATTACCAAATAAAATAGCTGTTACTAAAGCTTCTGTAAGCTTTTCTAAAGCTCTAAAAAAAAATGAGCGGAGCTGCTGCAGGGAATGGATTGAAACAGAATAGTTAAAGCAGTCCCTACACCGCCGATTGAATCCCTAAGGCGCAAGCTCATGGGGCACGCAACTTTTGAATAAACTGGACCACAACAGGTCATATTGTTTTTTCACACCTCAGCAGGGCCCACTCAAGCACAGAGGCAAAACCAGGCAGATGATTTTTGCTACCAGGTTTTAGGACTGTAGGCATATAATATATATTTAAAACTGAGTATTTTTAGTAGGGACCAACAGAGGTCCTGAGGAGTGGGCAGGAGGGGAGTGCCTACGAAACATGTCATGTCGACTAAGTAGACAACACATGTTGCTCTACTTATCAACCCCCTTTTAACTTTCCCAGCCAGCGAAGCCATTAAATTAATTTTTTCGACTAGCCAGGGAACTTTTAATATTTTTTACACCACTTTTTCACGTATATAGGTCCCTACACCCCCATTACTTATCACTGTCCTCACATTACACATAGCCTATCGTCAAAAACTCAAGTGCTCCCGCGTAGTCCGTAGGTCGTAGCACGCCCCGCCCCGTAGAGGGACGGGAAGACCCCTATGATGAAGCATGACACTATGGGATTCATAGTGTGTGAGGGGTATTTTAAAAAACACATAGTGCTCTCTATCTGCCATCTGCAGAGAGGGCTTCTCTCACCCTAAAGACAGTAGGTCTTCACTTTTGATAATTGAAAAATACAAATAAAATAATCACATCTACCACATTGATAGAATCTCATTGTTTATATACAGCTTTTCTAAAGCGACGGATCTGGGAAAGGTTTCCTGATTATACTCAAGAGGGAAGCAGGTGGGAGTTGGGGACTTCATATGCTCATCAAAGGTAATCTTGGAGTCATACTAATTCCAAGATTTTGTTTATGTTGGGCAGGGGACGAAATGGGGACAAGTTTATCTAGCCACCATTTTGTGGACCGCATAGAGAGACTACCAGAACTGAGGACCGATTTTGTTAGCAAGGACCTCTACTTCATCCAGAGACCCACATCCTTAAGGCAGTCCTTGAAGCTATAAAGCACTTGCGATACTGTAATGGACACTTGAGCAAACTGTGTTCATGCCCACTAATGAGTCAAGAGGCATGTTCCTACTGGTCAGCTACTAGTAACCCAGCATTTCTTATACTGTATGGTACTTTGGAGAGCCTTGTGGTACAGGCATCCACCAGCAGTCAACACAAATTCATTTTGTATGACCACACCGGATAAGATGTCATGACATCTTATCCGAAGAGAATGTTTTCCTGCATCAGCCATGTCCTTCTATCCGTCAACACCGGCTGTTTGCTGGGAGACTACTCCCATGAACTATGGTACTCCATGGTGTATATTTTGCCTGCAGTCAATGAGTTCTGGGCCTGTTTAGTGCAGACCATTCAGTTTGGGCAGAATGTGGCCAAGTATGTCATCTGCTCAGGATTAGACACTACAAACTGGACAGAGAAATCTGGATTAGCATTGTGCTCCGGTACCATGAGCTGAGGAGATCCACTGGCTTTCTGCGTAAGTACAGGTGTCACTCATTGTCATGCCTTTTTTTGGCGAGAAGTCTGACCCGCTCTCAAGTGTCTTAAAGAAAGCAGAGCAAGTGAGCGCTCCCTCTGCCCTTCTACAAACACAAGAGCGTACAATATCATTTTGACACCTTATAGATACAGCTTGGTACTTCGTGTTCAAAACCGAGTTCGAAGAATATTATCCTGCATGTGCCTGAGCCAACAGCAGATGCCCCACCCCAAAGCAGATGCCCCACCCCTTTCTTGGTTGTGGGAGGGTTTGTGGCAGGCAAGGTGTTGGCCAGTAGGGGCAATGTACTTCCCAGTCCTCTGTCCCCTAGCAGCAGCCTGCAAGCCACTTTAGCTTTCCCTTGGCAGCTCACGCCCACCCTGTAGGGAGGCAGAATAACTCATTTTCTGCACGGGTGGCCACCTACTCCATCTAAATCAGGGTGGCTTTCGGAGAACTGTATGTCTTTTTTTTGTTGCAGGAAGTCCAGACTCTTTTTGCAGAAAGGAACCATAGAGAGGGTCCTGTTTTAGTTATAGTAACCTGGAGTTATTTGTGTTATTCCTTTGGCAATGAAGGGCGAAGGGTTCACCCTATTTCATACCTTTAACCATCTCAACTTCTTCCTACGGAAGGAAAAAATCAAAATGCTCATATTGGCCCAGGTTCTTTTTGAAGTGGATACTAGAGACTGGATGATAGCGTTGGACCTGCCGGACTCCACTTAACATTTCGCAGTCCTGCAGGTCCACAGCTGCTGCCTGCAATTCTAAGAGGGCCACAGGCATTTTCAGTTTGCTGTTCTCCTTTTTGGCCTCACAAGTGTACCCTTGGGTGTTCATAAAAGTGATGGGAGTGGTTGCAGCATAGCTGTGGAGGTTAGGGTACCAGTCTTCCCCTAGCAAGATGACTGACTGTTAAAGGTGGGCTCGCCTCAGTCAGTCGTAGACCACATCCGTACGATAGCAAACCTCCTTACATCTTTGGGGTTCAACGTGATGAAGTCACAACTCCCGCTGAGGCATCCTTTCATCTGAGCTGTCCTGGACATGGTGCATTTTCAAGCCTTTCCTCTTTAATGAGTCTAGAATATTTGTACTACGGTCACTATTTTCCAGCCTTAGTTATGTGTCTGTGAAGGTGACTCTGAAGCTTCATGGACTAGTAGCCTCCTGCATTCTGCTAGTCGATCATGCCATATGTAGTTTGTTAGCTGTGTAGGGGTATATGAAGTCTAGATGGGCTCAGCACCAAGGGGGAACCTTACAGATTCCATCCTGGTTTCATAGGATACTACAAAATATCTGCAGTGGTGGATGTTCACCTGCCATTGGCCCAGCTGTAGCACCATCTCTCTAACCCACCCAAAACTGGCAGTGGTGATAAATGTGTCACTGCTGGGTTGGGGAGGACATGTGGAAGAAAAAGAATATAGTACAGCAGCCTGCCTTCACATTAGCCTGATGGAGTTGCTGTCCATACGTTGCCCCAACTTTCCTTCCATCTGTGAAGGAGAGACTGATTCAGGTCCTAAGAGACTGCAGAAACCTTATTTGGTACTGAAACAAGCAAGACAGAGACGGCTCCAGGACTCTGTGCCAAGAGACCCTGCGCCTCTGGACCTGGTGGAATAGGCCGGGTATATCCCTGATTGTACATCACTTGGACATATCTTTAGCCATCAGAGTGACTAACTCAGCTGGCGTATGGTAACTGCACTCAGAGGTGGAACAGGACATCTTCCAATAATGGGGACAGCCCTGGCCTGATATCTTTGGTGCTGCAGACTATGCGCAGTGTCAACATTTTTGTGCTTTGGACTTCCCAAGAAGGTTGTTTTCGAGTGGAGCTTGGGACTGCTGCATACCTTCCAGCCATGACCTGTCCTTACCTTCGTTCTGAAGATAAAGAATTGCCTAATGGACTTGAGTTTGGCCAGTAGAGTGTGGTATCCTGAGCTTCTGTCTATGAGCAACTTTCCTGTGATTAGGCTGCTGCTTTGGGATGGTCTTCTTTCTCAGCAGCAATCAAGGACGTTGAACCCAGCTGTGCGTTATCTACACCTGCACATGTGAGGAGGAGTTTCACAGCGGACTACGTTTGATTTCTATCCCAAAAAGTGGAAGTTGTTGTAGCCAGGCACCCTTCTACCAATTTCATTTATGCAGATCGCTTGGCTAATTTGTGGCTGGGTGCCGTGCCCACATGATTGGACCCCCCAACAAGCCAAACTGTTGGATGCGTTACTGTTCATTCTGTCTTTCGCCCAGCCTTTTTGTATTTGCCAGATCAACCTTCCCTGTTCCAGTCTCCTATTGTGATGCCTTATTCTAAAAGGTTTGGTCCATATATTCTCTCCTAAACCTTTTGCAATGCCACAGTAGGACCTTAACTTGGTTCTCACTGCTCTGATGTGCTCCATTTGAGCTTCTTAACAACTTTTCCCTTCGTCTACAAACCCTGAAAACTGTATTCCTAATTGTAATAACATCAGCTTCTCGCATGTGTAAGCTCCTATCCCTGTCAGTACAGCCACCGTACACCACCTTCCTTCCGGAAAAGCTGGTGCTGAGGAACAAAGTGGCTTTTCTCCTGAAGTTTGTGATCAGTCAGTCCATCAGGCTTCCAATGTTCTTTGCCCCCACCCTCACTCCTCGAAAGAAGTGGAGAACCTCATTAGCCAGACCCCATAAGGGCACTACGTTTTTATATTGATCGTACCAAAGACCATCGGCTCCTTATGGTGCAGAGTAAGGCAAAACGTTGCCAAAGGACCTTATCCAGAATGATAGTCATTTATATTAAGATTTGTTGTGGAACACTAATGCATGGACATCCATGCGAATAAAGAGGATAAAGTAGTAGAGAAAGTATTAAAACAACTTTCTGTAACCAGACACACTGTGGTAAATAAATAAATAATACCCTATTTTTGACTAGACATATATCATAACAGATAGCTCAATAAATAAGAGTCAAGATTCGAGGTAGTAGGAGTTTTGCAGGTTTAATACAGCATAAGGACAGGAACAGGACAACCTGCATAGGAATAAGATGACAGGGCCCAGCAGCTGCTGGGGCTGGGATGAGCGCGCTGACTTTTAATAACAATACATGAGCATATATACATAGCGCAAACACATAGCATTACATTGCAGTAGGCGTAGCAGTGGGTGGAGCAGAAGGCGTGACGCGTAGCAGTCGCGAAAGATAAGAGTAAAAAGAAGGTGTAACTCAGACATGTGATGCAAACGTAACAGAATATGTCATGAATGGGCGGAAACATAGGAGGGGGCTACCTAAGGAGCCGGGACCTCTAACCTGATGGTGCGCGCAAACTGGCAATGACGTGTTACGAGGAGAAGCTGGGGGCTATGAACTCTGTGCTAGGAGCAGAGACTAAAGTCTGGAGGGTCGGAGCGACATGTACCTAAACCCTATCTAGTATCTGATGTTTAGGGAACATGTTGATATAAACTAGAAGTCATGAGGGGAAAAGCTAATTGACTCTAAGACTAGAGCATGCATTTATTCTACATATAGTGCGTGATGAAGAATATTAAATGACCATTAAATACAGTATTTCTCTTAATATGGAGCCGCATAGGCTAGACAATGACGGAAACTATTGATGCAGTTCAGTAGCTTAGGAATGCAGAGAAGGAGGACTAAACTGATAGCTGGAATCACAACATAGTCTTGGCAGACTCAGAGGCAGAGCCAGGCTGCACCGGGCACTGCGAGGCAGGAAGTAAGTGAAAGGTCGAGGATACAGGTGGGGGCTGGATCGCTCCTCAGCGAGGCTTCAGGAGACAGGAGCTGAATCTGATGTCCGGGCCCTGTTGAGGCCTGGAAACGGGGACTTTATAATGAAATAACGTGCACACTGAGAAACGTGGCAACATAGCTTTACATAGGCCTGATATTCGTAGTATTCACGAGGACTGGAAACTAGCATACTAGAGGTGGACACAACTGTAATTGCGTCATTAATCGGACATGGGGAATAACATATGCATATTGGTCATGCACACATAACATATGATGGATGACACGTAGAGACACAGAACATGGCAAAATTTACTTTTCCACAACACTTCAACCTAACCTTCCACAAGAGTAATAGAGTTACATAATTTTATACACAGCATGTGAATCCAGAGAAGACTATGTACTTTATAGGTCTCGCCTGAGCCAGCGCATGCGCTGCGAGACATTTAGTGTGTGGGCTTTAAAAAGCCCGACCACAGCTTTTGGGGTGGCATAGAGCGCGCGGTTACGCGCACAATGACGAGCAGAGGCGCCATCTGGCTTTCCTCTCTTGTCCTGATGCTCGCACATCGCACACCACTCGCCAGCCTGCTTTCACTTTATCCGTCGCGCTCGCGCGCACCACTCTGGTCCTTTTTTTTTCTTTTAGCGTGCATTCGCACACAACTCCCGTCGCTTGTTTTTTTAAATGTCACTTTTTTGTCCTCGTTAGTTACTGAGATACAGCTTGTTCTTTGCTTCTATGTCCTCCACCCCCTGCTCTCTGCTCTCACTACTCCCTTCTACTAACCCCTCCTCCACGTCGGTTACCGTGCTACAGCTTGTTTAAACTTTCAGCGCGAGGCTAAAAAAAGTATGGGCACATCGTATACCTCGGATCCCGACCACTATCAGAGACGTGCTACACTATGCATGTTTCTATGGGATGCGCTTTTGACGTGTTTCTATTAAAAAAGGCTTCGTATTTTAGGGAATAATTTATGAACGATTGCTTAATATCTTTGTACGTGTTTTAACATATGCACTGGGTTCAATAGTAGGATATCTCCTAATAACGATATTTAGAGTGGACCTAGGGGCGCATCACTCTTATCTTCATCTTCTACAAATGGGAGAGGGGTTGTCATTCGCTCTAAAAACTTTCACTGCATCAACAAACTTTTTAATAGCCATTGTTTTCAATGGGATCCCCCTCCAAAACCCCTCAATCCCACTCTTTGGAGACTAGATACATTGAGGAGTGTGGATTCCACTGGCGGCAGGGGAGGGGTGGGGGGCGGGGTAAAATTCTTCAAACAGACAGGAATTCTGTTGTGCGGGGATAAGAGATTTCTACCATACGGTAGTTAAAATCCCATTGCTGTGGGCGGTCTGCGCGCTCTTTTTTCCACAAGGGCGCCTTATGGCGGGGTTGGAACTGTGTAGGGAGACTTCATGCACATGGTATTTTATGCAGCCCTTTTCAATACCTTCCTATTTTTGTGTGACATTATCTCCCTTACCATGATACTACTTACCTCCAGCGACCACTGTCTGCAGTCAGACTACACCTCTCAGAAGCCACGCGCGTGAGATGGATACTGTTTCTTTCTTCCGTCTCTCTGCCCCTCCAGTGTCCCCACCCCTTTCTTCCTCCCGGTCGGCCTCCGCACCCCTCCTCCCATCTTTATCTCTCCTGGCTCTCTGTTCTCATTCCTCCAGCCTTGTGCCACTGTCTTCCACACTCCTTCACTGTACTCCATCTTTCTGCCGCTCCTGTTCTTGCCGCCCAATTCTCTTTCTCTCTCGTCCTCCTGCCTGTCTTCCCTCTTTACCTTCCTCTAACTGACCCTCTCACCCTTTTGGTGAGCTTCCTCCCTTTCTGTGTCTTTTCTGTTTTTCCCTCACTCGCTGACCCTCCTTCCAAGTCCATGCACGTCCCTGTCCCTCCTCCCTTTCTCCTGCTTCTCTCACCCCATCTTTTCTCCGCCTCCCCCTCCTCCCCGTGCTACTGTTTATTCGGTGGCTCGTCTTTACTAGGTGCCCTTCAGTTCATTCTGTAATAATGCTCCTCCCTTTCTCATCAATTTTAATCTCTATTCAGCTGTTTCAATAGCACTGTACTTTTATCAGCGTGACAAGTTAAACACCCTCTTCTGAGGCAAATGCATACATTACGATACCACACTTCTCTCTACCTCCCACCTCTGCTCACATTTCCCTCCTACATCTCTCCCTCTTCCTCTCTTGTTGTAAGTTAACTCTTTACCTGACCAGAGACCAAATCCCTGCCCTTCTTTCTAAATTACTTCTCTACATACCCCACTCTGTGACTAGCTGTCACTTCTCTATACCACCCAATACATTTCTTTCTCTGTCGCACCTTTCTGTCCCATGTCTCATTCCTTTACCTAAACACTCCCTTTTTAGCTGTCTATTTATACATGGCTATGTACCTACCATACTATTGCTCTACATTTAAACTCACTCTGTACGTCACACCTCTTTCAATAAACTCAGTGCCCCACAGCACTTACCTCTCATGACATCAACTAGCCACCTCTCTCCGATCCTACCTCTTCTCTAGCTCTCTGCCCCTCTTCTCCTCAAGTGCCTCTCTCTCTCTACTTTCTCTTCTGTCTGCATCTTGCTGCTCTGTTTGATTCTCACCCCCTTAATTTCTCTTCCATTTGCTTCACCTCCCTCTTAATTTCATCTCTTTATCTTACCCTTTCTATCCTTTTTGCCATCTATACCTTACCTTTCTCTACGTCTCGCATGCCTCTTTCTACCTCACCATTATTTAATTTCTCTCTCTGCCTCACAACTCACTGCCTCATATCTCTCTTCCCCACTTCTCATTCACGATCTAGCCTCTCAATTTACCTCACCTATTGGCCTTCTATTTCTATTTTTATTGATGTCTTCTTTCCCTCACCTTTCCCATTATTTTGTTTCTTTTTCTCTACTATGCTCTCTCTACCTCTTCCATCTATCACTCCCTTTGATTTCATCTCTTTCTATCTCCCTCACTGTTTCCGTTCACTCTCTCTGCTTCCATTGTTTCAATCGTTTAATACATCTGTCTTACCTCCGTATCTCTCCCTATTTCACCATTCTCTACTTTTCCCTTGCCCTCCCTCTGTATTAGCCTCCTCTCTCTACCTCCTCTGCTCCTCTTTTCTCTCTACTACTCATATCTTTCTATTTTTCATTCCACCGACTATACCTACTTCGCTACTTTGTTTACCTGCACTGTCATTCTGTGCTTCACCTTTCAATTTGTGCTATTTCATTATAACTCGCCTCTCTTCCGATCTTATTTCTCTCTAGACTATGCACCTCGGGTTGGCACCTTTCTTACCAACCTACATTTAAAACTGCATGCCAGGCTTCTAAAAACAAGCATTGGCATAGCCAATAGGTCTCGCCTTTGGGATCTTATACGTTTTTAGCCATGCAACAGTTGTTATTGCACCAAGGATATTGTGCTGCATAACTAAATACTTATAAGGTCCCAAAAGCGAGACCTATTGGCTATGCCAATGCTTGTTACAATAGTTTTTCATACTGATGACTTTGCTTGTATTACATGCAACTCACTCACTTTCCAACCAGGAGGTATGGTTAGACAAACAGGAGAAGAAAGCACAGATGACATATACAAATATTCTTGCTCGGTTCTGAACATGGATGTGCACATTTCAACCACAGTTTAGTAGTAGCCTCCTGGAGCTACATGAAATGCTGTCGCTTCGTAAACTGTTTCGCAGTGCCCCTGTTTCAATACCTTTGTTACCACATCTGAAACCCTTCACTATCTAGGCTGTCTGATTGTAAAAGACCTAATGTCTGTTTACTAGATCTTAAAGTGAGCTTAAAGCTTACTAATTCCTTACCATAAATTGGCACAATTGTCCGTCACATTTGCATACTTATTCAATGGCTTACCTACTTCATCATGAATGTGTCCCTCCCCTGGAGCATGACCTGTTTACTTGTGCCCTTCCACTGCTCAGTTTTAGGGAACTACACGTTCTTTTTATTTACGTACTCCACAAGAGTTTCATGTGTTTTTCAGCTGTATCCCTACAGTACTTCTCTTGCCCTAACCACGCTCATGTTATTGACTTCCACCAGGGTGCCTCTCCCTCCAGCCTCCATGCTGCTTCTGTCCCCTGCACTTTGTTTTACTTCCCTTCTTCCCGCATCCTATGTGTATGTACCTCTGCCCGCCCTATTCGCTTTTGAAATTAAAAAAAACATGCTGGTGCACTCATTTTGTTCTTTTTATTTGCCGATCCATCTTGGATCAGTAAATAAAAGGAGAAGAAACATCTGTCACTTTGTATGCACAACCATGCTGGGTGACACATGTATTTGCCTATAAAATGACTTTGTGGATTATAGCTTCTTCCTCCACCTCCTTTAGCCGTACTGCGCAGCAGCTGGATTGCCGTACCGCATCGCCAAAAATCATTGATCAAACCAATAGTTACCCAAGACGAGTCAATGCTTGTTTCTTAGCTTCTTCTTACTATCGGGCACCGGCCATGCAGTTTGTGTCGACATTAATCCACGCTGCACATTTGATCCATTACATCTAATTTTTTTTTTTATTCCGCTACAGACCTGTTTCCCACAGATTTAACAAATTATTTGCATTTTCATAGTGTCCGTGTGGACGGTATCTTTACAAAAAGTTGATATACCACTACATCATGCTCTGTTTCCAGGCGTTTACCTTACACCGTTTAAATCCTTCCCTTCTCCTGACTTTAGAACCTTTTAGTTCTGATGCCTACTGAACACTTTCTGCTTATTCGACAAGAACTACAAATGTTTCTATATATGCTCCTAGGTGGCTATGCAGTGGCATTTGCACGTTGTTCCAGCCATGTTTGCATATTGACATATGGCCATATCAGTAGAGGTGGGTGAAATATTTAATTCCACCTTGGGAATTAGCTCACTCCTCTTTAACGCAGATTTCTAGCCAAATTCCGCCAAACTCTGCATAGCGGACTTTTTCCCCCCACAAGGCTTCAAAAAATGCGAGCTGGCGAGCGAGGGTAGTTTGCTGTTTTCTAGTGCTGTTTTCTGACGCAGGCAGTCGCAGTCAGAGTGCTGCCGTTTGAGAAGACTTGCTGCTGCACAAATAGATTTTCTAAAAGAGTGGCAGCAAAATAAACTCAAATGGTCGCACACTCTTGGGCAACGCATGTATAGCGCTAGCTGGACCCGAGGGTATCAGAGCGCTTCACAGCAAATACAGATATGCATTCAATGATAATAAGCAAGACAGGAATCAAGAACAACAAGCAGGAAATAGAGTCAATACGACAGTCATAGGGACTTTGACCGTCCGGCGTGGGGGCCTCTTTAGGCACCAGAGTGTTCAAGGAAGAGGGCTTTGAGTAGCGATTTGAATTGCGGGAATGAGACGGTCATTCTGATGTGAGGGGGGATGGCGTTCCAGATCCTGGGGGCATTTCCCGCAAAGGATTTATTCGAGGTTTTGCGTTTCTGTGATTTCAGAGGGATGAGTAGTAGTGTGTTGGAGCTTCTGAGGGTCCTGGATTGACCCGCCCTTTTGAGTTTGGAGGCCAGGTATTCCGGTTTGCCTGTATGCAGGGCTTTATGTGTGAGGCAAGCTGTGCGGAAGTTGGCTCGTTGGTCAATCGGGAGCCATTTCAGTTCTTTGAGAGCTGGAGAGATGTGGTCAAATTTCTTAGTTCCTGTGACCATTCTTGTTGCCGCGTTGAGGGTGGAGGTGAGAGGTCCTAGGTGCGCCTTGGCAGTTCCAGTTAGCACTGCGATGCCATAGTCAATTCTGGAGAGCACAAGTGCCTGCGTGGCCTGTTTCAGGTCTTTGGGGGGGGGAGGAAGGGTTTGATTTTGTATAGGAGTTTCAGGTTCAGGAACGCGCTTTTGGCTGTTTTAGAGATGTGTTTGTTCATGTCCAGTTTGGGATCGAGAGTGATTCCTAGGGATTTAGCGGAGTATGTTGGCGTTAGAGAAACGTTGAGGGCATTTAAGGCTTTGAGCCATTCCACTATTTGTGGGTTTTCATCTTTGTTCGAAATTAGGAGAACTTCTGTTTTTTCTTCATTCAGTTTGAGGTGATTGGCTGCGAGCCACTGTTGGACCTCCACGAGTGTCGCATGTGAATGTCTGCGATCGAAGTGGTTTTCAAATAGAGTTGTGTGTCGTCCGCGTAGAGGTGGAAGGGGATGTTGGAGTTCCTTAGAAGTGAGGGGAGGGGTTCCATGTAGACGTTGAAGAGTTGTGGTGAGAGTACTGACCCTTGAGGGACTCCTCTACTGACGGGGAGGGGGTCAGATTCGAAGTTGTTGATCTTTATTTTTTGAGTGCGGTTGTTCAGAAAAGAGGAGAACCAATTTAAGACTGTCTTTTCGATGCCCGCTCTCTCTCGGAGGGCGTTGAGTAGGAGGGTATGATCCACTGTGTCGAACGCGGCCGAGAGGTCGAGGAGGATGAGAAGGCTACATTGGTTGGAGTCGAGTGACATGTGCAGATCATCTAGGACATTTAGGATTGCGGTTTCAGTACTGCAGCCTTTCCTGAACCCTGATTGGTGTGGGTCCAATAGATTAGAATCCTCAAGATGTTGGGTTAATTGTGAAAGCACGCATCTTTCAAGAATTTTGGCTAGGAACGGAAGGTTCGAGACCGGTCTAAAGTTGTTCAAGTCCGTGAGATCCAGGCCAGGTTTTTTCAGAAGTGGTGTGACTTGACCTAGTTTAAGGCAGTCAGGGATGACACCCTCGTTCAAGGAGCTGTTGATGATCTTGGCCCAGATAGGGGCTAGAGTGCTTTTCAATTCCTTTGTCAGTCTCGCGGGAAGATGATCGAGGGAGTGAGATGAGGGTTTAGCGGCGGCGATAAGATTGCTTATCATTTCTTGCTTAATCGGCTGGAAGGATGCCCAGAGGATAGATGGGGTTAGTGGACTTGTAGGTATCTAATGTTCATTTACTTACATTATAATACCATTTTCGGCATATTGTTCCTGCATGAAACACCAATCTGTTGTAAAATCAGATTTCATGACCTTCCATCCCAAAGGTAATTACAGAGATTTCGTTTATTATATTAATCTGGTGATCAACCTCTCGGACTTGTTTTGAAGACCCCACTGCAGTTATCTAAAGACACGTCATGAACTAGTAATGAATGCTCGAATTTGAATTCAGTTCAACCCTTCCATCATTTAGGATTTGCAGTATGAAGTGAGGGAGGGAGTGGGTGAGTGTTCAAAGAGACGTTTCTGCAGTGGGTACCTATTGCTCTATTGTCTTCTGGGCAAGAGTCCACGTCTAATCCAGGTAAATCCATACCCATGTCTTCCCAGAAGCTGATCTGTATTGTGGAGAGCAATACAGGCTACCTACCACCCACTATACTTCACCTCCATCCTTCATAAGGTGGAGGTGGACACATGGACAAGAATACACATTTGAACACATTGAGATGTTAATAAATATTGCAAAATGTGTTCAGACGAAAGATAATTGATTGACAGCGATATAAAATTATAATTAAACCCCAATATGCTGACATACTTCCGAATTGTCTAATCCAGAATATTTCTCTGTATTAAACATAGCTGCACCTTTCACAAGAGGATGGTGGTTATGGTGAGAGATCGGAGGACTTGTGCTGTTTGATGGGGGAATAAACAAGCCTGATAAACGGTCTGCCCATGTCTTGACAATTGTTCTTCAAGGATGCTTCCAAGAATTGCACAGAAACCTTTCAGTGGTGGAAGGAAACATTTATTCTACGGACACTGGGAGAAGCTAGGCATACGTGAACCAGCGGGATTCAGTAAGGCGCGGTTGAGCACCAAGGGTGTGCTTTGCATCTAGGCAAGATTTGCTGGTGGTGAGAAATGTGGATGCCATAAACTTTAGGTAAACAGGCACCCGAGGCCGTTTCTAGGGGCGGGCTGGGGAGAGGGGGTGCAGGGGATACACCCTTTCAAATAAATGTGACATTTAAAAAGCAATTACCATCCTTTCTATTTACATTACACTGCCTTGTCCATTCTCTAACACAGAAGTCAGGCAGTTTAAATTAGGCACATAAACAAGAGCGCATGTGCCAATTAGAAGCAGCGAATGTTAAGCAGACTACGGCTGGCATGCTGTCAGCCCAGTTCTGCAACACTCGGTGGTCCCCAGGGACTTGCCACAAATGACGCATTGAAGTTTTGAATTCTGAAGCAGCCCTGGACATGTACAGTATCAGCCCTGTACTCCTGGGGTTTGCTTCTCTGTTATTTACAGCAGTGTTCTCCAGTGTCGGTCCTGGAGTGCCGGATCCATTTTTTTTTTTTAAGTTGTTTTTATTGCAGAATTAGAAACAAGACCTCAGAACAGGTCAACCAGTACACTTACGACATCACAAAGCATATAGGCGACAGGGAAATAGTACACAGCCATTTAGCCCACATCCCGGAGGTCGGGCGGCGCGCCAGGTCATATTTTCAAGAAGATGTCACAGTGCTCACCTCACGTGGGTGGTTGGTTAACAACACTATTCGGTTTCCGCTTTTTACCCCCCTAAAATCCCACCCCCCTATGCATCATCAATCACAACCAAACATCCTGCGGAGGTAATTTCAGTGTGTAGCCCCTATTGCAATGTAGTCCTATCATTTCCTCTTGTGGTGACCATCTTGGGGATATACTATTCTCGCCTCCCGGGTTCCTGCCTTAGTCCTCCGGGGGCCCTAGTACTGTGACCCAGCCCTAGGTCCCATCTCCCAGCACCCTCCGTAACTGTGTCGCTGTGCCTAACTACCCCTATCAGACCCTCCCTTCCCCCCTCCACCCTCCCCAACTGCTGCTGATGTGAGTGTATGTAATCTGTAGAAGTAATGGAGCACGCCACTAATCGGGAGTAACTTTTGCTCGTTTACGCCTCATGGAGCCCTTGTCATTCATTGTGCTTCATCCTCATCCTCTAACATGTAATCACGTAATGCTTGAACTATCATTTCCCATGCTCTCGCCATTTCCAAGCTTTTATCGTTATCAGTCCTGGCAGCCTGTCGCATTTTAAGAATACTTTCGCAACCGGCCCATTTCAACAGCTCATTCATCCACCTCCTCACTGAAGGGCCTTCTTTAGATTTCCAGTGCCAGGTGATCTCTCTCTGAGCCAACATGAGTCCTAAGTCAATACATTTGCTTGTGATTTTCGTCCTCTTTGTGTGAGGGAACTAGAGCAGCAGACATGTCGCCATGTCGAAATCTACTTCCCTGTCCGTAACCATGTTCAGGAGTTCCCCCACTTCAGGCCAGTATGTCCCCAGCTTTGGACATCCCCACAACAGGTGATCCAGGTCAACCTCAGGCGCCAAGCACCTCGGGCACATGGCGTCATGCACCCGAAAGTACCGCTTAATCCTCTCTGGGGTCAGGTAAGCTCTATGTATAATGAAGAAGTGTACCTGCTGGAATCGGGCGTTTCTCGTGCCCTTCCATGTTCGTCTCAAAATATGTCCCCAGATCGTGTCCGGTATGGGCTTACCTATACTGTCCTCCCATCTTGCCTTCAGCGCCAATAGCGGTTCCAGTCCCTCGTGTAACATTCTAGTATGGAGGCAGGTCACCGCCTTGGTAGTGCCCGCAGCCATAACCACGTACTGGCATGCCATAGTCGTCTCCGGCTCAGCCAGCCCTCCCTTCCAGTGCCTTTGCATCGCTGCAACCACTGCTGCGTGCAACAGAAAATTCCCGTCTTGCAGGCCAAACTGTTCCTGCAACGTCCGGAAGGGGACCAGTGTCCCCTCAAAGTATAGGTCTCCCACCATCTGCAATCCCAACTCCTCCCACTCTGATAACTGGGACCAATCGCCCCCATGTGGCAGCGCAGTCAGCATCCCCAGTGGGATCTCTGGTGCATACGACCGGGTGCTTTTCGCCCTCTTCAGACTCCTGTTCCAGCAGAGTGTTCTTTCCTCCATCGTGAGGTCCCTCATAACTAGTTTCTGTTGCATGACTATGTAAGACAAGACATGCCGCTGGATACCGAACCCTCGTTCGTGGTCTGGTCCCCTGAATTCCCTGGCTACATGTTGCGTCAATATCTGCAGTTGTGCAGCCAGATAATATAGTTCAAAATCGGGGATTGCCATCCCCCTTCGAGCTTGGGCCTAGTCAGGGTACTCAACGCCACCCTGCGCCGTCCGTGGCCCCACAGGAAGCCAGTCACCATCATCTGCAGTTCTTTAAACATACGCTGTGTGATTCCATATCGGCAATGTCCGGAAATAATAAAGCAGCCGCGGAAGTGCCACCATCTTCAATAGTGCCACTCGGCCCAGCACTGATAAGGGGAGGGACGCCCAAAAGGCCATGCAACCCCTCAGCGCCCGCATGCAACGCCCCACATTACCCTCTAACAAGTTCGCGGTCTCGTGATATATGCGGACGCCTAAGTAAGTGAAGCTGGAGGGCTCCCAAACCACCTCCATCGTGAGGGGGGGGGCACGGTGTGCCTTCCTGCTACGGAAAAACACAGGTTTTAGCCCAGTTCACCTTAAGGCCCGACATCTTACCAAATCTAGATAGCATATCTACTGCTCCCTCCAGGGCTCATCCGGAGTCGGCTAGGTACAGTAACAGATCATCCGCATACAGGGATATGTAATGCGACTTCGCTCTCTGCGTTACCCCTTGATATATTGCGCCTGATCTTGCCAATGCTGCCAAAGGTTCCATCGCCAATGCGAACAACAAGGGAGATAGCGAGCACCCCTGCCTCGTCCCCCTACGAACAGGGTAAGCCGAGGATATTACCGACCCCAGTCGTACCCTCGCTGTAGCAGAGGAGTAGAGAGCCTTCGTCCACCTCCTAAAACCTTCACCTATGCCGAATTTCACCAGCACCTCATCCAGGTACTGACACTCAAGGCTATCGAAAGCCTTTTCGATGTCAACTGATAATACCACCGGGCTATGAGGTGAGTTCCTGGCACTGTCTAGCATCTGGATCAGCCGGCGTATATTCATGGATGTGTTCCTGGTAGGGATAAACCCTGCTTGGTCCCTATGTACTAGTCTGGTCATGTACGGCAGTAGTCTGGTGGCCAGGATACGGCTTAAGATCTTATAATCCACCGTCAGCATAGACAGGGGCCGATAGGATGTCACTTCCAATGCCTCTCTGCCTGGTTTCAGCAGTGGAACCACTAGCGCGCCTCCCTCATCGATTCGGGCAAGTGTCCCCTCTGTCCAGCTTCCGAGTACACCATCAATAGCCTGGGTGCTAATATATCGATAAATTTTACATAAAATTCAATTGGTAGGCCATCCATCCCTGGCGTTTTGTTTCTGGCCATCTGTTTAATGGCCATTCAAATCTCTGACAGCGTTATGGGTCCCCCTATGTCTTCCGCATCCTCGTCATCTAGCACCGGCAAAGGGACAGATTCCAAATAATCACCTATCTCAGAAACCTCCACCTCTAACTGGCATTCATATAAACCTGTATAATAAGGCTTAAAGCGTGTTAGGACCGCTAATTGCGAGTAAACTATGTCCCCTGTCTCCGTTTTTATACTCATGATCGTTGGAGTGCCGGATCCATGCCAGATTTTTAGCATATCCACATTTAGATAAATGTAGTTATCATTAAATTCTGGCATGGATCCGGCTCTCCAGGACCGACATTGGAGAACCCTGATTTAGAACTGCCTGTCATCACTCCTCCCCTTCCCAAGTCGTCACAGGGTGACAAGTTGAGAATGGGAGGGGTTGCAGCCTTTGCAAGAGCGCCTTGTAACTAAACTCTTGGCTCTGCTTTCAAAAGTCTACCCAAACTGCAGATCGGGTTCAGTTCATGTGAGACAGGCGCGTGCACATCACCAGCCACATCCTACACCCCACACCCCACACCCCACACCATTTGTCTGAGCCTCGGCATCAGACTTCAAAGGAAGCCACTCCCCCGCCCGCCTCCGCGCAATTCCAGAGCATGTTTTGCTGAGCAGCGCTGCCTCACTAGAGTGTCTAAGCCGCTCCCCCGCCACTCAATGTCGAGAGCTTGTTGTTCTTGTTATTTCAACTCTTGGCTTGTCTTCGGCTTCCCTTCCCTACACTACAAGCGTAGCGCCTGACTTCGGTGCCCCTGCTCTCGCTATCTATTTCCCTGCGTGTTGCTCTTCCCCAACTGCACCACTCTTGGGCCGTGCGGTAGCCTTCCCCCGACACCACCTTCCACGGCCCGGCACTCAGCCCATGCAGTGACATTCCCCTGCTACCACCTCCCGGAGGATGTCACCCTTCGCCCGTGCTGTACCATTCCTCCGCTAGCACCTCCTGGGGCATGCCACATTTCGCACCTCCCATGGGGGGCCGCATTGCTGTTCGCTTAAGTGATTCATAGAAACGCTGTATTTTATACTGCACTGACTTATTTCACTGGAGTTGCTGAGCTGGGGCTGTATCGGGGTGCCCTAGAAGCTCCTCTACCTGTGCTGGGCTTGCCACCCACCCCTCCCCTTCCCTCTCTGCTCTTTTTGTGCTTGGCCCGGGGGGTGGGAGTGACTGACCCGGTAGTCTCTGGCCCAGGATAGTGGCAACCTCCTGCTAGGAGGCTTCCCTATCTAATACAAACATAATTTTCCACGCGTTTCTATCAAGACTTTCAGCTTTCTCATTTTTTCAAAAGTTTTTTTTTAAGCCAGTACTGTTTCGTTATTGATTAAAAGAATATATACCGTTGTTTTACTTATTTTGCTTTTCTCTGTACAATTTCACCACTTGTTATAATTAATACTTTTTACTTCGTTTTTGCATAGCTAGTTTTTTTCACCCCCACTTTCCTGGTTTGGTTACACATACTTAAGGCTTTCTTTTATTTATTTTATTGAAGCTCAATAAATTACCCCAAAATAGACACTTTATAGGGAGCTGGTATTGGAACTGTTAAGATAACGCAACGGCTTTGTGTGATTCACCACAGTCAGCCACCGACAGAACTTTTTCTGAAAATGACCAAACTGGCAAGGTCCGCGTTTTAAAGTCTTTAGTGAACCGAGTAACTAACTGGGCTGCATTGTGCCCCAATTAAACACCAGTATTGATTACAGTAGATGGTGCGGGCCGAAAAGGGGAACATTGTCGGTCAACTACAGAACAGGGATACATATGGATAATTATGTGTGTGAAAACCTTCTGTGGGCTTTAAAGCGATTCACACCATTTTGATATAACTAGTAGGGAATATAATACGCTTACCCAGGATGTGTAAATTCAAACCTTTACCCTTGATAATACCTATGGGATACGACATTCTTGCTCCCACCGTCTTTTTTTTTTTTTGATTGAAAAAAGGGGTGCAAATTAATTTCTTGACAATAATACGTTTTCACTGCTCGCCGTAACAGAAAAATGTTGTTCGAAGCACTAGCGCGCCGTAACAGCAAAATCTTGCTCGAAGCGCTACTTAAAGTGAGTTATTTGCAGTGTTTATTATATGTTAAATATGCATGGCAGCACGGCAAGGATTGTTTACATCCAAAAGAAGGTGATGAGATGATGGGCTTGGAACAGTGTGTATGCAGTAATGTAAGAGCCGAGCTCTCTGCTCCCCATTTTCTCTGGCCGCAGGTGAAGTGACTTTACTTCTATAATGCATTGGTTGCTTAATGAAAGTCCCGAATTGCAGAACTGTTTGTCTTGAATTGCTATACCATGTGTTGACCAATTACAAATGTGTTCTACTTTATCCAGTTAACATGCACTACGTTTCTGAACTATACACCTGGTTACCTAGAATCTCCCGAGCTTAAGTGCCACGAGGGACGTTTCATTGTAGAGAACAAAATATTGAGTAGGCAAACAACTTCATTTCAGGCTAAAACGGGGGTTCACTGACAGGTTTTTGCTTTTTAAAACTTTCTTACACTTTCACCTACATAATCACTCAGCACCAACACATCATCACTCAAAAACACCACAGCAGCACTATGCACTACCATAGCATCACTCAGCGCCACCACAGCATCACCCTAATGCCTGCTTTGCGTCTCCCCGGTGTTCATGCAAGGCATGAATGCTGGTCTACCAAGTTAGATTCCTACCCCTGAATCAGGGGAACTAATACCCCTTGAAGGTCAGTCCAAGGGATTGTGTTCCATGATCAACTTGGGTGAAGTGGTAAGGGTTTGAGAATCTGATTTCAGCAGTCTGCTGTCCTACCCATATGACTCCTGGAAGCCAAGGAGTATGTATGTATGTATGTATGTATGTATAGGCATTTATATAGCGCACTACTTACCCGTAGGGTCCCAAGGCGCTTCGACCGCTGCGAAACCCTTCCTGGCTTCCCTGAGAGATGGTCCCTTAATGGGTATCTCCAGGGTGAGACCAGGCATCCCCGGCGGTCTGGTGGGGCCGTTAGTGAAGATGAGGCAAGCTAATGCCCAGAGTTGCCGAGTGTGATCGCTGATCAGAGTGGGCACCGAGGCGAGAGAATTATCGAGTCCGCTGACCCTGGTCCAGAAACCTGCCGCGCCGGGAATCGAACCCTGGTCCCGGGCCGTCCTCTGCTCTCGGGTCTGCCGCCTCTAACCAGTGAGCCACACGAGTAGCAAGACCTAAAAGCAGTGTAGCCATTCTGCTGTAGACCTAGCCTACAATTGAGCAGTCTGTGATTGGCTGAGTGCTCAGAATAAATATTTCTAAATCAGGGCCTTCGTAAGTTTTTCTGTCAGCTGATTGGTATGAATTGCACAGTTTGCTTGAATGCTTTAATTCATTGCTGCCTATTATCATGCAGTCTTATATGACCGGCCTTTATCACACCTTTTAACTGAGTTCTGTTACGAGGCATTTGCAGTCCTATTCTTTGTCATTCACAACCAGACAATAATTCTTATTTTGCAATATGTGCATCTTTCTACTCTGTTGATAGTATTTAAGTCCTGGAAAACTGTTGTACATGTTGAATGAATATGAGACATGCGTCCATTTCAGATGTTTTAAGTTTGAGGTGTTGTTGAGTCACAGGCAATGGCCCAGAAGGATGACATGGAGGAGAGAATAACCACTCTTGAAAAACGCTACCTCGCCGCACAGCGCGAAGCCACCTCTGTGCACGATCTCAACGATAAACTTGAAAATGAACTGGCGACTAAGGAATCCATGCATCGACAGGTATCAATCTCATTTTGTTTTTGAGATTTCTTTTTATTATCAAGGAATTCAGCTACAAACCTCAGCGAGTATTATTTTTTGAATGCTTGTTTTTTAATATTTTGTTAAGATTGTTCAGTAGAAACGCAGTGAGGTGCATCGTTTTTCAAACAACTGCTTCCAATTCAAATATAATAATTCCATGCTGCTGTTTCTTTTTGGTGATTGTTGACAGTAATTATGCTTTCCACAAATATGACCTAGACCAAGTCAGCACCTAACAAATAATTAATTATTTCAATAGTGTATCTTGTGTTGGAAAACCATTCCAACTAACTCCTCTATATTAATTGATGTGGTAGGAGATACACCTATGTTGTGCCACATTAAAAATAGCCCATTCCCTTTCAACAGACGTTGTGAAACACATTACACACACCCAGGTGTCAGACTCAAACAAAGGAAAAAAGTGTGTGTGTGAGCGAGAGGGCACCTCACGGGCGAACCACCAACGGGAACCTGGCAGGTACTCACCAGGATTGCCCTGTTCTCATCATTGGCACCATCAAGCTCAAAAAGAAAAATGTGTCCAAAAACAAACACGGATTTCTAGCTTTATTCTGTCTCTTTCGTGTTGATTATGGACTCTAAAAAAGTAGGTATGGCTCCTACTTGTCCAACCATACTCTACTTAATTTGGCAGTAAGTAGTGTATGGTTGGATAAGTAGGAGCCATACCTACTTTTTTAGAGTCCATAACCAACGCGAAAGATACAGAATGAAGCTAGAAATCCGTGTTGTTTGTGGTTTTATATGTTGTTTTGACACTCTGTGTTCGTGGTTTTTCTACACTGCATACTTTCACAAACACACTGTTTGTTTTTGGACACATTTTTCTTGGCTATTTTTAATGTGGCACAACATAGGTGTATCTCCTACCCCATCAATTAAAATAGGGGAGTTATTTGGAATGGTTTTCCAACACAAGATACACTATTGAAATAATTAATTATTTGTTAGGTGCCGCCTTGGTCTAGGTCATATTTGTGGAAAGTATATGTTGAGTGGAGGGCGACCTATGACCTTAATTCCCTCTAAGCTCCTTGTTGTCTGCGAAGGTAATTATGCCACAAAATACTAACGTAGACCTTTGCGATGAGTCTTGGCTAGGTTTCGCAATTGCCGCCTCCTAAATTATAGTTATTTTGACAGTGTGGCTACTACATACAAGAGTCGCCAAAGATTCGAAGATCACCTCAAATATGGCCCCGTTCAGTAATTACGTTCCTACACATTCAAACAAGTTTATTTTCTCCATGTAAAGATGCGTATTTGTTTAATAAATAACAATTGTTCTAGATCTGCTGGTTAATTCTTTATGGACTGTTTTAGACGGTATTATAACAAAACAACTTGTTTTTTCGGTGATTAAGTTGATCTGGGGGTTCAAACCAAATTTGAACTGAACCGTACCCAAGTTTTTTCATGTGTGTGTACACATTTTTACCCAGGCAACCTTCTCTTAGGTATCCCTTTTGTAAATATTTATCTACCTTTCATTGTGCATTGTAAAACCACTGCCTCAAATAATTCATCATTTGCCTAGCCTCTAATTGGTTGTCAGACCTAAAATCTTCATTCCCACTAACAAGAGCCTGGTGATCTCCTAAGCCTGTGAACTGGCTGCGAGTTTGACATCTTGTGGGGATTACACCACAGGGCACAAAGCGAGGCGAGTGTAGTGAGCCTTTTAGCTACCTGTTTCTGAATCCTCTTCAAGACCTTTCTACTAGGAGGAGGAGATTGAGCTATGTTAATGTCTCGTGAAGCATTCGTTCAATTAAGGCTCCTAGTAGTGTTAGGTGAAGCTTCAACTCTTTCAAAACGGAGTAGCAAACAAATCCCTAACCATTTAATAATTATTTTATGGACGGTTATATGAGTGGTGCTTTGTGATGAGAGATGAGGAGCATTTAAATGTATGGCATAAAACATGCTTCCTAAAATGAAATGTTTTTTATTCTATTGAGCATTCATTTTAATTAGTATTTTTGTCTTTACTGTCTGCTTTATGGGTAAGTGGGTTGGTGCCTATACTGCCAGCACCTCACACTTGTCAGTGACCAGTCAAAATCAGCTTAGTATCTTTGGCAGTTTTAAATAGGCAACATGGCCTATCACCTGTGGGGAAGAGATGGCCCCTTACGGTTTTGTATTTGAACGTGAAGCAGGAAGGCATCCTGTATTTTTCTGCCCTCTAGTGCCCATTGGAAAAACTGTTCTGTCGTTTCAGCAAAATGATAGTCGCAGTTAATAGTTAGTTCTTTCAAGAAGTGACATTTTTTTCATAATTGGTCAGAGGTTTATCAGTTTCAGAGTAGTATCAACCCAGAGTGTTTGTAGCTCTAGAAGATATTGTAGATGGGGAAACGCAGTGCATCAAATAATGGAGATTTTCTATTAGTATTAAAATAAGAGAACCAGGTGTTTTTCTAAGATAATCGGGATTTTTATGTGATCCTGTAAACACGTGGTAAGGTGAATGGTGCCCAGTGTTGCTAACCACCTCATTCCTTGCTTCTAATATAGATAGTCCGGAAAGTAAAAGGTGAGGTCTGGTCCTTCAGTAACATTTGTTGACTGCTTAGTATCTCTGCAAACAAAACTGTTATCGAACACAGCCCGTCTAGGGCCCTTTGTGATTCTTGGATAAGGTTTAAACTCGGTCTTCTTCTGCATGTAGCCAGTAGGGATGACGTAGGCCAAAGGAACTTGTGCTTGTCTTCAAAATCTTGAACCTGATTTGCTGCATTGCTAGAAGACCTCCTGTGTAAACTTGAGTTTCATACTTCAGATAACTAATATAAAAGTAAAACTGGTTGGACGTATTCCAGGAGCTAGTCCTCTCCAAGTATGATAAAAGCCCTTGATTAACCCTGAGGCCTCAGTGTACCTATTGTCGACACACATTTGGTAGCCCACAACTGAATCTAGCAAGTGAACCCTGGGAGGTTGAAGGCTAACATTGAAAGAAAGATGGGGGATGAGCAAGTGAATTGGTCTGTGTCCATATTTTACTGGTATATGGTTTCAGTAGTTATCCTACTTTTAACATATTTGGGCCTTCAGGACGAGCGGCCTAGGATACGGGCTGTGTTTTCTCTAGCCCTGTAGTTATTGGTCCCAGTAACTCTGCCATTACAAGTTGGAACATGCACATCTAGTAAAAAATGAGTCATTGACAGAGGGATCCGCAATCTTGTGTTAGATTTCCTTCAGTAATTCCTGATTCTGGACTTCTGGCAGCTGAAATCTCTGGGTGACCGTATAATACTCATAAGTCTGAGGGGTCCGTAACTGCTATGCTACCGGTCCACAGGAATTAAGAGGCCACTTGTAATGAGGACCTTAGTCGTTTTAGGATTTATATGCTCCACAGAGAGGGAACATGGAGAGCATGAAGTATAAAACAACAGTGGGACAGTTGTTTGTGCAGCTATAGTTTTGAAACTTGGCCATTGTCATCTCGCACTGCCACTGTCCTGCAATGGATCCAGTTCTGAATGGATTGTGTAGCTCAAGTGATCATTGCCCCTTCTCCAGAGGAGCTACATAAATACAGTTATGAATGCTGCTAGGAAGAGCACTAGGGCCATGCCTGCGCTATTAGAAAGGGGGCTCCCAGATAATACAGCAATAGCCAGCAGAACAAAATCTATTTAAGCACAGTGAGGCTGAATCATTCAAGGGCATTTAAAATATCAAATGGAGCCGGACGTAAGCCTACAAATTCTGATCATGCATTCCGCGCCTTTAGATCTGCGTACAGAAGCATAATTAGCGCTCCATAAAAGAAAATCCTACAAATTATTGAGATCAATATGTTATCTGGGCAGCTCACTACAGTATTCCTTGTTGTACAAATCCATACTAAAGTGTCTTGGAGATCAAGGAAAAAGAGACTCTTCAGTGCTAAGGCCTCAGTTTTCGTTGTCCCAAGTCTGGCCTCAGTCGAGAAGAAAAGGTGAAAACTGAGTATTTATTTATTTATTTATTTATTCAAAGTTTTATATAGCGCGAACAGGATCCTTACAGATATCAGAGCGCTTCACACAGACAGGGAAGGGGCAGTAGGAGTCAACAGAGATAATGGGAACAGTATAATAGTCAATAACATGGTAATAACATGGATAATAAAAACATACATAAAACCAATCCAAATACAATCAGGTAAGGAAGTAATATAGGACAGCACAAATCATTGATCCCACTACAGAGGTGTACAGGTGGATCAGTAAACCAACGTGTATCATATCTTGGTCGGTAGTAAGAGAGTAGCGTAGTAGTGCCCCCAACAAGTAGAGTATAGTGCCAGGGGATAGGGTGAGCAGTGATACAAAGCAATGCAGAGTCTCTGAACCAACATCTATAACGATCAGGAGATCTTGGCCAGAAGGATGGTTTTCACCTCTTTCTTGAAGAGTGCAGTGGAGGAGATCAGCCTGGTTTCAGGAGGGAGCGCATTCCAGATCCTGGGTGCCATTCCTGAGAAGGAGCGCTTGTAAGTTTTCACTTTCCGGAATCTACGAGGTTTCAGGAGTAGATTTTTTGTGCTCCTATTGGATCTCGAACCTCCTGATATAGACAGCTTTTGAGCGAGGTAGTTGGGTGCCTTGTGGTGCACGGCCGCGTGTGTCATAACTGCAATTTTTAGCTGTATTCTGGCTTCAAAAGGCAGCCTTTTTAGAGACTTAAGTCTGGGGATATGTGCAAATGCTTTCTAGAGCCAGTAATGAGTCTCGCGGCAGCGTTCAGGGAAGCTCTTAAGGGTGCTGTTGTGGATAGCGGGAGACCGCTGAGGGTCGCAATTCCGTAGTCTATTCGAGGGATGACTAAAGCTTGTACAGCAGTTTGGAAGTCTTTGGCCGGGAGGAAGGGTTTAATTTTCCTCAGCGTGTTGATTTGGAAATTAGCTGCTTTTGTGGCTTTGCTGACGTGCTGCTGCATGTTGAGCTTGGCGTCGAGTGTGATGCCTAGGGATTTCGCCGAGTCCACGATGGTAGGTTGGACATTGAGTGCTGTTAGGTTGTTGAGCCAGGTTTGGGTGGTGGAGATTTTCGCCGGGGGTGAGATGAGTAGGAACTCAGTTTTCAGAGCATTTAGTTTGAGGTGATTATCGGCCAGCCAAGATTGGGTGTTAATAAGCGTGGAATTCAGATGTTTGATATCTTCCGGGGATTGTAACTTTAGATAGAGTTGTGTGTCATCGGCGTACATATGGAATTGAACATTGGATGCTTGAAGCAAGGTGGTGAGCGGTTCCATAACGAGGTTGAACAGTGTAGGGGAGAGGGTGGATCCTTGTGGAACACCTAGATCTGCAGGTACAGGTGTAGATAGCACATTGTCGATCTTGAACCTCTGAGACCGGTTGTGAAGGAAGGACGAAAACCACTTGAGAACAGTTCCCGATAGCCCCATTCTAGTACTTAGCAGCTCCAGCAAGTTCTCATGTTTGACCGTGTCAAATGCAGACGAGAGGTCAAGAAGGATGAGGAGGCAGGACTCATTGCGATCCAGAATTTGGAGGGCGTCATCAATTATGTGTGTCATAGCTGTTTCAGTGCTATGTTTCGCTCTGAAGCCTGATTGATGAGGGTTGAGGAGGTCAAATTGATCAATGTGTTTTGTTAGTTGGAGTTGGACACATTTCTCCAGCAGTTTGGCCAGGGTGGGGATATTGGTGATGGGCCGATAGTTGTTTAGGTCAGACGGATCAGCTGTAGGTTTCTTGAGTATAGGCGTGACTTGCCCCACCTTAAGGGAGTCTGGAATGTGGCCTTGTTGCAAAGAGCTGTTGATGATCTTGGTCCAGAGAGGGAGGAGCAAGGGGATAAAGTCTTTTACAGCATTAGCAGGTAGAGGGTCTGTGAGGTGATTAGAGGGCTTCAAGGTGCAGAGCAGTTTGTGTATTGCTTCTTCTGAATAGGTATCGAAGTACTGCCAGGATGCCTTGTTTTTAGGTTGAGTGTCTGCCATTCTGGTGTGGTTGGGGTATCGACTTACATCCATGATGAGGTCATTTCTTATGTTGTCAGTCTTTAGTTTAAAGAAAGCAGAGAAGGCTTCACAGTGTGGGGTGTCATTTGTTGAGCTGTTTGATTGTGTGGGTTGTGCCTTTGTTTGGGTCTTGATTAGCTCGAACAGCTTTCTTGGCCTGTTCTTCGCTTGGTCCAACTGGCGGCTGAAGAAGTCCGACTTTGTGCGCTTTATTTTCCTAAAATAGGCATTTCTCTTGTTCTTAAGCTTTTTGAGGTGCAGTGCTGAAGGGTCCGATCTCCAGGTGCGCTCTGCCATTCGCATATTACGCCTTTCGTCATTGAGTCTGTCATCATACCAGGGGTTAGAAATTTTGGTGGAGACTCTCTTCAGTTGCAGAGGGGCGACTTCATTGACTATTGTATTCATAGAGTCAAGGTAGTGGTCAGTCAGTGATTGAACATCTGAGGCACCTGAAGGGGGAAGTAGGAGGTTGCCGATGTGGGGAGGTAGGGTGGAGGGGTTAAGATTCTTCAAATCCCTTTTCCATGTTTTGGATTTGATTGGTTGAGTAGGGTTAGGTTTAACTTTTTCGTTGATAAAGAAGGTGATAATGTGGTGATCTGACCAATCGCAGGGTAGAATCGCCTCCAGTTGAATAGCGTGCTCTTTGGCAATGATGAGATCGAGTATCGCGCCTTTGTCGTGTGTTGGTTTATCGCATAGTTGGGTGAGGTCAAGCGCATTGAGGAAAGTTTTGAGACTATTCACCACGGTGTCTTTCTGATCGTTCCAGTGGAGATTGAAGTCACCCAGGTAGACTTGAGTGGTCTGCCGACCGGCATTGGAAGTGATCAGGTCCATGAATTGTTGGGTGAATATGAGATTGTCACCAGGCGGGTGATAGATGAGATGTAAAGCACAGACTTGTTTGCCCTCACTGGTGATGTCGAGGCAGAGGAGTTCACAGGAGGAAAGGGAGGGGGAGGTGACTTGAGTAACGGAGAGGTTGCTCCTAAAAATGCATGCAATTCCCCCGCCCGGGGATAGTAGGCCATTGCTGGTGTCGTCGGGGGCGAGGGTATGTAGGGAGGGTGCGTCGTTTGTAGGGTAGTGGGATGGTGGGAGGTAGACTGGGCTGTGAGGAGAGAAGGTCTTTGATTGCGTGGACGTCTTTTTTGATTTGTAGGATTTCCTCTTTGACTTGTTGGAGGGTGGATAAAGTCAGGTCAGGAGGGTCATTGGGGAAGGTGGTGGTGGAGAGAGCCGTTGGTGAGTGGTGGAGTAGTGAGCTGGAGAGCAGGCCGGGTGATTGGAATCTCATCTACCCAGGGGAAGGGTTCATCACCTGCCTCGCTTTCCCTTGTGCATTTCCTGGGCTACACAACCCACCTTCCATATCTGCTTAACAGCTCAGAACATGAAAAATCGACCCCCTTTTCTCCTCCTCCACTTACACCTCAAAATGTTTACGTTTATCTTACCCTTTGGCCACTTGATGGCATCCCAAGAAGTTACACTAGATCACCTGTGAGCCAGATCACAGGTCATTACGCTTTCTTCTAAGCAAAAACTGAAGACAGCAGCATAAAGCACAGATAGCAGACACAACAAGAATACAAACTTGCAAAGCATGATAGGCAAATAGCCTGACTTGTACAGATATCCTTAAATAACTTGTATATTCTCACCACCAAAATGACACTGTTTGAGCCTAAGACATTTACCCCTCAATCCCCACTTTGGATCCCATGTAAGGAAAGCCAAACGTTTCCTGCCCATGCGTCCACTGTTGTTGTAGTTGATTATTTCTCCAATCCGGCCTACCCAGTGATTAATAGTCACACTTGTTGCACTGTATCAGAGTGTTTACACATGCACTGCGCATGTATGGGAGGACTAATGGGCTGGATGGTATGGCATGGGGTAAACAAGGCAACACACACTGCATACAGAGACTGCTTCAGGAGCGTAGCACTTTCAAGAGTACAACTACAACTCGCCAGAAAGTAGTCGCCGTTTCAGAAGTACAGCAGTCTGTCTATCAGTCGACCCACACGCAGCTCATTCCCTATACTGCTTTGGTATATGTGCGGCGAACCTGAAGGATGTGAAACCCAAATACTCCGAAGTCATCTGGAGCAAGATCTGCAAAATGAGACCACTGACCAATGAAAATTAAAGAAATGAATGACTGTGAAGCCAACCAATGGTAAGTAATGGGCGCGCTAAAAGCTCCTTTTTAGAGTTTTTTAAAATTTGTTTATTAGAAACAATAGAGCAGAGTAAGCACCAACGCATATGTGGTGTCTCAGGAAGGACCAAAAAAAGTATTGGTCTGTCTTCAGAACAAGGCAGGAATGTTCCCGCTCAAGCATCTATACTCTGAAACTTACTTCCCTTAGTATTATACCAATTTGCAAGCTTGTAGCCTTCTAATTAAACTTTGACGTCTGTGACTTTAATGTAGTCTTATCAAGCAGGCCCTGCATCTAAAGACTTTCGACAATGATCGTGAATGTTATATGTGCAATTAGTCACTTTGCAACCTACTCAGAGAACTCAGAGAGTAGTGGAATCCTTAATATTAGGATTAGCATGAATACAGGCATAAGAAGGTTAGATAAACGAATGCATTGATATCGATATGTGTATGTATAACATGTGCAAAGCCAGCATGCTGTTGCAAATTTGAGTTCAATGTGAAAACAATCTGTAAAAAACCTTGACTCTGACTACCATTGTCTCACCCTTAGATTATAGTTCACACAAAAATTACCTTTAGTTCCTTTTAATTCCAGTCATACTCCATTTCTATATATTTTGGAACCGTGTTCATTTACTATTCTGAGTCCAGGTGTAGGTCAACATTTTTATAATGAGATAATTATCTAACTTGAGTTACTGGTTCTCTGCTTTGGAGTTTGGTTTTTTCACTAATGTTGTATTTGCCTTCTGCTTTCATATATTATCTAAAATTTGGTTAGATTTCTTAGACCATAGGCAAGACAACCAGTTGTAATGTGTGCATCCTAAAGCTGAATTACTGGCCATCAAACCGCCATAGAGGCCAATTTAATCTTGAAAATAGAAAGGGATTGCCCCACTGTGTCTAGACGTATGGGTCTTATAGAAGAATGGCCTACATATATTAACCTATTACAATTAAACCTTCCTGCCAATCCTGATTTGGTAATAAAGCAGATAGGGAACATTCCATATCTGTGCTTACAACATAGACCCTGCCATCCTCCGCATTTGTTCTGGGAAGTGTGGCCACTTAGGAAACCGCATGGTGATAATGGATTTGAGGGTACAGAAACTAAATGTGAGGAATGAGGGAACTTATAAATGGCCGGCATTGTGGTCAAGGAACGTGATCTTTTGAAATACTTTTGGTGTGTGAGAGAAATCTTACTGCTAGCTATCGGTCGGTGAATACCGCAGATTTATTGGGCCGTTTCTCCCACTTTCTTTGGGAGACGGTTGTGCAAGTGCTGCCACCAGCCCTGGTGGAGGCCCAGGCTGTGCTCTCCCAAGCTGTCAAGGATGGGAGAGATGCAGCAAATTTCACTACTCTGTCGCTTAGATATGATGGATTTGCTGGGCTGATCGATTTTAACAGTGGCTTTAAGACGCCCGTCTGGCGTAGAACACATGGCTTCTCGGGCAAAGTCCAGGTCAATTTGATGGACATGCCCTGTGATGATACCCGTGTTTTGGACAAAAAGGCTGTTTTAGCCCTGGTCTGGTTCAAGGATTCTCGAGTGAAGGCCCGATTCTTGGGCCTCTCCTCTACTCCTTTGAGCTAGTATTCCTTATGTGGCAACAGAAGGCGTTTCCAGCCGCGTCGGTCCTATCCCAGCCATCGTCCTGCACAGACTGCCCAAGCCGTGCAAGGACGTGCACGCGGTGCATTCTGATCCAGGAATGGAGGCCAGATGTCAGTCACTCTGCCCTCGGCAGCTGCAGCCACCAAGCACTCCTAATCTGAGTCTACCAGACCACACTACCAATTGGCGGGAGAATTTGTTACCATTTCCCATACTGGAGATCCACAACATCAGACAAGTGGGTCTAGCAGATCATTCAGGAGCGCCATTTTCTGCCTTTCCTATCTTTTCCTCCTCCCATTCTCTCAAATCAGGAACGGCTGACGGAGGAACATTTGAAATTGCTCCAGGAGGAAGTTACAGCTCTCTTAGCCAAAGGAGCTATAGAAAGGATTCCGGTTTCAGAAGTAGGCAGTGGTGGTTATTCCTGCTACTTTCTGATTCTGAAGAAAAACAAAGGATTACTTCCTATTTTGGACAGTCAATCTCTTCCTCAAGAAGGAGTAGATCAAGATGCTCTCTTTAGGTCAGGTTTTGTGTGCCCTAGACTAAGAAGACTGGAAGTTGGCATTGGACCTGCAGGATGCGTATTTTCACATCCCCATCCTGCCGAGCCACAGGCTTTACTTGCGATTCAAGGTAGGCAGCGAGCACTTTCAGTTTACCGTGCTCCCCTACGGCCTTACAGTGCCCCTCGGGTGTTCACCAGGATGATGGTGGTGGTCGCAGCTCATATGCTCTGGTTAGGGGTGTCAGTGTTCCCTTACCTCGACGACTGGCTGTTGAAGATGTCCTTGTCTCAAGTATTCGTCTCCCATTTCCGACTATGGCGTACCTCCTGCATTCGCTGGGGTTCTCTATAGACATGCCGTAGTGACACCTGACTCCTTCTCAGGCGCTCCCTTTCATATGAACAGTTCTGGACACAGTGCTGTTTTGGGCCTATCCTCCCGAGCAGCAAGTCCAGGATATTCAGTTTATGATTCTGATGTTTCGGCCTCTATCCTGGATTTTGGTGAGCCTGACTCGGAGGCTGTTGGGCCTCCTGGCTTCTTGCATCCTGTTGGTAAAGCATGCCAGGTGGTGTATTCGGGCTCTGCAGTGGGACCTGAAGTTCTAGTGGGCACTGCATTGAGGAAGTCTTACCGACATGGTCCAGAACGCGGAAGGAACTGTGAGATCTGCAGTGATAGCTTACGTACCGCGATTGGGTAATCTGCAAACCCCTCCCCCTTCCCAACCAGAATTCACAGTGGTAACAGATGCGTCACTTCTGAAATGGACGGCGATCTGGGAGAGTTGGAGTTCAGGGGACACTGGTCTACAGCAGAGTCAGAGCTCCACATAAATCTGTTGGAGCGCCGAGCGATTTTATTGGCATTGAAAGCATTTCTTCTCTCTGTCAAGGAAAAGCTAGTGCAGGTGTTCACGGACAACACCACCGCCATGTGGTACAAACAGCAGGGTGGGGTGAGGTCGTGGACCCATTGTCGAGAGGCCCTGCTTCTCTGTGCAAGATTTCTTTTAACAGTAGGGAGACCCTTGGTTGGATTTGTCCGCCTCCACAGAGAACGCCCAGTGTCTGCACTACTTCTTGCTGGAGTTTCCAAGATGGCTATTGCCCGGTGATGCCTTTCTTCACAAGTGGAGTTCCGGCCTGCTAAACGCCTTCCCGCCCATACCGCTTCTGCCTAGGATTCTGAAGAAGTTCAGGAGCGACAGGGCCATAGTCATTCTTCTGGCTCTGGACTGGGTGAGGAGAGTCTGTTATTCCAGAGCTTCTGAAGATGAGCATTGATCCTCCGGACAAGTTGCCCATTCGGGTGGATCTTCTGTCGCAGCAGCAGAGCAGGGTTCTTCACCCAAACCTGCCAACTCTGCTCCTCCATGCATGGAGATTGAGCGCCTGCAGTTGATGGCTTTTGACCTTCCTCCTGAGGTTTGTAAAGTTATTCGGGTGGCCAGGCGGCCCTCCACTAAGACGGTATACGCCTGCCGTTGGCAGAAATTTGTATTATAGTGTACACAAGTCTATTGACCCCCTTTCTGCTTCTTTTTCTACTGTCCTTCTATTCATTCTAACCCTTGCCCAACAGGCCTTTGCTTTGCGAACTCTCTGGGGTTATCTCTCTGCTCCATCTGCCTTTTTGCGGCTGCCAGACCAACGCTCTCTTCAAGTCTCCTATTGTACATAGATTTTTAAGATGGCTGGCTACAGTGGGACTTTAATTTCTTCCTCACCTACCTGATGTGTGCCCTGTCGTAGCCTCTACACAATTGTCCCCTCCGCTGTTGACCATCAAAACAAGCCTTCTTAGTGGCGATTTCATCAGCTCGGAGGGTGAGTGAGTTTCAGGCGTTATCTTGCTCGCCTCCCTAGCTAATGTCCTTTCCGGACAAAGAGGTGCCGCGCACCTGGGCTTCTTGGTTGCCAATAGTTGTGACCTCATTCCATCTGGGTCAATCCATTACATTGCTAAGCTTCTTTGCTCCCTCGCATCCCTTTTTGGAAGAGGAGCTGTAATGTAGTTCCTATACCCCTTATAGGCTCTGCGCATTGGAATAATAAACACTATAGTTTTGACATAGGACTGAAGTCAGTATGTCTCTATCGAGTACATAAAACTTAATTACTTGTGTGTGCTAGCTAGCTCAGAGGTCACTAGAAACTTCTCGAACGAACAAGAAGGGATTAGTCTCTGACAACCACATAAACATGACAACTTTGTTTCCCTTTAAAGTCGGAACAGTTCTCAAAATCATGGAAACAATAGATAACCATTTCACTCAGTCAATCGTGCATGCTACGTTTTTACAGAGTTGAGGTAAATAGGTAGACGGGCGTTTCAATAAAAAGGGTTTATTGAACAGTCTTATTTCTCGTGCAAGAGATATGAACTGCTACAATCGTAAGACACAATGTGAAGTATAATACGTACAGCGTTAGCAGGAAGATAAAATAATACTGCAATAGCATGAGTTGTAGCTCTGACATGTATTCATAAAAAACATGCACAAATAACACATGCTAAAATGTGTACACATCTGGTGCTTCTAAATAGTTCTACCCCAGTGTACCTAACCCAAGTGTAGTACAGGGTAAGAAGTTGGTGCTGTTTTTCTATAGTCTAGTTTAGCTATCGTTCGTATTTGCCAGAAGTCCCTCTAGGTTCTAGTCTGCTCCATACCTTTAGAATGAACGAGGTTGGAATCTCTTGCGGGTCTCGATCTCTAACACCCTGCAAAGGGAGTCAGAATCACTGGATCTGGATTCTCTGCGGGGAGAATGAGAGCATCTGGTCCGTGCGTCAGGCGTAGACCCGAATTCCTTCCGAACTTGCTGTGTCGAGCAGTGCAGCCGAGCCGTGGTTTGCCATTGTAAGTGCAGGTATATTTATACCTTGAAAATATATAGGATTGACAGTATTGACGTAAATGTCGGGCAGAGGAACGTCCTGAATAAACCCCTAAGGAATAAGTGTTCATGCATAATAAATGAGTTCTTGGAGATATCAATAATCCAAGCAGGGAATGTCCCATGGCTTAAGGGACTGGTTTCTTAGAAATCGTTGTGATGTGGGATGGACGGATGTAGGTGACCATGCCTGTATTTGGTTTGCATGGCTGATGCCTAAATACGGACTGGAATCCTATGCCTAAATAAGGGCAATGAAAGTTGTGCCTATATAAGGGCATGATTCGGGAAACCTATATACGTGTATCTAAATTGAAACACTGACTGGACCCAAATAGAGTATTGTCGTTCTACCTTGACCACTCAAAGAATTCCGCTGGATGACCAACTTTAGGGGGTACATGGGAGCAAAGAGCAGAAACGGACTATTTCTCGCTGGGTCCAGATCTGCTATTCCCTGGAAAAGAAGCAACCCCCTTAGGGTTTAAGGGCACATTTCACTAGGGAGAAAGGCCTGCGACTTCGGCCTTGGCTTGGGATGTCCCAATCCAAAACATCTGGGCGGCAACATTTATTTTATTTTTATTTATTTAAGTATTTATATAGCGCACTGCTATCCGAGGGCGTCTAGGCGCTTAAAGAATCGGTACACAGTGTACACTAGATGTCATATTTCCAGTCCTTGCGCAGGCTTACAGATTAGATAGCCATGTCTTTAGTCCCTTCCTAAAAGACAGCAACTCAGAAGCATTCCTCAAATGAAATGGTGTCATTGCACACGTTTTCAAAACACTTCCTGGATGGTCAGGTCCGCAGAGATGGCCACTTGCCTGCTCGGTCCTGCAAGACTTTCTAGTTTAAGGTATTGGTCCACAGCCCACCTCCGGGATATTATTGCTTGGGTATCTAATTTAAAGGTAAGGAATCTGCAGCTAGAAGTCTCTATGAAATAAACAAGTTACTTACATTCGGTAATGCATTAACTGGTATAGACTATCTAGCTGCAGATTCTTACAGCCCCACCTATGCCTCTTCGCTTTGCTGACTAATATTGTAGGGCTAGGGTTGCTCCTCTCTTCAGGGCCCTAGTTCTGCACACAACTGTGTCAGTTGCTTCATGGCTCTGTGCTTCTTGCGTTGAATAAAACTGATGTCCGCTTGTCTGGGCGGACATAGCTGCAAGAGCAATATGCTCCAATAGTGTCTGTGCTATTCACAGACCTCGTTAGTGCAGTGAAGCCATTTTGAGTGCATGCGCGGGAGTTTGTCAACACAAACTCCACAGCTCCATAATGGCTTTACTGAATCTTGGGTAGTTTGGTATCAACTTTCTATAGCGCATTAAACCCACTCTGATGCCAGTGGTGGATTTAATGAAAAATACACACAGAGGGCATCTTGGAGATACCACCTGAAAAACTACCAACTCTGGTGGGGTTTCTGACTGGCTCCCAGCCATCTGCAACACCAGACAATATTTCTGGGCCCCTGGGTAGAGAGCCCTCTGCTCTCTCGGTCTGTAAATAAAGCACATCCTGGGCAGGGGCCTTGAAGAGGGAACTACGAAGGCCTGGCTAGTTCCTACCAAACCAGCCTTCACTGTCTGCTGGAAAGTAACATTGTTTGAAATGTATAACTTGTCTGCTGCTAAGTAATTCTTGGTTCTAGAAATAAAAATAACAAAATAATCATTTCTTGCCTGAGTGTATACTACAAATGCTTAACACTGCCCTCTGAGAAGCCTCACTGCTCAACCACACCAGCGCAAAAGAGGGTAAGGTATTATATACTTTAGCCTCTGCTATACCACTGGGGTTCAACTGTACTTTGTGCACACTATACTTTACTTTGGTATAGCATATACAGAGCAAGATTCCTGCACTAGGTGACTAACTCCCTGGTTAGGTCTCTCAATGCCACAGCAGACAAATTGAGCAGGCATTGTTTGGTGGCACACACTTCTCTCATTATCTCTGGATGTCTCATGGCATTTTTTACCAGTGGGGCGAACCCTGACTGCATCTTTGCGGACCGTCGGAGAACGATTAGCACCAAGACTACTGCATGCTTGAGGTTTACCCCAAGTAGGTCATCAGGAGACTTATCTCTCCTACAATGGACCACAGGCCTACTGTAGGCATTTCCACCATTGCCTTCTCTACTTTGAGTTCTGAAGAAAGCCGGGACAGACTAGGCCCAAGCGCTCTCGATAGGTATGGATTGGGCAGTAGAGTGTGGTGCCCATAACTCTTGAGCTGAGCTTTTGCCCTCCAATCCAGCTGCCCTATCGGCAACAGGGCACAGTTGTCTACACCTCCATATATTGAAATTGAATGGCAACAACTGAACAGTTTTGATTCTTCATCAGAAGTAGTAGATGTGATCCGAGTAGTCGGGCACTCCTCGTCAAGATCCCTTTGTGGCCTGATGAACTTGGACGCCCAGCATACCAAATAATCAAACATCATTCGTTTTTCATTATTGGACTACGTTAAGGGTTATATTTCAGCCTGTTCTGTTACTTTTTTTCTGTTTACCCAAAAAGCTGTAGCTGTCGGCTGAAAGGATAGATGCAAATGCTTTCCTTGGCACTCTTAATCATGCCTCACTTGGACCTTAATTTGGTCCTCAAGATTCTCATGAGCATGTTGTTCGAGCCCATACACAGCCATCCCTTAAGGTGTTTGATCATCAGGACAGTTATTCATTCCTGTCCCTTCCACGCGCCTTGTCAGCGAACTGTAGGTGCTGTCAGTGCATCCACTGTACACCACCAACTTTTTCGTAACAAATTGGTGTTGAGAACCCAGACTGCTTTTCAGCTTAGTGTTTTTTCTTTCACATGGAACAATCCCATCCTACCAGACTCAATTGTCTTGACCCCATAAACTGTTAGTTTCTACATAGATCACATGTAAGAGCAGTGTGTTTATGATCAGTATTTTCTGGGGTTTGCCAGTGCAAGTAAAGGAAAGGCACCACGAAATAGGCCTCTGCCGAGGCTGGTGAAGACATGCAATTCCCAGGCCAAGAAGGAGCAAGTTAAGACCTTTATCAGGCACTTCAGCCTTGCCAGCCAGGTACAAAGAGAGTCCTTGTGCCTGCTTGGTCCTGCAGGATTTTTCATCTTGAGTCCACTCCTCCTTTTGTTCAGTACTGCTTAGAAATCTGTTCTAAAGGTGAGGAAACTGCAGTTAAAAGTATCCAACAGAAGAGCAAGTTAGTTATCTTTGGTAACACTCATATTAGTATATACTCGCCAACCGTAGATTCATCACACCATGAGCCAAGTTAGTTTTTCAGTAGACTAGAACTCATTTTGTCACAGCTGATCCACCTCTGAGGGCACAGAAGTGAATAATATGGAAGCTGACACTATTGTGCATGCTCTAAAGCAGTTCAGCTCCAGTGTGACACCTGGAAGTATTCTAAAGGTGAGTCATCTATGGCTAAAAAAGAGCATCCACCAGAAACGGCGTTACCGAAGGCACATAACTTGTTAATTTGGTGAATTGCAAATTCTTCTTAATCTATGAATTGAGGTGTAGGATACCAAATAATTTTGAGGAATATTGAGCTACTGGTTTTCATTAGTAACGAACCCTCAGCGACTTGGGTTTTATGAAGGTAAAAGTGCTTGTTGTCTATTACTGCCATTTATTTCACTTAGTGTTTCTCTTGAGTGTTGTGCTCTGTTTCTCCTGCTGCCTTACTTGGAGTTGCAAGAGAACAGCTAAATCTAGAAGAGTGATTGAGGTGTTTTTTCTCCACCAGAGTGAAGAAAAGAATCGTCAGATACAGGAACGCCTGGAACTGGCAGAGCAAAAACTGCAACAGACTTTAAGGAAAGCAGAGACTCTGCCAGAGGTAGAGGCAGAGCTGGCACAGCGAGTGGCTGCCCTTTCAAAGGTATGTTTAAATGCACGGTTAGTTAGAAAACCTTGCCGAACTCATTGTCTATGCAAACAGTATTTTCCTTTTTTATTACCCTGGTCTTGTAATTTGGTGCCAGTATTTGTCTGATTAGGACTCTGTATATGTGTGCTTTAACCTCAGTCTTCATCCCTTCATGTTGGTTGTGTTGATTAGCCATGTTCTATATTGTGATTTTAAATGGTCACAAATGTGCATCAAATGTGTCCTGCTTCACGTCTTGTGAACTGCCTGTTCATATTAATATATAATCACTTGTCTTAACAGAAATGGAAAAAAAAATAGGTGCTTTTCTGTCTTTCTTGTGTAAATGTCAATACAGCTTAATATTCATTTCTCTTCCCTACTATGAGCTCAGAGGCATGATAGTAACTGGGACTTACTGCTGCTGTATTTGTTTATTCCAAGACAAAGTTTGAAACTAGTAGCCCATGGCAGGTTTTCCAATAAACCTAATCCATGTAGCTGTAATAAACTCATTTGCTATTTGAAGCAGAGTTATTTACTGAATCTTGAACCTGTTTCTAAAGTCTTAGTTACAGTTCTTTCTCTCATTTTTCCTACCCCTTTCTGACTGTGTAGTATGATTCTTTTATCTTCTGCTGCTAAGGAGGCTAAACAGTTGGGACATACTTCCATGCTTAGGAAGGTAGAACTTGCTCTTTCGTCGCTGTAACTGCTTGGCTTCTCATTGCTTTTTACTGATGGCTAACTAAGGAAAGTAGGCAAACCATGAACTCATTCATTAGCATAATGACACGCCATTTAATTCTAAACTGCCCTCTGCACTACACCTTGTAAGTGGGCTCTGCATTGCATATAATAAGCACCTGCCCTTCACTCCAGAGCATGCTCTCTGCTTGTTGCTTTCTCATCCGTTTTCATTGTATTTTTGTTGAACATTACAAAACGGTAAGCTTTTGTAGCCCATAGATGTGCAATGAAAAATCATCGCTATGTGTGTGTCATTATGATTACTGTGTATAAACACTAAGGTGCCCTTTGTTTATTTATTCAGTATTCGATACTGACAATAGGGAGATGGTGATGTCATTAAGATGTTGGTAAGGAACCAAATCCTGACCCATAGTACATCGCACTGTTTCCAGCCTGTCTTCTGACAAAATGCCCAATTTAAACAAAGTGGTAACAAAGTGGTTATCGTTCTCCGCTTCGAATGACTGGTTTCCTTTTTTTTCTCTTTTAAACCACACATCACAACAGTGCCAATTTTTGCAAACATCCATGAGCAAAATAAGTTTAGTCCCAAAAGAGTGAGTGTGCCCTCTGGCATGCCAGTAGACACTAAGCAAGTTCAAAATCTCTCAGAGAAGGTATCCGATTTGATAGTGATGGATTTTAATGCATGTCTTTGAATTGTCAGGCAGAAGAAAGGCACGGTAACATTGAAGAAAGGTTACGACAGATGGAAGCTCAACTGGAAGAAAAGAATCAGGAATTGCAAAGGGTATGTGGATTTAACCCAATATATACTATTTTGTCCTATTATAATAATTTTCTGAAGCACAAATGTTTCACAGACCAATTGTTACTTGTATGTTATAAGCTATTCAACAGAAATTCTGGCAAATCAATTTGTTTCAGATCAGTTTGTAAAGATTTGGATGGGTCACTGTCCAGGCATTCAGACAGGCTCTTATTTATATTGTTTTAAAGAGCATACCAATGATCTTGTTTTAATAATTCCGTATCCCATTTCTGATGCTATTTAAGTTGTAACAATCTTGAACCTATTTTTTCCAAACGTACAGTCAACACTACCGGTGAATCATAAGTCACTATGCATTCTTCACTTTCCAGACTTGGATCTTGGTATTTTGCTAGGAGTTGATTATTCACTTGTTTTCCACATAACACTTCAGAGCACTCTTCTGCCATTGTACTCCAAAGATGGAATGCTCACACTGGCTGTGCCATTGTATACAGCAGTGAATAAATAGGAAAATCACCTACCCTTGATCGAAACAAATTGGCTCTAGTTTAGACACTGCTGGATCATCAGATAGAAATTAAAGAGCATGGATTTCAGCACACAGCCTTGAAGTCCCCGCCTCACTTCATGCACTGGTGTCGGCCTCCCTCTTTCTACTCATCTAATTCCCTGTCTGTCATGCCCTCGCTCCATTGGCCCATCACTCACTCAAATTTATGCAGACACCCTCTTTCTTAGTAAACTAGTTCCTCAGCCCTCTTGCCCAAATTCCCAGCATGGGGCTAGTTTTGCCATCAATACTTAACCTTGCTCCGGGAATGAGCTAAAGACATGCTTTGTTGCTTAATAATAATAACAGCAGGGAGACGGCGGAACGGCAGAAAGTGAAGGCAGTGCTCCGGGCGCCAAGGCGGTAAGTGAGTGGGAGCGGAGCAGCGCAAGAGCAGTGGAGCATCCAGAAATCGAGGCCCCGGCGGGAGAGGCCTGCAGAGCCTGTGAGGCCGGGACACAATACAACGGGCCCCGTGCATTGCCCCCCTTGCTCCCGCTGAAGTCCCGGAGCGTGGGGAGTGCACCTTAACATTGGACTCCAGTAGGGAGAGCGTTGTGGTGCCCCTCACCCCCTCCGAACACACAAGTGTAGAGACCAAGATGAAAACAGCGCCAGGGGGGCATCGCAGGGCTGCCACCCGTTGGGACACACAGAGGTCTCTTGGACAAGTCAAGGCTCTCCTGAAAGTAGAAGGGCTCATGGCGACCTGCTGCTGGAAACACAAACACGCCAAGGAAGGAGGGGGGTAGCTTTGGCCCCCCTGCCTATAGCAGGAGTTTACCCACGATACCCCTCAAAAGTGATATACCTCGTGACCCTGCGAGCGTACAGGACAAGGTGCAGGCGGAAGCTGAAGATAACAGAAGCAGCCCTCCACCACAACAAGATCTCACGCTCCATGATCTAATGGCAGCCGTTACGGGAATACGTACCTCCCTATAAGCCCAAATTGACTCCGTAAACGTGGAAATGTCCTTACTCCGTGATCATTTCCGCCAAATGGATGACAAAGTCAACGATCTTGTGGTCACAACGGCTGCGCTACAGACTGATACATCCTAACTCCAAAAACAAGTAAGCGAGCTGTAAGATCAGCAGGCGATGATGACAAAACAGCTGGACAACTATAAAGGGACTGCAAAGAGAAACAACATACGCATCCTAGGTGTGCCGGAACGCGCGGAGGGGCCTATGATGGATCTCTACGTGGAAGAGTTAATTCTTGATCACCTGCAGTCTAAAAGGCTTTCAAGCTATTTCTCTATTGAAAGAGCACACCGGGTCCCCAGAGGGCGCCCTAGGCTAGGTGCACCACCACGTCCACTTATCGCTCGAGTCTTCAACTATAGAGACCAGGAAGTAATATTGCAGATGGCACAAGCTAATCCACTGCTCAAATTGGACAACAATGTGGTCACGTTCTTCCCCGACTTCACAGGAAAGATCCAGGCCAAATGACGTAGCTTTCTGGCCGTGAAAAAAGAGCTTTGTGAGCGGGAAGTGAAATCTGCCATGCTCTTTCCAGCGAAACTGCGCTTTGAATCAGAGAGGAAGCTGTGGTTCTTTTCCTCACCGGAAGACGCTTGGGACTAGTTTGAAGGCTGGCGCAGAGAGGATGGCCCGCGCAGGGGACGAACAGGTGGACTCCGACCAAACAACTCCGATCGGGAGAAAGCACAAGCAGAAGCCCACTCCCAGGTGGACATGAGAGAGACGGCGCTCCGAGGGTCATACTGATCCACGAATTGGGGCAGACACGTACTGTTCTCAGATGAGTGGCCTATTGGTGTTGGAGAAAGGGGGGGGGACCATTGAATGTTGCTCATGACTGGAGCGCTACTGTAAGCCAAGAGATATACTAAATACTCTTGCATGTGTATGACAAGCACTGCGGAGTGGAGGGGTGACATGAGGGACGCCGGAGGGCAGACCTTGGTCACTGTATTGAGTAACACGGTGGATTCAGACTAATGCGATGGACTGAGAGCTGCCAGCCTGCACCTACAAACATTCGGGCGGGGGGGGAAGAGGCACTCTGCCTAGTTGGGGTGTGGGTAGTTTTAAATCCACTGGCAGGAGGGCAGGGAGGGGTGGCAGTTTGGGAGGAGGGGTTTGGGGAGTTATGATTGTTTGAATATGCAATCCACAAATCCAGTGCTGTTGTATTGCATTCCTGAAGGCGTGGACGGATGCTGTCACTGGCTCTGATGATTATGGAAAAAGGAAGACTTATTGCGCAGCTTGAAGAAGTTTGGGATTGATAACCAAAAGGAAAAGAAATAAAGGCGAATAATCCTAGATAAATATCAGATGGTTGGGAGAATGCAAGTACAACGGAAGGAACTCTGATAAAAGAGCGAACAACCAGAGAATTAAAAAGAATAAAAATTCACACCGAAGCTATACCTCACTCAAGAAGTAAAAAGCTAGTGCAAGAATAGGCTGAAGTATAAACAGGATTTCTAGTTGGATAAAAACAAAAGTGTCACACACAGTAGATAATATTCCTGGGTTAGAGATCTCTATGCAACCTCTCTGACGGGTGGTTGTCAACAACATTTATTCCACCGAAACGCGTTGACCAAGTCTATTGAATCCTACGGAACTATGTGAACTATAGATAAATAACGGAAACGTGTCAACTCGTTCAGATATAGTGTATTGTGTGAATAGTATGTATGTAGTATGCAGGTATGAGATTGTTTGCATGTTTTATTTACCCAGGTATGAATGTTAATTGTTAGATGTCTTATGTGTAAATAATTGTGTAAAATTGTAAATTCTGTAAAGAAAGAATATTTTAAAAAAAAATTGTTCTTTGAAAAAGAAAATAGTATCAAAGAAAAAAGAAAAAAGAGAAAAATAATTTATAAGAATGATAAAGATGAATAAATAAAATGAAATAAAAGTAAAAGGAAACAATTGTTTTTTTTTTTGGTAATTTGGAGTGCCCTAGATGGAATCTATGTTATAGATCGTTAGAATAAAGGGCTCGTGTAGGAGAGTTTCTTAGGTCTGTTTGTTGTATTGCATTCCTACCACTGAAAGCAACCTTACAGGGAAGTTAGACGTAACTTGTGTTGCTATATACAAAAGAAGGGGGTTCCCCGTGGGATCCTTAGTGATATAGGCAGGCCATAGGGGGGAAAGAAACCATAATTAGAACAGACGAGAACACCCTGCCTAGGGATATAATGGCCCTTACTAGAGGGTCCAAATGATATATGAACTGGGGTGATTAAACCAGAGGCTAACACAGTACACAGCAAACAACATGGTCAATTCAAGCAGGCTCCACCAAAGATATATTAGGAAAATATATGTTTTTATTTTTCTTGTAATTGATATCACACAACAATTTTTTTAAAGGATGAGAGATAAATTATCCTTAGATTTCACATGATATATTTTAGAGCATAAAAAAAGAACAGATCCTGATCTGATAATAAAGTGCAAATAAGGAATTAATATCACTACATTAAGACCTACCCAGTAGCAACCACACTAGCAGGATCCAGAGTGAGGGTCATCCCATCTGACAGGAAACGGGGTATCGCGGTGCACACTGATGGTCCCGGTATGTATATTGCACAACCTTGTGGACAACTTTATCAAAGAGATCTAGGACACGTCACCATAATGTGGTTGTATTACTTCCTTTTTCATACAGAAACGGTGATGTATACCCGAGTGCCGAGCAAAACTACCTGATACACAGAGTATTTATATCAACCCACTTTTTGATTAAGAATCGTGTTGAAAAGTATATATCATTTGGACCCTCTAGTAAGGGCCATTATATCCCTAGGCAGGGTGTTCTCGTCTGTTCTAATTATGGTAACTTGTGTTGCTGTCTGTGTGCTTCTGTTCAGGCCAATATGTGCATGGGGGGTCACACCTCCGTATTGTAAATACCATGCTATGGAGAGTTACGAGGGACTCCGGTCCAGGGGCACTGCCATCAGATGACTGGGGCTAGTATGGAAATGTCACCCTCCGTGTTGACCTGGAATGTGAATGGCATGGGAGTCAAAATCAAACTGGGAATAGTGCAGCAACACTTGAAACGGCAGCCCACGACCTGGTGTTATTGCAAGAGATGCACATGGTGGGCAATAAATATAAGGCCCTTGCACGTTGGGGTTACAAATTACTGGTACATGCTGACTACACCTCTGAATCACGTGGGACGGGAATCCTGGTAAAAAAGAACCGTGCACTTACAGCGACGCGCACATGGGCAGACCCCCGGGCAGGTTTGCGGTCCTGGAGGCGCAATGGAAAGGAAGGGCGATTAATGTGGTTTTGGTGTACCTCCCGCCGGCACTGTGTTGGGGGGGGGGAGGGGGGGGGCCGCTGGTTGACCTGGGGAGGATACTAGCTGACCTTCCCATAGGCACCTTGATACTGTGGGGGGGACTTTAATTTGACCATGGATGATCGGAGGGATAGATCTCCCCAGCGACCACAATCCCGACCCCACACACACACGGAGGAATTCACTTCAGCCACTGGTCTCACCGATGTGTAGCGTACACTCCAACAGGCGGGCATACAATATACTTATTATGCCAACGATCACAACAGTTCCTCCCGCATTGACTATTTCCGAACACATTCTGCATCCATTGGTCACTTCCGCAATCCCCACGCTCTACCAAGAGGCATATCAGATAATTCCCCAGTAAGGGTGGAATTCACGAATATTGGTTGTCAGCCGCGAGTCGTGATAGTTCCCAGCTCCTGGTTATTGACAATTCCTGATATCAAGGAGGAACTACTCACCCAGACCACCAACTACTTCAAAGAAAATGTGGGAGCTGTGGAATCGGCGCAGATAGTAGGGGAGGCCTTTAAGGTAGTGGTCAAAGGTCATGCCCTGGCCCTTAAGGTAGGATATACTAGAAAAAGGCAACAGCAAATAGCCCACTTAGAAGGCGAGCTCCAAGTCTTAGAAAACAATAGCATCAATACCCCCTCAGAGGAGGCCAGGCACCGCCTGACGCTCAAACAGAAAAGAGTATAGGATCCTGGTGAATGAACAAATGAAGGCCATACTTCTCCATATTAAACATAGGCTTTATGAAGTGGGAGACAGGGCGGGTAAACTGCTAGCTTGGTTGGAGAGGAGGGAGCAGGGTGAGAGATGGGAGCCTCGGTTGACACTTGGGGATGGGTCACACATTACACACCCAAAAGACATAGCGGAAGCATTTGTGTACCACCTGGAAAAAATATACCCCTTATCCACCACATACTCAGCGGAGGACTTCCGGTTGCTCCTCTCGGACAGTGATTTGCCGACGCTTTCTGATAGTGAAAGAGGGACCCTAGACGAGGATCTGACAGACCTCGAAATCCAGCAGGCCATGGGCAAAATGTAATTGGGAAAAGCAACGGGCCGAATGGGATCCCTATAGAATCCCTGAAAGTGGTTACTTCCCACAACCGCGCCTCATCTACGGGCCATGTACGATGAGAGCTATGAGAAGGGGATCCTACCAAAAGATCAGCGATTAGCATCTATCGTTATGATCCTAAAGCCGGGGAAACCCGCTGACAGTTGTGGATCCTATCGCCCTATTTCCCTGATCTACGCGGAAGCAAAGATCCTAGCGAAAGTACTGGCATTACGCTTGCTCATGGTTATTTCATCGTTAGTACACCCAGATTAATCTGGCTTTATGCCAGGGAGTACGGCTCTCAATATCCTTTGCCTTCACAATGTGCTCCCACGCTGTGAGTGTATTGAGAAAGACGCAGTGGTCCTATCCCTTGATGCCTCCATAGCGTTCGATTCCATCGAATGGCCATATTTATTAGACGTACTGAGATGTATGGGCTTTGGTCCGAAATTCATGGGCTGGGTGAAGCTGCTTTATACAGATATTCGTGGGGAAGTTCGAGTAAATAACTACATGTCTCGAATCTTCTCACTGAAAAGAGGCACCAGACAGGGGCGTCCTCTATCCCACCTGATCTTCTCCTTAATGTTGGAGCAGCTAGCCTCCTGGGCCAGACGAGACGTCCTGGTAAGAGGGTCGAAGTGAGCGGAATGGCATGATGACCAATTATTGCTCTATGCTGATGACATTGCTGTATCTCGCCTCCCCCTATAGATTAAATATATTCACAAACTTCGGAAAATATTCCGGGTACGCTATAAATTGGAGCAAGTCGATACTGTTTGTTCTCAGGGGTCAGGTTTCCAGGCTCCCCCCGGGATGCAAGGTAGAGGTGACCACGGAGGGTTTTCGATACCTGGGGGTGTTTATCACCCCAGTCTTTCAAACCTTTTTACGATCGAAATTTGGCTGCTCCTTTTGCTCGATTACGTGCAGATGTAAAAAACTGTCTGTCTCTACCCCGGTCTCTAGTGGTCGGGTGGCTCTTTTCAAGATGTTGGCCCTTCCACGATTCCTATATATTCTTCAAAACTGTCCACACAATGTCCCGGATGCATACTTTTTAGGGTTGGAGAGTGAAGTCCGGATGCTGCTGTGGGATGGGGGAGCCCCACGCATAGCACTGAACAAGCTCACCAGGGGTGGTACGACGGAGGCATTGCCCTCCGAGACATAAGACTCAACAACTGGGCTTCACAGCTGGTGGTATTGAATCCTGGATTTCCGCTCCCTGATCCAACCTACATGTTGGATAAATACCAAATGGGATGCGCGGGCTAATTGGGGGCACTGTATTCCAGGGCTCGGAAAGGATAATATCTCGGACCTACAGCCCACACAGTTGCCATGTGGCACCTGGCAAACTCCTGTCTTGGCTGGTCGAGTGTCCTCACCAAAGCCACGCCACTGTGATTTACTCAAAAGCTGGGACTTTTATGTCATCAACCAGGGATCGACAAGTGGGATACTATCAGGATCTCTACTATACGAGACCTGGTGCAGAGGGGTGCAATCCACTATACGAGACCTGGTGCAGAGGGGTGCAATCTTTAAATTGAGAGAAGTAGGACATGGCCCAAGGGGAGGTATTTAGATACCTGGAAATCCGAAAAGCCATCACCACTGCTCTTCCGGATATGGCGGACTTGCCGGATTCGACCCCCTTAGAGGGCAGACTACTAGACTGGCCGTTGCTCGCCATATCATTAAAATATCAAAATCTTTGTAACAATCTACACGATACGTTCTGTAAACTCGGGAGAAGTGGCAGGTGGACCTCAGGTCCATTGATGATGAAGCGGGCAGGTCGCACTAATGTCCTCCCTAGAGACCGCCATTACCCTTCGTTACTGGCTTATTCAACTTAAAATCCTACATAGATCTTATCTGACCGGACCAACCCTACCGAGAATAGGCTCAAGGATGAGTTCGCTCTGTCTTCGGGGGGCTGCCAACAAGATGCTACCTATATCATACGATCTGGGAATGCCCAGGGGTACGATCATCATGGGAGGGGGCCACAGGTCATATTTGTGAAGCCCTGGGAAAGGGACTCACCCATATGCCAAGATTGGGGCTCCTTAACATGTGGGAACAGACTGACCTCACGGAGGTAGAATAACAAATGGCAACACTGGGATACACTCTAGTTAAACAGGAGATTGCAAGGCAGTGGGGGGGGGGTAGCGGACAGACCTTCACTTAGACTATGGGTGAGAGATTATGATAATTGCATGATAGCAGAAAAGTGTTTAAAGCACAAGGGTGTCCTAAGATATGGAACAGAAAGTGTGGCAAGTGGAACGCCTACCAGGGTGACATCTGCGTTTCCTCATCAGTAGAAATGGAATTGCAACGCACTGGAGATCGACACATGATTTTGCTGTGATTGTAATTGATGTTTTCTCCCTGGGGTTGTTCATTTGATGTGCAAATAGCCAAACTGTTGACTGGATTATGTATATAACTATGATTACAGTGAAAACCAATAAAACATATTTTCACCAAAAGAAAAGGGAAAAGAGACATGTGACTGGTCCTTTTGCCCTCTGCACACAGGTAGTTGCGCCTGGTGCGACAGTTGGTGCGGATTCATTTGAGCTACTCCTCCACTGATTCACTCACAAAAGGATGTGAGACAAAAGCAGTAACCCACTGAGCTGCCTTCGTACAATACAAATCTGTGATTTGCACGTTGTGCTTTGTCGCAGGCAAATTTACCACTCTGTTCTACTTTATTTACAGCAGCATTCATGCTGTCAGGGGACATCCTCAGTTGCATCCTTAACCTTCACCAGTGGAAGGCAGTACCAGGGCTCAGGGGTTTACGCTCTCTATTTTCGCATTCCCAAAAAGGATGATTCCCTAAGACTTATTCTGGAATTCAGAGAGTTAAACTAATATATACTGTTGGAACACTTTCCTATGGTGACCCTTCCACAGGTACTACCACTTTTGCAGAAGGCAGATTTTATGTCTACACCAGACTAAAGACCCATAATTTTCATGTACCAATTCATCTGTCTCATCGCAAATAACTCAGATTTGTGATAGCAGACAAGCATTACCAATTCAAAGTACTTCCCTTCGGAGTGCCTACGGCGCCCAGAGTTGTCTGGCAGTAATCGCGGCTCATTTCAGAAGACAACATATTCACGTCTACCCCTATCTAAACGACTGGCTCATCAATGCGAGCATTTACCAAAACTGTCTACAACACTCACAAATCACAATAGACCTACTTCATCAACTAGGCTTCATGGACAATGCTTAAAAATCTCATCTGCATCAGTCACAAATGCAGTCTAATGTAGGATCCACTCTAGACCTGGTTAACGCTCTAGCTTCTCCTAATGTAGCTAGAATTCACAATATTCACATTCAAGCTAAAATTTCGGTCCAACCAAGCCTTACCAGCCAGTGTGTTCATGCTACTGATGGAAATTATGGGATCTTGCATCGCAATTGTACCCCATGCAAGACTTCACATGCGTCCACTGCAATAGTGCTTAGCATGCCAATGGAATCAGTTGCAGGGTCAATTAACTGATCTAGTGTTGGTAGACCGCAGTACCCATCACTCTCTGCAGTGGTGGAACCTACAAAACTTATCAAAAGGACAGCCTTTCATCAACCCTATTCCACAGATTGTGCTCACAGCAGACCCTTCTCTGTCAGGTTGGGGTGCTCATCTCCAAGAGTACACAATACAAGTCCTGTAGAACAACAAATGCAAAAGCCTCCACAACAACTATCTAGATCTTCTAGCAGTTTTTCTAGCACTCAAAGCTTTTCAAACTCGCCTTATAGGCATAACTGTCCTAGTCCAAACCGATAACATGACAGCAATGTATTATGTGCAAAAGCAGGGGCGGGGGAGAAACACTCTCTTCAATTGTCAAGACTCGCTCGAGTCATTTGGAATTGGGCAATCCATCACAGCAGAAAACACAAAATGCCCAAGCTTCGGCTCCAGGTTCCTACACCCACTCTCAGAGGGAAATGCCTTATGGATGAGCTGGTCAGGGATATCTGCCTACGCTTTCTGCCTCTCCTGCTCATTCCGTGTCTGGTACGGAATATCAGGCAAACATCCCTCACATTAATTCTAGTAGCTTCCACATGGGCCTGTCAGCCATGGTGCACCACTCCGTTGTAGCGGTCATTAGTTCCACATCAAAAGCAATACCTCACCTCCTGTCGCCTCATACAGAACCATGGAGAAATCTGACATCCAAATCCCAAATAACTAAACATATTGATCTGGCTCCTGAAGTCAGACTTTGGTAATTAAAATTTACCACCTGACTGTATGAATTCTCTATCAGAAACAATAAGGTCTACCACCAGAGCTTGCTATGCAGCAACGTAAAAAAGATTTGTTGTATACTGCAATAACAACAAAATCAATCCTTTAGATGCTTCTATACAAAACATTATCTGTTACCTGTTACACTTACAGCAATCTGCACTTGCTTATACATCTATTCATTTGCACCTTGCAGCAGTATCTGCGTATTTGCTGTACAGGCAACCTCTGTCACTATTCAGAGTTCCAGTAATCAAAGCTTTCATGGAGGGGTTGGAGAGAGTAATACCACCAAGGATTCCTCCTGCCCTAGTTTGGAATCTTAACATTGTTCTCACAAGGCTCGTGAGCCCACCTTTTGAACAATTGCACAAGTGCCCCATGCAATTTCTCTCATGGATGGTTGCTTTCCTCATTGCGATCACATCATGAGGAGAGTTGGTGACCTACAGGCGTTAACCTTAGAAGAACCCTTCTTTTAGCTACACAAAGACAGGTTAGTTCTACACACAACCCTAAATTCCTTTCCAAAGTGATTTCTGCTTTCATATAAACCAATCATTTGAGTTACCAGTCTTTTTTCCTCAGCCTGATTCTGTAGCAGAACGCGTTATTCACACACTTGACGTTAAAAGAGCTTTAGTGTACAACATAGATAGAACAAAAGATTTTTGCAAAACAATTGTTTGTTGCATTTGTTCCGCCTCACAAAGGCAATTCCATCTTTAAATCTGTTGTTAAAAGAGAATAATGCGGCAGACCACGGTTCAGCACCTCAATTTCAGAGTAAATCAAAAAAGTCCTTTGTCTGTGCAAGCACGTCCGGAGCTCGCTGCACTTTTGCTCCACTGGGGATCAGATACCCAAATTCATGAAGATAAGGACGGTGCACCAAGAAAATTAGGTAAAAAAGCTTCCAATTTGTCCAAATATATCTTTTATTCTTTTTTCAATATTTTCTTTTTTTAATTCAACCACAGCAAACGCGTTTCGTTCCATTGAAACTTTGTCATGGCTCAATAGTCTCCGGTTAGGTCCAAAAAAAGTCCTGGACCCAAGAGATCCAAGTCAAATAAAATCTGGTTCTCTGTAAACATGAGTGAATAGGATGTAGGAGCAAAAATCATGTTGGACAAGATAGTATCCTGTGGCCTGGGGTACCAGCCCAAAATCCTCCATATTTGACGGACAATAGTCACCCCAAGAGTATAGTTGAATTCAAAGAGCCAATATAATGGTATTCCCATTAGGCAAAGTAGTGTCATGTGGCCTAAGGTATTGGCCCACAATCCTCCCTATTAAAGAGGCAATAGTGACCTCAAGAGTATAATAAGAATTCGACTAGCCAGTGTAGAGGCCGTCCGTCCTTATCGCGGTTGACGTGCCCTTCGCATTCATCTTTAAATCTGGTATAGCAGTATGAATTGTTAAATGCATTCAAACATGCTTCGCCTAAGTAAAAAACTGTATTCATTCCCCTTAGAGCGCACTCCACTTAGCAAAATAGAAGCTTCTGTGGCCTTTTTAGGTAACATTCCTCTAGCTGACATATGTAAGGCAGCTGCATGTCCTGCACTGCACACACTTACCAATTACTATTATTTAGATGTGTTAGCACGACAGCAAGCAAGCCGTACTTAAAACACTATTTCAGACAACTGCAACATCTACAGGTTAGCCACCGCTATGGGAGTGATAGTGCTTTGTAGTCTATGCAAAGCATGTGTATCTACAGCACATATGCCTTGAACGGATAATTTTACTTACCCAGTAAGCATCTGTTCTCAGAATGTAGAGCTGTAGATCACATGCGCCCACCCGCCTCCTCGGATACCTGTTGTTGTTGCAGTACTTCATTATACATTTATACACATGGGCATCGCTATACTACACTTACTCCATTCTCACAATCTAACAATTGGGTCAATGACCATGCACACTATCACCGAAAGGAGGAATCACCTTACCTAGTGACTCGGAAAGACTTTTTGGAAGAAAAACAACTTGCAAACATCCGGACTCAACACTAGATGGCAGGAGTATGTAAAGCATGTGAATCTACAGCTCTACATGCCAAGAACATCTGCTTACTGGGTAAGGTACATTATTCTCTTTAATCAATCTAACCTGCTGATACATTGTTTGGGTCCAAGGTATTCTATTTGTTAGTCATCTGTGATGATATCCTATGGCATCAGGCTATGGGGCCTTTAGTAAGCATTGTAAAGATTGTAGTGCGAAATAGATAGTTACTGATGTGGCTGAGGAATTTTGAAGTCTAGAATGCTTAAAAGAATCCCTCAAATTGTCAGCATTTGTAACTTGTTCTACTTATAGACACATCTGCATCACGACATCCAAAATCAGTGATCGCTTGGACACTGCTCACTCATCCACAGGTCCAGCCCATCACCGTAGCTTGGCTCAAGCCCCAAATTTAGAGCTTTACCTGCTATATTTCACACAGACGTGCCACACTGATCCTTACTGCCATGCACAATACATTGATTGCTGCTGAGGCCTGCCGGGACCACGTTTACATTGCCTGCCTGCGGACCGACAGCCGCTGTAATTTGACCATGCTCACTACACCCAATGTAGAGGCGATCCCTCTATTAGAGGACTGACTTTTTATTAGCACCAGTGGTAGCTCCTGGCTTGAGCCTCTTGACTCTTACTGCACACTTTTCCATGCTGATAACATCTGCTGGGGTCATGGGAAGGTACCACCTGTTGATCATGTGGTTAAGCTGGTCAGTGGAGCACTCAGAGTTGAAGCTAATGAGTGTTCGCCATTAGCTACTTCTTGTTGCTGACGCACTTCCTTTCTGTCTTCAGGTTCACCCTTGTCGAATCACTAGAGCACACCCCTCCAGCGCCTTAGTGTTTTCCTGAACTTGCTCTGGCCAAATGCCACTGAAAATCCCTAGAGACGGCTTGTTGATTTAACTACCTTTCAAGTTAAACTTTATAATAATTTAATTTTGCACGTCAAAGGCAAGACAAACGTTTTTTGCATACTCTTCTGAATATTCAACTTGAATTTATGAAACCGCCAATTTCTCCTGTGAAGTTTTTAAATCCGTTTGAGAGTCTTTCTTGTCCCCACTCCTAGAGTCTTTCTGGTCTACCTCTGGAAATGGCTATGCCCTCTTGGATGTTTTTTTACACCGGGAGCTTAACAGTAGCCAACACCCTATATCCCTCCACAGGCCTCAGAGTCTTCTCTTTTGGAGTGTCTTCAGAACAGGTCCGCTGTTCACTGGAGGTCTTCCTGCCTTTGAAAAAGACTGAAGTCCTCACAGGTTTCTGAAATCAACAGCTACAGGAATTGTCGACTTTGGTGCAGTTTTCGATGAGGAATCCAGACAGGCCGTCAGGTTTGGTACCAGGTTAGCTGCTGCCTCTCTCTCTTTTCTGCTTTTATGGCTCTTCTGTGTCCTCTCTTTTTTAGGTGGTCAGGAACTGTTACTCTGGTGCCAGGGACTCCCCTTAATACAGAATCTAAGAGTGTTAAGGGAGTGTAGGATAGTAGCTAATTGGCTATTGACCCTTGGGGGTCATTACCCCCCTATAAGACCTATATCTAGGTCTGTGTACCTGCTTTGTCCTGATTAGAGAGTGCTGAACATAAAAACCCCTCTCCAGCCCTGCCACCCCAGAGCTGCATGCTAGGTTGAGGTGCTGTCGTTTCTCTTCCTCATACAAAACTAAGACGGACCTGGGATCATTGGTTATGTATTCTATATTTTGTATTTAGAATTTGCGTTCTTGCACTTGTACATTAAGAATCAAACTTCTGGACATTAATCACATATATTTGTCACATCTGCAGCAGCTCAACACTAGTATAGAGGGTCATGAGGCTGAAACTTGTTGACCATTTTTGCCACTAACTGCAGGTATACATTTCCCTAGCTAATGCCCTGGTTTTAATCTTTGCCCAGGAACGTTTTACTAAAGATACATTACGTACTGTGGAGCTAGTTATATACAGCCTCCCATTTGCTCACAATATTTTTTACGCTGCGTTCCCTACCAATCATTAGCTCATCATTGAGATATTTAGTACACTGATCTCTCAGAACCAAAACATCCCTGATCGCCTCCCTCTGAGAGGGGGTTGTAGCCAGTGCCATGACTAGGCTTCATGGCATGAGGAGATGAAGCATGCCACCATTGTTGGGTGAGGGGTTTCACCTAAAAAACAGACACTCCTATTTCGATTAATTGGTTCCTCAATTATAGACCTGAGGGTTTAATTTTGTGATCTATACAGGTAATTGTTTCGCCTGCCCATGTGCCAAGAGAGCTCTGGGCAAGAGGGTGGCTTCCTCTCCTGGATAGGGAGCCAGATTTACATTCCAAAGGCTGCTGCTTCTTTGTAGCTTGCTGGCCGTAGGAGGCCAATCAGCAGGTCATCTTGTTACACTCTCTTCCTGGACAAACTTTTGTACTGGGCCTCCTGAGAGTTGCTGCTCTCACCCTAGTAGGTAACAACAGCATCTCGGGTGGCAGGCTGACAGAAACCAGTGAGCAAGCACACCAGAGGCTGATAGGTTTTCAGGGGGCACCTTCAAGGTGCCCTCTGGCTAAATTTATTGGTAAATCCAACACTGGCATCAGTGTGGGTTTACCAATATGAGATGTTTGATACCAAACATCTCTATTTTCACTGAAGCCATCGTGTAGCAGTGGAACACGTTTTCACCAGTGTCCAGTACATGCTTTAAAACTGCTTGCCTGGTCACTTGTACTGGCAGTAATAGGACTGACAAGCATAGGGCCATATCAGCTCATGCAGGTATGCCTCCCATGTAATATTCAGCACCTTGCCTTAGGGCTGTTAGGCTTTCTATAGGGGTGACTTAAAAATATTACATGCAGTGGTAGGTGACGTGGCACATAGGGATGTCATGTTTTTCACTTTTGTCTGCACCAAGACACGAAACCTGCAATGACACTCTTGCAAGTGCGTGGTGAAGGGTCCTTAGGGTGGTGGCACTCTTTTGTGCTGCGGCCCTTAGGGACCCTCTTTAGCAACTCAGGCCCTAGGTGTTTTAAAGCCACTTTTTCTGCATGATCACCCCAGATTGTTTGCCTTGTTCTTGTTCTGGATCCTTTTTCTGCTGCTTTTAGAATTCTGTGTTCTGTGATACTATTCAGTGTCGCAGTGAGTGTGCTCTGTCTCAAAATAAATGCCATTGGTCTATTGAACTTTTCAGTAAGGGGATGATAGTTTTTGCACCAGTGGCGTGGAGGTTATTTGCCCGATGTAGGCTTCAGTGTCTACTTAAACCTCTCACATCCATAACAAATACCCAGCTGCCAGGAGCCTTGGTGGTCTGCAGTTTAAAAGTACCACAGAGACACTTGGGAAAGAAAGGTGCCTTACCTATGTAAGAAAAACAATTTTTAAATATTGTCACCCCTAAAATGGGCCTATAAGCCCACCAGGCCTAATACATCAAAGTGGTACACTATATGTTAGAAATGGACACCCTCACACTAACTAATGATTTACAAGTTATTACCACTGTGTAGGCTCTGTTGCATTTTCTGGAACATTTTCTGCAAGTCTAGGTGTAATTAAAGTATTCAGTTTGCATTTCTGCTTGGGAAACTGCTAGAAAATGATTTGTCAAAATCTGATTTATTTTTCCCTTTTAACTTTAGTGAAAATGTACTTTAAAAAAAAGTGCTATTGGATGTCTGAGACTGAGGCAGCATAAACCAGTCCTGCCACTCTACCCTCTACGTCAATATATATTTCTGGTTGAGTTGATGTCTCTACCTGCCAGAGGGCAATAGCATGGCTTTTGTACCCTAGAAAGCAGTAACGTCAACTATTCCTTTAGCAGGATTTAGATACCTGGAAGGGGTGCTTGTCAGCGGACAGAATAACAACTAAATTTTAACACTTCTTTTGACTTGCTCATCCTAAGTAGGCAGACAGTATCTTCTCCCACTCATCACAACATACCTCCTTATTCCTTTGGCTACAACACCAGCAGGAGGCTAACCAGTTTTAGCTGTAGCAGAGGATAGCCCATCTAAATAAGGGGCCTTTCTAAAGCTCCCTCAGAGGATTGAAGGGGTCAGCCATCTTGAAGACCATCCCCAGCTCCCCAGGCTGTCCAGATGCAGGCCGGCTCCCGGCTGTCCCGCGCATGGAAGGGGTTAAGTAAAGCCATCATGTAACTTGGGAACTGATAAGGACTAGTGCCTAGTACATATACTTAATAAGGTTTCCCTGTTCACTTGCACCATCTAGTAATTGAACTAGACAGCACAGGGGCATAGCTGCTGGTGTAGATATGCCCTGACATGTTATATATAGCACCCTGCCTTAGGGCTACAAGACCTGCAATAGGGGTGGCTTACATATATTAAATACAGCTACTTTGGCGTGCCATATTGTGGTTTGACTCATGGTGTGCACCATTTTAAGAAGCTGGGGTTCTGTTGTAGTAACACCACTTGTTGCCAGATTTTTGTAGCACTTTTACTTGATGTGCCCTGGGTACCTGCCTATGTGGTTCCTAGGGCCGGAGTTCTTTCACAAACCTGTGCATTGGTACTCACAATTGGTACCTCTGTGGCTACATGTAACTGCCTTACAAAAGGCACCATGTGTACTGTGACCATGGGTATTGTGCCTCGAAGGACTGCATCACATATTATGCCACCGTTGGAGGTCCTGTACCTTAACACACTGCCATTGCAGGCTGCGTGTTTCGGTGCAAAGAAAAATGAAGAGTCGACATGGCATACATACTTTTATGCCATGCCTGCAACCCACTGCCTATGGTATAGGTAAGACACCCCACTAGCTCGGTGCACTATACCACTGGTGAAGGTACAGTTGCATGAGCAATGTGCCCCTACAGTGTCTAATTACATCTTAGACATTGTAAGTGCAGTGAAGCCATTAAAGAGTATATGGTCTGGGAGTTTGTCATTATGAACTCCACAACACCATAATGGCTTTTCTGAATTCTTAGAAGTTTGGCAGCAAACATCTCAACATAATAGACCCACACTGATGCCAGTGTGAGATTTATTGTACAATTCCCACAGAGGGCATCTTAGAGATGCCCCCTGAAAAACGACAAGCCTCTGATGGGTTCCCTGACTGGTAAACACCAGTCTGCCACCACAAAACATGTTTTTGGACCCTGGGGGTGGGAGCCTACGCTCCAAGCGCCCAGAAACCAAGCCTTCCCTTGCTGCCTCTGTAACATTATACCCAGACTCTCCTGCTATCCTGTGGGCACCCTTCTGGTCTCAACCCTCTCTTTGGCGGGAAGAGAGGCGGGAAAAAGTAAACCAGCCCAGAAGGTGCGCCCACCTCTGCCAAACCCCCACTCGGGTGGGGGAGGAGAGGTGAAGCCCACTCTCCTGCCATCTTGCAGATGGCAAGCACTCTCTGATCAAGATTAGGTATTGTGCTCACTCAAGCACATTGGGTGAGCACACCAAGGATGTACTCTCCTTATGGTCAGTAAGTAGCCCATTAGCTACTGACCTAGAGATCCCTAAAATGTCCCCTAAATACAGTATTTAGGGGGCATCCCTGAACCAAGAAGGCAACATATGAAGAAGGGTTATAGTAGATGCCCAGCAGAGGAGACTGCAGAGAAGAACTGACTTGACCCGAGCCCAACCGCCCCGTGTGCAGGTTCCAGAGATCCTCGCCAGAAATTGCCATGGTCTACAGCCAGTGACCTCCAGAACCCCTGACTGCCTACAGCAAAGACTGGATCTCCTGTCAACAGCAGTGCTGTTCAATAGAATAACTAAAGAAAGAGTCCGAGCCTGCTGAGGACACGAAAACCTGATGCCTGGAAACAACACTGGAACCGAGACATATGGCCCTAGTCAGAGTGCCCCACCAGTCCTAACGAGGTCCTCTAGCATTCCAGAGTCCAAGTGCACTGTGAGTTGATCCCTCTAGGACTTCCCGACATCTCCTGCAGCCTCTGCACGGAGACCACCCACCAACCTTGTAAGGTGAAATCCAACCTCAGAAGGCATCCCTGCATCTGGCCGCCCTGCACCCAGGAGAAGAGGGCCTGAGGTGCACCTCTGTCCCAGAGCCCACGTACTTACCTGCCCAGCTGTTGAATCCTCCCAGAAGATTTCCTGGACCGAGCCTGCAGCCAAAACCCGAAACTGGCAACTCCCATTGAAAACAGGGCACCTGATGCCAAATCAGCAATCTGCACCCTTCCGCATCTGTGCTGCTGTGGGTGCACCTTGTGTTTTAAATCAAATTCCTTTTTCCCTGAGCTAAACCATCAGAGCTTTGCTCCCACATCCAAGTGGCATGCCCGGGAGCAGCCACCAAAGTGAGCCCCCATTCCCCATTGGATGACATTGGACCTCAGCATTCTGCACCCAGCCTCCCTAGTGTTGCTGAGGGCATTCTGGACCATGGGGGAACCCTGGTTCTAACACCAGAAACCCAGCTCATAAGACAGATTACTAGCCTTTAAATCGATAACCTAATTTTTCTCCCATAGAATTGCATTGACTGTTCTGTGGAAAAGGTTCTGTGTGGAGTTGAAAATTGTATGAAAACTTTAAACTGTGTGTTTACAAAAACTGACTTACTTACCTTTTTTTTTTTTTCACAACAAAATTTTTATTGATCTGTCAGAGAGAAGCATACATGTGGCTCCCCACAGGCAGGAGATCGCCACCAAATATCAAGACATGTTTTTGCATCATCACAAATCTCAAACAATGATACGGGTCAAGCAAACCCCCCCCCCCCCCCACCCCCCCTACCCTCCACCCCCGTCCAACATGCTCAAGATGGCCGCCGGGTGGGAGCTCCTGATCAGAGCTCCGAGTGCGTGGGGTTCCAATTCTGGATTTAATCCCCGTTAGCACCCGCATCTTCGAGGATTCAACAAAGAGTAACTGGATCAAGTAATTGGATGCAAAAGCTAGTTATAATACCTGGTCTGGGGACGGCTGCTGCCCGGGCGCTGGACATCACACGAGCTGCCTCGAGATCGGCTGCTGAGAGGACGGCTGCTGCTCTGGCGCTGGACGTTGGAGGCGCTGGAGCTGGTCTCTGGAGGTGCTGGAGTCCGAGATCGCCCTGAGGTCGAAGGAAGGCGCCCGTTCTGCACCGGACCACTCTGAAGAGCTGCGCACCGCTGGACACCGTAGGAGCTGCCTACATCAGGGATCTCTTGGATCTGCGAGCCCTGTGCTGCCTGCGGGAGGGCGCCTGCCTGCGGGGTCTGCCTGCTACCACCGGAGCGGCTTCACATGATTCATGGTGGCATCGGGAGCTGCGCACCGCTGGACACCGTAGGAGCTGCCTACATCAGGGATCTCTTGGATCTGCGAGCCCTGTGCTGCCTGCGGGAGGGCGCCTGCCTGCGGGGGTCTGCCTGCTACCACCGGAGCGGCTTCACATGATTCATGGTGGCATCCGGAGCTGCGCACCGCTGGACACCGTAGGAGCTGCCTACATCAGGGATCTCTTGGATCTGCGAGCCCTGTGCTGCCTGCGGGAGGGCGCCTGCCTGAGGGGGTCTGCCTGCTACCACCGGAGCGGCTTGACATGATTCATGGTGGCATCGGGGGGCGATCTGAGGATCTGAGGAGTGGGGCGCCGCCGTCCGAGGAGCTAGCGGAGAGGAGCCCTGAGGCTGGTGGGATCAGTGGGACGGAGGTCTGCCGCCGCCCGAGGTGCTAGCGGAAAGGAGCCCTGAGGCAGGCTGGATCAGTGGGACGGAGGTCGGTTGGAGCCTGCCCTTGCCACGCCGGGAGCTGGAGGTGACGCCGCTGGGGGGGGGGGGGGGCAGGGGGGGGGGGGCTGTAGGGGACGCCTGGGTGAGCTCTGGGGCAGACGGAGATGCACAGGGGAACTGCTAGATGGGGGTGACAGTCATCGGATAGCACACTGCATCATTCATCGAGGAGATGGGGAGTGCTGATGCTCTGACCATTCACATACACGAACATTGTCCAGCAACCTATAGATGCACAAGGCAGCTGTGTACACTGGCTTGACCTTCGTTGAATAACCTCGCTATCAACATCGGCGCACTTGATGAGCAGAGCACACAAGGAAAGTATTTATTTATTTTCCCCACTTGCCTATACACATACTTGAAAAACCTCCTTTGTTCAAAATGGCCGGGGTCATAAAACTGTAGTAATAAATCCCCTCCTTTACCTCGGATGCTCACGAGGCTCCTCAACCTAACTCCCCCACACAAGTCCTCCATTACAGAGATAAGACTCCCTCCCAGCAAGCCAGGAACAGGGCCGGCTCAAATAGAAACTGAACTGTACTTCCTGTTCTCAAACCACCACAACAGACAGAGGACTACCGTCTCCATCTTCCCTATTGGACGGCCATTTTAGACTGGTTCCTCTCTCTCTTTGGCGACCATCATGGACTAGTCATTCCCACTATCTGGTCATTCCCTAAGACCTGGCCTTTATAGACAGCGCACTTTACATAGCTCTGTTTTCAAACAGTCGTGTGATTAAATGCCTGCCTAATCTTGCAGTACTATGCCTCTACCCGTATATTGTACATTTTTACTTACATTGAGTACTTAAACACTCGTGTGATTAAGTGTTTGCCGTTATTGCAGTATTTTACCTCCTACTTATTTTTTACATTTTTTGTAACCTACACACATCTCATCTCACTTTTCTTCACTGGTAATGTACCGAGCGCTACCTCAAATTTTATATTGCCTTTATTGTAGTATTATACCTCTTCTATTGCAGTATTATTCCTCTACCTGTATTTTGCACATGCTTTTGTAAACTGCACACACCTCACTTTTCTTCACGTACATGTACCGAGCGCTACCTCAAATTTTATATTGCCTTTATTGTAGTATTATACCTCTTTTATTGCAGTATTATTCCTCTACCTGTATTTTGCACATGCTTTTGTAAACTGCACACACCTCACTTTTCTTCACTGATAATGTACCGAGCGATACCTCATATTTTTCGGGTGGATCACTAGTATCAATACTGCTTCATGCAGCTTTCTGGTGACACCGGTATTTTGTTTCAGTTTATCATCATTATTATTTTCTTGTATTTGGGCACTGTACATCTATGTAAACTGCACTTATCTATGTAAACTGCACATCTCACTTTTTTCTAGATATGTACCGTTTGATACCACTTATATTTTTGTATTTCTGTATTTTTCGGTACATTGTGTGAGCGGTACCGTATGCTACCTCATATATCCTTGTCCATTTGTGTGCATTATGTAAGCTGCACCCATTCTCACCGTCTATTTTTGGTTTGCACAGAATGCTACCTCTATATTTTGGTTATCTTGTCACTCACTAGTGTCACACGGGTACCACGCAACCCACTGCCTGCATTTTGCTTTGCACAGATTGCTACCTTGATATGTTGGCTATTTTTTGCTACTCACTATTGTCAAGTGTGTAAGTGTGCACCATGTAACTTACTGACTGCATTGTTCTTTACACATTGCTACCTCTATATGTTGGCTACTTTTGCTACTCACTATTGTCAAGTGTGTACCATGTAAACTACTGACTGCATTGTTCTTTGCACATGTGTATCACTATCGTCCACCCTCCCACACCCACTTTTAACCCCACACCCACCTATACCGCCGTCCCAACATGGAGCCCATCGGCAAGCACACATATAAAATCAACTACCCACCCGCACTCACCAAAAAAGCCGCTAAACGCTTTAAACACAACTTCCTGAGGTCCCACCCTGAAACCCCCTTTGTTGACACCTACTTCTCTCCGGTCAATGGATCCCTGAACATCGATATCATCTTTCACACCTCTCGCAGAGCTCAATGGAGAAAAACGTTCCTCACCCTACTCACTGACTCCACCACCAGGAAATCCGCGCATAGCTTAACTCTCTTCATCACACCATCCCAACTCTTCCTAGACAGAACTACCATTACGATCTACAATAACGGGATTGTCCTAATTCAATCCACAGACAGGAACTTGGAACTACTAGACAACCTGTTCCCCACTTTCAAAGAGAACCTCTCCAACCATCAGACTTCCACTCACATCCCCTCCAGTAACATCACCCCGGACTTCACAGCCCCCACCGACAACGCTTCTAACCTAGCTCAGCACCAGAACGACATGCACATCACCACTTCCCCCAACACACCAGTCGATCACCCACCGTCTGTAACCACCCCACACTCCGCGATCACAGACACAATTAGCTCCCCATCTTACACTAGCCGCCCCCACACCTCCGTCCCGGGGACCCCCACCCATAACACTCCCACACCTCCTCTCCCCCAGACCCCGCCCACAACCCCCCTAACCTAGCTCAGCGCCAGAACGACACACATAGCGACAATTCCCACACTCTGTCCCCCCCTTCTCTCAGCCCCCACCCCCACACGTGAACTAACCATGCAGACAACATCACCTCTACCATCTTAACTCCCCCTCCCCATGACAGGACCATCTACAACCCTAGCTCCCCCCCCATTCTCAGCCCTCACTACCCTTCAGGCTCCCCCATCACCACCGTCATACACTCCACTTCCACCCCGCTCTCTCCGCCTACCACGAATTTCTTCCTCTACGCCACCAACCTCCGCCGTACTCCATCCACTCTCATCACCCCTTTACCCCCCCTCCTCCCTAACACCATCCCGTACGATGACATCACGGAGCCCTGCATGAACACCAACCCTCCACCCCACCCGCACGATAAGTCCCAGGTCAGCCACCCACTCATGACTTCCACCCCCAGCACAAACACTTATCCCACGCTGGACAAAATTATGGCCTCCCTCCTACAACTCAAAGAAGAAATTCACACCATCAAAGAAGACATGCACACCATAAAAGGGCTACTCACCACACCCCCTAGACTCACCTCACTCACCACCACCCCCCCTCTCAATTTGCTCTCCTCCCGTCCCGATGACGTCCCTCACACAGGACCGCGATCCATGCCCACAATCGCAACAACCGCACCCGCCGTTCTCACTGGACCGCGATCCCTGCCCACAATCGCAACAACCGCCCCCGTCGCACATGCAACCCTCTTTCAGATCTCGACACTCTCTCCCTCCTCCGCCCCTACGACCCTGCACCCCTAAACCTCACAACCACCTCGACCTCGCACCACCCCATTCCCACATTACTCTCAAATCCCCATAGACCCTCCACTCTAAACAACAGAATATCCGTCCCGAATAACCTTAGAAAAGTCCCCCTCTCTCTAGTTCCCTCCTCCTCCCCTGACACACCCCGTCTCAAATGCTCTCTCCTAAACTGTAGGTCGGCTTCTAGACACTCCTCCGCCATCGCTGACCTCATCTTATCATTGGACCTTGACCTAATCTTCCTGACTGAAACCTGGCTAACCGAATCTTCTACACCTATAATGGACATTCTGGTTCCCCCCAACTACCACATTATTAGGCTTGACAGGTCTGGCAAGATAGGCGGCGGAATCGCATGCATATACAGGAACAGCCTTTCTGTGCTGAAAGTCTCCGAGCCTTCCCTACCCTCTCCAACTTGCTATGAATACATTTGCCTCGATATCATCAGTGATGGCAAACCGATATGCTCTCTTCATGGCATTTACCACCCACCTAGAGACAACCTCCTCTTCGCCCAACAAATGATGGACTTGATTTCAACCAATGCCGGACGACAGCTCACCCAAATATACCTTGGTGACTTCAACCTCCATTGGAACGATCCCAATGATGCGGTGGTTAATAGTTTCAAAAGCTTCCTCAGCGCCCTGGACCTCACACAATTATGCAACAGCCCGACCCACGAGAAAGGTTCTATCCTCGACCTTATCATCGCCAGAGAGGACGCTGCTCAACTTGAGTCTATCCAACCCTGTGACTGGTCAGACCATCATACTGTCACATTCTTCATCAATGAAAAAGTCAAACTCAACCCGGTTCAACCCTCCAGAACTAAAGTCTGGAAAAGAGACCTGAAAAAACTCAACCCAGTCTCCCTACCCCCGAACAGTCGCGACATCCTACTCCCGCCCACGGGAGCTACAGATGTACAATCCCTGACTGACCACTATCTCAACGCCATGACCTCAATAATCAATGAGGCTGCTCCTATGCAGCTAAAAAGAGTCTCCGCTAAAATCTCCAATCCATGGTACGACGGGAGTCTCAATGAAGATAGACGAGCCATGCGAATGGCAGAGCGCACCTGGAGGGCAGCTCCCTCTGCACTGCACCTGAAAACCCTGAAGAAAAAGAGAAACGCCTACTTCAGGAAAATAAAGCGCTCAAAAGCAAACTTCTTCAGCCTCCAGCTCGACCAAGCAAAAAACCGCCCAAGAAAACTGTTTGAGTTAATCAGAACACAAACCAAGGAACAACTCCAACCTCTCAGTACATTGCACGAAGCACCCTCCTCTGAAGACTTCGCCGCTTTCTTTACCCAAAAAGCTGACAACATAAAGAGTGATCTCCGCGCTGACGCAAGACTCCACACCACACTCAACTGCATAACACCCACCGGACCTAAAAACAATGCTACATGGTCAACCTTTGAAACCTACTCCGAAGAAGAAATAGGCAAACTGCTCAGCACCCTGAAACCTTCCAATCACCTCACGGATCCCCTCCCTGCTAATGCTGTCAAAGATTTCATCCCACTACTCCTTCCACTCTGGACTAAGATTATCAACAGCTCACTCCAAGAAGGAACCATCCCTGACTCCCTTAAAGTTGGACAAGTCACACCTCTGCTAAAGAAACCTACTGCCGACCCATCCGACCTAAACAACTACCGTCCCATTACCAATATTCCCACTCTCGCCAAATTATTGGAAAAATGCGCTCAACTACAACTGACTAAACACATTGATCTGTTTGATCTCCTTAATCTCCTTAACCTTCATCAATCAGGCTTCCGAGCCGGTCACAGCACCGAAACTGCTATGACTCACATAATCGACGACGCCCTTCAAATCCTAGATCAAGGGGATACCTGCCTCCTCATCCTTCTTGATCTCTCTTCAGCGTTCGACACTGTTAAACATGAGAAATTACTCGATCTGTTGAACACAAGAATGGGTCTTTCCGGGACTGTTCTCAAGTGGTTCACCTCCTTTCTACACAACAGGTCACAGAAATTCAAGAGCAACAACCTGATGTCCTCTCCAATACCTGTTTCGTTAGGTGTCCCCCAAGGATCCTCCCTTTCACCAACATTGTTCAACTTAGTTATGGAACCTCTCACCACCTTGCTTCAAGCATCCAATGTACTTTTTCACATGTACGCAGATGACACTCAACTATATCTCAAATTACAATCCCTCAATGACATCGTACTCCTGAACTCTACGATCAGAAGCACCCAATCCTGGCTTGCTGATAATCATCTCAAACTCAATGCTCTGAAAACAGAATTCCTGCTGATCTCTACCACTCAAACCTGGCTTAAACAGCTAACTGCACTCAATGTCCAAACCACCATAGTGGATTCAGCGAAATCCCTAGGCATAACTCTTGACTCCAATCTCAACATGCAGCACCATATCAGCAAGGTTACTAAGGGAGCGTACTTCCAAATCAATACCCTAAGGAAACGTAAACCCTTCCTACCAGCCAAAGACTTCCAAACTGCAGTACAAGCACTGGTCATCCCGCGAATTGAATACGGCAGCACCGCCCTCTGCGGTCTCCCGTTAACCACTACTGCACCCCTAAGAGCCTCTCTAAACGCTGCAGCGAGACTCATCACTGGATCAAAAAAGCACTCTCATATCTCCCCTGACCTGAAATCACTAGACTGGCTGCCTTTTGAAGCCAGAATACATCTGAAAATCGCCTGCATGACACACAAGGCTCTACACCTGAGCTCCTCCGGATACCTCACTCAGAAGCTGTCAATCTCTGGCGGCTCTAGAAACACCAGAGGCACAAGCAATCTTCTGCTAAAACCTCGAAGATTCCGGAAGGAAAAAACTTATAAACGCTCTTTCTCAGGAATGGCACCCAGGATCTGGAACTCACTCTCTCCTGAAACTAGGCTCATCTCCTCCACTACACTTTTTAAGAAAGAAGTGAAATCTATTTTTATGGCCAAATACACCTGACCTATGAGCATGGATCTATAAAGACTCTACACCGACCTGTATTATTATGTTCGAACTCTATGACTATGTATTTCACCTGTATTATTGACGCTACTGACCAGCTATGCACACTTTTAACTGTTATATTTTTATTATTGATTTGCTGTACTAATTTGCTCCCTCACGTACCTACCCCTCCCACTTATTATGTTTAAATTCACTCGCTTGTTGGTATTCCCGGCTTTGTAAAGCGCTCTGATATCTGCAAAGATCTTGTTCGCGCTATATAAAACTTTCAAAACAAAATAAATAAATCCCCAACAACCCAACTTCCCAACTACCCACCCCTTATCCCTCCCTAACCCATTGCACGTGATTATAGGAAACCTTCATCACCTGGTCGTAACATGCCAGGTACCGTGTATCTCCCTAGGTCTGTGGGCCACTCGCCTCCTGCCGTTCATCCTCCAGTTCTATCGGAGGGTCCAGGAGCAGTCCCCTATATTCCGCCCACCTCTTCCAGATCTTATAATGCTTACGGGGGCATCCTCTGGCCTCGAACACCGGGCGCTCCAGCCCCATAAAGTAGTCTAAGCCAGCCTTCCATGCACACAGTGGGGGGGCTCGCACTTCCTTCCATGCCCGTGCTAGATCCCTCTTGGCCACCACCAGTCCCAGCAGTAGGAGATGACGCTTATATATATTCCCCCCTACACCCTCCAGTACATGAAGAATCCCTAATCGGGGGGGTGCGGGGCAGATCCCATCCCAACACCTCAGACAAACAAGCCCAGACACCATTCCAAAATCCGGTAAGGCGAGCACAGGACCACACTGTAAATCAAAATAACTTTATTCGATTCCACGAAGGAGTCATAAAAGTATACACGAATATCATAAAACCACGATACATATGTTCATATTTAAAACTTACAATACGTTAAAAATAACCTGAAGTTGATTTTATCAACAGGGCGACAGAAAAAACATTTATAAATGGTTTACTTTGGATAAAAATCATATAAATCCCAAACGGATATAGGGCCGTCTCCTTTTTGGGGTGGGTAAGCTCGTAAAAGGGGGACAATGTTCCTATCTCTAAATTTTACTAGGACCAGATCCCCACTAATATCTTTAGTTAGAGACCCTAGCCAGCCTACCCTTCTAACACTCAGGATACCTCTGTCATAATCATGTGCAAGTGGTCTGTTCTTAGAAAGCCAGAATATGACTTTATTTAAAAGTTCCTGACGGCTTTCAGGTTTCCCACGACAGGGTGCCGGAATTCCTGATAAGACGAGAACAAATGGGGCGGCTTCAGGGGGCAAGTGTATCGATTCTACGCTACTTTGACTTCGGTCCTCTCTAACGGCAATATGCCTATTAAACCCTGGTCTAGGAACGGCTTTGGGTATTGTAGGTTTTTTAAGGAGGAGCTGTGGGGAAGTTTGGGAGTATTTAGTTAGATTAGTAGACAAAGGAACTTTAGTTGAGGTGGACAAATCAGAGCCATTGGGTATTGCCTTCTTGAGGGTGGAGGGGGAATTAGTTGTAGTATTTATCTCTTTTATTATGGAGCGAGCCGTAAGGGGTCTTCCCCCGTTAGATGGAACATTATTTGGTGGTTTGAGATTGGCTAAAATAATTCTCTCAATCCCCGTTAACCTATCACCCAGGGCGTTGAGTTTTCCTACCAATGGTGATACGATAGAATTAAATAATAACTCTATCTGAGACAATAAAAGTACTTGGTCTACGTAAGTGCCACTCTCCACCGTAGTTAGGGGGGGGTTGATGACTGGCGCTATAGGACCATCGCACGATTTTGGTGTGTTTGGATGATTCCCACTTCCAATAATCTCATCATGCTTCCTTTTCTCATTAGGTCCCTGGGGCAAGGCAACACCTTGGGTATTGTCTATTACAGATGGTAAGATTGGATCACATTGTTTCCTAGTTGGGGAAGAACTGCTAGTGCGTTTAACATGGAATGGGGATGGCACTGGGGCATACTTAGTGCCACATAGAGAATTCATTTCCTCCCAAAAAGATAAATTCTGTGAGCTAACAAGGTTCAGTGGGGAAGATTGTCTAATGTCTATCAGTTGTAGCGACTCATTTGCATCTTCCAAAAGAGTTGGTAGTGAACCATTGGTCTTCTTAAAGTTTAGGGTCCCCTGTTCTGGGTCAAGTGTTTGAAAAGATTTCTTAATAATCCGCTTAGGTGACATAGTGCAACCTGCGAAGGAAACAGACACACTGACCAAGAAATAATAGGAGTATGTATCGAAAAAAGTACTACCACAGATTGCGGCGCCAAGGGGGGTGGCCCGTCCCGTCCTCCTCGGTCCTAAGAGGGCCCGCCCTTTGCCCGGGCTTAGCCCGGCGCAGTCCCGCGACGCGGGGGCTCTCGGTGCACTAAGAGCACCTCCGGGGGCGGGACTAGGCGTGCGCGACTTCCGGTCGCAGTGGGGCCACTGGGGGATGTAGTCCCCGGTCCTCGTAGGGCTGTCTGGCTGGATGGTCGGAATGGCGCTGTGAGGCTGCTGCCCACGACGGGAGAAGAGCGCTGCTCCCTGGCTCTCCCCCGGTACTCCCAGGTCGCCCAGGTCAGTTGTGCAAAAGTTCCCCGCTCCCCCGGGGCTCTCGGTGCACTAAGAGCACCTGCGGGGGCGGGACTAGGCGTGCGCGACTTCCGGTCGCAATGGGGCCGCTGGGGGATGTAGTCCCCGGTCCTCGTAGGGCTGTCTGGCTGGATGGTCGGAATGGCGCTGTGAGGCTGCTGCCCACGACGGGAGAAGAGCGCTGCTCCCTGGCTCTCCCCCGGTACTCCCAGGTCGCCCAGATCAGTTGTGCAAAAGTTCCCCCACACTGTATGCAACAACGTACCCCTCTCAACCCCACAGCGCAGGCATTGTGGGGACACAATCAGACCCGCCTTCCACAGTCGCTCCCGGGTGTAGGTATTTGAATAGGATGAGACGGAGTCGCATCGCAATGGCTGTCCCTCGCGGGGACTCCAGAGCCTCCCTCCAATCATCTTCGTCCAAGGGTCCAATGTCTTTCTCCCAGGCGTCTTTAAGGGGAAGCAGGGAGGAGGAACAGTGAGTGACCAGGGTTTGATAGATGCGGGATACCTTCTTATCGCCGAGGTCCCCCATAAAGATTTTCGCCTCCACCGGACTGAACTCCGGCAGTGACTCCAAGTCAGCAATATTAGGTGCCAGCGCGTGGCGAAATTGAAGATAGCGATAGAATTGGGTCGTGGGCATATGGAACTCGGTCTGGAGCTCCTGGAACGATTTCAGGGTGACCCCGGACAGTACATGTCCTAGCGACGAGATTCCGATGGCATCCCATCCACCGAACCCGGTCAAAGAGGCCAACCCAGGAAGCCGTCCATTTTGCCACAGTGGAGTCTCCGCCGTTAGCCTACCCCACCAGCCCATGCGACGCAGCACCTGTCGCCATATAGCAAACACCACACGCGTGACACTCTGAAGCTTTCTGCGTAGTTTGGCCGAGTACAAAATCGTGTGCAAAGTGCTGTCGCCCATCAATGAGCGCTCCAGGGCATATGCCGGGTCTCCCCTGTCCCCATACCACCACTCATTGAGTATAAGCAGGTGTGAGGCCTGATAATAAGACAGGAGGTCCGACGTGGCCAAGCCACCACAATACGTGGACAGGAAGCAAGTCCGCAGCACCACCCTGGCAGCACCCCCTGCCCACAGAAAGCGGCCCAAGACCGAGTTAACCTGCCGAAACCATTGAGGAGCAATAAGATGCGGATGGTTCTGCAGTTGGTATAGAAGGCGTGGAAGCGCGACCATTTTGAAAATGGCGGAGCGATCGAAGATAATTAGGGGCATCCGGGACCACGTCTTAACATCCGTCTGGACCCTCTCCCACACCGGGACCACGTTACGTTCCCAAGCAACAGCCGCGGAGTCGGAGAGGAACACTCCCAGATACTTCAAGCCTTCTACAGCCATCTGTAACTCGGACGCCCAGGAGTCCGCCACACTTCTGCCACCCAACACCCACAAGGTGGATTTACGTGGTTTGAGATAGAGGCCCGAAACCTCCCCGAAGACCCGCATAATCTCCAAGACTCGTGGGCCCGATTTGTCTAACTTTGTAAGGAAGAAGAGAACATCGTCTGCATACAGTGCAATTCTATCAGTGAGTGTACCGCCCCATTGAAAGCCCCGCATCTGTGCGTCAATACGCACCCAGGAGGCCAGGGGCTTCATGGCGAGCGCGAACAAATATGGGGAGAGTGGGCACCCCTGCCGGGTCCCCCTGCCAATTGGGAATTTCTCGGATACCGCACCGGAGACACGCACAGATGCCGTGATGTCCGTGTATAGTAGTTTGATGTAGGAAATAAACACCGGGCCCAAGTTGTGGCGAGGCAGGAGAGCGAACATGTATGTCCAGCTGACCGAGTCAAACGCTCTGTCAATATCCGCCAGTAGTAGTGCTGCCCTCTCCCCCGTGTCCCTCACCGCATCAATCGCCGCCTGTGCCCGCCTGATATTGTGCCACGTCGCCCTATGTGGCATGAAACCGGCCTGTTCCGGATGGACCAAGTCAGTCACATATGGGAGAAGGCGGTTCGCCAAGGCCTTAGCCAGCAGTTTAGCCTCGATGTTGAGCAAGGATATCGGGCGATAGGAGTCCCGCCTGTCTGGGGGCCTGCCGGGTTTCTGGAAGACCACAACTTCGGCATGTCGCCAGTCAGCTGGCAATCTGCCCCGTGATCGCGCCGCCTCCAGTGCACGCAGGTAATGGGGACCCAATTGAAGGTGGAAACGTTTATAAAATTCACACGGGAACCCACTTGGCCCCGGCGCCTTCCCTGCGTTGAGCTGTCCGAATGCTTCTCCCAGCTCCTCCGCTGTCAGGGGGAGGTCCAACGCTGCCTTGGTCTCATCAGAAACCGCCTTCGGTGGCAGGTCTCCAATAAATGTATCAATTGCGTCCGCCGATAGACGGTCCCGCGGGGCATAGAGGTCCATATAATACTGGGCGAAGTTCGCCGCCAGCACCGCTGGGTCCATGATCGCCACTCCTTCCCCATCGGTGAGACCCGGCAGCGAGCGCGGCTGGACAGTATATTGGCACCGCCTATGAAGCATGGTACAAGACTTGTCCCCCCACTGATAGACTCTACTGCGCGTGGCCAGCCACGCTTGCCGAGCCTCATCCATCAGCACAGATGCATACGACCGCTGCGCCTGTAGGAGCAATCGCAACGCTACGTCATCACCCCCTCCCCGGCACCGTTCTTCTAGAGTTTCCACCTGTGTGGCCGCCGCAGTGATGGCCCCTCTACGCTCCCGACGGGCCGCCGCACACCATGCAATATCTATACCTCTAATCGTGGGCTTCATGGCCTCCCAGACCACTATAGCGTCTACGTCCTCCACTAAATTTTCCTGCCAATAATGTGCAATCGCACTCCGCAGGTGTTGGACGAAGCCGGCCTGCTGAAGGTGCCACGAAGACATTCTCCGCCGGAATGGCTGACGCTTCGAAAGCAGTTCGATCCTGACGGCCACCGGAGAGTGGTCAGACAGCCCTCTAGGCAAGATCCCAACCTCCCGCACTCTGTCCAAGGACGCATGGGGCACAAAAACGTAATCCAGGCGCGAAAAGGAACCATGTACAGCCGACACATAGGTGTATTCACGGGCCTTGGGATGCATATGACGCCACACATCCACCCAGCCCATTCCCTCCACCATCGCATTCAACCGGGTAGGGGCAACAGCTGTCAATACCCCTTGCATTCGTCGACGATCCATACAAACATCCATTACCTCATTTCAATCACCCCCCAGCACCGCCAAGGACTCGGGGATCTCGGCCCATACCGCAAATAGTTTCTCGGACAAGGACCACTGCAATGGCGGAGGGGCGTAGACACTCCCAAAAACCATAGGTTCAGCACCCACCATCCCTTTGATGAAAACGTGGACCCTGTGGATCTATCCATTGTTTCTCGTGGACATAGGCCAACCTACGATGCACCAACACAGCAACTCCCCTGGACCCCCTGGAGAACCCTGCATGATAGACTTGTTGGTAACTAAACCTCTGCAGGCTAAGTACTTTCGTTCCCAGCATGTGCGTTTCCTGCAACAATAAGACATCTGCTACCTCCCTCTTCCCCCATCTCAGAATCGCCCCCCGTTTGATCTTGTCAAGCATTCCCCTGACGTTCCAAGTAATCACACGCATGGACTCCCTGGGGAGCCCCTGGAGCGGCGCGTCAGCCATAGTCAAGGGTAGCAATCGTGGCAGAACCCTGGCACCACACCCAGGTACACAGCACCATCAATGGCAAAACATCAGAAATCACGTGCAATCCCCCCGTCCTCCCCCAAACGCCCCCAAAACAGCCCCACTGTCCAACGTGCCCCAAACTACACCCCCCCTAACCCCCACCCCCTTTCAGCCCCCTGCCCCCCACCCCTATACCTCATGGAACTCAGAAGTATCTGTCGCGGCATGGGCAACCTCGGGCCCAAAACAGAGTGCCCAAGGCCAACCATACCAATGGATCCCAACTACCCCTGTGAACTATAGAAACTCCCCCCCCCCCCCCCTTCTCCTAGACAACCCCCACTTACGTAGGAGGCAGGTAGCCCCTATGCAGGAGCACCCCGAACCCTTCCCCACAACCCCACACAGAGCACAACAAAAAAAAACCAGCCTTAGCAGTATACTCAGCAGTCAATTATCGGTACAGTGGAACACTGCGGAGCAACTCCTCTCGGCCGGGGTTCATGGTAGACGTGGACGGGAATATGTCCCCACCGCCTGTCAGCGGCCTCTTCCAGAGTGATCAGAGTCAGTAGGCGCAGCAGAAAGAGATCCACTGCGAGAAGCGGATCGTTTCCGTGATCGTGACTTCCTATCCCTCCTGGGCCTGACAGTCTGGTCCCCCCGATCCTGCGACGGCTCTCGTGAACGTCCCGGGTTCAATCCAGGCTGATCATGCGGCCTGATTCTCACCGTCTCATCAGTCCATTTGAAAACGGCCTCTGGAGTATCAAAAAAATGGGTACGGGATTGAAAGATCACCCGTAGGCGAGCTGGATAGAGCAATGAGTACTGGATCTTCAGGCCCCGGAGTTTCGCCTTGGCGGCAATGTAGGAGTGCCGCTGCTGCTGCACGAGTCTGGTGTAGTCCAGGAAGATCATAATTTTCTGATTTTCGAAAAGAAGAGTCTTTGGCCCTTGCTTCCAGCAGAATGGTGTCTTTGTCGTGAAAGTTCAGGAGTTTAGCAATCGCGGGTCTGGGCCTCTCTCCCGCCGGCGGCTTCTGCGTCAGGGTCCTATGGGCACGTTCGATCACGAAACAGCGGGACAGGGCCTCCGGGGGGAGCCAACTCTCCAGCCACTGAGTCAGGAACTGTTCCATATTACCCTTCTCACACCCCTCCGGAAAGCCCACAAAGCGTAGGTTATTTCTGCGCGCCCCCCTTCGGCATCCTCGACTCGAAGCGCCAGGCCCCGTTGAATGTTTTCCATCACCGCCATTTTCCGCTTCAGGGTCCCAACGTCGTCTTCCACCACCGAGATCCTCGATTCGGTTTCAGTAATTCGGGCCACGGCGTTGCGCAGATCTTGGCGCAACAGGGTCACGTCCGCACCAACTGCCCCAATCTTGGCATCGAGCATGTCCCTAGACTGGGTGATCGCCGCCATGAGCGGCACGTTGTCCGGGCCCGACCCCTGACCCCCACTCGGGCCGGTAAATTTGTCGATGGGACCCTGTTTGGAGGGCCCTCCCTCCCCCTCTGGTCATGGTGAGGCTCTCTTCAGGTGCCCCGGTACTCGGGGCAGGCACCGGTCTTCTCAGCTAGGCGGTCCGCGCTGCAAGTCACAACCCAGGGTGGCACACAGTCCTGGACCAGCAGACCGCCTCAGTCCGCCTCCGGGGGGGGGGGCACACGCAGGACTCTCCAGGCCAGACCACTGTCCAGTCAGGGTCACAGCTTCCCACAGGCCGATTGCCCACCTCGTCGGGCACCACCTCCAGAGAGATCCGGGGCAGGGCGCCCCCAGCCGACCAGAAGGACAGACAAGCGTGTAAGCCCGCAGGCCAATGAGCAGGCAGGGTCACACTCCGGGGGGCCACAGCACTGGCCGTCCCGCTGCAGCCTGGCCTCCCTCGCGCTGCCTCACGCGAGTCGCCAAAATCGAGGCCCCGGTCTCCGGGCCCCACTTTGTTCACGGTCCACCCTCGGGGTCCGGGAGGCTGCACTCACCCCCCCCCAGTCGCAAGATATGGCCACCTCCGACGCCTCTGCTCCGTGGCAGGTTCAAGCCCCCGTTCGCGGGCCCCACTGCCGGCACTGCCCGCCGACACCGGGAGCTCCCGGCCGGAGACCGCCAAAATTGAGGCCCCGGCGTCACTCGCCGAGCGTAGACCCCAGGCTGTCGCCGCCGCTATCTCCGCCACCAATGCTGCGAGCGCTCCGGTTCCTTCACCGGAGAGCACGCCTCGCCAGTCTCTACCTCCGCTGCAAGTGTGGGTCGGGATTTGGACTCGGGGGCCAGGATAAAATGACGGATCAGTAACGGGCCGGTGGGAGCTCTAACAAGCCACGTCCACCATCTTCGCCCTCGAAGCCACGCCCCCGACTTACTTACCTTTTAACCAGGAAATATCCCAGTGTGATATCTAGGCATATCACACTGAGTAGAAAAAGTAATACCGAGAAAGAAATTATGAAAAGTAACCCAAAAGTAATTACAACTGTATTTGAACATTATTACAAACCTGTAAGAAAAGTCAATATTCATCCTGCTTGCTTTTTAACAATCTGTCTTGAAAAGTATAACCATGTTTTCATGTGCCAAGTTCTGCTTGGTTCTATAAATAGAAATACAACAATTTTTTTTGATACAAACTATTGGTCTGAGTTCAGTCTTTTAATCAATCAATCAGGGGTTTGTATAGCGTGCTACTTACCCGTGAGGGTCTCAAGGCGCTGGGGGGGGAAGAGGGTAGCAGTTCCGGATCAGTCGAAGAGCCAGGTCTTGAGGTCCTTCCTGAAGTTATGCAGGGTCGGAGAGCGTATGATAACAGGGAGCTCGTTCCAGGCCTTGGCTGCGATGTAGGAGAAGGCTCTCCCACCGGTTCTGTTTCTGCGGGTGCGGGGGACCTCTGCTGAGTCGATGTCGGCGGAGCGGAGGTTTCTCTGGGGTACGTGAAAGGATACTCGATCATTGAGGTATTTGGGTCCGATGATGTTTGGGATTTGTAGGCGCAGTTGAGGCGTTTGAAGGTGATCCTCTTAACAGCGAGCAAGTGGAGGCTTCGTCGGTGTTGGGTATTGTGCTTGAGACGCGGTGTCCCGAGGATGAGTCTGGCTGTGGCGTTCGAGATGGTTTGGAGTTTCTGTAGAAGTGTTCTGTTGAGTCCGGCTTAGAGGGCGTTGCCGTAGTCGAGTCTGCTGGTTATGAGTGCGTTGGTGATGGTCTTTCTTCAGTCAGGGGTGATCCAGTTAAATGTCTTACAGAGGATGCGAAGGCAGTTGAAACTAGTGAGGCGACTGCGTTGATCTGCCGGTTCATGGAGAGGGAGTAGTCCAGGATGATGCTGAGGTTCCGGACGTGGTCTGTCGGGATGGGTGGGGTCCAGAGGGCGGAGGGCCAACAGGTGTTGTCCCAGGCGGAGGTGTAGGGTCCGAGGATGAGGACCTCGGTCTTCTCCGAGTTGAGTTTAACCCAGCTGTTGTTCATCCAGGTTGTCACGTTCTTCATTCCTTCCTGGAAGCAGAGTCTGGTGTCTTCAGGATTCTTCGTGAGTGAGAGGATGAGCTGGGTGTCATCGGCGTAGGATACGTTGCTGAGCCCATGCTGTCTGACGATGGTGGCCAGGGGGGGGAGCCATGTAGATGTTGAAGAGCATCGGGCTGAGTGATGATTCTTGGGATACTCCACAGTTGATGTCAGTGGGTTCGGAGAGGAAGGGAGGGGAGCAGTCTGATCGCCCGGGTTCTGCCGGAGAGGAATGATTATATCTAGTCGAGTGCAGATCCTTGTATCCCTGTGTCCTGGAGTCTGGTGGCTAGCGTGCGATGTGAGACGGTGTCGAAGGCTGCAGAGAGGTCTAGAAGGATGAGGGCCGCAGTGTGTCCCTGGTCTAGTAGCATGCGGATGTCGTCAGTGGCGGGGAGGAGGGCGTTCTCAGTACTGTGGTTGCTGCGGAAACCAGACTGGGAAGCGTCTAGGATGGAGTTCTCGTCGATGAAGGCGGTCAGCTGGGCGTTTGCGTGTCTCTCAGTTACTATGGCTGCGGAGGGGAGGAGAGAGATGAGCCGGTAATTTTTCCGGTCCATTTGGTCGGCCATTGGTTTCTTGAGAAGGGGGTTCACCTCCGAATGTTTACAGTCATCTGGGCAGGTGCCTGATCTGAGGGAGGTGTTGATCGTGCGTCCTAGTTCGTGCGGCCCTGTGGAAGATATGTGGAGTGCAGGGGTCCGTTGGGGCTCCTGAGTGACGTTTCTTCATGGTCTCCGTGATGTGCTCAATGGTCGCGAGGGGCACATGACGTGATGGTCGGCTTCTCGGTGGTGGTGGGTAGGGTGGTGTTGTCTAGTGCTGACTCGCTGAGTCTTTGTGTGTGACATCATTTCTTGCCTGTGTGTGCACAATTACTGCTTAACACTATCCTCTGATAAAGTTTTACTGCTCGCCCACATTACCACAAATAGAGAGTAAGGTATTATCTACTTTTACCTCTGTAAGCCTTTGGTGATCTCCTGGACACTGTGCACACTATACCTTACTTTGGTACAGTATATACAGAGCCAACTTCCTATAACCATGACATGCAGTTTACAGTTGTAGCCTACATGGGATTTGTATGGGGGTTACTTTAGGGTAGCATACTTGCTACAGCCCTTAGTACGCGTGGCCTAGGTACCGGGGTACCACTTACTAGGGACTTACAGGGGAGCTAAACGTTGTGCCAATTATGTTACAATTAGAAACATTTTACCTTGTTTTTGAGAAAAATGCGCTGGCATTAGCAGGGACCCAGTACACATCAGTCAAAAAACAACAGAACCAGTGGCAAAAAGTGGGGGTGAATATGACTAAAAGGGGCACTCTCCTACAATTCCCTACCACTCCAAAGGACAGGGAATCCAGAAGGCTGAGATACCTTTGGCAAGAAAATGTTCTCTTCTGCCATCCTTGCACTGCGGTTGGCGAACACCCTGTGCCTTTCGGGCGATATTACCACATGATCTAGAATTCGGTAGTGCAAGTCGTACCTTTAGTCTCAGTGGAGGCCGGAACCATGCTCACTCTCCCAAGGTATTTCTGACTAGAATGATGCAGCAAAGTACACCATGTGTGATGACTAGACACAACCGACTCTGGGTAGAGCAATATTTTTGTTAATGGACTTGCAACTCTACACCTTGCTGAGAACCACTGACTTTTCAGGGGATTTCCAAGCCTCTCTTATGAACATGCCCGTTGATGTCTTTTTGGAGAGAAGACTGAGTCGGCGCTAGACAGCTTTAATGACAGCAGAGCTACGACCATGTCTCTATGGTCCCTTGCATTCATAGTGTCCCAGCCATCATGACAGATAGGCTTCCCAGCCTTTTTGTGGCCAAGGATGCGGGTCCCATAGACCACAGGGGACATCACCTGCACCACTGGCGGTCTGTAACATTGGGCAATTGGGTTTTGCAAATCGTCAACAGGGGCTAAAATAAGAAATTCAAATGCTCACACTTGCGCAAGTTCTGTCTGCCTTGGACCCCGGGAGACTGGATTGGTAGCGTTATACTACCAGGTTGTGGTTCACAGTGGGCCAAGAGCACTTTCAGTTTGGCATGCTCCCCTACGGACTTAGCTGCGTCGGGTCTGCACAGAAGTAATGGCTGTGGTTGCAGGCAATCTACGGACGTTAGGGGTTCAAGTTTTTCCAGCCATCATGATTGCCTGTTGAAGCGGATACCAAAGTTTTCAGCCTCCATCCTGGATTTTGATGTGACTGACTCCGAGGTTGTTGGGCCTTATGGTTTTCTGCATTCTTCTTGTTTCTCATGCCCATTGGCATATGTAGGCTCTGGATGGGGAGTTGGAGCCCCAGTGGGCAGAGCATCAGGGAAATTACTGACAAGGTCGATATCTCAAGATGGAACTGCAAAATAATCTACAGTGGTGACAGACTAGCCATGATTGGGTCAGTGGCAGACCTCCCTCCCTCCCTTCCCTAATCAGAGCTGATGGGGTGGCAATCTGGTATAGATGGGCATCATAGGACTGGTATCCGGTGCGTCCGTGCTCCACATCAACATGCTGGAGCTCTGTGCAGTCCGTTTTGCATTGAAAGCCTTTGTTCCCTCCATCAGGGTAAGGCTAGTGCAGATGTTCATGGAAAACACCACCACCATGTGGTACTGCAACAAACAAGGTGGGGTCAAGAACCCTTCGTCAAGAGGCTCTAGGTCTCTGCACATGGATGGAACGCTGGGGCATTTCCCTGGAGGTTCAACACCTGGCAGGGTCTCTGAACACCAGAGCAGACAAACTCAACTGAAAATGCCTAGCAGATCGTGATTGGCATCTTCACCCCGAGGCGGTGCAATTCTACTTTTGACAATGGGGAAAGCCTTGGTTGGATCTGTTCACCACTGCTGAAAGCTTGCTGTATCAGAAGTTCTGCATGCAGGAGTTTCCAAGGAGACTCTTTTAGTCTTGAGTGGAGCTCCGGCATCTGGAATGCCTTTCCTACCTAGAGTTGTCAAGAAGATCAGGAACAATGGGGCGTGGCCAAGATGGCAATGGGAGCAGACGCTTCCTAAAGAAGCTCCGCGCCCGCCCGCACTAATTAGCTGAAGAGATCCTGCCAGTCCGTCGCCCTGCGCTAAACAAGTGCACATTTTGGCTGCAGAGGGGCAGACAGACACTTGGTTCCCAGTCTGGCTTGTGGAGGACCGTCCTGACCGCAGATATCGTCGGTGGCCAGATAGAAGCTGCAAGTGCGTCCGCGACCTGAGGTGCGGATCGCAGGAGCCGTGAGAGCTGACACAGCTGGCGCTCGGAGCAAGCAGGGACACCACGGGGTCGCGATACTGTCAGCTGGAGCAAGGGAGGTCTCCTACCTGCTACCCCTCTGCAGTCCGGAGAATGGCGCCCCGTGAGGAGCTTTGAATCCTGAGGTAGGCCTGGGGTGTGGCCACCAGAAGATTGCACCTGGTGGCTGAGCCCCTCCTCCCCCTGCCTTCAGACTCCTGGGCGAGGGCGCTGTACTGCTGTGGTGTTGCTAGCCTGGGCTGAAGTGAATCCAGAAAGTCTTCAAGCTGCAAATCAACACCGACAGGTAAGAAACTATACATTTTGCCCCAGAGAGGGGGTCGCCCTGTGAGGCGCATTGTAGCCTGAGGTGGGCCTAGGGAGTGGCCACTTGGATTGCGGCCTGGTCGAGGAGCCCCCTGGAGCTGGAAGGCAGGAAATCCACCCCAGATAGATTTGGTGTCTCAGCGGGCTGAAAATGATGCAGCCAAAGCATTGGTGGAAGTTGTGACGGCTACAGGTTTGGACTCCAGTATAGGCGAGGTTGTTGCGGATACCCGCAACAAACCGGTCCTGTATGACTGTTCTTACAATGGACATCATGATGAGTGAAGGACCCTGGATGCGGGTATCGCTGGGACATAAATCTTTATTCTCATCTTCTTGAGAGTGTGTGGGGATGACTCTTGGGGGACCCTTCATCTCCCTTGCCCTTCTCCTCTATCACAGGTTGGAAGGGGAGGAGAGGTGGGTGTTTACTCTCCTTATCCTGGCGTGGGGTCGCTGGATTTTACAAATCCGTTTTGCAGGTGGGGATTGTGTTCTGCCCTTCCCCGTCTTTATCTTCTTCCTCTAATTTTCTTCCTTTCCATCTGTATTTTTTCATTGTTTTTTGATCCCCTTTCGCTTTTGCTCGCTTCTCTATATTCGAGGGGCAGCTCCTGGGGAAGTGTGTGTGTGAAATGTTTGGTTCAGAGTGACAGTGGTATGTGTGGGAGGGATTGTAGATTAGGCACATTTTTGCAGTACGCCAAAATATCACATACCGTACGTCAAATGTGGACAACGATACCCGATGAACCAGGTGAGTCCAGCACGCTGGCTACATTGCTGGACTCTGATTCTAGTCGGGGGCTCATCTCCCGGTTCTACATGACATTGAAGGCGGACAGAGTGGGGCGAACTTAGACAAAATCAGGGCAGGTAAGACGCGGATCTGCCATTCCTGTTGACAGATGGCGAGTGAAATTGCACTGGCACAAGTAGCAGAAGCCACTAGCAACGCACGGTTTAAAATCCAGTTCTACCATTTACCCCCCAACGGCAAGCATGGTTCACACCTGGGTGGGCTTCCACATGTCCACATTGTGGCACAGACCCCGCCACCTTTTTACATATGATCTGGAATTGTCCACGCCTTCAGTTGTACTGGCACCGGGTGATGTGATCCCTGGGCGCGGCCACAGCGGTGTGTATCAATAAATCTGATAGAGACTACTAGCCACAGATTCCTTAACGTAGAATTATCCCCAGGCGTGAGATTGGATCCGGCACATTTTTGCCACAGCATCCCTGCGCGCCGGGAGGACGGCATCACGCGACTCTGCCCTGGCGTTGTCCGCGTATGTGACGTCTGTGAGGTCACATAAGTTCCACCCCGGCACACCAAAGTCTGTTTTTCCCTTTTCCACGTGCAACGCGGAACCGGATCGTGCTCCTGGCCCGTTTCAGGCTTTTCCCTTTCGCTTGTTGCGTGTGTGTGTGGGAACAGTGTGCGAATGCCTTTTGTCTTTGACGTGCTCATCTTGTGCCAGATGTCGGCGACGGATCCTCACCCCATCTGCATGTGGTGTTTAGGAGAACACCACGACTCCTCTGATTGTGAGGCATGCCAGCAGATGATACTGAAGTCCCGGCGGGAGCGCCGTATGAAACTTCTTTCAGCCCTCATGTCCAGGCTGGCGTCGTCACCACGCCCGGTCCCTACGGAGGGTTTCAGGTATCGCCGCCTCCTTCTTCGACATAGTCCTTCTCCCAGGCCGCAAGAGCGTCGCTCACCTGTCGGTAAGTGTCTCAGTGTGTTCCAGAGGGCTGGTTCCCGCCTGCTGAGGGCGTGGGCTCATCGCAGGTTGTGCGGCCTCTGTGTCGTCCCCCTATCCACGTTTCCCGGTGTGGGGGCGTCTAGCGCACAGATGGAGATATATGCGGCGGATTTGCTGGCCTCGCTGACGTCTCCCCCTCCTCCTCCTTCCCCATCTGGTACATCTGCGGATTCCTTGCAGTGTGCGGGGCCCTCCGCGGCGTCGCCGGCCCTGGCTCGACTGGCTCGGATCCAGGTACGGAGGATGTGGTGCCGTTGGGGTGCGGCCTTTTGGGGGTCCCTCCTTCGGACCACGGCGCCTCTGCTACTCCACAAACTCCGGCAGGAGTCCCTGTGGTGTCGCGGGGCTCGGGTCCTATCCCGAGTCAACCTCGGCCCTCAAGACAGGTGGTGGCCTCATCCGAGGCAGAGGAGACACCGCTTAGGCACCCGTGGCTGCTTGCCCTGGCGGCGCCACAGGGGCTGGCGGAGGATCCTTCTCGTCCTGTCATGGGCCGAGGCTGGCGGGGGACCTCCCCGGGTCCCTCTTACCCCTCCACGCAGGCGGTTGCCTCATTGGAGGTCGGGTCAACGCCTGTCCGGCACCGTTCCTTGGCTGCCCCGGCTCCGGCCCAGCCCCGGTTTCCTGCACCGTGCGCTGTGGCAGAGGTTGTTCCGGCGTCTCCTCTGGAGCCGGACGACTATGTCCTGCCTCAGATTGCGGACTCTACGGTGCCAGGCTGACGTCGGATCGTTAACTCGTCTTCGGACCCCTTGTCTTCTGCAGAGGTTCGGCGCTTGCTGGTTTCCTCCTCGCCCAGAGGCAGGCCGCCGCATCGTGGCTTTTTACCCGACGTCGTCTAAGGATGGCTCCTCGCCGTCACTGCGGCCGCCGTCTTCGCCGGAGGTGCCGTAGGTCCTACACTCCTCGGACCCTCTTCCTCCTTTCTGGATCTAGCACTTCCTTCCTTGAGGGACGGCTGCCTTAGCTTGCAGCTGTCACCCACTGTGGAGCTGCTTTCTCCACCGAGGGGGCCCTACGGAGGCGGGTGCTGCCTTTGCTCGCGCTGTTTTCATGGCTGCGGGAATCTTGCGCATGGTGATCCAGCTTCCCATTTCCCCACGGATCAACTTCTGGAGGTCCTCCATCAGGGTTCTGGTGGTAGGGAGCTGCTGCTTCCCTTTGAGGGTTCGCTCTATTCTTTTCTGCAGGCGTGGGGCCACCCTGCCTCAGGGGACCCCGTGCCCCAACACCTTCCGCACCGCCACCATCTGGCACCGCATGATCCTAGGTCTTTCCCTCCACCCTTCTACCAGGGGCCCTCTTTTGCAGAATGCCTTCCCCTCGCTGCCACGCTGTTGTCTCCCCCATCACGGGAGGCCCGCTGGCTTGACTCCTGGGGCGTAATGTGTTCACCTCCACCAGTGCGGCTCTGCGGGCTCTTTACAATATGTGTTTTGGCTAGGGTCACTACTTGCTTGTGCGACACGGCAGAGTCCCTTATGTCTGCCGCTTCTCTGGATGGTGCTGGTGTTGTTTTGCGGCACCATGTGTTGGATGGCCTGGAGCTGGCGGCTTTTATTCTACGCTCCGCTCTGGACAGCTCGGAGGTGCTTGGTCGTGCCATGGCCTCTTCGGTCGCACTAAGTCAACATGCCTGGCTTCAGGACCGTGTGTTCCCAGAGAACGTTCGATTAACCATCAGAACTGCCTTTCTAGTGGCATTAACCCTGGCCAGGAGGGTCAGCCAATTGCAGGTACTCTCTGTGCACCCTTCTTACACCACCTTCTAATGGACATTCTGGTCCTCCTTCCTGACGAACGTTGTAACTCCCTTCCATTTAGGCCAGAACATCACTTTGCCTACCTTTGCTTCACCTCACCCTTCCAAAGAGGAGGAGGAGGAGGAGAGACTCCACTGTCCGGACCCAAAGAGATCATAGTCATTCTACTTGCATTGTTCAAATGAGTTCCAGGTGGATGATCGGCTCTTCTTGGTGTAAGTAGGAGCAACGAAAGCGAAGGCTATGCAGAAACCAACCATCTTAAGATGGATAATGCTCTGCATTCACAACTGCTACGAATTGGCCTGCAAGCAATGCCACCAGAGCCAAGGCTGTGACCACTGTGTTAGCCTGTGGAATCCCTCTCTTGGCCACCTGTCAGGCAGCAAGGTAGATATCCTTACACACTGTTACCGAACACTACTGCTGGGTCAGTCCGGTCCATCACAGCGCACACTTCGTCCGTTCGATCCTGCAGGACTTTCTGGGTTAAATCTGCTTTGTAGACCCACTTCTGGGAAGGAGTTGCTTGGGTAACTATTTTAAGGAATCTGCACCTAGTAATCTGTCATATAAACAAGTTATTACCTCTGAAAACGCCTTATGTGGTTGAGGCTTCATCTAGCTGCAGATTACAGACTAGCCCTCCCATGCTCCCCGCTTTCCGAGCTGATGGTAGTGTAAGGGACAGCCTTTTCAGGGCCCTAGTATTTCACAACAATGGTCAGTTCTCATCATGGCTCCAGGCTTTTGGCGTGTAAACCCACAAAAATAACGCCCGTTGGGGTGGCAAAATTGAAGCTTCTGAGTAAGCAAAACTCAGTAAAAATGGCAATTTTGGTCACAGTGAGGGTTTAAAAAGTGGTTATTCAACATGAGGCACGATCCAATTGACATTTTGAATCATAGGTACCACTGTCTTGTAGTTTCGATTAACCTATTTAGGATCTGCACGTTTAGACAACATACACTGTAGAATTTGTCAGACTGATTCTATATACCCCTACCGGATATGTTAGCCTGTATACCAGCTAGCTCACAGTACCACTAGAAACCCCTCTAACCAAGGAGAGAATAGTTCTTGGCTACTATCGAACATGACAACCCTGATCCCACAGAAACGTGGAAACAGTGTACTACTTTTCGCTCAGTGACTCGTGCTAACTTTGTCTCAGGATACACAGAATAAACGGTGGGGAAGTTTTTCAATAAGCATTTATTGAACCTGCGTCCTCCTCATGTAAAATGATTATAAGCACGAACAGAGTAAAAGAACGGTAGATTTCTACCATTGTGCTAAAGCATTAAATACAGGCAAGTATATAAAATACATGACAATATAATGCGTACTCCTACCTTGCAACCCTAACTAGATGCACCTAAGTGTACCTAGCATGTATGTGGGTGTAAAAGCCAAGAAATCTTCTAGGATAAATTCAACCGCATTACCTGAAGTGAGAGACTGTGGGACCCAGTCTTGGTCTCGAGATGGACACCCCACTGCGAGCTGGAGTGTCTTCATGCAGGCACCTCAGCGTCTTGCGTCAGTGTGTCTGCATGGAAGTTCCTTTCTCCTCCGACTTCCTCAGCAAGAAATGGTGTATATATACCCAAAGCTGTACCCCCTGGGGATATACCTTGCTGTGTCATGTCGGACTAGGATGACGGAAGGAATGACCCTTATACATAGGTATTATGCAGGAGATGGAAGGCCTGCTGTCCTGCTGTGATTCCAAGAATCCTCATGCATAATGAATGAGGCTTAGGCTTTTCAGAGAAAACACCATGTCATCTTTGGACATTACCGTTACTAGGTAAAACGTCAGTACTAAGAATCATTATATAGTGCAATATCAGGGGACTGTAGGTGAAAGATGCACTCACTACCTGCGCCGATATTGGGGTACCTGTATGGAACATAAAACTACCCACGTCATTTCCACTGCAGTCTACCTACTACTGTGTTGCCGACCGATGCCACCTACCAGCGCACAGGGGTACTACTCAAAAATCTTTTAGATCCAGTATGATGCCTGAGGAGTTTTCTAAGGTAAGGAATCAACAGCGATTTAGTGTCTACTAGATGAAGCATTACTGTAGGTAAGTTACTTGTTCTTTGTGATGTTCCATTTAAAGAGACCTACATAAGCATGCTGATCAGAACTTGTTATTCTGTCGCTTACTACAGTAAGTTATTTTTATGACTTTACAATCTCAGCTTTGTTCTGTCCTCTTCCCTGTAACACAACTGTCTCTACCATCTATTTTAAATTTGAAATGTTTTTAGATTATAAGGATTGTTAACCAGGGCTCTCTAGTTTTAAGAATTCGCAACATATTAACCTACAAAACGCAGTGTATGTACAATCCACAGTTTTGTGGGCGCAACTTTGGTAATACCAGTTTTTTTAAAATCTTGTTTTATTGAGCTCAATTGTTTTTGTGGCTTATCTTTTAAATTCCTGTCTTTGCCTCAAAATTGCCCAAGCTTAAAAGGCATTGAAAGTGAAATTAGTTTTTTTCTGCATTGATTTTAAAGAAGTGTATTTTCGTAAATTAATTCTGCAGGCTAGACAAAGAGAAAAAATGAATGAAGAGCATAACAAACGTTTATCAGACACTGTTGATAAGCTGCTATCTGAATCGAATGAGAGGCTACAACTTCACCTTAAGGAAAGAATGGCTTCCTTGGAAGATAAGGTATAGTATAATTGAAATCAAATGTTAATGCACCCCATGGGATGTCGATGTAAATTTTTCCAACTCCTCAGGTGCATGTAAATGGGTGAACAATTTGAAAGTAACTAAAAAAGAGCATAGGTAACCAGACTTCAATTTTCTTTTGGTTAGTAAACTGTTTCATAGTTTGTTTGCTTTTGTGTTGTACTTGTGCCTGAAAGAGCCCTTGTCCCCTTATTTTCCTTACCCTGAATCCAGTATTTTAAATTCCTTTTCATAGCTCAGCTAATATCCTCTTACGCCTGCTTCACAATGGATACTAGATAGTTGAATAGTAGATGAACGTCTTTGAGTTTGTTGAGGTCTACAAAGAAAAATAATTAATTTAGCAGCGTGAATCTTTTCTGGATTCACTATTCTGTGTATTATTCCTCCATCTATTGGTTGGGTCTGGAATTGTAGTATTTCTTCACTCTTATTTTTTTTGTTGGTGGGCATTGACATACCACCATTTGGTGTCACTCTGTGAGTTAGACGTGCTTCCTCCGGAAGCTCCCAACTTTGGTTGCCATGTTAAGATTCTTTTTTTCCGCGGTTGGGTCTGGAACGATGCGGAAGAAGCTCCTGAAGATTGGAGAGAAGAATCAACGAAGAGATCTGAATAAGCACTTTTTTGACGTAACTACCTTTGAGTCTGGGAACTGTGACGCAATGAAGAGGAAAAACCGAAACTTCAATGTCATACGTTGAATGCGCATGCAGGGAGCTCCCTGTGCACGTTAATGGACAAAACACCATTCAAGTTCTGCAACAGTTGTCACCACAAGTACGCACAGTAGGATCAGCATCTGATCTGCAACCTTTGCTTGCCACTGAACCACCGAAGTGAAGACTGCAATGCATGCCCAGCGTTCACCCCAAAAACGTTGAGGGTGAGATAGAGACAGAGAAGAGCAAAATACAACATGCAGGGTAAAGGACCACCACCGGCGCGTTAAGACCTGGGCCTCTCCAGCAAAGACTAGGATAACGTCGCTGAAGGTCCTGACGGCGAAGAGGATGCATACATCCCTGTCAAGGACAAAAAGAAGACTCCCAAGAGTAGCATCGACCTCAAAAAAGGTAGGCGACCCACGAAAGAGTGACTGTAAGACCTCAAAGAGCAGCAGCGTTGAAACATTCGACGACCGCAAGTGCGTTCAAGGACAAACAGTTTGTCGGTTCCTTGGACAAGGGCTCCGAGACGGTGAAAACCCTAGTAGAGACAAAGTCGTCAAAAGATAGTCATGAAAAGAACTCTTCGACGTTGAAAAAGGAGAGGGTTAAACAAGCTTCGACAGCGGTGTTGTGAAACTCAAAAAGAAAGGCAGAAAATCTAGACTCCGAAACACAAGCGTCGCAGATGGGAAAGGAAAAGAAGTTGCTAGAAGCCGAAACGGTGTGCATCTTGCAAAGCAAGAAAGATTTTAACAAAAAAATGAAGCTCTTCAAAATTCCGCCGAAAATTTCGACCGATGCCGAAAAGGAGGTAGAGTAACTAGAGCCACCAACAACTTCAGAACCGGACGAAGAAGAAGATGAAGAAGAATACTTTTTCGAAGCCTGCCTAAGAAGAGTAAGAGGACCGAGCCTATGAAGGTTTGGCTACCGCGGAAGCGCACGACCTGCAGTGGCAAGATCTCGACGCCGAATCCCCAGTAGAAGTGGTGGACATGAATCCATCAAGGCCTTTACCACCAGATGACTTTAAGATGTACAAACAAGACATAAAGAAAGCAGCAGACACTTATGGACTGTAATTGGAGGAAGAAAAGCCACAATCACTTTTTCTGCTAGAAACCTTGCTTCGTACACAAACAAGGAGTCAATTCCTTCCTGTGCTGCCAAGTGTACTGGACCAGCATAAGGAAGCCTTTAAAGAACCTGCTAAATGTAAAGCAGTCACACCAAGAGGTGAGAAAAGTACAAGCATTCCTCTAAGGATCCTATGCGCATCATGGAGTCGTACCAGCTGATTCAATTATAACTTCCTCAGCTCGGAAGAGAGCTAATGTACCCACCAATGTTGGACCACCACCAGACATTGAGAGCAAGAGAATGGATCTCATGGAAAGAAAGGTGTAAAGAAGTGCACCAATACAGTGCAGCATCACAAATTCAAATGCATTGATCAACATACATGCATACCAACATTGGAAGGAAGTAGGTGAGCTATTAGGACACCTTCTAGACCAATTTGAAAGAAGGGACGTGGGGAAAAGCATGGCAAACACATGTTTAAAATCAGCCTTAGATGCTGCTGAAACATCTAGCAAAGAGATGATAATTTGGGTTACTGAGAGAAGACACGCTTGGCTACGAATTTCAGGTTTCAAACCGGAGGTACAAAACAACATAATGAACTCCCCCGTTCAATGGTGAACAGCTATTCTGAAAAGCTGTGGATGATAAATTAAACCAATTAAAAAAGGAGAATGAAACCGCAAGGTCCATGGGGGCACTACAATTCAGAGGCATGCGCAGAGGCGCTCCCTCATGGAGACCAACAGGCAGGGGTATCCACCAACCTGTAGCCTCGCACTAAACCTTTCAACAAGGTTACCAAGGAGTAAGCCACGGACAACAACAAGGCCAACAACAAGAAAATTGGCAATACCAACAAGGAAGGCAATCCTTTCGTGGATGCCCTTGAGGAAGAGGCCAACAGCAGAGAGGGGGACCATAACCAACTACAAGTGACTTTACTTCAAGGTTTGCACACCTTTATACAACAACTCAGAGGGTAAAACAAGATACAAGCACAAGACGAAATAATGGCCCTATAGGCAAACCAGTCCTCCAGCATGTTATGCCAGAAAGAGGCAGGTTAAGATACTTCCTCCAAGAGTAGAAGAAAATTACATCAGACAAATGGATATTGGGCATAATGCAATATAGCTACTGCATAGACCTTGCAAAACAACCTCCAAGCAGAAGACTAACCAACAAGGTACATTCAGCAAAAGAATTATCTCAATTTCTCGAAGAAGCACAAGACCTTCTGAACGAAGAGGCCATAGAGAAAGTACCACACAAGGAAAGGAGCAAGGGAGTTTACTCCACGTACTTACTCATTCTAAAGGTAGAAGGAAGTTTACCACCAATACTTGAGCTAATGTTCCTAAACAAGTTAATAAAATCACAAAAATTCAAGATGACAACTTACAAAAGTACTGGCATCTATTGCAGAGGTGATAAACCCTGCCGTTAATTTTATCTTGAGCACCGCCCTATGTGAGGGGCATATGCCGCAAATTGGAAACATGCGAAAATTCACCCGCTTTTAAAGAAACCCACAGCAGACCCATTGGTCCTTGGTAACTATAGGCCTATATCCTTGCTGCCTTTTTTTCTCCAAGGTTTTGGGGAAATATGTCCACATAGTCACCACAGATTACGTGGCGGCCAACCATCGTCTGCACCCGAGTCAGTCGGGCTTAAGAGCCAATTTCAGCACGGAAACTGCTCTATTAGAAGTTGCTGAAACTATAAGAGCTACACTTGACAGAGGGGGCAATGCAGTCTTGGTGTTTTTGGACCTCTTCGCGGCCTTCGATACTGCGCCCCACCACAGACTACTGTAAAGACTCGAGGAGGGCGGTATCTGAGGCATGGTACTGAGATGGTTCACCTCCTTTTTAAACAACTGTCTACAAACTATCTGGTCCCCTCCGTTCTCAGCTATAATCCCTCCCATGAATGTTGAAGTCCCACAGGGCTCGAGCCTGAGCCCAACACTGTTTAATTTGTATATGGCCCTTGTACTCTTCGCCAAGAAATACAGTGCCAAATTAGTGTTGTATGCGGACGACATGCAATTGTTGGGCGCTGAGTTCAAAGGCAATGTGATCATCACTTGGCTCTCAGAGGTATTCTCTTGGCTTAGACAAAACCAACTGAAGTGCAACTCTGAAAAGTCAGAGATTATCTTCTTTGGCTCCCATCCCTGTGAAGCATGGCACACAGGACATGTCCCCCCTACATCTTCAGTCACCATTGTGAAAAATCTTGGGGTCAAATTGGAGTCTGCCCTCTCTATGAAGGTTCAGATCCAATCGGTGGCCAGGACTTGTTTTGCAGTGTGAATCTTTCTGGATTCACTATGCTGTGCATTATTCCGTTGTCTAGTGGTTGGGTCCGGATTCGTAGTCTTTGCTTTTTTTTTTTTTTTTTTTTTCGTAGCCCTGGTGGGCGTCGACGTCCCACCTTTTGGTGTACTTCCTGTGATGTCGGCGCGCTTCCTGCGGAAGCTCCCATCTTTGGGCGCCATCTTCAGATTCTTTTTTCCGCCATTGGGTCTGGATCGTTCCTGAGGGGCTCCAGAGTTTTGGAGGAAAGAAGACACAGAAAAGTCGAATTTTGCACGGTAAAGACTGAGAAGACGACTAGGAACAACACCATCGAGCCGGGAAGGAGAAGGAGAACTTCGAGAACTTCGACGTCCAACGGAGAATGCGCACACAGGGGGCCCCCTGAGCGCAAGAAATGGACAAGACACCTTTTAAATTGTGTCGTAACTGCCACCACAGATACGCGCAGAAGGACCAGCACCCGGTTTGTAAACTCTGCCTACCGGTCGACCATGAGAGCAAGGACTGCAACGCCTGCTCCGCCTTCACACCGAAGACTCTCCGGGTTAGAGAGCGACAGTAGAGCCAACTACAACATGCAAGGCAAGGGAAAACCACCGTCCCTTCGAGACCTGGGGCTCTCGAGCGACGAGGAAGACAACGTCGACGGAGAAGACGACGACTACACGGTCGTAGAGACCGATAAGAAGACTTCTAAAGAGGTAGGAGAGTCGACGACCCCTAAGACCCGACAGACCCTCGAAAGTCTGAGTCAGACTCTCGAAAAACAGTTAAGTCCTCGAAGGGAGCGCGGGCATGAAAATTTCGACGGCCGCAGCTGCATCCAAGGACAAACAGCCCAGCGGATCCTTTGTAAAGGACTCCCAGACTGTGAAGACCAGCGAAAAGCCAAGGTCGTCGAAGCACGTCTCCGAAAAGGAACGTTAGACTTCGAATGAAAAGGACCCGAAGGTCGCTTCGGCGTAACTAAGGACCCGAAGCCTATTTCGACGTATACGTCTAAGAGATCAGCCGAACCGTTCGACGCCGAACTGGAGAGGAAGAATACACGGCTCGAGGCCGAAATGGATAACATCCTGCAAAGAAAGAAGGAGTTCGACGGAAAGATGAAGAGGTTCGCGATTCCGTCGAAGCAAAATACTGTGATTGTTGAAGTAGAAGAGGAGGAGGACTTCGAAGCCGAAGAGCCCCGAGACCCAGGAACATCCAGAGGAAGAAGCCTTCTACTATGAGGAGGAGGGCGACGACGATCAGCTCGGCATCCTCGGGGACACAGGACTTGGAGTGGCAGGACCTCGACACCGAAAGCCCAGAAGAGGCCCCTTCGAAGCCTTCGCCGCCAGATGACATTGGAGTCTACAATATGGTCATCAAGAAAGCGGCAACAGCTTTTGGAGTCAAGCTAGATGAGGAAAAACCGAAAGCAGACTTCCTCTTGGAGACCCTGCTCCCCACACAAACTAGGAGCCAGTACCTCCCCATGCTTGAGTGTCATGGCCCAGGGGAAAGAGGCTTTCAAGGAACCAGCAACATGCAGGTCAGTTACGCCGAGGACGGAGAAGAAATATAAACACTCCTCTAAGGATCCTCCCTACATCCGAGGATCAGTTACGGCAGACTCCATTATTGCGGCGGACTCCATTATTGCGGAGACTGCCAGGAAAAGGGCAAATGTGCCAACATCAGGGCCACCACCAGACAAGGAAATCAGGAGGATGGACCTAACGCGGAGGAAGATAGAAAGAAATGCAGCGATGTACTGGCGCATGGCAAACTCAAACGCCCTGCTGAATAGGCACCAGTACCAAATTCTGGACGAGATCGGACAGCTGGTCAAGCACCTCCCAGACGAGTATCAACAAAGAGCGTCACACCTTGTGGAAGAAGGGAAAAATGTGGCAAATTCTTGCCTCAAAACAGCCTTGGATGGAGCAGACACGTCCAGCAGGCTGATAATGTTGGGAATCACGGAGAGAAGGCAGGCCTGCCTCAGGATCTCCATCTTCAAACAATAGGTGCAGCACAACATTCTAAGCACCCCGTTCAATGGGGAGAAACTGTTTGGGGCGCCGGTCGATGAAAAGCTCACCCAGCTCAAAAAAGAAAATGAAACCACAAGGTCCATGAGGGCCTTACAATTCAGGGGGACGAAAAGGCGTACTCCGTCACGGAGACCGAGACCGAACGGAAGAGGGGACTTCATGGCCAACATATTCCTCAAAAATGCCTGCCTGCACATCCCAATGAACAGGCAGCACAAGCATCTACTGAGATTTACCATCAACAAAGATCACTACCAGTTTCACAGCCCTAGCATTCGGACTAAAATCCACACCAAGGGTCTACTCAAAGTGCCTCGCAGCAGTGGCAGCGCACCTAAGGAGGGAAGGGATACATGTATACGCCTACCTGGGCGACTGGCGAATAAAGGCAAGTTCACACAGGACATGCAAAGAACACGCACAGCGCGTGACAAGTATACTGGTGGTCCTGGGATTCTCCATTCACTGGGGGAAATCCTCAATGGAACCAGAGCAAGTAAATATCTTCCTAGGAGCACAGATCGACACCATACAGAGCAGGGTGTTCCCCAGCGACAAGAGAACACTGGCCCTGCTGAAGGTGACATGCCACTACCAGAAGGGGCGAGCTCTGACAGTGAGGAGAGCGAGCAAGATCATGGGCATGATAGCCTCCAGCATACATCTGTTCCCAAATGTACAGCTCCACATGAGACCATTCCAGGAATGGCTGCAGGAACAATGGTCAGAAGCTACAGAAAGTTGGTAAGATCTAGTAGTTGTAACGCACGCATTGCAGGAGGAGATGTCGTGGGGGGAATAAGGAGAACATAACAGAAGGGAAGCCTTTACCACCACCGACCCCAATGGTGACCATCACCACAGACTCATCCCAGAAGGGATGGGCAGCACACATGAGCAAGCTCCGGGTGAGGGGTCTGTGGACTCCAGCGGATATGGTCAAACACATCAACTACCTGGAACTAAAGACAGTGTTCCTCGCCCTGAAAGCCTTCCAGACAAAACTGTACAACCAGAGAGTGTTGATCCAGACAGACAACACAACAACGATGTATTACAACAACAAGCAGGGAGGAATACAATCAGCCCCGCTATCGACCCTAGCACAAGAGATATGGAGATGGGCCATCCCACTGAAAATAGACCTGGTAGCCATACACCTACCAGGGAAGGACAATGTGGAAGCAGACTGGCTCAACAGACAGACATAGGCATCCCACGAGTGGGAGCTCAATAAACAGGAAACGCAAAGGCTATTCAGAAGATGGGGAACACCAACTATAGACCTATTTGCAACACGCCAGAATGTAAAATGCCGAAACTTCGCAACCAGGGGACGGATCCCTGGGGAATGCCCTATGGATAAGCTGGTCGAAAACATTCGCTTACGCTTTTCCCCCCGATACCACTGATACACAGAGTACTCAACAAGTGCAGAACCAGAAACATGACACTGATCCTGGTGGTCACCCCAGTGGGCCAGGCAGACCTGGTACTCACAGATAATGGAAATGGCACAGGGTGCACCCACAAGTTCGGGAAAAGGAAAGAATTACTCTCCATGCAAAACGTAGAAGTACTACGCCCAGAGCCAGAGAGCCTCAGCCTTGCAGCATGGCTCCTGAAGACATAGAGTTTGCACACCTAAAGTTGCCCGAGCGCACCCTGCGGGTACTACAAGAGGCAAGGAGACCTAGCACACAAAGGTGCTATGTGGCAAAATGGAAGGGGTTTACACAATGGTGCAGCAAGACAAAACTACACAAGAAGATGACAAGGGAATCAACGGTGCTAAGCTATCTCACGCACCTGCTGAAGGCAAAACTAAGTTCAGCCTCACTAAGAGTACACCTAGCTGCGATGGTAGCCTACAAGAGAGGAGAAACAAGGAAGAACTGCTTTACATCACAGATAGTAAAGAGATTCCTGGAAGGAGCAAAGAGGATCGCGCCAGCAAAGAGGATGCCGCCACCGGCATGGAACCTCAATTTAGTCCTCACAGAGCTCATGAAAGCGCCCTTTGAACCCATTCATAAGGCCTCCCTACAAATGCGAACAATGAAAACGGCTTTCGTGGTGGCAATCACCTCGCTGCACAGGGTGAGCGAACTACAGGCGCTAACGCTACAAGAACCCTACATCCAAATACACAATGATAGGGTGGTGATGAGAACTGACCCACACTTTATGCCAAAGGTGGTTTCAAGGTTCCACATCAACCAGACAGTACAAATACCAAGCTTCTTTCAGAAACAAGCCACAAGCGCAGAGAGGGCACTGCACACACTGGACCCGAGAAGGGCAGTAATGCACTACATAGAAAGAACCAAGGAACACAGGAAGACAAAATAGTTCTTTGTGTCCTTCGCAAGCAAGTTTCCTGGGTAGACCAGTAACAAAGGGAACCATCGCACGATGGATCGCACAAACTATACAATTCTGCCACAGACAGGCAGACCTAGAACTAGCAGAAGGGACTCGGGCCCACTCTACCAGGAAAAAAGGGGCAACGATAGCCTTCCTGGCTAACACACCCATTGAAGACATATGCCTGGCGGCAACATGGGCTTCAGTGCACACGTTATCTAAGCACTACTGTGTGGATATACAAATGTACATGGAAGCACAAGTAGGACAGAAGGTGCAACAACATATATTCAACAACCAACGCTCATCTTCCACCCAGCCGCCACAAACATAACAAACTGCTACAAAGTCTATGCACAGCATAGTGAATCCAGAAAGATTCGCGCTGCAAAATGAATAGTTTCTTACCTGTCGGTGTAGTTTGCAGCTTGAAGATCTTTCTGGATTCACTAGCGAACCCACCCACCTCCGCCAGAAAGATGAGGCTGGAGAAGCAGGTGGTAATACAAGGACAATACAGAAACAGACACCTTGAAGGACAAAAGCGGATAAATCACTTACTTGAAAAGAAATACAGAACATTGCCAAAGGATTCGCAAACAGAACACAAAACAAGAAAAAAGAATCAGAAGATGACGCCCAAAGGTGGGGAGCTTCTGCAGGAAGCGTACCGACGTCACAGGAAATACACCAAAAGGTGGGATGTCGACCCCCACCTGGGCTACGAAAAAAAAAAAGAAAGGAAAGACTAAGATTCCGGACCCAACCTCTAGACCGCCGAATAATGCACAGCATAGTGAATCCAGAAAGATCTTCAAGCTGCAAAACTACACAGACGGGTAAGAAACTATTCGTTTTGGGGTATTGAGAATGCTGAGGAACTTTCTCCCCCTGCTCTCAGTCTCTCACAGGAAAACGGTAGTCCAGGCATTGGTGGTGTTGACACTGGATTATGTAAATTCCCTGCACTTGGGCCTCCCGGATTATTTACTCCGCTGATCACTGGGCAGGGCGATGGCAACGACGGTGGCGGTTCGACGCCACGCCTGGTTGAGGTCCGCCAACTTTTAGGCCGATGTCCAGGCCACACTTCTGGACATGCGGTTCGATGGCCGTCGCCTCTTTGGCGACAAGGCAGACCATGCGCTTGAGCGTTTTAAGGACTCCAGAGCTACGGCCAAGTCCTTGGGCCTCTCGGCCACACGCCAGCGATCAGGTGCCTTTCGCTCCTTTCGTGGCCACGGAAGGGGCGCCCCCACACGTGCTGCCAGCCACGCACCGCAGAATGTTCAACAGCTTGGTGGCGGCCGTGGAAACCGCCGTGGCGGCAGTCGGGGACACCGGCGAGGCCAGTCCACACCTCCCTCCGCAGCACCTGCCTCAAAACCTTCCTAGTCCGTGTTTTCAGGCCCATGTGACGCCAGTGGGGGGCAGGGTTCGCCATCACCTCTTCCACTGGCGCACTGTCACATCGGACAGGAGGGTGCTGCAAATCGTCCCAAGGGGCTGCTCCCTCCCCTTCGAGGCGACCCCTCCAGCAATGCCACCGCAATTCCACCGCGTGTCGGGGGATCACTTGCAACTTCTGCAAGAGGAAGTCACAGCCCTCTTGGCCAAGGGGGCCATCGAGCGCGTTCCTGGGCCAGAAGTAGGGTGTGGTTGTTACTCCAACTACTTTCTGGTACCCAAGAAGGGCAAAGGGGGCATGCGCCCTATCTTGGACCTACGGAACGTCAACGGCTTCCTCCGGAAGGAGAAGTTCAAGATGCTGACTTTGGCTCAGGTCTTAGCTGCCGTGGACCCTGGAGACTGGATGGTAGCGTTGGACTTGCAGGACACTTATTTTCACATCCCTGTCCTGCCGGGCCACCGGCGTTACCTGCGGTTCACGGTAGGCCACGAGCACTTTCAGTTTACCGTGCTCCCCTTTGGTCTTAACAGCGCCCCACGGGTGTTCACGAAAGTGATGGCGGTGGTCGCAGCTCATCTGCGCAGGTTAGGGGTATCAGTCTTCCCTATCTCAACAACTGGTTGTTGAAGGCGGGCTCGCCCCAGACAGTCGTCAGCCACCTCCAGACTACGGCCGACCTCCTACACTTGCTGGGGTTCTCCATCAATGTGCCGAAGTCGCACTTGTGTCCCTCTCAGAAGCTCCTCTTCATCGGAGCGATTCTAGACTCTGCGCAGTTTCGGGTTTATCCTCCCGAACAGCGTGTTCGGGATATTCAGGCTCTGATTCCGATCTTTCAGCCTTTATCCAGAGTCTCTATTAGGTTGACGCTGCGGCTTCTGGGGCTGATGGGGCTCCTGCATCCTTCTGGTGCATCACGCTCGGTGGCGGATGCGGGCTCTGCAGTGGGACCTGAAGTTTCAGTGGGCCCAGCATCAGGGCAACTTGTGTCCGATCATGTCTTGATCTCGGAGGGCACTGCAAAACAGTTGCAGTGGTGGCTCACGGATCACGATTGGGTCAGTGGCAGATCCCTCACCCTACCCCACCCGGAGCACGTGGTTGTGACGGACGCGTCCCTCCAGGGCTGGGGAGGCCACATGGGAGAGGCGGAGATCAGAGGCCTCTGGTCTCCGGCAGAGTCCCAGCTCCACATCAACCTTCTGGAGCTGCGGGCGATCCGACTTGCACTGAAGGCATTCCTCCCTTCTGTCCGAGGGAGTGTAGTGCAGGTGTTCACGGACAACACCACCGCCATGTGGTACTGCAACAAACAGGGCGGGTTGGGGTCGTGGTCGTGGACCCTATGCCAGGAGGCTCTGCGCCTCTAGCAGTGGCTAGAACATCAGGGCGTGACCCTGGTGGTTCAACACCTGGCAGGTTCTCTGAACGCCAGGGCGGACGAAACTCAGCCGTCGGTGCATGATGGATCACGAATGGCGTCTGAACTCTGACGTGGCGCAAGGCCTCTTTCAGCAGTGGGGAGAGCCTTGGTTAGATCTATTTGCCACAGAAGAGAACGCGCACTGTCATCGGTTCTGCGCGTTGGAATTTCCAAGGCGGCACTCGCTCGGCGATGCTTTTCGTCACGAGTGGAGTTGCGGTCTTTTGTACGCCTTTCCGCCTATACCACTTCTGCCCAGAGTGCTGAAGAAGATCAGGCGCGACCGGGCCCAGGTTATCCTTGTGGCTCCGGACTGGGCACGAAGATACTGGTATCCCGAGCTACTCCGCATGTCAGTCGATCCCCCCCCCGATTCGTCTGCCTCTTCGGGAGGACCTTCTGTCGCAGCAGCAGGGACGGTTCTCCACCCGAACCTGTACAGTCTCCACCTACAAGTTTGGAGATTGAGCGGCGGCAGTTGAGGCTATTTGACTTGCCTCCTGAAGTCTGTAATGTCATTCTGGCAGCCAGGCGTCCCTCCACAAAGTCGGTATACGCCTGCAGGTGGAACAGATTTGTGGCATGGTGCACAGCAAAGGCTGTGGATCCACTCTCTGCACCCCTTTCTGAGGTTCCCCTCTTTCTTCTTTCTCTTGCCCAGCAGGGCTCTGCTCTGGACACTATCATGGGGTACCTTTCTGCCCTTTCCGCCTTCTTAAGGCTACCTGATTAGCCTTCCTTGTTCAAGTCCCCAATTGTAAATAGGTTTTTGAAGGTCATCACACACATGTTCCCTCCTGTTCCTTTCGTGATGCCCCAGTGGGACTTGAATCTTGTACTTACTTACCTAATGTGTGCTCCCTTTGAGCCGCTCCATAACTGTCATCTCCGTCTTCTTACTTTGAAGACTGCTTTCCTTGTTGCCATCACCTCTGCCAGGAGAGTGAGTGAGCTCCAGGCTCTTTCTTCCACACCTCCTTTCCTCTCTGTCCATCCGGACAAGGTTGTGTTGCGGACAAGACCCTCTTTCCTGCCCAAGGTTGTCACGGCCTTCCACATCGGGCAGTCCATCACCTTGCCCACCTTCTTTCTGCCTCCGCATCCCTCGAAAGAGGAAGAGAGGCTCCACCGTCTGGACCCAAAACGTGCGCTCTTTCTATCTGGATCGCACACGCCAGTACCGGGTGGATGACCAACTCTTTGTTGGTTACGTGGGCGCTAAGAAGGGAAAGGCGGTGCACAAGCAGACCACCTCTCGGTGAATCATCTTGTGTATCCAGGCATGTTACTCCTTGGCCAAGAAGGACCCCCCTGTTGGATTGAGGGCTCATTCCACTCGGGCCACGGCGACTACCACTGCCGTGGGCCGGGGCGTGCCCTTGCAGGACATTTGCCAGGCAGCTATGTGGGCCTCGCTGCACACGTTTGCATGACAGCCAAGTCCGGAGGGATGGCTTCTTTGGCAGTTCCGTCCTCCAGGACTTTCTGGTGTGATTATTGGTTCGCAGACCCACCACCGGGGTTGGTATTGCTGGGGTATCTATTATAAGGTAAGGAATCTATCACTAACGTCTCTTTCAGATGCACAAGTTACTACTTGTGTAACAATATATCTGTTAAAGACATTAGTTAGTGATCGATTCCTTACCGACCCACCCATCGTCCCCGTTCTGCGAACCGATATCTAGGGTTAAGGTCATCCCCTCTCAGAGCCCTAGTTTCATGGCACCAGTGTTGGTTCTATCATGGCTCTGCGTATCTGGCGCGGAAAAGCTGTGTATCAGAACTGACGTCAGCGCGCATGGGCGGCGTCTAAGTACTCCGACGTTATTCCGGCGCTAACGACGACGGACGCGGAGCCGCGGACGACGCCTGCCGGCGCGCAGGGGTATTGCTACGCAAAAGTTTCTGTATACAGTCTGACGCCTGGGGATATTCTAAGGTAAGGAATCTATCACTAACTAATGTCTCTTACAGATATATCGTTACACAAGTAGTAACTTGTGCTTTACTTGCATACAAGTATTTATTAGTAATTGCTTTATTTATATGTCTATGTGACTACTTACACTTTGGCAGGAAATGCAAGGCAAAGGGTTTTATTAGTAATTGGTTTATTTACATGTTGATTAAACTGGTTACACTTTGGCAGGAAATGCAAGAGAAAGGTCTGAAGGCATCAGCAGTGGGTGAATGGTATCTGCGTGCATCAGTGCTGGGTCAAGGATAACTGAGGGCGCCAGTGGTGAGTGAGGGGTGTATGAAGGCATCATCCGTGGGTGAATGGTATCTGAGGACATCAGATGTGGGCAAAGGTTATATAAGGGCGCCAGTGGTGAGAGAGAAGCAACTATCAATGACACAACAGGGCCGAAAACCAGCAAAAACCTGACTTGTTAAGAGAGACGTGGGGTGGGCAAAAGCTGACAGGATGGCAGACATCGGATAGACGGACGGGTGGTTACATTAATAGGCAAACGGATGGATCGACAGACACACACACACAGGTTGAAAGGAAGATAGTTAAATGGACACACAGGTTGAGGTATAGCTAGACGGGCAGACAGACTAATAGATAGTGCAAGACCGGTATAAACATTTTTAGACCAATATTAAATAACTGTTGACCAAGGCACTAAGTGAGGGATGGCAGACGAGAGAAAGGGAGAGGGTGGGTAGGGGCGCAGTTATCAGAAAACATAAGACATGAAGTAATCTGTCAGTTGTAAACACAGGGGCTCCCAGGGAGACAAGTGTTCTTGAGTTTTCATAACACTGTGCCACCTACCATCTCACACCGACGCGGGCAGGAATCAGCATAAACTGAAGGTTCCTGTGACCTGCGTGCAGCCGGAAGTGTCAGTAAAAGGACGTGTTATCTGTGACAGGGGTCCTGTCAGTCTCTCCTGGGGGGCAGTGGGCGTCAGAGAGCCTATCACCAAGGATGGATGAGGGTCAAGCCAGAGAGCCCCTGCCCAGTGGCCTCCGCGGGGCTCCCTGCTCCTCTTTCATATTTACCGCCGCTTCTACGTCTTTTAACCTCCCCACCCCCAAAACAGACGCCCTCCTCTCGCTCTCAACCTTTAAACATGTTCTCCAAGCAATGGCGCGGGATCAAACTTATTACGGGGGTTTACGAGCCAAAACTAGAAACCATTACGCGTTGTAATGGCGTGCAATCTTTCGGTATGCGTCCTAATGGATTTTGCTATAGGGTAAACAACATTGGTGTTGAAACGCCATTTGGTGGAAAAACGTGCAAAGTAATAGTCATTGCGATGTGGAGGCTGCGTGCTAAAAGCGCACGTAGTAACGGTTGTCGATGTACTGTCATACATCCCTGAGGTCTTACTGTGACTTACTTCCTTGTATGGCAAGGCAGGCAGTGGCAGTTGCCTTAATTTCTTCCAGGTTGGACTATTGCAACAGCCTTTAAGCAGGAGCCAATAAGTTGGTCCTACACAAGCTACAGATAGTACAGCAAGCTGCAGCCCCACTAGTCTAAAAATGGCCCAGACACATCAGCATCCACTGCTCTAAAGTTTTTGCACTGGCTACATATCCATTAAATAATCTTGTTCAAGATGTGAGGGTGAGGGTGTGTGTGAGGGTGAGAGGGTGTGTGTGAGGGTGAGAGGGTGTGTGTGAGGGTGAGAGGGTGTGTGTGAGGGTGAGAGGGTGTGTGTGAGGGTGAGAGGGTGTGTGTGAGGGTGAGAGGGTGTGTGTGAGGGTGAGAGGGTGTGTGTGAGGGTGAGAGGGTCTGTGAGGGGGTGTGTGAGGGTGAGGGTGTGTGTGAGGGTGAGGGGGTGGGTGAGGGGGTGTGTGAGGGTGAGGGGGTGTGTGAGGGTGAGGGGGTGTGTGAGGGTGAGGGGGTGTGTGAGGGTGAGGGGGTGTGTGAGGGTGAGGGGGTGTGTGAGGGTGAGGGGGTGTGTGAGGGTGAGGGGGTGTGTGAGGGTGAGGGGGTGTGTGAGGGTGAGGGGGTGTGTGAGGGTGAGGGGGTGTGTGAGGGTGAGGGGGTGTGTGAGGGTGAGGGGGTGTGTGAGGGTGAGGGGGTGTGTGAGGGTGAGGGGGTGTGAGGGTGAGGGGGTGTGTGAGGGTGAGGGGGTGTGTGAGGGGGTGTGTGAGGGGGTGTGTGAGGGGGTGTGAGGGTGTGTGTGAGGGAGGGTGAGGGAGGGTGAGGGGAAGTGTGAGGGTGAGGGGGTGTGTGAGGGTGGGTGTGTGAGGGTGTGTGTGTGTGAGGGGAGGTGTGAGGGGAGGTGTGAGGGTGGGTGAGGGTGGGTGAGGGTGGTTGAGGGTGAAGGGTGGGTGAGGGTGAGGGGGTGGGTGAGGGTGAGGGGGTGGGTGAGGGTGAGGGGGTGGGTGAGGGGATTGAGAGGGTGGGTGAGAGGGTGGGTGAGAGGGTGGGTGAGAGGGTGGGTGAGGGTGGGTGAGGGTGGGTGAGAGGGTGGGTGAGAGGGTGGGTGAGGGTGGGTGAGAGGGTGGGTGAGGGTGGGTGAGGGTGGGTGAGGGTGGGTGAGGGTGGGTGAGGGTGGGTGAGAGGGTGGGTGAGAATGTGGGTGAGAGGGTGGGTGAGAGGGTGGGTGAGAGGGTGGGTGAGAGGGTGGGTGAGGGTGAGGGGGTTGTGTGCACGTGCATAGCTTACATGAACTGTATGCGATCCGCTGCCGTTTTGGTAGACTTTTCTTTTCCGCTTACTATATTTATTTATTTTTGACACTTATAAAGCGCACTGTTACCTTAACGTGTCCTGACGCTATTTTGATAACTCCTAAAAATAGATCCCCAGGTTAATTTACGAAAAGCCATGTTTTTAACTCTTGCCGGAAGGTCATAAGCTCAGGGGACAGACGGAGTGCCATTGGAAGGGCATTCCAGGCCACCGCCGCCCCTCGCCTGAAACTCCTGCCTCCCCAACCCACTTTTCTAATGCGTGGGGTCCTGATCAATCTGAGTAGCTGACCTCAGTAGTCTTCCCGGTTTGTGCCAATGAAAATATTGCCCCAGAATACTGGACCTATGCCATGGATCGCCTTGAAGACAATACTCAGACTTTTGAATAGAATCCGCTTCCTCACTGGCAGCCAGTGTAGTTTCACTAGTTCATGGGAAATGGGCGCAAATTAAGGCAAGCCTGTAAGCAGGCGCGCTGCTGCATTCTGCAGTATCTGTAACTTACTGAGTACTCCTTGTTGGGCTTCCAGGAGCAGACTGTTACAATAATCCAATCGTGAAAGCACAAGAGCCGTCACAACTGTTTTTTTTGCATTCCCCTGGAAGAAACGGAAGAACCTTCCGAAGGATTTTCAATGTCCAGTGGATGGATGAGACCAGTGCATTTACCTGCGGTTTATAAGAAAGTCTGTCATCCAGGATGACCCCCAGGTTCTTCACCTTGTTGACCGGAGTGGGCAAAATCCCCATCTCTTCAGGCCACCAACTCGGGCCCCAAAAGTTAGCCGTAGAACCAAATAATATAACTTCGGTTTTGGCCGAATTAGGTTTTAGACAGTTTCCTGCCATCCATTTGCTCACAGCTTTCATGCATTCCTGGAACTTGCTGGCAACGTAATTTTCCCTTCCGGGTAGCAGTGACACCACAATCTGTGTCGTCTGCATAAGATGTGAGTTCAAACCCATGGGAGCGGATGACTGGGGCCAGGGAAGAGACATAAACATTGAACAAGGTAGGGCTAACTGAGGAACCCTGGGGGACCCCACAAGATGGTTTAAAGGGTTTCGACTCAAAGTCCCCCAACGCGACTACCTGGACCCTGTTGGTCAAAAAAGATCTCAAAATGTCTAGAGCCTTCCCCTGAACCCCACATTCCTCCAGCCGGTCCACCAAGATGGTACGGTGGACCGTGTCGAAGGCCGACGACAAATCCAGCATGATCAAAGCTGCCCGACCTCCAGAGTCCATCACCTTCCTGACCTCTTCTGTTGACTTGATCAGGGCGGGCTCGGTACTATAATCTCGCCTATTTATCCCCGCGGCATAGAATAGGCGAGATCTTAAAAAGGGAGCAACAGTCGCTTTTCTAGCAAATACTCCTATTCATTACATTTGCCAAGCAGCAACATGGTCTGCAGTGTACACTTTCACAAAGCCCTACTGCGTGGATATTCAAATGAATAAGGAAGCACAAGTAGGACAATAGGTCTTACAACATACATTCACAAACCAACGCTCCTCTTCCACCCAACCACCAAAAGAATAGGAAGCCACTACAAAGTCTTTGCACAGCATAGTGAATCCAGAAAAGATTCATGCTGAAAAACATATCGTTTCTTACCTGTCGGTGTAGTTTTGCAGCTTGAAAAATTTTCGGTATTCACTAGCAAGCCAACGTCACAGAGCGACATGGTGGTATGTCGTTTCCCATCAACAGCAACAAAAAATTCTAGACCTAACCTCTAGATGGCGTAATAATGCACAGCATAGTGAATCCGTAAAATTCTTTAAGCTGCAAAAACTACACAGACGGGTAAGAAACTAAGTTTTTCGCTATGCACTGCTAGCCAGAGCTCCACGACTGTACAGCTAGTATTTCAAAAACAATATGATAAATGAAAGTAAGCTGTGTTTCCTGTAGTCAAGTTTTGGGCATGTGGAACATGTTTAGCTAGGCATGTTTATAACCACAGTCTTATGTTTACTAGTTGCAAACATATAATAGGTTAATTGACTTAGTAGTTGACAAAAAGCAAAGTGCTGTTGGATGGAAAGCTGTGACTTGCCAATCCATACAGCATGGCATTGTACAGTATGGCAGTTATTCTTATTTTATTAGGCAACATTAGATGATTCATTACTCTTGGATATGTGCTCTTCATATGAACTTGTAGTTGGAAAAATGATTCCAATATGAATTTGCGTGCCACTTGGCTCATAAGTATACATTGTTTATCTGACATTTTAGATCTTTACTGAATAAGCGAAAAGTAGAGAGCCCTCCAGTCAAGAACTATGAAGTGCATTATTGAAAAGTAGGATACACTTGGAGTCTGTTAGTGAGTGGAGGGCCGTATGAATGTCATGTTGGTAGTGTGGTCTATTAAGGCACAAAGTAATAGTTTAAGAAGTAATTGTTAGCTAGTGGACTCTCAAAATTGCTGTGCTTGCTTTAGCTATAGTAAATATTGGATTAAAGATTTCGAATGACAAAAAACAGCTGTCTACTTTTGATTTTTGTTTTTCTTGGAGCTTTTGTTGGGTAATCATCGGGTGATAGCATGCTGTTTGGGACACATGCTATCAAAGTCACAACAATATTGTCTATTATTTAATATAAGGGAGGGAAAATAATTTTTTTTACATGATCATATGATTGTGAGATTTGGCTTTCTTATGTAGCTTTTTGCGTAGCTCATTCCAATGTGCATATACAGACCATTTTGAAAAGGTAGCACATGAAAGATTATAACTTAGTAATATGTTCTATCAAGTCCCAAACTTCAGGTAACTTGAATTCTGTGGAGAACAAATTTTTCTTCTGCACAATGGCTGAAGTTTTTGCTGTGATGTGTATACTGAAGTCCTTAAGTTTCTAATTTAAACGTCTAAATTATATTATTTTAGAATGCTCTTATACGAGAAGTTGAACATGTAAAGAAAGTAATCGAGGAAACTCAACATGAAAAGGTATGTTGCTTGTTGATGGTGGTCATGGGAAATATTTCATATTGTTTTTAAGGACTAGTTTTTCTGCAGTTGTCTAATTCTGGTTAAGTGTCAGTAAATATGGCTTTTATTTTTCGTGGGCCTCTTCAAGCCTTCTGTTTGACTTGTGTTTGTGTGCTAATATAGTGTTGTGATGTGGTGTTTTTCAGTAACCCTTTAGTTTTATATTGTCTATTTACAATAATTAAGTGATTTTGTAAATGTAAGTTTTAAAACCTTCTGGTATATCAAATACAAGTACTTGCTCCTGCTGTATGATACAGAAGCTGATATTAATGTTCTTTTTTCTTGATGTGCCAGGATCAACTGCTATTAGAGATTGAATCAATGAGATCAGAAAATGACCAGATAAGGATAAGAGCAGCTTCCCTTCATCACCGGTATGAGTAATCAAGAAGATATAAAAATGCAGTGCACCTACTCTTTAATTAATTCTCAGTGATGAGCAACCCATTTTGTGTCATTTGCAGTTCATTTTTTTCTAGCTTACTTCATAGAGTAGCAGCTGTTGTGTCCAGACTGATAAGTTTTTCTGTGTATTTTTTTCCCTTAACATCGATTTCTACATGGCACTAAGCCACACATAGAAATGATAATTAGTTCTAGCTTTGCGCTGGGTGATGGTGGACATTTTTAGGCCAGCGGTGAGTTTTAAATGTTTGCCACACCTTGGTTGTTACTCTTTCAGTTCTGATAAGCCTTCACATAACTTTTTTTTCTATCCGCTAAAGTGCGATTACTGGCCTGCTTTGGCAATGTGAAAGACAGATTGTTTTGAAAGTAAATGACTACTACAGTGAATGCCGGTATTGCCTGTTGATCTCTAGCAGCTTCCCCACATGACGCTTGTATGCTTTTTGTAACATTTATCTTCTCTTCCAGGGTATACTCATCAATAGTGATAAGCACTAAATACTCCCGCCCACGTGTGGGGACCCCGAAGCAATAACAAATTGTGTGTGTGTGTGTATATATGTATATATGTATATATATATATATATATATATATATATATATATATATATATATATATATATATATATATATATAGAAGAAAGAAACGCTTCTACCGGAGTGCTGGAACCCGATGGAAGTTGGCGCAGATCCCGGCGAAGCAGTCCGGGTAAAATGTTCAAAATGAATTCAATTGCAGAATGTCATGCGCTCTCAGGCAAAAAGACAGCAGGGGATCCAAAATAGCATGGAAGCAGTTTAATACACAACGCGTTTCACCAAAACAGGCTTGCACACGTGAACAAGCCTGTTTTGGTGAAACGCGTTGTGTATTAAACTGCTTCCATGCTATTTTGGATCCCCTGCTGTCTTTTTGCCTGAGAGCGCATGACATTCTGCAATTGAATTCATTTTATATATATATATATATATATATATATATATATATATATAATCCAAAACCTCCTCTCTCACAGGAAGAAAGAGCCACACATGTACAGACCAACTCGGTTTTATTCAGATTTCAGGGCATGACGCGTTTCGTCGGAAGACTTTTTCAAATGCCCAAAATTACAAATGCTGACCAATGTCCACTTAAAACCAGTTTGGCTTACTGCGATTGGTTGTAGTCATCTGGTAGGCACAAGGGAGCATCTCTGAACTCGGTACTCCGAGTTTCGCGTAGGCAGTCACTCAGCGTCTGTACCCTCCCAAGTGGGCGGTGTCTGCCTCCTGTTCCCTTCGCACCTGGATGTTACTTGTGGCAAACCTGCTGGCCTGACCTTACAAACCCCCCCCCCCCGCCCACTGCAGCTTGGTCGTTGGAGCATCACATCAGTGCATGGTGTCCCCTCGTGAAGTCACGGACCAGTTTGTTTGGTAAGTACCGGTTGCAGCGAGCGGTGGTTCAGCGGTTCCCCAGTTCATGAGAATAATCTAAAACGAGCAGTTGCCACTGTTTACCGCTGAACAACTTGTGGGGAGGGGGCTCCAAGTGCGCTGTGGCACGCACTTAAATATCAAATCCAAGACCTCCTCTCTCACAGGAAGAAAGAGCCACACAGGTACAGACCAACTCGGTTTTATTCAGCTTTCAGGGCATGACGCGTTTCGTCGGAAGACTTTTTCAAATGCCTAAAATTACGAATGCTGACCAATGTCCACTTAAAACCAGTTTGGCTTACTGCGATTGGTTGTAGTCCTCTGGTAGGCACAAGGGAGCAACTCTGAACTCGGTACTCCGAGTTTCGCGTAGGCAGTCACTCAGCGTCTGTACTCTATATATAGGTAATATTCATATATATACATTTGCAGCCTAAAAACATATTACTAAGTTCAAATATGCCACAATTGCATTGTAAATCTTTTATATTTGAAATAATAGACAAAATAAATCATGATATTTCCATTATACAGAAAAAGAAAACTGCTTTCAGTTTGCTTTGAAAGCACATCCTTTATTTTCAATGGTAAAAATGCAAGATCATAGAGGCAGATTAGCTTAGAGAGGCTGCATATAGAACAGTTGAAAAAACTGGCGCTGTGCCTTTAAGACCTCCAGGAACCCCTAGGCTCCCATCGTGCATCACAGGTGACAGGTCAGTACTTTTTTCCGGCTACTTCTGTGAGGATCCTGGAGCATTGATCTCGTCAGTTAGTGGGTTTTTCTCACTAATTGTTGTTCTAAAGTGACTTTTTGTGTTTCACTCGACGTCTTTAGTACCTGGGGTTCTAAATTTGGCTGTTTCTCTGGATTTAGTCTATTTTTTCCTGTGAAAATGCAGGCCTTATTTAATAAGTGCCCGGCCTGTGGAAAAAAGATGGCTAAATCGAACCCACACTCTAATCTTCTGTATTGCTTGCCTACCTTCTTCTCACAGACTAGAAGAGTGCTACCATTGTAAAAATATTTCAAGAAGAACCCTTAGAGAAGGGAGAAAATCAAACTGCATGCTATGCAGAAGAGAGGAAAGGAGTAAACTAGTGGTCGAGAAGAACATCTCTCGAAGACGCCCTCCCCTCAAAAAAGGTTGGAGCACAAAGACAAAGGTGAGAAGAGGAAACACCGGTCCCATACACCTTTGGGGGACAGATCGGTATAGAAAGTACCCTTGTGCTCTCCTACAGCATCGTAGTAGACGTCAATGCACCATTCGCAGGAGTAGCAAACAACTTCAGGTACAAAGTCCCATCAAAGGCTGACGTCGACACTATATAGTAGGCTGTCCACTTCTGGCACACCTACGACGGTGGGAGGCAGTCGCTCATTGTCGACTTCTGAACGTTTAAACTTATGAAAAAGGATCGTGCACTGCTGTTTCTTTGGCGTGGTTTCAAATGTGTCTCGTGCTCCAGTGATACTCTCCCTACCTGGGAGTGTGTAATGTATAATCTTGAGGTCGCAGTTCCAAGTACTCTTGGGCTGTCTCACTGTGCACTGACTTTGTGTACTAAATAAATGAATCTGCACGATTTATTCTTCTTGTAATATGTCTTTTATTTCCAATAGTTTCATGTAGTGTTTTCTTCACACTAATTTAATACTTCTTTCATAACTGTTAACATTCGGCTACAATGTCCCATAATGCATTGTTCTCCTTTTTTAGTTCATGTTACACTGTTCCCAATGCAGTTCGTCTTAATTTGCCTTCATCAGGCGATACCTAAACAAAAGATACATTCCTTTTAATACTGAGAAAACGTGTCGATTTATATGCCATCACCTTAGTACAAATGTTAATGCCAATGAGTTGACTCTGCTGCTTGTCTCAAATACAGTATGGTGTGTATGTTTTTTTTATATATAAGGAACCGAACCTACACGTTAAACAGTTCCCCAACACAAAGCTTTAAAGTCTCTTGTGGGGCGCGCTGATGGTAAATCATAAGTTTTTACATATAGCCATTGTTCTAACGGGCGTGCTATTTCCATGCGCTTTCTCCAAACGCTCGCATTAAATGCTGCTACTGCTTTCTTTTCATTGACATGGCAATCTATCATCTCTACGTGTGTGAAATGTATTAGCGAACAGCTTGCCTCCGAGAGGACCTTGGGCGACGTCGAAGACACCGCCAACGTTGTTAGTGCCACAAGAATGGACTTCGAGCCAGACACCAAGAAACTCTATGCTTGTAAGACGCAGTCATTCTTCTGAGCGTAATAGCAGGAGATCGCCGTCAAGGAGGTCGACGCCGCCTATGAGAAAGTTGCCGCTGAGGCATTTGACGTCGAAGCATCTGTCACCAAGAAGGTCGACGTCAAAGCAGCTGTCACCGAGAAGGTCGACGTCAAAGCATCCATCGCCTAGAAGGTCGATGTAGAGACCACACGGATCGCCCTCAGGGCATAGACCGTCGCCGCGGACGACATCGCGGTCCAGATCGATGTCGAGGAGGTCGCATCCAGTCACGGGTCTCCTCTTGCCAAGAGACCTAGGGCGACGTCGAGGGATGAATCAACGCCGTAGGATGTCCATGTGGTAACCTTCAGGAGTGTTTCTTCTTCCCCGTACCTCCGGATAGTACAAGTCACTCCTACAGCCGCAGCTCCTACAACTTACATCTGTCCGAGATGGCTAGGTAGCATAAGCGAGTGGAAGATTCGGAAAATTTCCAGACTGGATTATAAACCTGCAGGTCAAGGTCTCCGATCATACAATCTGTTCATTCGTCTGGGGAACATGAACGGCGCGCCATGCCTCAAAGCTCCTCACCTTCGAAAAGGCGTAGGTCAAGATCAGGTCGGAGTTGGTCTTCAAGAACTTGCCACCGCTCTCCTAGAAGGCGTAGCCACAGATCTTCTTTGTGGTCTTCACACCCCAGACCTTCGAAAGCAGACTACTCTCCAACTCTCTCTTCTTCACTACCAAGTAGAGTGTCGTCTATTGATGACATTTTGACTTTCAATGAAATCTTGTGTAGAGGGGCTGCAAAACTTAATATAGCCGGTCTCTGTCCCTTCCACATCGGTCATCTTCGAGACCCTTCATCATAGGTCTGCATCTAGGTCTCTGCTGCCCCTGGTTCTGGGTCTGCTAGAGCCTGCCCTTCAAAAATTCCTGACTCCAGCATCGGTGGGAGCAGCTCCGTCACTGTACATCAAGAAGTACAAGTGCAGAAACATGTCGACCTTTCATCTTTATTAGTGGTTATTTGTTTAGACCACTACGTACTTTTTTACTTTGGGATTGAAGAGAAGCCGATTAAAATCCTTTTCTCTTCTCTACCTAATTTTATCGTTATTCACATTCACATAACTTCACTTTGCACTTCACTTTTAGAGCACTGCTTCCAGTCACCCTATAATATACTACTTGATTTCCATTCACTGGGTACCACATGTAGGACTAGGCTTTAACAACTGCCAGTCCGCAGTAGGTCTCACAATCTACCTTCAACGGTGAAGGATCCCAGATGATGAAGGGCGGATCCGAGTGGTGACTGATGAGAATCTTTTCACATAGAAGAGAGACCCTATGCGTGACTTCTACAATACATCATTAGTTTAACTTCATTTTCCTTTGATCACCACATAATATGTATTGTAGACTACCTTACAGGCCATTTCACCTAATAGTCTAATAGTATTCTATTCTCGATAGGGCTACTAATAACTTAGGAAGCCCACCCTATTCATTTTGCATCCAGGGTGTGCTTCACCTGTAGATACTTGAAAATGTGGGAGGGGTCCAGGTCATACTCTCCATGTCGGCTCCGGGCGACCCCAGCTTCCTGTCTGTTCTCCCCACCACTGAGAGCCTGGTGATCCAGACCTCTACCTCCTATACCACTTTCCCGACCGCTCCTCCGGATCTGGTATCCAAAAAGTACGATCAGTTCGGAAGAAACTGTTCTCACTGAGTTTGGGGTTGCGGTCTGTCAACACCGCCTGCATTTTGGGCCGTTACTTCCACTCTCTGTGGGATACGGTTGCGGAAGTGCTGCCGCAGTGCCCGGTGGAGGTCTAGGCAAAGCTTACCCAAGCCCTAGCAGAGGGACGGGATGCAGCACGCTATGCGCAATACAAATCTGACAAATAAATATTCCATTAGGTGTGGACTGGATACCACGGACTCGCTAGGCAGGGCGATTGCAATGACGGTGGCGGTTCACCGCCATGCCTGGCTGAGGTCCGCCAACTTTTCGGGGGATGTCCAAGCCTCCCTTATAGATATTCCCTTTGATGGCCGTCGCCTCTTTGGCGACAACGCGGCTAGTGCGCTGGAGCATTTCAAGGACTCCAGGGCTACGGCCAAGTCCTTGGACCTCGGCAAACGCCAGCAAACTTCCACCTTTTGTCCCTTTCGTGGCCAAGGAAGGGGTGCCCCCACACGTCCAGCTGGCCACAGGCCGCAGAACCAACCTCTACGTAGTTGTGGACGTGGTAACCGCCGTGGCGGTGCCGGGGGACACCAGCAAGGCCAGTCCACACCCGCCCCTGCTTCATCTGCCTCAAAATCCTCCTAGTCGATTTTTGAAGCCCATTCGATGCCAGTGGGGGGGCAGGGTTCGCCATCACCTCCTTCACTGGCGCTCCATCACATCAGACAGGTGGGTGCTGCAAATCGTCCGAAGAGGCTACTCCCCTTCGTGGCGACCCCTCCAGCCATGCCACCTCAGTACTACCGCATGTCGGGGGATCACTTGTAACTTCTACTGGAGGAAGTTACGGCCCTCTTGGCCAAGGGGGCCGTCAAGCTCGTTCCTGGGCCAGAAGTAGGACGTAGTTGCTATTCCCACTACTTTCTGGTACCCAAGAAGGGCAAAGGAGGCCTACGCCCTACCTTGGACCTTCGGAGTGTCAACGGCTTCCTCCGGAAGGAGAAGTTCAAGATGCTGACTTTGCCTCAGGTCCTGGCTGCCCTGGACCCAGAAGACTGAATGGTAGCGTTGGACTTGCAGGACGCATATTTCCACATCCCCGTCCTGCCAGCCCACCTGCGGTTCACGGTAGGCCACAAGCACTTTCAGTTTACTGTGCTCCCCTTCGGCCTTACCAGTGCCCCACGGCGAAAGTGATGGCAGTGGTCGCAGCTCATCTGCTCAGATTGGGGTTGTCAGTCTTCCCCTATCTCGACGGCTGGTTGTTGAACGCGGGCTCGCCCCAGACAGTCGTCTCCCACCTCCAGACTACAGCCGACCTCCTGCACTCGCCGGGGTTCTCCATCAACGTGCCGAAGTCACACCTGTGCCCCTCTCAGAAGCTCCTTTTCATCAGAGCAGTTCTGGACTCAGCGCAGTTTCGGGTTTATCCCACGAACAGCGTGTTCGGGATATTCAGGCTCTGATTCCGATCTTTCAGCCTTTATCCCACGTCTCGGTCAGGTTGACGCTGCGGCTCCTGGGGCTGATGGCCTCCTGCATCCTTCTGGTGCATCACGCCCGGTGTCGGATGCGGGCTCTGCAGTGGGACCAGAAGTTTCAGTGGGCACAGCATCAGGGCAACCTGTCCGATCACGTCTGGATCTCGGAGGGCACTGCAAGACAGTTGCAGTGGTGGCTCACGAACCGCGATTGGGTCAGCGGCATATCTCTCTCCCTACCCCAACCAGAGCACGTAGTTGTGACGGATGCGTCCCTCCTGGGGTGGGGGGGCCACACGGGAGAGAGGGAGATCAGAGGCCTCTGGTCTCCAGCGGAGTCCCGGCTCCACATCAACCTTCTGGAGCTGCGGGCGATCCGGCTTGCACTGAAGGCATTCCTTCCCTCTGTCCGGGGAAGCATAGTGCAGGTGTTCACGGACAACACCACTGCCATGTGGTACTGCAACAAACTGCGGGGTGGGGTCATGGAGCCTTTGTCAGGAGGCTCTGCACCTCTGGCAATGGCTGGAACACCAGGGCGTCACCCTGGTGGTTCAACACCTGGCAGGTTCCTTGAACGCCAGGGCGGACAAACTCAGCTCCCGGTGCATGATGGATAACGAACGACGTCTGAACTCGGACGTGGCGCAAGGCCTCTTTCAGCAGTGGGGAGAGCCTTGGTTAGATCTATTCGCCACCAAAGAGATGCTGGTATCTCGAGTTACTCAGAATGTCAATCGATCCCCCGATTCGTCTGCCTCTTCAGGAAGACCTTCTGTCGCAGCTGCAGTAGACGGTCGTCCACCTGAACCTGTCCAGCCTCCACCTCCATGCGTGGAAAGTGAGTGACGGCAGTTGAGGCCATTTGACTTGCCTCCTGAAGTTTGTGATGTGATTCTGGCAGCCAGGCATCCCTCCACGAAATCGGTATACGCCTGCAGGTGGAACAAATTTGTGGCATGGTGCACCCCAAAGGCTGTGGATCCACTCTCTGCCCCTTTTTCTGAGGTTCTCCTCTTCTTCCTTTCTCTTGCCCAGCAGGGCTCTGCTCTGGGCACTCTTAAGGGCTACCTCTCTGCCATTTCAGCCTTCTTGAGGCTTCCTGATCAGCCTTCTCTTTTCAAGTCCCCTGTTGTAAATAGATTCTTGAAAGTCATCACGCACCTCCTTCCTCCTGTTCCTTTCGGGATGCCTCAGTGGGGCTTGCACCTTGTTCTAATCTATCTGATGTGCGCTCCCTCTTCTGACTCTTAAGACTGCATTCCGGTTTGCCATCACCTCTGCCAGGAGAGTGAGTGAGCTCCAGGCTCTATCTTCTAAGCCTCCTACTTTCCTTTCTGTCCATCCGGACAAAATTGTTTTAAAAACTCGTCCTTCTTTCCTGCCCAAGGTGGTCACGGCCTTTCACATATGGCAGTCCATCACCTTGCCCACCTTCTTTCCGCATCCTTCGAAGGAAGAAGAGAGGCTCCCTCGTCTGGAACCCAAACGTGAGCTCTCCTTCTACCTTGATTGCACACGCCAGTTCCGGCTGGACGTCCAGCTCTTTGTTGTTTACATGGGCGCGTAGAAGGGACGGGCAGTTCACAAATGAACCATCTCTCGGTGGGTCGTGTTGTGCCACAAGGTCTGTTACTCCTTGGCTAGAAAGGAGCCCCCTGTTGGGCTGAGGGCCCATTCCACTCAGGCCACGGCAGCTACTACTGCCCTGGGTCGGGGAGTCCCCTTGCAGGACATCTGTCGGGCAGCTACGTGGGCCTCGCTGCACACGTTTGCTAGACACTACTGCCTGGACAGCCAAGTCCGGAGAGATGGCTTTTTTGGCCGTTCCGTTCTCCAAGACTTTCTGGTGTGATCTTGGTTCGCAGGCCCACCACCGGGGTTGGTATTGCTGGGGTATCTATTCCAAGGTAAGGAATCTAACACTAACCTTTTTCTTTCAGATGCACCAGTTACTTACCTTCGGTAACGATCTATCTGTAAGAAACTGTAGTTACTGTTAGATTCCTTACCGCCCCACCCATCCTCCGCGTTCTGCAAACCGATATCTAGGGTAAAGGTATTTCCCTTTGAGGGCCCTAGTTTTATTGCACCAGTGTCGGTCTCTGACATGGCTCTGCGTTCCTGGCATGGAAAGCTATGTACAAGAACTGAAGTCAGCGCGCGAGGGAGGCGTCTAAGTACTCAGACGTCATCCCGACGACGGACACGGATCCGCAGACGACGCCTACCGATGCGCAGGGGTACTGCTACGCAAAACATTCCAGATCCAGCCTGGGGATATTCTAAGGTAAGGAATCTAACACGTACTACTGTTCCTTACAGATATATTGTTACCGAAGGTAAGTAATTGTGCTTTCGGTGATACGTGAGTGGAAACATTGGGGAATAGAGAATCGGAAGTATGTTTAGAATGCGTTGCCATGCCTTTATGGTGCAGTCAACTGATTATGGTGGCTCTGCTCTGTTCTCAGGTATTGACAAAAGAATCCCGTCCAGCGGGAAGGGGTGTGCCAACGAGTGTTCCGTGGTCACCTGAGGTGTGTACCATGGAGGGTGGAACAAATAGTGGGCAAAATGTCCCTGAGCACATAAATAGTAAAATTCAAAATTGGCCACATCAAATCCTCCCAGCATATACGGACGGGTAAGTACTTCCCACTGCAGCCGCGGCTGCTTACCTCCCCAGACGAGACGGAAAAGTTCCGATCTGAGCATGTTAAAAAAGGGACTACCAGGTTAGATCGGGACGTTTAAAAAGAGATAAATAAATTTATGAAGGATGATGATTTTAATCAGTGATATACGTCCCGCCATGGTAAGCGGAAGGGCTATCCATCTGGTAATGCAGTTTTTTACGTGCCCCAGCGCACAGCCGTGAATGCTGCGCTGAAGTTAGTTGCGACCGTTCAGGATTTGTACCCCCAAATATTTTACCTCCGTAGTACACCACACAATAGGGTAGTCCGTAGGGAAGGGAGTCGCTGCGGGAGTCAAAGGGAAAATTTGGGACTTGGACCAATTAATAGTGATACCCGATAATCCACCAAATCTCACAAATTCCCGCAGTGAGGGATTAAGATTCTGTGCAGGGTGCTTTACATAGAGCGTGACATCGTCCACATATAATGACACCAATATGGGACGTAAAAAGCACCTAAGGGCCTTTTCCGGGTGATGCTGGCGGAGCCTCGCAGCAAGGGGTTCCAGTATTAAAGCGGAGAGGGGCATCCTTGGCGAGTGCCTCTCATGAGCATAATGGAGGAGGAGATATGTCCATTAATACGCACCCGGGCTGTAGAGGAAGTATATAATAGGCATATCCACACGAGGAAGACCTTGGGAGGCCCATGCATTGTAAGGTGATGAACATATAATCCCATTCTACCAAGTAAAAAGCTTTCATGGCGTCTAAAAAAGACTGCCACGAGAGCCAACTGGGGATCGACTCTGTGCATGACCGAGAACAGCTTGCATAGATTATGTGATGTCGCTCTCCCAGGTATGAACCCCGCCTGGCCTGGCAGCACCAACTTTTCCATGAGTAGACTTAAGCGGGTCGTTTGGCAAGGATCTTCGTATCTGTATTTATAAGAGATAACGGCCTATATGATTCACAGTGGTCAGTAGGCTTGCCCGGTTTTAACTTGGATATAATCTATGCCTCCCTCATAGACTCAGGGAGAGCCTGCTTTTCCAGTGCCTCCTCATGCACCTCTCTCAAAATAGGTATTAACTGATCTATGTAGGTCTTATAGAAGTCTACAAGTAGACAGTCAGATCCTGGGGCCTTGCCAGATTGCATGGGCATAATCGATTCCCGGAACTCATCTGTCTCAAAAGGCGCTGCCAGAAATTCCCGTTGATAGTCACCCAGCCACCCCAGAGTAGTGTCATATAAAAAAGGAGTGAAGTCCGGTGGGGCGGTACGTTGGGAGGACTACAATGTCTCATAATACGTGGTGAATGTAGAAAGGATGTTGCGGCTATCTCTGTGGCAGGTAGCCGCAGCATCTAGTATGTCTAGGATAAAGTTTGAAAATGTAGGCTTTTGCACTTCCAGGGCCAGTACTCTGCCTGGCCTTTCACCTTCCCCATAGCAGCGTGCGATACATTGTTTGACCCGGAAGCGAGTTTCTCGCTCGGCTGTGTCCATGTATTCAGTGAGCTTGTCGCAGAGCGCCGCTCTCTGTGCACCCATAGGTTCTCGCCACATATTAGTCTCTTAAGTGTCTGATCTCTCCCTCCAATCGGCGCAAACTGCGCCGGATGACGTGAAGTACCCCAAAGCTCTTCGCCATGCAAAAATCACAGATCGTGACCTTGAAAGCTTCCCAAAGTGTACCAACGCTTTCTACTGAACCCTTGTTTCATGCAAAGAAGTCCGTGATTTCTTTCCCTAGTTCAGCCTTAAACATCGCATCCAATAGTGCCTCCGGAATTAGTCACTAGCTGAAACGGGGGGCATCATAGCTGTGGAGGGAGAGTTTCAAAAGCACTGGGCAATGAACTGAAAATGTTCTAGCCGTATGATTGACAGAAATAAGCCAGAGCGTCACGCCTCAAGAAACAAGCCAGTAGTCTATAAGGAACCTGGCAGCGGGGGCAGTGGTATAGTATGTGCCTTTACGCTTTCCTGGGTGCGCCTGCCTCCAGACATCCACCAGACCATGAACCTGAATGAGCTGGGCGAGGGCTTCTTGTGTGCGTGTGTAATGATGGGGTTGAGGATGAAATCCATCTAAGGAGAGGCATAGGGCCGTTCCCCAAATAACGTGGGCTGAGCCCACTTTAAGGATCTGCCCCATAGTGATGTGTAGTAGTGGGGATCATCGATGTTCGGCACATAACATACCAGGGTGACTCATTGCAAGCCCAGGTTCCCCCAAAGCAAGCAATGTCTACCGGAAGGGTCCCCAACTGAACCACCCAGTACAAAGGGTGTGCCCTTCCTGATCAGTAAGAGCTTGCCTTGTGAATAGGAAAAGTATGAGGAGAATGCCCTTACTGACGCCCATCGAGACCCAAAACAGGACTGTGCAATCCGGTGCAAGTTTTGTCAGCATATGCATTATGCACAAATAAACCAAAAACAACCATCAAATGGTAAAAGGGAACTCCCATGGGGGGTGTCGCCAGGGCAGCACTAACACCTCTCCTCCCACCGCCTGACATGATGAGGAGTTCACGTCCCAAGAGGGATAGAACAGGCAGGTAGGTAGGAGAGGGTCGCCTGGCTCAATGCAGATTGCTACACTCGCCATTAGGTAACCGAAGCACCCAACACCCATGTCCCAGGGAAGATATATGATGCAAGGATATAGTAAAGTCACTTATCTGGGTGTTGTCCATGGAACATTCGTCGGTGTAACATGCTAGGACCAGCGTTACCTCAGCGGCAGCGCTTGAGGTGCGATTCCTCCTAAGTATATGTAGGAGGGGCAAAAGTGAAAGTTACTGGTCTAGGTACACAACGCTGCTTAGAGTCTCAATTCGGTCTCTGATGGAGTTCAGCCAACTGTCGGAGGAGAAGATGACCTCGATATGTCATCCTACAATGCGCTCCTTGGAGAACGGCACAGGAGCGCTTTCATGAATTCTTCTACCTGGTGTGGGTTGGCAAAAACAGTTTTTCCCTCTATAGGCGACTCGCAGTCGAGCAGGATAGAGACGGGCGTAATCAATCTGAGCTCTCCGTAGCTTTCATTTTACTGCTAGGAACTTTCGTCTCGCCTCTTGTACTTCCACTGTAAAGTCTGTGAAAATAGTAAATACCACTCCTTCAAATCTCAGGTTTTTCTGCTCACACGCCATTTTGAAGACGGCATCCCGGTTTCTTAAGTTAAGAAGGCGGGCCACAATTGGTCTAGGGGGTCCACCAGGAGGGGGCCGAGGTCCCAGTGAAAGATGCGCTCGTTCTTCGATGAAGTGGGAAGGGAAGGTATTCCCATCACTGGCACGCACAACAGTCTCTCAACATACTCCTCCATCCAGCCCGTGCTGGTACTCTCCGGGATGCCCAAGATTCTGATGTATTGCTGCGGCTGCGGGCCTCTAAGTCCTCGCTCTTTGTCGTGTTCTCCTACAGTAATTTATCCATCTTGGAGGCTTGCTGTTGAAAATGAGGTGGTGTCTTCAGTGTCCGATATGCAGTGCTCTGCCTCTTTCAATTGACCATCATGTTTGTCGACCTTTTGGACAATAAAATCCAAGCGGGTGTTCATTGTGTCCATTTTCCCAGACAGGTCAGACATGCTGTGCTGCAGGGCCAGTAGTAGTGACTTAACTGCATCTCCTTGCGCCGGGGGCTGTGCTTCTGCCATTTCGCCCTCGGCCAAGGTTGAGTCTTCCGAAGTGGAGCTTGTAGTCTCCCGCTTAGCCACGAACACTATTTTGGATTGCCTGCCATCCTGTTTGCCCATGATAATGATGCAAACCGCACAGGCAGCATCCGGAGTAGAGGACCCAATGAGGGATGTCGTTGCCTGGGGGTCCAAAGAGAGGGGGTGGGGGGTGCCGCCGCCACTCGATAATACACTACGTCCCAAAGACTTCTGTCTCCGCTCGCATCCCCCGGCTGCACAGCATCAATGGCTAGTGAGGTAGTTATGGGGGCAAGGGGCACGTGGTATTTGCAGCTCACATGTCCTCGAGGTTGCCGTACAGCGCCATGTGGTGAGTATCCGTGGTCTCTGTTGGTCACCCGCGCAGGAGGCCCCAACTCACGCAGCAGTATTTCACCACTGGCGGCCCATTTTGTAATGATTAGCGGGACATAGACTTATCAGTCCAAGGTTCTTGGTAGACAGGCTAGAATGCAGATAGGCTTGTTAGACCTAGTGAGCTGCAAACAAGACCTGTAGCACATCCAGAAAAGCACACTTAATCCGCGGCTCGTTATGCACCTCACAGGCAGCGTCGCGCATATGATCCAAACTGGTATGGGCGTCAGGGCGACGGAAAAACCAGTGATGTGGGCCTAATCAAATATCCGGCCCTCTCAGCAATTGTCTCTCCGGGCGTAGAGGGGAGGCTACTGTCTGCGGGGATATTGCTAGCCTGGGTCGTGGAACACACAGGCTTCACCCCCACCTCCAAGGGTAGTGAGGCCTACAGTCTCTCGCCAAGCCGCAACACTCTGGTCAGTAGCTTTGCCGCTTAGTACTCCGGTGGGTCACAGGCCCCATCCCAGGTGTTGTGCGGGGGCAACAATGGTGGCAGTAAGCGCGCTGCAATCTCAGCCAGAAGAAGTACAGGGCTTTTGCACAGCGTGGCGCAAGTAGTGACTATAGCCTCCTTTGGCCGTCCATAGCGTGCATCTATCGCAAGTAATGCAGGCGAGTAAAATGAGGCCCAGCTGGTCGTATTTGAGGCCAGCAAAGGGAGCGTTAATCAGAAATGGGGTTGACTGTGTACATTACGCCGCCAATCAATCTTTTGCATACAGACGGTCAGGTCACCAAACTTCACACGCCCTGCCTGCAGCGCCACACACAGAGCTGAGTCAGACATAGGCGGGAGGGTCGCGGGGTCCATGCATGCAGCCACAGCAGAGATCGGGGGTCTGGACACTCACCGCAGGTGTCCCGCTGGGTCCGTAAGAAGCGTCAAGGCAGCAGACACAGAGCCCGCCTCGGCCATGGCCGCGGCTCCCCACAGGCTCCGTTTACTCGGCGGCGGGTTATTGGGGCCCATCACCAGGTGTACAGCCTCGGCGCTCGAGTTAATAGGCCAGCCGCGCAGTATCTCCGCAGACCAACAGCACACTCCACCATCCACTGCCATCAGCGCTAAGGTTCACAAACAGCGGGAGGCCATGCTAAAAACTGGACTGGAGGCAGCAGGGAGGTCAGTCAGTCAGTCAGTCGGGGCCACTGCTTCCCATTAGTTTGCTCGACGAGATAGCAGGATAAATTCAATATGATTGAGCCAGGCTACCAGAGCCTCACAGGCGTGCGGCCATATTGGTCATACGCCACCTAGCGCCCCCCAACGCGGTGGGAAAACTTAAGAAGAATAGGAGATGTGTTCACCTCTGCCATCTCCACCCCTCAGGTGGGGAATGCGAGATGTAGCACATCTTTCAGTTCCCACCATCTTGAAGATGGGGAGACCCTCCATTCAGGGTTAGGTCTATGCCTCCCTCCCACAGAAGGGTGGCATATTATAGGGTGTAGTCACCCCAGGAAAGGTGCTGATTGGTCCTACCTGCCACTCCCCTAAAGCACCCCTAAATGTAGCATTCAGGTGGTTCCCCCTGACCTGAAAACTAGATGTTCGATGACCTGCGAAGAAAGAAGAGAACCCTGCAGAGAAAACTAAAGTCTACGACTGCCTTGGCCCCAGCCCTACCGGACAGTCTCCAGCTATGACAAACCTGAAACCTGTCTTGCAGCCAGACTGTGGACAGCAGAACACAACAACAACAAAGGCTCTGGATCCAGGGGGATCTGTGACTCGTGTCCACTCTGCAACCAATGACCACTGCCCGAGTCGGAGTGGCCAACTGCCCAGTGTAGTCACCCCAGCGACCAGGACTCCAAATCCAGCTTAGGCTGACCTCTCCTTACCCCCACTACAGTGCTGCAGTAAGAAGATTTCCGACGTCTAAAGTCACTCCTGCACCCGCAGCCCACTGGCTTTTGTGAGCTCAACCAGCAGTGCCCCTGTTGCCCCAAACACCTCAACTCGCGTGTGCTGTCGCTGGTGTTCTGCCTGGAAACATCCGGTTTGACGCCTGCAGCCTGTTTCCAAAAAGAAGAAATGCCAAAGAAATACATTGGTCACCCGACACACTGCTTGCACAGTTCCGCTGGTGGTGTATGTTTGGTGCTGCTTTGTACCCCCCTCTGTGCTGGTCTTAACACCCCAACCCATGCAACCGTCCCACTTACCTGCAAGCAGCATTACTCCAAAGATTCCCAATCTCCATTGAAATTTAATGAGCTGCACTCAGTTTGACCTCTTCACCCAGCCGCCCCTGTGCCGCTTTTGGTACAGTGTTGGTACTTACTTAATTACTCCCTGCCCACTGCTGACTTTTGTTCCTGAAGACTGGAACTGTAAGTTGCGTATTTACCTGATTATCCATAGGCTAACATTAAACTGCTCTGAAAATATTCTGACGACTTTTCAAAGTGCTAAGTATTTTTAATTAAATACTTATTATTATTATTATTATTATTAGGGAAATTTGTAGAGCGCCTGGTTACGCTCACCGGCGTGTCCCCGCGCTATGGTAAGTGGGGTAAACAGTCCAAGCAGCTATCACAGCCGCCTACCTCCCGTATAGGTGAGTCTTAAGTTTCCTTCTGAAAGTAGACTCTGAAGGCTCCAAGCGTAGCTCTAGTGGCAGGGCATTCCACTGCTTCGCAGCCAGATATCTAAAAGACCTGCCCCCCATTCGAGCCTTCTTTATTTTTGGAATTTTCAGTAGCCCTGTACAAGAGGAACGCAGGTCCCGTGTAGGCTCATAGCGAGTAACCAGACTCTGTAGCGGGACCGGGGCTTTACCGCTCAGGATGCGGTGACACGTGGAAAGAGCCTTTACTCCACCCTGCTTCCTGACAGGAAGCCAGTCCAGGACCTGGAGTGCTGCCTTTGAGGGTGATCTCCTGGGGAGCCTCAGAACTAAATGTGCAGCTGCATTTTGCAACACCTGGAGGCGGTTGATGGCCCCTCCCATGGCCCCCAGATACAGCAAATTGCCGTAGTCTAGGCGCGAGGTGACGAGGGCATGCACCAGCGTCCGACGAGCTGTAATAGGCAGAAGGTCCAAGACCTTCCTCAGAGTTTTTAAAACTCCGAAGCATACCCCCACCACCCGGCCAATCTGGGGGCCAAAGGCAAGGTCGGCATCAAGCCATACCCCAAGATTCCTTGCTTCCTGGCAAGGGACAGGTGTTTCTCCCAGACAGGGTGGCCACCATGCCGACGACCAGACCGTTGGCCCTCCCCCACCACGAGTACCTCGGTCTTGCTACCGTTCAATTTCAAACAGTTGGCGGGACAACCAGGTTGCCAGCTCTTGCATGCAAACTCTGAAGCTGTCCGCCGCAAGACTTGGCATGCGTGAGAGGGAGATGACCAACTGCGTGTCGTCGGCATATGACACAAGGCGCAGGCCATGACTTTAAACAATCGCCGCCAGCGGGGAGAAATATAGATTAAACAGAGTTGGGCTCAGGGACGAGCCCTGCGGCACGCCCTGGCTCAAGCTGATCTCCCGAGAGTAACATTCTCCCTGACGGACTTGAAAGCATCTGCTTGTCAGGAAAGACTGGATCCATCTAAGCGCTGCTCCTGATACCCCTCCATCATTCAGACACTGTAGCAAGATGGAATGAGCTACAGTGACTCCGTCAGAAACGGTCGCTCCCTACGACCCCTGGCCCTTGCTGAGATCGTGCTGCTGATTACATTGCGCCACTGCCTAAAGACTGCTCTTCTCACTGCTGCCTGCATCTGGTATCGTACTGTTGCCTGCTGCCTGCATTTTGGAGCGTGCTGCTCGTCTTTGCATTGTTTAATAGCATCGCCTGCATTGCCTCATTACTGCTCAAATTACCCGCCTGGCGTAACGCTCGATTTATTTGCTCAACTTTAACATTGTGCATTAATTGCTGATACATCGTGATTGTGCCTCTGCCCACGTAGTTTTCACTGTTGTTAGCCCCAACCGGTTACGGTTTCGCTTCTAGAGCCATCTTGTTGTTGTTGCACCTGGGAGCCCGCCCTCTCCACCCCGCACCCGCCTCCCAGCTGACCCTCCCTCGCCCCTCCCCCCGACTATCCTTTATGATAGATGCAAATGCGCGCAGCGTCCACGCGCAGCGGACGCGCGCCGAAGGTGCGCCAAAGGTAAGCCCGTCTACGCCCGTCTGCGCCTGGACCGCGCCAAGCGCCAGACCCCCTGGTCCCCGCTCCACCCATCCTCCCCGCATTTCATACGCCTCCTCCACCCTCTTTGCACTCAACCCCGGCCAACTCACTAACTGCGCCCAAGCAGCACCAGGACACACCCATGGACCCTTCACCTGCCACTCCTGCAAATTCACCTGCGTCAAGTCCCAAACCAAATCCACAAACACCAAACAGAGAGACAACACCAACCACCTCAAATGCATCCTTCTCAACACCCGCTCGGTTCACAAACACGCCATCGACCTTTGGAATCTACTCAACACCATTTCTCCGGACATCGCCTTCCTAACAGAAACCTGGATGAATGCCTCCTCAGCTCCAGACATCACCATAGCCATCCTGGACGGCTACAAGATCATCCGTAAGGACCGCCCCATCCAAACAGGAGGAGGCATCGCCATCGTCCACAAGAACACCATCCGCGTCTCAACCAGCTCAGATGACAACCTCGCTATCGCCGAACACCTACACTTCCAGATCCACACCGACCCCAAGACAACACTTAGGGGCACCCTCCTCTACAGGCCACCAGGACCCCGAACAAAATTCAGCGAAGACATCACTGACTTTATCACCCCACACGCCCTCCCTTCGGAAGAATACATTCTACTGGGAGACCTCAATTTCCATCTGGAAAAGAGCAATGACAGTAACACTACCACCCTTCTGGACAATCTCGGACTCAAACAACTTGTTAACACCCCCACACACTATGCAGGACACACACTCGACCCGATCTTCACTTCCAGCAAGCATATCTCCTTCACTCATACCACACCCCTCCTCTGGACGGACCACAGCTGCATCCACTTTATTTACAATAAAACCTCGATCCACAACCACCCTCAACAAACTCTGCGAAGAAATTGGAACAAAATAACGATCGACCAGATTTCAACATCGCTTCTTCAAAAACCCCCCGCCTATTCAACGAACCCTAACCAAGCCGCCATCAACCTTACAAAATGGTTAACACAAACCGCCGACAAATTAGCACCCTTGAAAAAACATCAAATCAAGCAAGGAAGCAAGAACGCCCCCTGGTTCAACGATGACCTTAAGAAATCCAAGAAGCTCTGTCGTTCCCGTGAGAAAACTTGGAAAACAGACCCAAACACTATCACCCAAGCCGCCTTCAAAAACGCCACCCGCAAACACCACCAACTAATCCGGACAGCCAAGAAATCAGCACTCAAAGACCGACTAGACAACAACGCCCACAACAGCAAGGAACTTTTCAACATCATCAAAGAATTCACCAACCCCACCGCCAGCTCTAACGACATCACCCCCTCTCAAGTCCTCTGCGACTCCCTTGCCTCATTCTTTCATAACAAAATCGCCGACATCCATAACAGCTTTGACAACCAACCTGTAAACCAGTCCACCCCACTCACCTCCGAACCGTTACCTCCTCCGAATATCCTTTTCGAATGGAACCCAATCACCACAGAAGAGACCATTCGCCTGATTTACTCCATCCACTCAGGATCCCCTACAGACCCATGTCCCCATCACATATTCAACAAAGCAGACTCCATTATCGCACCCCATCTCCGAGATGTCATCAACTACTCCCTTAACTCCACCATATTCCCAGAAAGCTGGAAACACGCCGAACTCAGCGCCCTTCTGAAGAAACCCACAGCTGACCCCAACGAACTCAAAAACTACCGCCCCATCTCGCTTCTCCCATTCCCTGCCAAAGTCATTCAGAAAGCCATTAACAATCAGCTCGCCACCTTCCTCGAAACAAACAAATTACTTGACTCCTCTCAGTCTGGCTTCCGAGCCAAACACAGCACCGAGACCGCCCTCATCGCAGCAACAGACGACATTCGAACACTACTCGACAACGGAGACACAGTCGCCCTTATCCTCCTTGACCTCTCCGCAGCCTTCGACACAGTCTGCCATAGCACCCTGATACAACGCCTCAGAAACATCGGAATTCAAGGAAAAGCATTGGACTGGATCATTTCATTCCTCGCTGGAAGAACTCAGAGAGTCCGCCTCCCCCCTTTTAAGTCAGAGGCCACCGAAGTCATCTGCGGCGTCCCGCAAGGATCATCTCTCAGCCCCACCCTCTTCAACGTCTACATGAGCCCCCTCGCAACCATTGCACGTCAACACAACCTCAACATCATCTCCTACGCTGATGACACTCAGCTGATCCTCTCACTCACTAAAGACCCAACCACCGCCAAAACCAACCTACACGAAGGGATGAAAGAAGTAGCCGAGTGGATGAAGCACAGCCGTCTGAAACTGAACTCGGACAAAACGGAAGTCCTCATCTTAGGCTCATCCCCTTCCGCCTGGGACGACTCTTGGTGGCCAACCGCCCTAGGAAAAGCCCCCATACCGACGGACCACGCACGGAACCTGGGCATCATCCTGGACTCCTCACTCTCGATGACCAGACAAGTCAACGCCGTCTCATCTTCATGCTTCAACATCCTACGCATGCTCAAAAAAACATTTTACTGGATCCCCACCGAAACAAGAAAAACGGTCACCCACGCACTGGTTACAAGCCGTCTGGACTACGGAAACACCCTTTACGCCGGCTCCACCGCGAAACTACAGAAAAAGCTCCAACGCATACAAAATGCTTCAGCCAGACTCATACTAGACATCCCCCGCACAGACCACATCTCCGCTCACCTGAAAGACCTTCACTGGCTCCCCGTCAACAAGAGAATAACGTTCCGTCTCCTCACCCACGCACACAAGGCCCTATACGAACTTGGACCTGATTGTCTCAACACGCGCCTTTCCTTTTACACCCCCACCCGCCAGCTGCGTTCGTCCAATCAAGCCCTCGCCGCTGTTCCGCGCATCCACAAAGCCACCATGGGAGGAAGATCCTTCTCCTACTTAGCGGCCAAGACCTGGAATTCCCTTCCCATCCACCTCCGCCTCACTCAAAACCACCCAGCCTTCAGAAAACAACTTAAAACATGGATATTCGATAAGTAATCCTACCCCCCTTCCTCAAGCGCCTTGAGACCCTATGGGTATGTAGTGCGCTATATAAATTTTTACTTGACTTGACAGTGTCGAATGCTGCGCTTAGGTCCAGGAGGATCAGGGCCATAGTCTGGCCCTCATCCACTCCCTGCCGTAAGTAGTGCTGACTCCGTCGAGTGCTGTGGACGGAAGCCAAACTGAGAATCGTGAAGCAGGGAAGCCTCTTCCACAAAATCCATCCGCTGTAGGTTCAGAGTTTTCTCTGCAACTTACCTAGCGTATTACGAATATGTCGGTCTCGTGCAGAGTCCGGCAGTGGTCCAGTAAAATTTTCTAAATTTGGTCTGGATCTCCTTCCTGAGTTGTGTGTCCATTATTGATCACTGTTGTGCAATAAATATCTTACACTCCTCTGTGTTAGGCTGAAGGCTGCTCACCCACACTACCACTAATAGAGCACTTTTGGTTTTACATTGAGCCCGGTCCAATTTTGGGGAACCCCTGGACTCTGTGCATGGTATTACCACCTAGTTGCAGTATCATTTACAGAGCCAGCTTCCTGCAGCCTTCTAATGGGAGGATCTACAGATGGTCAAGAAAGAGTTCTTTCATGAACTCGAAGCCGTCCGGATAGACGTGACTGAAATAGGGGACCGAGTTGACACTTTGGAGGAACATGAAGTGACCAGAGATAAAGAAATTGACCAGCACAACAAGAATTCATAAGGCTCACTAACCAACAACTGGACCTACAAGCACATACAGAGGTTTTAGAAAACTGCTCCTGGCGCAATAGCATCAGAATCCGGGGGTCCTCGACGTCGGCAGATTGAGAGGATGTAAAATCCTATGCGACAGCCCTTTTCTCTCATATCTTGGGGGATACGCCACCCACAGAAATAAGTCTAGACAGAGTGCATAGAGTGAGCCTGGTGCGACTAGGAATCGCCCACCACATAGATATCTTGACATGTAAACCTGACTTTCCTTTATAGGGTCATAAATCAGGAGGCAGGAATTTCGCCCAGTTGTTAGCTTTGTGTGTAAGAACAAAATTTCATACTCGTGGGAACACCCTTGTTGCATTATCTTCACTTGGGAGGGAAAGCTTCATGCTCTCTTAATGCGGCCTGCGAGCTCCTACAAATAGAAAGTTCGGGAGAGGCTGCTACAGAATCGAGACCCATGGAGCAGAAGTCTAACGGGCACTCACGTTGGTAGCGGACTCCGTCCTGATCTGGAATCTACAGACCTGACTCCGCAACAATGGCTCAAGAGAAACTGGCTGTCCTGGAGAAGTTAACTCAAGACTCATAGACTTGGGTGATTGGTAAATATTGTTAGGGCTTTTCAATCTTGTCTTAAGGCTCCACCGTGGCAGGGGAGGTGAGGGGTGCCTATCTCTTTGAGGCGTGTTGGCTAAAGACCTCATCTATTTTGTTTCTACTGGATGGACGCTGATACAGTAGGTGTCATCCGCATTCCAGAGATACTGATTTTGGGTATTTTCTTGTGGGGGTGAGGGGTGGGAATGAGATTCTGTAAAAGGGTGCTCCCAAATACAACACATTCCACACATATGGTCTGAATATAGGTAGGGTTGGGACATCCACTACATGGTGTAAATTGGTTTGCTTGAGGATCTGGGAGCACATGAGAAAGATAATTATACCACACATATGCCCCATGATACACTGAGGATTTCTCACCCTTAAAGTGAGGGGGTCCAATAATCCAGTCAATAGGCAGGCCATAGTCTCATATCTGGAACAGATGAACTCTGACATTTACCTACTTCAGGAAACGCACCTAGTTGCGGACGACTGACATCGGCTTAAGACCAAGAGTTTCCCTCAACACTTTTCCGCAATTATGGTGTCATGTTCCTTTCGGGGAAAGTTGGGTCCCAAGCTTGCAGAGATCAGGGGATACTTGCTCATCTGTCTGATGCATATGGGCACTCTCTCATTGGTAATAGGTTCCCAACAAGTACCAGGAGGGGTTCTTGCAGAGAGAGGTGGGTGAAATCCTGACCGGCCAGGATCAGCTGGTCCTGATGGGGCGCAATCTTAATTAGATTTTTTGCAACGACCTGGATGGCATCTGCCACCGAGAGGGGGATACGGGAGCAATCTCTATTGACTGCACCCTCTGGTTACAAGAGATGAGGTTAAAGGATCTGTGGAGGAAGTGCATCATACCCTGATATTATACTTTTTATTCACCCGCACATAGATCATACGCTCGCCTCGATTACTTTCCTTGTTCCAGGGACCTCCAAGCACTGGTCATGTCGGTGGACATAGAAACTTGGTCGGACCACTCTCCTGTCTCCCTAGATCTGAACCTACCATGGGCCACTGCTGACCATGGTATCTTAGAGAAACCCTCGTGCAGAGTCCGGCAGTGGTCCAGTAGATCCAGAACGCAATTGTTCAGTACCTTAGTGCCAATGATGGCTCAGACGTTCCTATCTCTCTGGTGTAGGATGCTTTAAAAGCAGTCATCAGAGGCAAATTCATAGCGATATCAGCTGCAGATTAAAAAATGAGGAGTAAAAGAAGGCGATTGCAACAACAGGTGCGGGAGCTCAAGCGCATTCTTTACAGTACCGGGACTCCAGGAATATGATAATTGGAAAAAGAGAGGAAACAATTGTCAGAGCTGGATCACTATAGAGCAGAATATTTATTGGTCTGCTTAAAACACACCGTTTATATTGGAGGGTATAACTGTGAGAGGTTGTTGACCAATAAACTCGGAGCACAGCATCAGGCAACGAGCGTAGAGTCCTTGGTTAGATGGGAGTGTGGTTGAGGGCGATGGACCCATTACAGCTACTTTTTTGAGATTTTTACAAAGGTCTGTACACAAACATGTTTTTCCTGCAGCGAACTCTGCTTGCTACATCAGCAGTTCAAACACTATCTGTCTGACTGTAGAACAGGCATCTGAACTTGACCAGCCGATCCGAATAGAAGTCATTGTTGCTATCTCGAGACAAAAACTTCTGAAAACCCTGGGTCCTGAGGATTTCTGGTGATTTTATTAAAAGACCATTTGTGTCTCACTGGCTCACCTCCTAACAAGGCTATTCAATTCGATCACGGGCCGACGCAATCCCACCATCAATGATAAAGGTGTTGATTGTGGTCATCCCTAAACCTGGCAAGGATAGACGACAGACAACAGTGTGGGTCCTACTGACCTATCGCACATTGAAGTCAAGTTGTTTACTAGCATTTTGGCGTTTCGCCTCACTACCCTAATGTCTAACCTAGTGGCGCGGGAACAGATGGGCTTTATCCTCCAGAGGCACTGCACTGATAATACCAGGAGCAGTCTTCAACTTATTGATAAAGCTAGCTGTTCCAACAGAGAGATTATGCTACTCTCTATTGATGCTGAGAAGTCATTTGATCGTGCTCACTGGCTGTATTTGGCAGAGGTCCTAGCTCATTTTGGCTTTAGTGAGAATTTTCGTAGATGTATAGGAGCTCTGCTTCATCACCCATACAATGAGTCAATCCTGTTGTTCACCCCTGTTGTTCGCGCTCTACATGGAGTCCTTCACTCAGAGGGTGATAGATCACACCAAGGTTACCGGGGTATACTCTGGTAGGGAGGAGCACATCATCAGTTTATAAGCTGACACAGTGGCACTGGATAACCCAAGAGAGGCATTGCCGTTCTTTCTAGGTGAGATGAGGGAGTTTTGGAGAGTCCCTTAATGTTTCGGTCCTATCCAAGACTATGGCTCATCTAGCCCTCGGTGAAAGGGGACATGGGTATCCCAAGTTTGCTCCATTATTATGCGACACAGTTATGCTACTTGGTCGAATGATCTAGAGCGGAGTCAAAGATGCACTGGTTATTCATGAATCTGGCAGTGTCCCGATCCCCAATATGTAAAATTCTGTTCCTACCACGGGCACAACATTCATATGTTCTTATATATATTCCCGATCAACAGATCAGTCCAGAAGATCTGAGGTGTGCATGCGACGCGTAGGAGTATCATCAGTCCCTTCCCCCTTTACTCCTGTGGTGGGGAATCCAGACCTAACACCCAGACTCGACCGCGTCTTATTCCAGGTGTGGCTCTATTGGGGTTTTTTTGGATGAAGAGGGACCCATATCCTTTGACAGACTCCGGGAGGACTTTGTGATATCTGACAGAGAGGCTTCATTATTTTACAGATTAGACATTGGTATGCAAAAAGTTAAGGCACCTGTTCTAAAAGGTATTCTTTTTGAGGTCCGGGATAAGAGGGTAAAAAAAACCCACTATAAACAAGCTCCCTCGTGACCTATATTTTCTTCACTTAGATTCAAACATGAATTCTAACATGGGCTGTTCATAAAACAAACCTTAATAAGATTCATTAACATGTATACCTTGCTATTAGTTTTACTTTGTTTTTTTTTCCTGCTTTTCATCAAGATTCTTGTTTTATCATTTTTTTAAACATTCGAACATTTCACAGGTACATATTTACAATATACTTAAATATCTATACAATACAAAAAAAAATCTTCGTATAACTGCATATTCAACCCCAGGTAGAGAACCACCACAAGCATACCAGTCAATACTCATACATTCAAGTGTTTTATACTACCTACATTCACAACCACATACATCTGTACAATGTCAGGACAACTGCATATAGGTGGATTTAAATGACCTTGGTCAATGCGTTTCGGTGGCATACAAAGAAAATAAGCGCCACCTTAACCAGGACCTGCCAGATAACAAACCAGTGTTCTCTACACCCTGGGGATTCTGTTACCACTTATCCACCACTGAGGTATATGATATACACCCAGTAACATATAGAAGGACACCTACTTTCCCAAAAAAATCAATGCTGTGTATCAAGATTAATGTCGATACCAGTCTGTTGTCAATAAAGTACTCCTTTGATGTTTACTTTCAACTTGTCATAATGTCAGTTTCTTCTCATCAATTTGAAAAAACATTATGGCTCCATCTCAAAGTCGAGTAATAGAAGCACGTTTCATCTAATGTGTCCGAACAGAAACCCCTCCAATAGCACACACGTCCCCATGGATAACTTGAGAGTGAAAGCGGTCACCTCCACATACGAGCGGGTTAGACAGTGGAATATACAGCCTTCTGTCAAGGAAGCACCATTGAGACATGTGACACTTTTGAAAAATGGCTCCTTACTAAACATAACAAATACCTTATCCAGAGTTGTATGATCTGCTCCTCCTCTATGTGCCAGGATTGAAATGTCCAGTGCAGGTCCGCTGGGTCGACAGCTGACTACCCAGAAATGGCAGGACATATACTACAGGACACGACATATTGCCCGCAAGCATGGAAACTGCCACTAAAATAGTTTCCTAATGGTATTTGACTCCCTCTCACTTGCATAGAGGCAACCCGGTCCGTAGCCTGGATTGCTGGAGAAAGTGTGGCTCCACTGGGACCTTTCTACAGATTCAGTGGGAATGCCCCGAAGTGGCTCAATTCTAGGATGGACTCTTGACTGACATTAATATACATTAACACTTCACTCCCCCGTGATCCGGCCTACACTCTTCTGGGACTACCAAATGCACTCAAATTTCCCCTTCAAGGGTCGTAAGTGCTGGCATATTCGCTTGCCACTTGTGGCGGGACATCAGGCAATTCTGGAGCATTAGGGGTCTGAGAGATTGCCGACACGTTGAGGATGGAGAAACTTGCTGGCATTAACCATGCAAGGAGACTCCTACCAGAAATTATGGCAAACATACATAATGCTTCTGTCTCAGAAATTTGTGGAATTGACTTGTCCGTTTGTGGTTTCCCTGATTGACTGAGCTCGAGCCCACATTGCAAGGAGCGTATCCATCCATGTAATCCAACCTTCTTCTACTGATTTCATTTTTAATGTGTGTGACTTGATGTGAGCGCCCTGGGAGGTGAGGGGTTGATGAGGTGGGTAGAGGGGATAGTTGGGGTTGATGTTGTGTTGCATTCTTGTCAAATGGAATACAATTATCAGTGCTATGAGGCTTGCACATGTCTGCTTTTGTAAACTTTTGTATCACAATAAAACAAATTTGAACCAACCCTCTCCTCAAACTTTAGAGCATATCTAATTTTTCGGTGAGTTACATCATCTGTTCAAAAGTAAATGTGTACCCCAATCCTCAAGTCAGGGTTGTCAACAAACTAAGCCTTCATTTTATTATCTCTGAATGTTCCCTAACTATGATGTATGCTATTCTGTGGATGCCTTTTTGAAAAGTGCTCTTTCCTTGTGAAATTCCATTCTTTTTTAGATTTTCTCAGCATTGAGTTTTGTATACTGAAGTGGGAAGGTTTAGCCATGCGCTTTATAAATCCAATTCCATTCCATTCCATTCCATTCCATTCCATTCCATTCCAATTGTTGAATGGCCGCATTATTTCCCTTATTCTTTTTTAGTGTTTGTTTTTTAGTGTGTTTGATGTTACCTACCACATATTTCATTTTAAAAGTGTTGTTAATGTATGCTCTTTTATGATCTATTTTTAAATCCATTCGTTCAGTGCCCTTTTTTCTATGTTACTGACATAAGTGTTCGCTAGTGACCGCTAAACATCACCTGACCTGATTACATTGCCAGTGTTTCTTTAGTCATTTTTACTATTAAATGCAATTAATAAATCCTATGTTCAGGAATTCTAGCTAAATAAACAGCGATGAGTGGGCGGACTGCTGGTGCCACTATGCTTGTGTTCTACAGGTACTACTCGTTTAGCGCACTCTTACATGGTGATATGCAGTTGGCATTAAGAAATTTGCTGGCCATTCAATGCACAATAATGCTTTTCATCTCCGCGAAGTATGCTGTTATGTTACTGTCGGCATTACCCAAAGTTTGAGATTAGTAGAGTGCTACCATGCATGAGTAAGATAATTTATACTTTATAATGACTTCATTACTTCTCCTAAGTAGCATCTCTCCTATAACTAGCATCCTCTGCCCTGCCAGTCTTCCATTAGTCAACTGTCTCAACGCTAAATTACTCTTTCAAAGTAATTTGGTAAGGGTGTTCAAAAGTAAGTAAGATTGCGTAACTGGGATTCCAGGATGTGCTGTGCCTGTCGTTATGGCTGCTCAAAGAAGCAGTGTTAATGCCTGCAGAAAGTCAAATAAATAAATTGTGGTTTTGGTTGAGGGCTGTGAAAGCAACAACCACAGTCTTTGTCTGAGGAACTGCAAAAAGTCACAAAATGTACCTGTGATTAACCAACCCTCTTGTATCTTGGCACAAAGCACTCAGGCTTCACTTGGAGGCAGTATGCAAAAATATTGATGCCACAGACAACAGTAATACAGTGAAAACACACACAAATACAAGCACCATGCAAGAAATATTCTGAACCAATTTGGAAACATAGAGTAAATTAAAAAAAATGAAATGATGTGACATAATCCAATCAGTAGAATCGAAGACTTGCAGTTTTAAAGTTTAAAATTAAACTAGCCTATAAAAAGTCACAGGGTCAGGCTGATCGTGATGGAGCTCAGTTTGGATACAGGAACCAGGTAAGTACCACTTCAGAGTTTTCCTTCTAAGCCAGGTGCGCTCATGGGGTGGTGGCTTTGCTAGTCCAGTGTCACGGATAGTCCTTGCTGTAGCCTCGCATTGGCTGTTGTTGCTGTTGCGCAACATGCAGGCCTTGAGTTGACAGTCGGCAGAGTATTTTTAGAATTGGAATGTAAACTCCGACTTCAGCATTAAAGAGTGTAGGAAAGTACCCTTTTTCGGTTGAAGTCTGGGTAGCACATGCGCTGCTTTAGGAGGCATGCTTGATTGAGGTATGGACTTGAAGCTCCACCCACTCTCCACCCACATTTTCCATTGGCTTGTTATTGTCCACTGTAATCTGTGGTTGTTCAATGGTTAAAAGGCTTAGTAGTCCCTCCTTAGTACCTCTTTCTCATTTTGTAACCTCCCATGGCAACACCCCCTGTTACATGTGTTGTTGCTCAGTAGGCTTTAATTACAGCCTCTGAGCACTATTTTCTCAAATAGAGTTGCCTGCGTGCTTTTTTTTATTTTTATGGCACGCATTTGCAATGCAATAGGTCTTGTATTTGCAAGAGTTTAAGCTATAGGCATTATACATTTATTTATCTGTTTTAAAAAAACGCACATACATAAAAGACATTGTCATTTAAAATGCCAATTGCTCACACTTTCATAAATGCGAGACCTATTGCATTGGAATTTCTTGTTTTGGATGGTCACCCCCACTTTTTGCTTCGATACTGAAGGTAATGACTCTGATAGTTTCATTGGAGCCTGCTGCCAGGCCCTGTTGCTTGTGCGCTCTCCCTAAAGCTGGTATGTGTAAATTGGCAACCCCAAATTACAAGTAATTTCCTCCCCTTACAAGTCCCAAGTATATCGTACCAGTGGTACCCTGGGGCATGGGTAGTAAAGTGGTCTCCAGGGCTTGCAGCATGATTTGTGCCTCCCTGAGTGACCAAGTAAACTACTGACAGCATGTTTGGCTAGTGATATCAAGGCAGTGAGCTTCAAAGGCTACACAGCCTCTGATATGCATCAGGGTTGCCTCCCAAAAGAGGAAACAGCCGTCCCCCCTCCCCAGGCAAATTTACTCCCAAAAAAGAGGGAAATTATGTAGGCTGGAGGTATACACCCAAGAAGGCTAGCCACACCTCTAAGGTGGGCTACATGGGCTGTACAGCTAAGGGAGACATCTGCCATTTTTAAAAGTGGTAGAAATAGTGGGTTCTCTGTAGAAAAGGTGACCTATACGCCCCAATGGGGACACCTTAGAGGTGGGTTAGCGGCTGGGGAATATAGTCCATTGGCCACTTGCACCCACACTCCTAATGCTCCTAAATCTAGTATTTAAGGGCTATCCCCAACACCAGACCCTCATTCTGAATCAACTTGCATTGAAGAGGACAACAGGACTTGCCCAAACCAAAAGAGGGATACTCTGCACCTGTGGCAACGCTCCTGAAACTTTCTGATCAAGACTCGTTCCAGGCTAAATTTCTGTTCTCAAAGACAGAGGGGACCCCTGTGAGAGAGCACCCACAGACTCCCCTGAAATACTGGCACTAATCTCCTGCAAACTGCAGGTAAAACAGTGCTCTGTATCTCAAGAATCGGTGGTTATCTGGCCCACCGACGTATCGCCCAAATCTAGATGGTCTAGTACGTTGTTGGAATGGTAGCCCTGCCTTCTACAAAGTTGCAGGCAGCTACTGTGTTCCCCGGGACCACTGGACATTGAAGTACCCATTTGCTGTGCTTACAGCTGACAAGGCTTGTTGGGCACCAGTCCGGCAACTGACCCCTGCACACGATGCTGTACCTAGAGCGACCTTGTTGTTGTGATTTTACATCTTGTTCCCCGCAGCCCAGTGTAAGCAGTAAAAAGAAGCTCTCCCAAAGCTCTCGTTCAGCAGCAGGGACAGCCAGGACAAATCGGCACCCTGGCTCCACGGACTAGGTAAAATTGAACTGACTGTCGTGGCTTGGTCCTGGGACCCGCGTCACCTTTACCCTCTGTCGGTACCATGCAACTCAAACTGCAAGTGACCAATTGTTACTAGTGGTTTTTACAATTGACCGCAATTTTAAAGTTTCATAGTATTATTTTGCTCTGATTTTCTATTGCTTCTAAAATCCATATCTCCGGTTATATGTATGAGAGTTCATCTGTTTTGGTGTCTAAATTTAGTTGAAATCCTGCTTTACTTTTATAAATTTGTGTTGTATTTCTTTGAGTCTTGTCATTTACTTATTGTTCATGTTGGTACTCTTAAATACTTAACACCTGTTTCTGTAGTAAAGCCTGGCTGCTCTTTGCTACTCTACCAGGACTAAGCTAAGGATTTGTTATTATGAATCCAAGAACCATCTTTGGGGTTTGTAAGTATTGGATGGAGAAGCCTAACCAGCATCACCATATAATACTCCACCATCTTACAAATGATTTTAAATTGCAATTAATTTCAGTATAAGCAGTATATCTCTATCTGCTTCCAATGTAAAGTTAGCACTTAATAAATAAAATTGGGTGACCCGGTGAATGTCAATGGTAGAGATTGGCCTTACTAAACTGAAACGCAACTTTAGGGGGTTTTCACTGCCAGGACATGTCAAACTTACACACATGCCCTACGTTTTAAATATACTTCACCCTTCCCTATGAGCCTTTAAAGAATACCTTAGTAGTGCCTTACAAATATTGAAAAGGAGGGTGTACACCTCGTAAAAAAGGTTTGTTGCCAGAACGAAATAGCAGTTTAAAACTGCACCACAGACTGCAGCAACAAGTCTGAGACACGTTTTACAGTGATACTTTAGTGGGTTCCAGAATGAATGGTGCTTCCTACCAAGTAGGATTTTACTTAAAGGCCCTAGGTATGTGTAGTACCATATACTAGGCACTTGCAAGAAAAGTAAATCAATGAAATAGATGCCAACTTTACCATGTTTTAGGTAGAGAGCAACAGCACTTTACCAATGGTAAGCATGGAGAGAGAACAGAGTCTTAATACCAACAAACACAGGTTCAACAACTGAAGGCAAAAAGTGCCAGGTCCAACATTAACGGACAGTATTCCTTTTTTTTTTTTTAAAAACAAATATAATACTTTGTAAGGAGTCTACGCCCAGGTAGTCTCTAACCGATAAGGTGTTACCGAAGGTAAGTAACTTGTTCCTTAAGTGCTCAGGAATCCAGGGATGGGATATATTGACCTATTTAGCTTTAGGACTTCAACAAAGCGCTCCATATTGGGAGTAAAAAAAAAAAAAGAATTTCAAGTAACCTTTTTGTCTGATTATAGTGCCCCACACCTTTGTCATTAATGTCTTACTCTTTGTCCATTGTAAAAAAAATATTTTTTTTAGGAATTCCTACTTCAGTTTTACCTTTACATTGTTTTGGTTGTATTTCCACGGGGTTTTTTTTTCTTTTTAAACTGTTTCTTATTTGACTATTTTGAAAATTAGCTTTTGAATATTTTACACGCTTGTATACTGATTTATGACAAGTAAACTCATTATTTTTCTTTTTTATTTAAGCAGACCTCATTTGGGAAGTGTACCAGATTTTAGATATGCCTTGGCACCAGCATCCATGTCTGACAATCATGTAGATTCCTACAGCTCTTCTTCGGTGCTGCGGCGTCCTCAGAAAGGACGTCTAGCAGCCTTACGAGATGAACCTTCAAAGGTAGACTACCTTTTTTAGAACTTATGATGTGAAAGATTGAATACGTTTTATTGCAGAAATATGTCAAATAATGCTTTGCACAGAATCCTTGAAATTGGTGTTTCCTACGTACATACCAATACTGGACTGCTTATGTGAAAAAGGTGTGAATTTTGCAACTGTGCAATACAAATCTGTGACTCAACACACTTACTGGGTACATGCAGGGTTCAACATCTATGGCCATTTACAGATTTGAGGATAAATAATGTAAATCCGCACCTTCCTTTTCACTTCCACAAACATTAGCCTTAACAACACACTTTTTCATGGTCACTGAAGTTAGTTTGTAAGATCTGTTTGTATTTTATCTGCCAGGCTTATTAAAGTTGATGTATGGTGTAAAGCAGTAATTGGCCTGGGTTTTAGGGTGTTGTCTGTAGTTCTCTATTGTGCATGTACTTTTGTGGTAAAAGCAGGTATTTTTGTTTGAATGTCAGTACCTTGATATTGTAAAAGCTCTTAAACCACTGGTTGTTTTTTTTTGCCACCTGTCTTGCTTTTCGGATGGACTTCTGAAGCATGTAAGTTTTGATGGTGTTTTTATATTGTTATTATTTTGTGAAACCATATTTGTGGCTGATTCACCCTTAGAATTAGAGTTTTATTTAGGAGATGAGTAGTACTTAAATATGGGCGACCACCTAAAGTCCTCCAATTTGACTTGTTCTTTATACTTGAATGCCAAAATCTTTAAATGGAAACCGATTTCTTGCAGGCTGACTTTTTGTGAAAAAGCCATAGTGTGTTTGAAACTAGAGAGTCAATATAGTTTTGGTTAGTCTCTTAACCATCTAGCTCGGATTTCCCAGTCTCTGAAGCCACAGCCTCCTTCCTTCTCATGCCATTACCAGTGTTGCTGTGATGGTACCTAGATATTCTTCTTCTTGCCTTGCTATAGACATTTTGAACTAGTTGTAATTTGGTCAGATGCCTTGTTAGTAACACTAACGTTTTTTTACTTTTTTGGGAAGCGCTAAAGATCTTAATTTCCAAAATAGTTAATGGAGGCTTGATCACCTACTAGCATCTAACATACATTCTAATTACTTTCCTTGTTGCTTTGGAATTATGTAGGTACAAACCCTCAATGAGCAGGATTGGGAACGTGCTCAGCAAGCAAGTGTCTTGGCAAATGTGGCGCAAGCGTTTGAGAGTGATGTAGATCTGTCTGATGTCGAAGATGACCGTGAAACAATATTCAGTTCTGTGGATATATTGTCACCCAGTGGCCAGGCTGATGCTCAGACGTTGGCCATGATGCTCCAAGAGCAACTTGATGCAATCAACAATGAAATAAGGTATTCTAATGTCTCTAATGTATTGTCCACCACAGAAACATTTCCATTATTTTGCCTTAAGGTTTATTCTTGTTTGAAATTCTAAATCCGTTGAATGGCCCTGTCTTTACACTTACATTCTGGTTCACAGATATTGTTGCCCTACAGTACAAATGGACAGCAGGTTAGCAGAGATGCTTGCAGCTTGGCATGACTGGGAGGGAGGGAGTAAGAAGAACCCATTGGCTAATTTGTAGTGGCTTCTACTAACATTTGAAAATATGCAGAATCGCCTATAATTGCACTGTTACTTATGTTGAAGAGTGAGGGCATGTGACTGGCAAAGAAACCTATTTTTACTTTTAACTTTGCTGCAGTTGGAATTCAGATCCAATTTGCTTTGCTTGCTGTGAAAATGTATTTTGTGCATGATTACATAGTCCAAGGCAGCTAGATTAACCGGTTTGACCTCACTGTTGTGAAACTTTGGTGAAGACGAAAGGAATGTGAATTTTGCTGCCAATGTGGGTCTGCAACCCTGACAAAGACTGCTACCAATGTGGCTTCCATTTGCCATCCTGGTGTGTTTTCTTTTTAAGCATAAAGAACTCTAACTATTCACCAGTACCAGATACAAACTACCAACTAACAATAGTGAATACTCCCATTTAGTTTGTTGGACAGAGTACACCTTTCAACTAAGAACACATAGCAACTATTTTTAGAATAGGCATATGCTTTAGGCACTTGTTTGGAACGGTCCTTCACTGACAGTCCATTGGCAGCTGATTAACAGTCATGCAATGGAATTCTATTGTCTAAACTCACATCGGTCTAAACCAAAGCCTATCGGCATGTTAGCAGTGCCTGTAGCCCACCCAAGCATACTAGGCACAGTGACCCATAAACCTGTATCAGACTTGTAACTAAATTCTGCACCCTTGTGTAGCCTATTGATTACATATGGGATCCTATAATTCCACATGAGTAAATGTATTTAATATGCAAGCGTGACTGTATTATATTGCTTCTTGTTTGAAGAATGGATTGCCAGGCTTATTTTTTTTTTGAGAAGGGCTGAGTCATGCATTTCTTTTTCTGTTTGAAAAGAGGGCTAGGGCATGATATTTCTTTTTTGCAAAGTATTGCTGTGGCATGCACTTATAAGCAAAATATGGTATGTCAAGTGAAAAAGCGGATTTGTGCATGCGTTAATGTGCACAGTTGAACTTTCACAAAGTTTGCCTATGGATTATTATTTATGAAGAGAAGCACAAGGTGGAATTTCATAAGTGCAGTGATTTGTTGTGCCAGTTTTTATTCCCCTTGCAGTAGGTGTTTTGCTTGCAGTTTTGGTGGCTGTAGTATGTGAATGTTTGTACTTTGTATATTCATTTCAGGGCTAATGCATACTAGTCTTTCACAGAAGAGGAGTTGTCTTGCAATCTTTGTGTGGCTACGGGGTAGTACTAATCTCATACACTTTCTTGGTGCACGTTTGTGCTGAAAATCTGAATTTATTCTTCAATTAAGGATTTTGTTCTGACAGATAAAGATTCCTTACCTTTAGAATATCCTCCAGGGTTTCAGAACGGTCTTGATAACCTTTTCTAGCAGTAGCTGTCCATTACCACCAGGTGATACCATCCAGCCTCAACCCTAGCTCTGCTTGGTGGACATGGCTACATGGGTATTTAATAGTTGCAAACATCTGTGTACACCACCAATGAAAGTTCCCCCACTGTAACGATGATTAGGTCAGACATCTTGCCCATAGATTTTAGAGTTTAAATCTGGTCACAAGTTTTACAGGTAAATGTCTGTCGAGTTCAGTCTAGCTCCTTATGTAGTGTCTTGCTATGACCACAACTCTGCAACATATGTTCCCTGATGCATCAAAAGACCCCTGGGGAGTAAAAGGGCAGATAGTATGTTGCAAAGTTAATACATGACACACTAGACCATGCCCCTTTCTCTACAGGTAAGGTCCCATGATAAATAATCTCACAAAAAAACATACTTCTTACTAAATGAAAGTATCCTTTACCCAGGACCTTCCCATTCCCACTCACATTGCCATTCCACAACACCAGACTTTCCATGTTCCTGGGGCCAATTCAGACGCTGCATCTGCTGAATCCACGCTGGTCCAGGGTTTGCAGCGTGCATCTTTCTGGATTCACTATGCTGTGCATTATTCCACCATCTAGTGTTTGGGTACGGAATTGTAGTCTTTTTTTTATTTTTTTTTCGTGGCCCAGGTGGGCGTCGACATACCACCATTTGGTGTCCTTTGTGACGTCGACGTGCTTCCTCACGAAGCTCCCACCTTTGATAGCCATCTTCAGATTCTTTTTCCCGCCATTGAGTCTGGATTGTTGCCGAAGAGTTCCAGAGTTTTGGAAGAGGAATCCAGCAAAATCGAAGATATTCGACATAAAATTTCAGCTACTCCGGGCTACAGGTCAGGTAACCGGAGTGACAAAGAAGAAGTTTTACGAACAAAACCTCGGCGTTCAACGGAGAATGCGCTAGCAGGAGGCTCTCTGAATGCGGGGATGGACAAAACACCATTCAAATTTTGCACCAATTGGCAACACAAGTACACCCAGAAGAATCAACATATAGTCTGCAACCTCTGCCTGCCGCTCGACCACAGAAGTGAAGACTGCAATACCTGCTCGCGGTTTACACCTAAGACCCTCCGAGTAAGGGAGAGGTAGAGAAGGGCGAACCACAACATGCAGGGGCAGGGGCCACCTCCATCACTACGAGACTTGGGCCTCTCCAGTGTAGAAGAGGACAACATCGCCAAAGGAACTGAGGATTGCTCGGTCGTCGAGGTCCATAAGAAGACGTTGAAGGAGGTATAGGAGTCGTCGACCCCTAAACATCCCAGCGACACTCGAAAGGGTGAAGCTAAAGCCCAGAGCTACACTCGTAGAAGTGAATCTAAGTCCTCAAAGGGTGCTCTGCCGCCGAAACACTCGACTAAAGCAACAGCTTCCAGGGACAGTCAACCGAGCAGATCCTTCAAAAAAGACTCCCAATTAGCGAAAACCCTCAAAAAACCGTTGAAGGTTGCCCTCGGAAAGGACACATCGGCGCCGAGGAAAGAAGTGTCGATGTTGACGGCCTCAAAGAGAAGTGCTCCAACCCTCGACGCCGAACATGCCGCCGAGATGGAGAGGAAGAAGAGGAGGCTCGAGGCCTAAATGGTGAGCATCCTACTGCGAAAAAAGGACTTTGACGAGAAGATGATCCAATACACCATCCCGCTGAAACCCGCGGTCGAAGTCGAAAGGGACGACATAGACGTGCAACCCCTAAAACGCCCAAACCCGTCGAGGAACTGGGAGAAAAAGACTACTATTTCGAGGGAGAAGGCGACAAACATCTGCAATCCTACTGGGACTCAACATCCTCGGAGGCACAACGCGTGGAATGGCACGATCTTACCGCTGAATCGCCGTAAGAAGGCGTAGACACTTCCCTGCAAGGCTCTTGCCGCCAGACGGCATAGGGATCTATAACATGGTCGTACAAAAGGCTGCACAGACTTAAGGAGTGAAAATGTAGGAGGAGAACCCCAAGGCATATTTTCTCCTGGAAACTCTACTGCCTCAACAGACTAGGAGCCAATTCCTGCCCATGACACTAGTGTGCTGGACCAGGGAAGAGAGGCCTTTAAGGAGCCAGCACTATGCTGAGCTGTGACAGCTAGAACGGAGAAGTTCACATTCTTCAAAGGACCCTGCATACATCCATGGGTCAGTGCCAGCCGACTCCATAATTGCAGCAACGGCTAGGAAGAGGGCTAATGTTCCCACTAAGTTCGGACCACCTCCAGACAAGGAGAGTAGGAGGATGGATCTCACAGGGAGAGAGGTGGAGAGAAATGCGGCAATACATTGGCGCATCGCAAATTTTAACAACCTGATCAGCAGGCACGCATACCAACACTGGGATGTAGTGGGGCAGCTCCTAAAGCATCTACCAGATCAGTACCAACAAAGGGCAGCGCACCTGGTAGAAGAAGGAAAGAACATGGCAAACACATCCCTAAAATCGGCATTGGATGCTGAAGAAACATCGAGTAGGCTAATGATAGGAGTAACCGAGAGAAGACATGCAAGGCTCAGAATTTTTGGTTTCAAGCTAGAGGTACAAAGTAACATCTTAAATACACCCTTTAATGGAAAGTAACTGTTCAGCACGCCAGTTGACAAGTTGACGCAGCTCAAGAAGGACAACGAAACAGCAAGGTCCATGGGGGCGTTGCAGTTCAGGGTAAAAGAGGCACACCACAAGGAGGCCAGGTGGTAGAAGTGGTGGCAACGTGCCGACCACATCGCACCAAACGTTCCAGCAAGGCTACCAAGGGAACAACAAAGGCCAGCAGCAGCAGGGACAGCAGCAGCAAAAGTGGCAGTACCAACCCCGGGGACAGTCCGTTCGAGGGCGCGGAAAAGGACGCGGACAAACACGAAGGGGAGGACAACAGCCCTCAACCAAGTGACTCCGCCATGCAACAGGCCCCCACCCTAGCAACACCCACGGGGTGGGCGGAAAGACAAAAAGAAAAGATGCAGCCATACGTTCAATGACAAATAGTACTTCAAACACTCCACACCGGTAGGGGGAAGAATAAGAGACTTCATCCAGGAAGGTCACATCGGACAAATGGATACTAAACATCATAAAATACGGATACTGTATAGAGTTAGAAAGACAACCTCCAAACAGAAAACGAAGAAGAAAGGCACACTCAGCAAAGGAGCTCCCACTCTTGCAGCAAGAGGCGCAAGAATTGCTCAGCAAGGAGGCAAGAGGTGGTACCGCAAAACCAAAGGAACAAGGGGGTTTTCTCAGCTTACTTCCTGGTGCCATAGGTGGACGAAACGCTAAGCCCTATCCAGGATCTAAGGTTCCTGAACAAATTCATAAGGACTCAATAATTCAAGATGACCTCCCTACAAGAGGTAATAACACAAATACAGCAAGGGGAGTTCATGGCTACTATAGATTTAAAGGACACATACTTACACTTCCCCATCAACCACAAACACAAGCGCCTGCTAAGGTTTGTGAGCAACCAAAGCCATTACCAGTTCACAGTGCTGGCATTCGGCCTGAAATCCGCACCAAGGGTGTTTACAAAATGCCTAGCAGCTGTCACAGCACACCTACGAAGGCAAGGAATACACGTATACCCCAGTCTCGACGACTGGCTCGTAAAGGCAGGTTCGTACGGTCAATGCAAACTACACATTCAGCACGTCATACTAACACTGACGGGACTGGGCTTCTCGATTCATTCGGAGAAATCGTCAACAGAGCCAGAGCAAATCAAGATCTTCTTAGGGGCAGAGAACAACACCATACCGGCCAAAGTGTTCCCCAGCAGGAAGAGAACATTGGCAATACTGAAGGAAACACGTCATTACAGCATGGGGCAATTTCTGACCGTGAGTGAGCAAGCAAATGGGAATGATGGCGTCATGCATTCACCTAGTCAAAAATATTCGACTACACATGAGGCCATTCCAGGAATGGATACAGCAGCAATGGTCACAGGCAACTGGGAGTTGGGAAGAACCAATGGGTGTCACACATGCAGTGCATCAGGAAATAGCGTGGTGGAACAAACAACATATATTGCAGGGGAAACAATTCAGACAACCAACTCCAACAGTGACCATCACAACCGACGCCTCCCAGATGGGGTGGGGCGCGCATATGCACAAGCTCAAGGTGAGAGGGCTATGGTCGCAGCAGGATGCGGTCAAGCACATCAATTACCTGGAACTAAAAACAGTGTTTCCAGCCCTGAAAGCATTCCAGAAGCAGCTGTACGGAAAGAGTGTTGGTACAAACAAACACCACGACCATGTTCGACATCAACAAGCAGGGAGGAACACAGTCAGTAGCGCTATTGTGGCTAGCACAGGAGATATGGACATGGGCCATCCCACTAAGGATAGACCTACTAGCAATACATCTCCCAGAGAAGGACAACATGGAGGCAAACAGACTCAGCAGGTAAACGTCAGCATCCAACGAATGGGAGATCAACCAACAGGAATTACAGAGACTATTCCGGAAGTGGGCTACACCACAAATAGACCTATTTGCAACACACCAAAATTCAAAATGCCAACACTTCGCATCCAGACAACCAGACCATCGGTCACAAGGGAATGCGCTATGGGTAAATTGGTCGAAGACATTTGGATACGCTTTTCCCCCAATCCCACTGATACACAGGGTACTCAGCAAATGCAGGATCCGCAACATGTCACTGATCCAATAGCACCTCAGTGGGCCAGACAGTCTTGGTCCTCGCAAATTGTGGAGATGGCGCAGGCACCTACACACAGATTCCCAAAAAGAAGGGACCTGTGAACAATGCATAACGGAAGGGTGCTACACCCAGAGCCAGAGAGCCTCAGCCTGGCGGCATGGCTCTTGAAGACCTAGAGTTTGCACACCTCAAACTACCGGCAAGCACAATGGCAGTGCTCACGGAGGCAAGAAGGCCTACCACAGGTAAATGCTACTTAGCAAAGTGGAAGAGATTCTCAGAATGGTGCATTAGGAAAAAATTGCAATGGAAATCACAAGGAAGTCAACAGTGCTAAAATACTTAACACATGTACTGCAAAGCAAACTAAGCTACACATCCCTAAGGGTGCACTTAGCGGCGATTGTGCCTTACACTGGAGGAGAAACATGGAAAAGTTTCTTCACCTCCAAATTCGTAAAGAGATTTCTAGAAGGGGCGAAGAGGATCGCACCTCCAAACAGAATGCCAGTACCTGCATGGAACCTCAACATAGTGCTGACCCAATTGATGAAGGCACCATTCGAGCCGATGCATAAGGTTACACTGCACATGCTCACGCTATAAAGATAGCCTTCTAAGTAGCTCTCACATCACTACGGAGAGTAAGTGAGTTGCAGGCGCTAAGTCTTCAAGAGCCCTACCTGCAGATACACAGTGATAGGAATGGTATGAGAACAGACCCAGACTTCATGCCAAAGGTGGTGTCTCTGTTTCACATTAGCCAAACAATCCAAATACCTTGTTTTTTCCAAAAACCAACCACAAGCACAGAGAGAGCGCTTCAGACTGGATGCCAGGAGGGCGGTGATCCACTAAATAGAAAGGACAAACGAGTGCAGAAGGACAAAGCAACTCTTTGTTTCCTTCGCAAGCAGTTTTTTGGGACGACCAGTTACCAAAAATACCATTGCGCGATGGATTGCACAAACCATTCAATTATGCCACAGCAGATCTGGGCAACAGTTACAAGGAGCGCTCATGCTCACTCAACAAGGAAGAAAGGAGCTACAATTGCGTTTCTCGCTAACACATCAATTCAAGACATTTGCCATGCTGCAACATGGTCTTCAGTGCACACGTTCACTAAGCATTACTGTGTGGATATCCAAATGAACAAAGAAGCGCAAGTGGGACAGAAGGTCTTACAACACATATCAGGCATTGCTAGTCCGGTGTGTGGCTGCATTCTTAGCCATGCTGGTGTACTCTAGCGAAAGCCTGCGGGACTTGGGACGACGCACTGTAAGTTGTAGCCTCCCCCCTTTACATCCACTAGCTGGCCCCCACCATTGTGCCGGCTGTCGATGGACTCTGGAATGTTCCACCTCCATTGTATCCATGCACCAGGTAGTGGACGCTTGCAGCAACCACCCTGAGGATTCCCTCCGCATCTTTAGTTTCAATGCCAGGTCTCTGGTGCTTCACTATCAGGCCGTGTATGACCTGCTACAGGAAGAAGGCCCGGACATCGTGGCTATCACTAAGACATGGCTGAAAGACGACGATGCGGCCATTATCAATCTGGCATTTCCCTCTGACTTTACGGTCTTTACCCTCAATCGACCAACCAGGGGAGGGGGAATCGCTCTTGCTGTTCGATCCAGCTTCACTTGCAGCTGGGCGCCCTTGGCCATTGCAGGGTGTGAAAGTGCGATGTTCAAGATCCTTGTCTCCCCTCAATTCTCCCTTTCAGGGATGGTGGTCTATCGTCCCCCTGGGAGCGAAGTGGCGTTTCGCGCTGCTTTTCCCAATGTGGTTAGCTCCTTGGTGGTAGGTTGTCCCAATTTTTCTATCCTGGGGGACCTTAACCTTCATTTCGATAGACCTAACATCCCCCTGGTTAACGGCATTCTTGCGGATCTGGAGGCCATTCAGCTGACGCAATTGGTTCAACAGCCTACCCATATCGGCGGCCATACGTTGGACCCTTTCTTTACCAACCTGCCTGATGCCTCTGTTAGTGCCGTCCTACCCCTTGGCTGGACAGACCACTCTTTGGTCACCATCAGTACCCCCCTGCCGGGTAGGATTACTATCCCCCCTGCAAAACTGGTCGTAAGGCGGCACTGGAGCAAACTTCGGTTGGAGGATTTCCATCGTGTCCTTGCTGCAGAGCCATTAGATCCTTTTGTAACTGTTGACTCAGGTTACGACGGGTTCTGCGCTTGGATTTCTAAGGCGCTTGATGCGCTTATTCCTCTTACCGCCTGTAAGATCAGCTCTAGGGATTCCAGCCCATGGTACGACGGCGCCCTTCGTGTACTTAAGGGTAATTGTAGGCGAGCAGAGAGGGCTTGGCGGAAGGCGTACGATATGGGAAAAAAAACTATCTACCTCGCCTCCGTCAAATCTTACCATCGGGCTATCTGCCGAGCTCGGGCAACTTACTATACTGCCGAGGTTGGCAACAGCTCCAATCCCTCTAAAACTATTTTTAAACTGATGAAGGATCTTTTAGCTAAACGCCCCGGTGCTCCGACGACTGGCTCCACCGCTCACTGTGAGGCCCTTGCTGTGTTCTTTCAGGATAAGGTCCAAAACATCTATAGGACCTTTCCATCTACAGGGCCCCCAGTGGGGTCCCCGACTAACATCTATGGAGACGTCTCTTTGCATACGCTGCCCCCGTTGACATCTGAAGGGTTTGACATCTTGGCGAAGCAGGTTAAATCTGGGTCCCCTGCTGACCCGCTCAGTTCGACTCTCTTTAGAGATCAGTCGTTCGTGGGTCGGACCGTGGTGCACTCCTTGATTAACATCTCGTTGGAGTCAGGCACGGTTCCCCGTAGCTGGAAGCGGGCGGTGGTTTCTCCTATCTTAAAGAAACCCTCATTGGACCCGGACAAGCCCGAGAATTATCGGCCTATCTCTTTGCTCCCTTGGCCTACCAAAGTCCTAGAGGCCCATGTCAACAAAGTTCTTTCGGCCCACCTTATCCAGGCTAACATCTTGGATCCCACCCAGAACGGTTTCCGTCCTGGCCACAGTACGGAGACCGCCCTTCTCTCCATGGCGGAACATCTTCGTACAGTGGTGGATGCAGGGCAGACAGCGGCGCTCGTGCTATTAGACTTGAGCGCCGCGTTTGACACTGTGTCCCATCCCATCCTGTTACACCGCCTGGAGGAGATTGGGCTGGGTGGCACTGCCCTCCAGTGGTTTCGCTCCTTCCTGGACGATCGTTTCTTTAGCGTTGCTTTGCCACCGTTCCAGTCCCAATTCCATCCTCTGAGACAGGGAGTCCCGCAAGGCTCCTCGCTGAGCCCCACGCTGTTTAATCTGTACGTGAGACCGCTGGCTGAGGTCGTCAAGCAATGGGACATGACTATGGTCTCATATGTTGACGACACTCAGCTAGCGGTTACGATCAGCGGAGATGCGGACCGGGACGCCCCTAGGTTTCAGAGTGGGCTTAGGGCGGTGGCAAGTTGGATGAAGAACAACTGTCTCCAACTCAACGCCAACAAAACAGAGATCATGATCGTTGGTAGGAGGGCGGAACTTTGGGGGGACAAGTGGTGGCCCGTTGAACTGGGGCCGGTCCCCTGCCCGGTCATGGAACTAAAGAATCTGGGAGTATGGATGGACCCTGCTCTCAGCTATGTGGGCCATTCGAAGAAAATCGCGGCCTGCTGCTTTGGCATCTTGCGGTCGCTGCGTCCCATTCTGAAGTTCTTTGACCGTGGTACCAGGCAGCTGATAGTCCAGGCCACTGTGTTATCTCGCCTGGACTATGCAAGCTCTCTCCTGGTAGGGACCAATGTGGCAGAGACTGTCCGCCTCCAACGTGTGCAGAACGCCGCGGCAAGAGCCATTGTCGGCCTACCTCGAACGAGCTCTGTCTCTGGCACTCTGAGATCGCTGCACTGGCTGCCCATCAAGTCACGCATTCAGTTTAAAGTGCTTTGCCTGGCGTTTAAGATCCTGAGGGGAGGAGGTCCTCTCATTCTTGAAGAGCTTTTGTCCTGGCACGTCCCTACCCGCTCTTTGAGATCGGGGAGCCAAGCTCTTGCCGTGATCCCCCGATACAGGCTGTGTCGGGTTGGTGGCCGGTCCTTCCGGGTCAAGGCAGCTGAGCTTTGGAACTCCCTCCCCCTTGAGATGCGGCTAATAGACAATCTGTTAGCGTTTCGTAAGGCTCTGAAAACTTTTCTTTTTTAAACTGCCCCTTTGCTTTTATTGTTGTGTTCTTGGTATCTGTTGCACATTTGCCTGCCATGCGCCAGGACGCCCCTTAGCTGGGGCAGCTGTGCGCAATACAAATGTGTGTAACATAACATAACATATTGTAACCAGTGCTCATCTTCCACCCAGCCACTGCAATAAGGACAAACCGCTGCAAAGTCTATGCACAGCATAGTGAATCCAGAAAGATTCACGCTGCAAAACGTTTAGTTTCTTACCTGTCGATGTAGTATTGCAGCTTGAAGACTATCTGAATTCACTAGCGAACCCACCCTCCTCTGCCAGAAAGATGAGACATGAGGAAAGGGTTTAAAGAGGAACAAGACTTAGAAAATAAGAGGTAAGCAAGAATAACACAAGAATTTGAATAAGAATCCGAAGATGGTGACCAAAGGTGGGAGCTTCCAGAGGAAGCACGTCAGAGTGACATAGAACACCCAAAAAAAAAGACTACAGTTCCGGACCCAACCACTAGATGGCGGAATAATGCACAGCATAGTGAATTCAGAAAGTCTTCAAGCTGCAAGACTACACCGACAGTTGGGAAAGTATACGTTTCCTTCTGGCTAAGTCGGATAACTTTAGGGTGACTCTGGTATCCTTAGAACCACTTTCAGGTTTGAAGTGAGCTTGCAGCTGCTCTAACCTGGCCACCTACTGACCCTGGTCCTCCACCTGCCCAGGTCTGCACCTAGATAGACATCAGAAACCACTGTGCCATCCACCTCATCCAATGCTGTCCATGCCAACGCCCCCCCCCACCCCCAACGCGATCATTATGCCTTGTTGAGTAGTTATCAGTGCTGTCTTTAAAATCTGGTTAAAAAAAATAAAAAATCTGGTGACTGAAGACAATGTTAGTACTTGCCTTGATGAACAGCTTCTTCTTTATACTCTGAAGTTTGCCCGGGTGAAAGATTTGTCCCTGGTTCCGAGGCCATAAGAATGCCTTAATTACTCCCACGTCATGTAAAGGTTGAAGAAAGAGCCCTCGTGGAAGATTGACCTGCCTCTCACTCTGAACGTCCACCTTTGGGCTGTGTTTGCTGGCACTATCTCTAGAGAGACCTGTGAAGGCGAATCTACTCCCTTTCACGTAAGGTGTGCCGCGAATAATTCCTGCAATGATGGCATGCGCTCGGAACATGACATGGTGGTAGACAGATGTTGCAGACCTTGTGAGGGTCTGTTTTGTACTTCTCCCTACCACATCTCGGGCACTTGTCAAATAATGAAGGCATTTTATTTTAAACACCTCACTTTTGTGTCAGAAAACAGAAAAAGGCAGGGAGAGATGAAAGACCATGAATAAAGGAGTTATCACCAATGTCTGTCGAGACTTTTAAGAGAAAAAACCTAAACAAGTTGATCGCGATGCTACTGTCAGCAGGAACTGGAAAATAGAACTGAAGCAACTGCTACCTGCTGTGCATGATGGAATACTGATAGCGTCTGGGTTCTTAAAGGCACAGGGCCCGATTCACAGAACTTACTTAAGACAAAATCCAAAACTTACTACCATTTTGTTATTCACAGACGGCACTTACTCATTTTGGTATTCACAAAAGTAAGGACTCCTAACCTTAGGCCTCCAAAATGCCTTCTGTGAATACAAAAGTCTCAAAGTTAGGATTTTTCTCAGTTTAGCAGTAGTAAAGTAAGGACTCCTAACTTTAGGACTCCTAAATGCCCTCTGTGAATACTGAAAGTCTTAAAGTTAGGATTTTACTCAATTTAGGAGTAGTAAAGTTGGGACTCCTAAACTGAGAAAAATCCAAGCTTTAAGACTTTCGGTATTCACAGAAGGCATTTAGGAGTACTAAAGTTAGGACTCCTAACTAATGTGAATACTGAAATGAGTAAATGCCTTCTGTGAATACCAAAATGGTAGTAGGTTTAGGATTTTGTCTTTAGTTAGTTCTGTGAAGCGGGCTCACAGTCTCTATTTTTATCCTTATAATGACAGCCTATGGAGCTACACGGCCCTGCTCTTCATCTCTAGTATAAAAAAAAGGTTGGTGAGGGAGATTTATGCTGTTTGCTAAAACATCTTGAAATTCTACACACTTACTTTGGTCTGGCCCTTTTTTAACTTCATGTTGAAGAATTCAGCCATTGTAGCTTATGAATATAGGCTGCATAATCTCTTTCTTAAATGTCTTTTGAGACCTTCCTGAAGAAAGACGAAAGTTTATACTTAAGAAGATATATATTGATGTAGTATTCCTGGGGCCCGAACGCGGGCGGGACTACTGAGTGCTTATGACTATAGTGGAAATTCCCCTATGAGAGAACAAATCCTAAATCAATCGGGGGTTTATAAAGTGCAGCTACTCACCTGGATAATCTGAAGTCGCTGGGGGGATGCGGGGACACGCAGCTCCTGGATGTTCATGGAGCGCTGTCGAAGTGCCAGTTCTTGAGGTCCTTCAAGAATTTGGGGAGTGATGGTCTGTCGGAGGTGGAGAGCGAAGGAGTTCCTTGCCTTGGTAGCGAGGAGGGAGAAGGAGCGGCCTCCTGATCTTCTTGATGTGTGGTACCGTTGTAAAAGAAAGCTGGGCCGAGCAAAGGGATCTTTGGGGTGCATGGCACGTGAGGCGATGGTTCATGTAGGCGGGTCCCATGTTATGAAGGGCCTTGTGGGCGTAGATGAGAAGCTTGAAATAGATTCTCTTCTCGACGGGGAGCCAGTGTAGTGTCTGTAGGAGGTGACTCATGTGGCAGTGGAGCGGTAGGTAGGTTAAGGACTAGTCTGGCGGCGGTGTTCTGAACGTTCTGGAGGTTGCGGGAGAGGTTCTTGTTGATCCCAGTGTAGAGTGCGTTGCCGTAATCTAGTCTGCTTCTGATGAGGGGGTGGGTGACGGTTTTCCTGTGTTCAGGGGAATCTAGTTGAAGTTCTTTTGGAGTAGGTGGATGGTGTGGGAGCAGAAAGAGGTGACTGCATTGGTCTGGTGATCAATTTTTAGTTCGGAGTCCAGGATGATTCCGAGGTTGCGTGCGTGGTCCGTGGGGGAGGGAGGATTCCCGAGGGGTGGCGCCATGAGTCGTTGCAGGCAACACGGTGTGGGCCCATGATGAGCACATCGGTTTTGTCCTTGTTGAGTTGTAGGCTGCTATTCCACACCGCCCTGGCGACTGCTTCCATTCCATCTTGAAAGTTGTGTTTGGAGATGCTGGGTTTATTGGATATGGAGACGATGAGTTTGGTGTCGTCTGCGTATGAGAGTGTTGAGTCAGTGTGATCTGATGATGGTTGTGAGCAGGGCCATGTATACGTTGCTTCAAAAATAGGGGGAGGTAGAGGGTATTAAGCTCGATCCACCCTCCTTTCAATCATGTACACAGAAAAACTGGAATACCGGATATGGAACCTCGCTTGGGTGGTGTATGACCCTCCAATCAAGTTGATTTGGCTCGTAGTCTCACTTGGATCTGAGCACGCCTTGCCGGTGATTCACCTACTTGTACCCCTGGAGACCGCATATTGACTACGAGCTCCTCAATCCCTCCAGACCACGGGGCAATTCTGGACCTCATTTGAATTACTACGATCCAGTGAGTCAAATCGTATGTATATAGTGTACACACAGTAGGTGTGGCACATAACTTATCACTAATTATCTATTCACCTCACCTTTGAGGTCACTTTGGAGTGGAACGCACAGGGCTAGCCCCTTTCTGGTCCTGAGGAAGAGCCCTGTGGAGGCTGGAATCATGTTGACCAACACTAGAGGCTTTTAACTCATTATGGTTACATTGTTCTCTAGTACCCCTGCTATTAATATTCCAACAAGGAGCTAGAATAACAAGCATTTGCAATGCAATAGGTCTCGCATTTAAGCAAGTTTGAACTATTGACATTGCAAATAACAATGCCTTTTATCTTTGTTTTTGTTTGTAAAACATAAATAAAAGGCATTGTCATGTACAATGCCATTAGCTTAAACTCACAAAAATGCAAGACCGATTGCATTGCAAAAGTCCTCAAAGAGCAGTGGAAAGGATGGTATTTCAACGGGAAGGCAGTACCTTTAATTAGAAAATCCAGCCGTTTCTCAGCACGGGCGCTAGAGGGTGATGGTGATACTAATGAAGCACTTTTATTTTAGCACGGTTGTTCTGCTTTAAACGGGGCATCACCAGCACTTCAAAAGCAGTGCTGGAATACATTTGTTTTTAAATAATGACCTCTAAGTTCTCATACCGTAAAGAGCTGGATAAAACAGGTAAGGGAGGTTAAACCGGAACTACGGCGTACCAAGAGGTCGAATTTAGGTTAGGCACCACTCAATCTCTTCCTTCCGAGTACCATTTTGTTGGTTAAGAATCCTCACCATATGGCTCACAAGGGGATCTTATCGGCCTTAGATGTTCAAGGGAGAGAAAACAGACCTGGAATTGTGACTGCTCATCTCATAAAAAGAGGGGGATTTCCATCCCTGGCATCTGTAGCGCTCTATTTGGGCTTCTCTGACACATGCACAGAAAACTATGGAGGGGTTTTATTCCAATGCTTTTGGATCTGTGGTCCTGGACTGAATTATTCAGTAAATATCCCTCTAGTTCTGCCTTCAAGTTGCATCAATACAGTGTCCTCTGCCTGGGTAAACAGGCGGAGCAAGACAGGCACGGTTTAACAACATTTTCCTGGGGCACAACCTGCTTTTACAGCAATTTAAACAGCGCTCAGTTACGTTGCTTGAATTATGTTCTGCTGTGGTGGGCTTCTATAGCGCCTCATTGCCTGGAGAGGCACTGTAGCACATCAGTATGAAAGTGTAAGAGGCTTCTCTGCGCATTGTGCGTGGGTGGTAGAAAGTGGGTTGAAAATGTGGGCCTGTGGGTTTCGGTGTTTGATTGGGCCTACTCTTTGATGATGCTGAAGAGTTCCTTGCTGTTGTGTACGTGGGTCTAGAGTCTGTCCTAGAGTGCTTTCTTCCTTGAGTAACTGATGAGTTTGTGATGGGCGGTGGTGGCTGCTTTGAAGTTGTCGAGCTTGGCTTGGGATTTTGGAGTACCTCCTTAACTTTTCGAGGAATCTGCTGGTGCGTCTTGATTCTCGGATTTCGATGAAGATCCCGCTGGCTTTCTTGGCTTGACAGTTGGAGGTTTTCCTGGGGGGAAGGGGGGCAATAATGTTGGCGCAGTCTCGGTGATCCAGTTGTGTAGCGTGCAGACAGCGGTGTTAGTGGTCATAGTCTGTGGCGGTGGGAGCGGAGCTGCTGAGTGCGGCGGCGAGCTGGGCAGAGTTACAGGTAACTATTCCTTCTTGTTTCATAGCTGTTGCCAGATAACTAGGTGGATCAGGCTTCATATTCCAAACTGCACCACCGTGCCTCTCTGGACTGGAAATCTAAAACACTGGAAGCCATGGGCCAGAAGGTTTTTGATACAGGCAATAATACTCATTACTGCGAATGATACCTTTCTATACTGTCTGCCGTGAGGCAGATACTATGTGCTGCTTGGATTGCCTCAGGAACTATAGGGCAATTTCTCAATGATCTTCCCAAGTATGTTCCCAATCAAGCATTATCCCCAGCTAATTTCACTGTGCTTGGGGATCTTAACATCCACTTAAATGACCCCTCTAACCATGCAGCCAATGAGCTATCAACGAGTCTCCTGGAAATCCAACTCCGGCAGGAAGGATTCGCCCCCACGCATGTCAAGGGTCATCTTCTTGATCATGTGTTAAGTAACCAGCATAATCTTTCTGTAGGCACCCCTACACCACTCTCCTGGACAGACCATTTTTTGATTCCTCTGTTCTGCGCCTATTCTTTCCCAGAGTGTTATTCCGACACTGGAAAGGAAATGGTCAAAGCTCGTCACCAACCACTGGACCACAGTTCTTGACGCTACAAGACCAATCAGCGACCCTGACCCCATTTGGGTTACCGATGATTTTAATCTATAGATTTTAAGCATCCTTGACACACCCTAGAAACCCACCTACAAGAAAAGCAGACCAACAAACAGCCCTGTGGTTCTCTCCCAAACTGAGGGCTCTAAAGCAGGCCTGCAGAAGACTAGAAAGAAGGTGGAAACAGAATTCTTCAGAAGGCAATTAGGCTTTACAAATCAGAAATTAAAAACGCTCAAACCTTATATTATGAGGAAAAAATGAGTACAGCTGCAAACTCACTCAAGGAGATTTTTCATATTGCCAAATCGCTCTCTACCTTGCCGCAGAAACCCCCGACTGCTGAGGGAGCACTAACTCGTTGCAACAATCTGGTAGAATTTTTCCACCAAAAGATTTGTTTGTCCTTTCTTCCCACTCAGATTGAGTCCATTGTCCTAGTATGAGAGGCCCTCACTCAAAATCCCAGTGCTCTCTAGAGTGACAGGTACAGCACTAACCTGGTTCCAGTCCTTCCTCAGTGACCGCTTTTCTCTTTTCTCATGTCTTTTTTTAGGAGTTGCCTCTTAGTTGTAGGGTTCCTCAAGGTTCTTCCTTGAGCCCAACGCTATTCAATATTTATGTGGCTCCCCTAGCGAAGATTGTCCATCCATTCGGCATAAAGATCATCACCTACGCAGATGACACTCGGCATGTAGTGGCATTAAACCACCCTGAGAGCTCATCTTGCAGCCTAGGTCCCTGCCTAGAGGTGGTAGCAGAGTGGATGAAATTCTCACACCTCAAGTTAAATGGGGACAAAACGGAGCTTATGCTCCTGGGCAACTCTCCTTCACCCAACCCTGCTCTTGTCTGGCCGACTTGTCTTGGCCTGCTCCAGCTCCAAAGGAACAAATCAAGAGACTTGGCATGTGGCTCAACAGCTCCCTTTGTTTAAATCACCAGGCCACTAAGCTCTCGGCTAACTGTTTCTAACTGAATGCTACGGAAGATCCTCCCCCTTCTTCCCTTCCAGGCGAGAAGGATTATGGAAACTAATCTGTTCATCTTTTCAAGGCATCGCTCTTGGTACTTCTTCAGGGCTTGAAAAAATAAGTATAATAACGAATGTTCGATTGAGTAGTCTTTCGTATATTACAGCTGGAGATTTTTACATTTTAGTTTTATGCACCTCCTCATATATTCAAAGTAGTTTTTTCACAGGTGACAAGACTTTATTTACGGTTGATGTACCGGATATAGTTGTCCGAATCACACAGCAGAGTTCCTCGATCACGTCCGCCTCACATGGTCGCCAAGGTGATTCGGACGACTAAATACTAGCCCTGAAGAAGTCCCTGGATGGGACGAAACGCGTTGGCGGTTTCAAAAGTGTTGCGTTCCAAAGTCTTTTAAAAGAATGAAAAATAAAGAATAAATTGAAAACGAACATCGACTCGCCTATGGAACCAGATCTTTTTTTGAACTGTGATTTACTACAAATTGTGCTTAAAGTGTGCCGGGCTATCATGTGCTTGAGAATATTGATGACAAGGTGTGCAGCCGCGTTCTGAGCAATTTGAAGTTTGTTGAACGAGGAGCCGTTAATGCTAAGGTACAGTGAGTTACAGTAGTCCAATCGCTAAGTGACGAGCATTGATGTATATCGCAAGGCCAAGGGTATGTAAGAGAGCATCTTTCTCAGGATCCTTCGAATAAGTAAACAAGTGCTCTTGTGTGGCTGACCGGTGTATCAGAATTCAAGGTATTCGTGAAAATGACACTTAGATTTTTGGCACACTTAACTGGAGTGTGAAGGGGTCCGCAGTCCTCTGGCCACCAGATGTTGGACCAGATGGACTCCTGAGTGCCCAACGACAATACCTCTGTTTTCTCCGTATTAAGTTTTAAAGCATTATCTTTCATCCACCTACCGTGGGAAGATGTAGCTGTATATACTATACCAAAGTAAGGTATAGTGTGCACAGAGTCCAGTGGAATTGCAACTGTAGGAAGAGGTAAAAGTAGATAAAACATTACTGTCTATTTGTGGTAGTGTGGGCGAGCAGTAAGGCTTTATCAGAGGATAGTGTTAAGCATTTATTGTACACACTCAGCTAAGAAATGATGTCACACATGCAAAGACTGAACTCAAACCAATTTTGTTTGTATAAAAATATTATTCTGATAGAGACTACTAGCTGCAGATTCCTTAACGTAGAATTATCCCCAGGCGTGAGACTGGGTCTGGAATTTTTTTGCCCAGCATCCCGGGGGGGGGGGGGGGGGGGCGGCATCACGAGACTCCGCTCAGGCGTCATCCGCGTACGTGATGTCAGCGAGGTCACATAAGTCCCACCCCGGCGCACCTACGTCAGTTATTTCCCTTTCTGCGTGCAGCGCGGATCCGGTTCATGCTCTGGGCCTCTTTAGGCTTTCCCTTCGCTCTTTCGTGTGTTGTGGGAACAGTGCGCGGATGCCTTCGGGCTACAAGACGTGTTCGTTTTGTGGACGCTTGTTGTCGGCGACGGACCCTCACCTCATTTCCATGTGGTGCTTGGGGGAGGATCACGGCTTCCCTGATTGCGTGGAGTGTCAACGGTTGAAACTAAAGTCGCAGCGGGAACGCCGGATGAAACTTCTCTCGTCTCGCATGTCCAGATCTGCTTCGTCACCTCGCTCCGCTACAGCGGAAGATTTTCGGAGCAGCTGTCATAGTCGTCGTCCTCATCCCTCTCCTGACCCGCAAGAGCGTTGCTCCCCTGTCGGTAAGTGTCGCAGTTTGTCCCCGAGGGCTGGTTTCCGGCCTGTTGGGGGCATAGGCTCTCCGCGGGTGATGCGGCCCACGTATCGTCCCCCCCTATCCACCGTTCCCCGGTGAGGGGGCGTCGAGAGCCCAGATGGAGACAAATGCAGCGGCTTTGCAGGCCTTGCTGGCTTCTACTCCTCCTCCTCCACCTCCTGGGACGTCGGTGGATACCTTGCACCATGCAGGGCTCTCCGCGGCGTCGCCGGCGGCTTTGGCCCGGCTCAGACTGGTTCGGCTCCAAACTCTGAGAATGTGGTGCCGTTGGGGTGCGGCCCTTCGGGAGTCCCTCCTTCGGACCACGGCGGTTCTGCTTTGCCGCAAAGTCCTGTGGGAGTCCCTGTGGTGTCGCGGGAGGTCGCCGGGGCACGGGTCGCATCCCCGAGCACCCCTCGGCCCTTTAGACAGGTGGCGATTCTGTCTGGGGCCGAGGTGATGCGGCTACGGCACCGGCAGCTGAGGGAAGAGGCTGGTGGGGAACTCCTAGTCAGTCCCCGGGTCCCTCTAGTGCCTCCGCGCAGGCGGCTGCCCCGACGGAGGTCGAGTCGGCCTTGGCACCGCCGTGGGGGTTGGACCTCTCTGGGCCCCCCATGGGTCGAGGCTGGTGAGGGACTCCTTGTCGCTCTCCGGGTGCTTCTCGTTCCTCCACACAGGCGGCTGCCTCGTCGGAGGTCGAGTCGGCGCCATTCTGGTGCCGCCCCTTCACCACCAGCCCAGCTGCTGTCCCCGGACCCGTGTGACTGGGTGGAGGCCTGTCTGGCATCTCCTGTGTGGTTGGACGACGCCGCCTTGCTCCAGGTTGCGAACTCTACAGCACCGGACAGGCGTAAGATCGTGGATTCGTCCTCTGATGCCCCCTCTTCCCTAGAGGTTGGGTGCCCGCTGGTGTCGTCCTTGCCGAAGAACCGCCGCGTCGTGGCTTTCTCCCCGACGTCCTCAAAAGACGGCTCCTTGCCGTTGCTGCGGTGTTCGCTGGAGGAACCACAGGTCCCCCACTCTTCGGCACCACTTTCTCCTTTTCGGGCCTGGACCTTTCCCGCTCCGCTTGGTCTAGGGGGATGGCCGTCTTAGTTTGCAGCTGTTGCCCACAGAGGAGCTGATTTTTCCACCGCGGAGCCCTACGGAGGCGGGTGCGGCCTTCGCTTGCGCTGTTTCTACAGCTATGGGAATTTTGCGCATGGGAGATTCGGCTGCCCATTTACCAGCGGATCATCTTTTGGAGGTTCTGCACCGGGGCTCTAGTGGGAGGGAGCTGCTGCTCTCCTTTGAAGGTTTGCTTCATATCTCTCTGACGGGGACTTGGATACGCCCCGCCACGGGGGGTCCGGTGCCCCAACACCTTCTGCACCGGCACCTTCCAGCGCCGCGTGACCCGGCGTGTCTTTCCCTCCACCCCTCTGCCAGTAGCCTCCTTTTGCAGACCGCCTTTCCTTCCCTGTCGTCGCTGTTGCCTCCACCCTCCCGTGAGGCCCACTGACTGTACTCCTGGTGCCACAATATGGAATTGGCGGAGTCCCTTGGATCTGCAGCTTCTCAGGAGGGTGCTGGTGTGGTCTTGCGGCACCATGCGTTAGATGGCCGGGAGCTGGCGGCGTTTACTCTTTGCTTCAGTCTGGACATCTTGTAGGTGCTTGGTCGTGTCATGGCTTCTTCGGTTGCCCTTCATCGCCATGCTTGGCTGCAGGACAGTATGTTCCCGGAGAAAGTGCGCGAACGGCTGATGTATCTCACCTTTGATGGCACCCTCTTGTTCCACGCACCAGCGGACTGGGTCATCCGGAGGTTCTTGGCGGGGCTTCGGCCACCACCACCACCACCAGTTCTTGCATGGAGATTGAGCGAAGGGCAGTTGATAGCATTCAATCTTACTCCTGAAGTCTGTGATATGATTTTGGCAGCCAGGCGTCAATCTACCAAGACTATGTATGCTTTCTGGTGGCAAAAACATTTAAAATATTGTGCAGAACGGTCAATTGATTCGATACCTGCTTCCCTCTCTCATGCGCTTCTCTTTTTTTTTTTTTTTTTTGGCCCTTGCCCAGCAGTGCTCTTCTATGGGCACTCTTAGGGGGTTCCCTTTGGCCTTGGCTGCCTTCTGGAGGCTGCTAGATCAACCCTCTTGATTTAAACTCCCCATTGTAAATGGATTTCTAAAGAGACTTGTGCATTTGTTCCCCCTGCCCTATTCATCAGTGGGACATTAATTTGATTCTCAGCCTTCTGATGTGTGCTCCATCTGAACCTCTTTTTTTAATGGCATTTATTTCTGCCAGGTGGGTAAGCGAATTTCTGGATCTGTAAACTAAGCCTCCTTACCTGACCATCTAATGTTATAAGTTGCTACATTGTACTAGGGCCTTTTTCTTTCCAAAAATAGTTCACCATTTCACGTGGGGTAACGTACCCTTGCCCAATTTCTATGCTCCTCCGCACATCTCTAAAGAGGTGGAGCTTCTCTACTGTCTGGACCCAAAAAGAGCTTTGTTGGTCTACTTTAACCGCATTAAAGAGTTCTGGTTGGACGACCAGCTCTTCTGAAAACCTGGTTGTTTACTAAAGCTTTTGCTGTCAAATAGTCACCCCGCATTGTTGCCGTCTGCTTAGCGCCATGAAACCTTTTGGTATACGCACGCTCTACAAATTTCCCCAACTTCATGGGGTACGTTGGATCAAAGAAAGGTCAAGTGGTGCAGAAGACTAGTATCTCGCAATGGGCCACCCTCTGTATCAACATTTTTTTACACTCTGGCCAAGAGACAGTGTAGGCTTCAGAGCTCATACCACCAAAGCTAAGGCTGCACCCGCAGCATTGCAGCATGGTATTCCACTCTGACATTTTCGACAGCTATGTGGGCATCACTGCACAAATTCATTAAGCACTACTGTCTGGACAGTCAAGTCTGCAGGTATGGACTTTTTGGCCGCTGTGGCCTTCAGGACGTTTAGGTCTAAACTTGTCTGCAGTTCCTCCTTCGGGGTTGGCATTGCTGCGGTATCTATTCTAAGGTAAGGAATCTGCGGCTAGATGTCTCGGTCAGATGAACAAGTTGCTTACCTTCGGTAACGCCTTATCTGGTAAAGACATAATCTAGCTCCAGTTTCTTTACCGACCTACCCATATTCCCCGCACTGTGGACAGGTTTTTAAGGTCAGTACTGATCCGTTTTAGGGCCCTCGTTGTTCTAAACACAAAACTGTCAGTACACTACATGGCTACGCACACCTGGCGTGGAGAGTCATGAAAAGTAACTGACGTCAGCGTGCAGAGGTCGTGCCTTTATAGGTGACTCGGATATAACTTCTGGCGTGGATGACTTTGCGTGGAGCTAACAAACGCCACCTACTGGTGCGTAAGGGTATTGCTCAAGTCGTTCAGAGCCATCCTGACTTCTGGGAAGTTCTAAGGTAAGGAATTGGAAGCTAGATTATTTGTGTACCAGATAAGGCGTTATAGAAGGTAAGTAACTTGTCCGTTACGAGTTAAGGGAAAGACTAAACTATAGATCATGTGAAAGCTCACTCCCGCTCTTGAGTAGTCTGTGGTGTTGGTAAAATGGTTGCATGCTACCCTTTTAGCCCTTGTAAGTATTTGTCCTAAATATGTCATGGAGGAATCTTTATAGTAATGTTTACTACTGCAAGAAGGTTCAGTGACTTGTACTCTTGTGTATTATCAAGCCATTAATTATTTTTCAACTTAAGAAAGTTGACTAATATCCATCATGAGGTGTGTAAAACTGTTACCTTAATTGTGTTGTAAATGAGCTTTTCTGCGTCTAAATACAGTTCATTACAGGATGCATGCATTATCCATAAAGAAATACTAGTATATTACCAATTAAAACTCTGAAAATGGCATTGAAAGAAGTTTCCAATTGTTAACCTGTAGCTTCTCTCAAGTATTGCTTGTGTGTTCAACTTATTAGTGGCAAATGAGAATGTGACTTGCTATTTCAATTCTGGTTTTTTCCCTGCTATGCTACTGTCCATGTTGGTGATAGCGCATTTGTTTTGCTGAGGCCTGACGCCTTTCAAGTAATTGCAGCAGACTAAACTAAATGATTTACCTACAAGTGGCCCAAACTAATTTTGTAATTTCTTTTCACACAGTGATCTAGCAATGGTTTTTCTTTTTTTCTTTGCAGCCTTAATTACCTTGTTAAACATAGTACCATGGTGATTTTAGCATAGTCTCCACTGATAGTGATTTTTCTGAATGATCTAATGTGCCATTGAAGTATATTATTTGTTTTTGATTTGTTTAAGATTAATACAAGAAGAAAAAGAAACAACAGAGCAGCGGGCAGAAGAAATTGAAAATCGAGTTGGCAGTGGGAGTTTGGACAATCTTGGTCGGTTTAGGTCCATGAGTTCACTTCCTCCCTCTTACTCTAGTTCATCTCCTCCTGGCAGTGGCCGCACCACACCAAGGCGCATCCCACACAGTCCTGCACGTGAAGTGGACAGATTAGGTGTCATGACACTAGTAAGTGAGAACTCTTTATAGTTTTTTTTCCGTTTGTAGAAAAATGTTTTCTATTTGTCACATACTTGTCAATATGTATATGTGTATGTGGCATGTGACCTGAAATTCCTAACATCAATTTTGCCTAACACAGTCAAAATATTTCCAGTGGATATTGGCTCCAGCTGATTACTTACTTGGATCATACCAGGCGTAGACTGACTGTTATGCTTTCTTTCGTCATCCTTATTTACCGATATCAGGTGGGATACATAAGCGAGTCATGTTTCTACTCTCTATTGGTATTGAAATGTCAACTATCCATACTGTTCCATGCATGCCTGTGACATATATTCGCATTCTCCATGGTTGCAGATCCAGAGCCAATGGGATTCTCGCAGTGATTTGATTGGGCTTTTGTCTTTTTCTTTTCTGATATGTTTTGGCAATGCTACTACCTAATTTTTCAAAATTTGTCATGCATTTTCTGGTACATTGACTCAGTGTCGCTTTTTACATCCAGAGAGAACTAAGTTAACTCTACCATTTTGAGTACAGTATTGTGGATTTTTTTGTTGTTTGTGCTCTTGTGTTAAATCTATATAAAAGAAATTTATTTTTAATATACAACTTGTGGGGTGTTCATCGGTAGTGTTGTCACTTGATTAATGTATGTGTTCACAAATGCTGGGGGTGTGGATTGGGCGCCGATGTGAGTAGCAGCGGACCTCGGAACTCTTCCGTGGCCGCCCTCGATAAGCATTGATCCTGTGTCTCAAACGGAGGCCCCATTAAAGTAACTGGCAGCGGAACAGCAAGTGCCTACCTGGTAGGTGGGACGCTGAAAAGGACGCGCAGGGGAACAAAACGGGAGTCTTACCCTCCTGCTACCCTTTCCCTGTCTGCGGCACAAAATGGCGGCTGCGCTGACACAGGGAGAAGAGATCGGCAATCACTGTGAGTGGACACCCTGAGACTGCTGCGGATTGAGTGTGCGCTCTCCCTTGATGTCAGTTGCAGCTGGGAGAGATCGGAGAGAGAGCACTACGCTTAGCGGCGATTGCCTGACCTTGAGATGGCGACAGGCGGGACATCGCACACGCTATGAACAGGCCCTCTGCGCTTGAGTCTGGAGATCTGAGGGACTGGTGGAGCTAACTGGCGGTGAGAGCGGTACTGTGAGTCTGCGCGTCTAGGGCCCGGTGAGACTGTCATGAGGGAGCTGCGGCTGGCCGGTTGAGAGGCACTGAGGCCGACTGTGTGCCCAGCGGGGAGGAAAGGCCGCAAAACGTGTAAAGGGCCTGGTGACTGGTGATCGGCGCGGAAGGGCCTAGCGCTGCCTGTAGCGATACCGGAAGAGCGGAGTAGTGGACATCTGGGGCCTGCAGGTGGACACTGTGCATGCCATGTCTGGACGCCCCTGACCGGTTTGCCACCTGAGAGGGCGCTTGGCAGCCTAGGAGCGGAGGACTGTGTGGGGGTCTGCATTGCTGACGGTGCGGAGGCCTAGCGCTGCTGTAAGAGAGGGCCTGGGCCGGGCTGCAGCTGAGACGGGAGGGATCCACACCTCCAGGTACATAAAGTCCACATTTGTAAAGCGCACAATCACCCGTAAGGGTCTCTAGGCGCTGGGGCCGTCGGGAACATTAAGCGAGCTATTGCCCAGAGTCACATGGTGCTGAGCTAACCTGCCGCCGGAGCCGGGGATCGAACCGTGGTCCACAGATTCCAGCGTCAGTCGCCCTGGCCGCGGCGACACACCTCTCCCACATAAGTGGGGCCTGATGATGTCCTGACCATGCAAACGCTGCACCGCTGAGGCGAGCACAGAGTCCTGTCCACACGCGGAGAGGCAGAGCTGGGCTGGTGACTACGCAGTTTCTGGCCACCGACTGGGGTGGTTATATTGGAGAGGCCCGATTCCTGTTACTTAGAGGATTGGAGGGATTCTGCGGGAGTGTACTTGGAATTACCGTCAGTGGCCCGGGGGATTGCTGGTCGGACCTGGGTGGCCCTGCTTTGGCGGTGGGAGTGCAGGCACTGCGCCACTAATTTGGGGAAGGAGAGGTTTGTCAGCCCTAGTCTATTGCTGGCACCTGCGGATCACGGACTCCAAGATGGGCAGAGTGTCAAGGAAAAAGGGTTTTGAGGTCCTGCGCATAGAGGAGTCGGAACGGCATACAGACGATGAAGAAACTGCCACTGAGGGGCGAGGGCCTGGGCAACCCGGAGATCCGTCACTAGGAGATAATATGCGGGCCATTGTTGCCTCGGGAGAGGCGCTGGAGGCAAGGATGGCTGCCATTGGATCGGATTTCACCTTATTGAAAAATGATAATCGAAAGCTCAGAGAGTGGCGACCAACAAAACTAACATGAAGGAGGTACCGGACGCGGTGGCCAGCTTACAAGCCTCATTGGAAGAAGTGGTGACTAGGGTCAAATTCCTGGAAATGAGAGCCGAGGACAGTGAAGGGCGTTCACGCCGCAACAACCTCAGAATCGTGGGAGTCCCGGAGCATGAGGAGGGGCCTGACGCGGTTCAATTTTTGGAAGCCTAGCTGAAAAAGAAGGTGGCACCAGAGCGTTTATCACCCTTTTATGCGTTGGAGCGTTGGAGCGTGCACACAGGGTTCCGGCTCGTGCACCGAAACCGGGGTCCCCGCCCCGCCCTCTGGTGGTGAGGCTGCTGCACTACAGGGATCGAGACTATATACTACAGAAAGCCCGAGACCGCCAGAATCTACAGATCGGGAATAGTAAGGTGATAATATTCCCGGATTACACTCGGGAAGTGCAGCAACAGTGGGCTTCTTTCATAGCAGTCAAGCGGAAGCTGCGCCTGCTACATCTTTCTTATGGCAGGCTTTTCCCAGCTTGTCTCAGTCACGGAGGGCTTGGGTGTGCACTTCTTTCTCACTCCGCAAGCCACATGGGACTGGTTGGAGATTCGAGGTGGTGAGGGAGCGATCACCAAGGCCCAATTCCCCTCGGGCTCGGTTAAATGGTTCGGCGGTGTTGCAGAGGCCCATCTCCCCCGCTAAGCGTCAACAGGAACGTGACCAGGCAGTGCGGGCAGTGGCGCACATCAGTCGTGGTGAAGTCAGTCCGGCTAGCGTTGATACAGATGCTGGGCGGACTGGGGTGGAGAGCTCAGGATCAAACGGTGTACTGTGGCTTTCCGATACAGAACTACCAGATGTCACTGCACAGAGAGCGGATGGGTTATTTGGGTGAGCATGCGGCAGGGGGGAATAAGAGCCACAAGACAATAAGCTGTTAACCGTGACATTGACACCCAAGAACCAGATTGCTGAACTGCAGAGGGAATTCACAATAGCTGCGTAGCTACGGGGCCCTGATTGGTGCTTTAGGAATAAGAGGGGGGCCCGGAGAGGGCTCGGAGGACATCGGATGCGAGTTACACGCCACCCTTTTTTTCTTTGGTTCTTTGCATGATTCTCTTGGTTTGGATGGGGACCTGTTCTTGTGTGCCTGTCCTGGGGTTTGGGAGTTGGGAACAGTTTGTCGTTGGGGATGGGGAAAAGGGGGTCAGACATGTCGCTATGGAAGCTGGTTGAGACCAGGAACTTGACATAGAGGCATGGGTACCTCCGTAGGGATAAAATCATGTCCTGGAATGTACGCGAGATGCACACCATGGGAGGGCGGCACAAAATATATGCCTATCTGAAAGAAACAGGTTAGTGTTAGATTCCTTACCTTAGAATGTCCCCAGGCGTCAGACTGGATCCGGAAAGTTTTGCGCAGCAGTACCCCTCCGCGTCGGTAGGCGTCGTCTGCGGCTCCGCGTCCGTCGTCGGCGCCAGGATGACGTCATCGGAGTACTTAGACGCCGCCCTCGCGCGCTGACATCAGTTCTTCTTTTTTGTGCGCCAGCAAGCCCAGATCCGGAAAAAGCAGTACTTCTTAGTCGTTTTTTTTTTTTTTTGAAAAACCTTTATTGTAGCATTCAATAAAATACAAGTATGGGCCTACAACCGCAGGGGCCAGCCGTTAAACAAATTAAGACTTAAGACCCCCTATATCACAGTACAACACAGCTCATCAGCCGACAACCCTGAGGTCTGGCAGCGATTCAGGATAGAACTTGTATTAGAATGTACAACTGAGTCCCAGGATGAGAAAGAGGTTCCATTTTATATTATTTAAGGAAGGATCAGGTGCCATACAATCAAACAGAAGAATACGGGGGACAGGACAAGAGACAGGATATGCATGTAAGAACCGCTATAATGGAACATTGGCGCCAAAGCATATGGATCGGTGCGAACGACAATACAATATACATTCAATGTTGAGCGCCAGTCCTCAGGGCCTGCCCACCCGGAAATCAGGATATCATAAAAGCATAAGCACTAAATAGAGTATGCGTTAAAAATCCGAATGATTCTCAGACTATACTGATCCTTTAAGGAATAAAAAAAGGCAAAATAAAAAAAAAAACATCCAACCCTGCACCCCTGCAAATGGCTACAGCCTAACCCCACTAGCAGCGTGCCTGTCGCCCCTAATAACTAAAACCCTAAAAGTAGGAAAAAGAATGGAGGAGGGCTTTTCAATTTGGGCTCCCGGCCCCTTTAGACCCCCCGCCAGAAACAGACACCCCCTAACCCTAAAAGATCAACGTATGACAACACTTATAGAAGAAATTAGGGGGCATCGTAATACACTGCCCAGCCTTTTAGATCAAACAGTTGCAATTCGAACACCCGTAGAAGCCACTCCAACCCGTCCCGACCTTGTTGATTTTAACCCTGGCCCTTCCGAACCAGCACACGACCCCCCCCCCCAGCGAGACCCAAAAGCACACAAAGGAGTAAGAAGGAAGAAGGGAGTCATCAAGAATCCATATATGGCGACACGGAGACAAAGAGTACACAAGAGCCTCAGACGCAGAAGAACTCTCCCTCCTAGATGGACAGTCACAATGTATCTTGCCCAGGAGTCGTAAAGTCACCAAGAAAGGAGAAGACGACCACAAATTGGATGGAAAGTCAAGAACAAAAGTCTCCGAGAGGGGAACGCCTTTCGATACCTCCAAAGTCGATAGTGGTGGAAGGTTCGGCAGTACACTGACGACCTCCGGAACACTGTCCTCCAGGGCACCATCCGATGGTTCCAATACTCGCTTCCTCATGGGGTTCTCGCACGGAGTCAAAATGGCCGCAGTTTGAATGGCTGCAGATTGCTGTTCCATCAGTAAGGCTGGGTCCGGTTCCACCAGGATCATCTCAGATAGGCGCGTGCTCAATTTGCACAATAAGACATCCACATGTGAATGAAACGCCCTAATTTCTGCCAATATTGACCTCAGCGATGTCCCAAGCACCGTACGATCCATATTTCACGCCCGACACCAATCACAATCACCTCACCGGGTGAATCTGGTATCCTCAGGGAGGACAAGGAGGATCACGAACGTTCAGATGCAGAGGGTGACCAGTCCTTATTCGCAGCCACGGTCAACAGGATCACGAACGTTCAGATGCGGAGGGCGACCAGTCTTTATTCGCAGCCACGATCAACCCGGTTAAGGCCGCAGGCCAGAGACCCCGACCGATCGAACCCCGGCGGGCCCAATACCGGGTCCGCGGGACGGGGACTCCCACCCGCAGCCAAAAACAAGCAGAGTCACTCCTCCATCGATGCTGAGCAATAGAAACGATCGCCGCCAAATTTGGGCTTAAACAAAGCCTCCACACCGATTGACCGGACCCAGCCTGGGTCTCCCGGCCGATGTTGTTGCACTGCAGCCCGGCTGTGAAAGCACTCGAGGCCCCGGCTTCACCACTGGAGTAGGCCACAATCTTCAACTCGATGGAACTTCGTCAAACCAGCCGATAAAAGTTTCCGGTTTCAACATCGGAGTGCGGAACAGTTCACGCACACAAAGGCTAGGCGTAAAGTCAGGATAATGTCCAGGATATTATAGCGGGGTACAGAGGTCGGCGGAGCCGGGAGTCTAAGCAGCCCTCTTGTTTGCTGACGTGGCTCCTCCTCTTAGTCTCTTTTTGGCTAACTTTTTCGATCTCTTTTGGATCCTTTTTCGAGTCATCACGACTCTCTGTGCCGATAGGGATGCCCGGGTTCAAGCCATGTGCCGATTGTAGCCGCCTGATGTCGGTTACCGATCCCCACCGTCAGTGCCTCTATTGCCTTGGGGCCAACCATGTCTGCTGGGCCTTGACGTCGAAGGCTAGGCGGGAACGGTGCCGTAAGCGCCTCTAGCTCGGGCAGTCGGCCCGTGCCGTTTACTGTCCCGGTCCAGGAAGTCGAAGAGACTGCATCGGACGACCCCACCCACGCGGCTCCGCCAGAGCTGCTAGCGTCGCGGACAGCTTCATACCCGCAGGAGATCGATGCCTTCCTCATGGCCATGTGGTCGCTCTGTCCTCAGTCGGGTCCCGCAGTGGTACCTTCGGGCCCCGTGGGCCCAAGCGGGCCAGGGGCTTTGGCCCCGGCGCCGTCGGGTGCTTCGGCGCCTTCGGGCCCGACGCCGCCGGGGCTTTGGCCCCGGCGCCGTCGGGTGCTTTGGCGCCATCGGCGACTTCGGTCCCGACGCCGAAGGGCCCCACTGTGTCCGGGTCCAGATCCGGGTCGCCGCTGGTCGACCTTACGACCCCGCTGGTGCCGACCCCCAGGGTGTCGCCCTCGACGCTGCCCCCTGACGACGTCGTCCCCGGTCCCTCCCTCGGTCCGGATCTGGCGTAGCTCGACGCCGCATTCGACTCCTGGAGAAGAGCAATTCTTCTATGATCCGGCCCCATCTTTTGCACCTGAACTTCAGGGGATGGAGGGCAAGGAGGATTTGGAGGGTCTGAGGACCCTCTGGCACGGGAGTGCCAGTCGTATCAGGACTGGGCAGATGAACTAGAGGAGGCCAGGGTCTGGACACTTTGCTCGGCACTGGCTTTGTCTCCCCTCCTACCATGGCTACGGAGGAGGGGGCAGCTTACAGTGTGGCGTTGACGAGGGCGGCCAAGGCCTTGGCTCTTGAGCTCCCCATCTCGGCCTTGAGGACTAACATCCTCACCGAGGTCCTTAAACCACAGGCAAGCTCTTCGGAACCTCTACTGCCGTTTAATGAGGCCCTTACTGACGTTCTGTTGGGCACTTGGTCCAAGCTCGCTACAGGCCCCCCTGTAGATTGGAACGTGGCCAGACGCCACCCCCGGCCCCGGCGACCCTAGCTTCCTGTCCACCCACCCCACTCGCGAGAGCCTGGTTATTCAGGCCTCTAACTCCCAGTCCGCATTCCCGACTGCTCCTCCTGATCGGGAATCCAAAAGATGTGACCAGTTCGGAAAGAAGCTGTTCTCCTCACTTAGTTTGGGATTGCGGTTGGTCAACACCGCTTGCCTTTTGGGCCGTTACACCTACTCTCTGTGGGACACGGTTGCGGCCGAGCTGCCCAAGGAGGCCCGGGTGAAGCTCGCTCAAGCCCTTGCGGAAGGGCGGGATGCGGCACGGTACTCTATTCGATGTGGGCTGGATACCACCGACTCGCTCGGCAGGGCGAGTTCCACGACGGTGGCGATTCGCGGCCACGCCTGGGTGAGGTCCGCCAATTTCTCGGCTGATGTCCAGAATACGCTCATGGACATGCCGTTCGATGGCAGTCGCCTCTTTGGGGACAAGGCAGACAGTGCGCTTGAGCGTTTCAAGGACTCCAGGGCTACAGCCAAGTCCTTGGGCCTGTCGGGCTAGCGCCAGCAAACTTTTGCCTTTCGTGGCCAAGGAAGGGGCGCCCCCACACCTCCTGCCAGCCACGGGCTGCAGACTAGCTTCCAGCGCGGCGGCGGACGTGGTAACCGCCGTGGCGGTGCCAGGGGACAACGGCGAGGCCAGTCCACATCCACCCCCGCATCATCTGCCTCAAAGCCTTCCTAGTCCGAGCTTTAAGGCCCATTTGACGCGAGTGGGGGGCAGGGTTCGCCATCACCTCCACTGGCACACCATCACATCGGACAGGTGGGTGCTGCAAATCGTCCGAAGGAGCTACTCCCTCCCCTTCGAAGCGACCCCTCCAGCCATGCCACCGCATGTCGGGGGATCTATTGCAACTTCTGCAAGAGGATGTTTCGGCCCTCTTGGCCAAGGGGGCTATAGAGCACGTTCCTGGGCCAGAAGTAGTGTGGTTGTTACTCCCACTACTTTGTTTCCCAAGAAGGGCAAAGGGGGCCTACGCCCTATCTTGGACCTGCGGTATGTCAACGGCTTCCTCCGGAAGGAGAAGTTCAAGATGCTGACTTTGGCTCAGGTCTTAGCTGCCCTAGTCCCCGGAGACTGGATGGTAGCGTTGGACTTGCAGGACGCATATTTTCACATCCCCGTCCTGCCGGCCCACCAGTGTTACCTGCGGTTCACGGTAGGCCACGAGCACTTTCAGTTTACCGTGCTCCCCTTCGGCCTTACCAGCGCCCCTCGAGTGATGGCAGTCGTCGCAGCTCATTTGCGCAGATTAGGGGTGTCAGTCTTCCCCTATCTCGACAACTAGTTGTTGAATGCGGGCTCGCCCCAGACAGTCGTCAGCCATTTCCAGACTATGGCCGACCTCCTGCACCTGCTGGGGTTCTCAATCAATGTGCCGAAGTCACACCTGAGTCCCTCTCAGAAGCTCCTCTTCATCGGAGCGGTTCTGGATTTGGCGCAGTTTCGGGTTTATCCTCCCAAACAGCGGGTTCGGGATATTCAGGCTCCGATTCCGATCTTTTAGCGTTTATCCAAAGTCTTGGTCAGGTTGACGCTGCGGCTTCTGGGTCTGATGGCCTCCTGCATCCTTCTGGTGCATCACGCCAGGTGGTGAATGCAGGCTCTGCAGTGGGACCTGAAGTTTCAGTGGGCCCAGCATCAGGGTAACCTGTCTGACCACGTCCTGATCTCAGAGGGCACTGCGAGACAGTTGCATTGGTGGCTCACGGACCGCGATTGGGTCAGCGGAAGATCCCTCTCCCTACCCCAACCGGAGCACGTAGTTGTGACTGATGCGTCCCTCGTGGGTTGGGGGCTGGGGCACATGGGAGAGGCATAGATGAGAGGCCTCTGGTCTCTGGTGGAGTCCGGCTTCACATCCACCTTCTGGAGCTGCGGGCGATCCGGCTTGCACTGAAAGCCTTCCTTCCCTCTGTCCGGGGAAGTGTTGTGCAGGTGTTCACGGACAACGCCACCGCCATGTGGTACTGCAACAAACCGGGCGGGGTGGGGTCGTGGACCCTTTGTCAGGAGGCTCTGCGTCTTTGGCAATGGCTGGAACACCAGGGCGTCTCCCTGGTGGTTCAACACCTGGCAGGTTCCCTGAACGTCAGGGCGGACGAACTCAGCCGTCGGTGCATGATGGATCACGAATGGCGTCTGAACTCGGACGTGGCGCAAGGTCTCTTTCAGCAGTGGGGAGAGCCTTGTTTAAATCTATTAGCCACAGAAGAGAGCACACAATGTCATCAGTTCTGCGCGTTGGAATTCTTTCCAAGGCGGCACTCGCTTGGAGACGCTTTTTTGTCGTGAGTGGAGCTGCGGTCTGTTGTACGTCTTTCCGCCTATACCACTTCTGCCCAGAGTGCAGGAGAAGAACAGACGCAACCGGGCCCAAGTCATCCTTGTGGCTCCGGACTGGGCGCGAAGATACTGGTATCCCGAGCTACTCAGCATGTCAGTCGATCCCCCGATTCGTCTGCCTCTTCAGGAGGACCTTCTGTCGCAGCAGCAGGGGACGGTCCTCCACCCAAACCTGTCCAGTCTCCACCTCCAAGCATGGAGATTGAGCGGCGACAGTTGAGGCCATTTGACTTGCCTCCTGAAGTATGTGATGTGATTCTGGCAGCCAGGCGTCCCTCCACAAAATTGTTATACGCCTGCAGGTGGAACAAATTTGTGGCATGGTGCACAGCAAAGGCTGTGGATCCCCTTTTTGCCCCGCTTTCAGAGGTTCTCCTCTTTCTACTTTCTCTTGCCCAGCAGGGCTCTGCTCTGGGCACTATCAAAGGCTACCTCCCTGCCATTTCAGCCTTCTTAAGGCTTCCTGATCAGCCTTCTCTTTTCAAGTCCCCTGTTGTAAATAGATTCTTGTAGGGCATCACTCACATGTTTCCTCCTGTTCCTTTCGTGATGCCTCAGTGGGACTTGAACCTTGTTTTGACCTATTTGATGTGCACTCCCTTCGAGTCACTTCACAATGGCCCTCTTCGTCTTCTAATTCTTAAGACTGCATTCCAGGTTGCCATCACCTCTGCCAGGAGAGTGAGTGAGCTCCAGGCTCTTTCTTCTAAACCTCCTTTCCTCTCTGTCCATCCGGACAAAGTTGTTTTGAGAACACGTCCCTCTTTCCTGCCCAAAGTAGTCACAGCCTTTCACATCGGGCAGTCCATCACCTAACCCACCTACTTTCCGTCTTCGCATCCCTCAAAAGAGTAAGAGAGGCTCCACCGTCTAAACCCAAAACGTGCGCTCTCATTCTATCTGGACCGCACACGCCAGTTCCGGGTGGATGACCAGCTCTTTGTTGGTTACGTGGGCGCTAAGAAGGGACCGGCGGTGCACAAACGAACCATTTCTCGATGGATCGTTTTGTGCATTAAGGCTTGTTATTCACTGGCTAAAAAGGAGCCTCCTGTGGGGCTGCGTGCCCATTCCACTCTGGCCTCGGCAGCTACTATGGCCCTGGGTCGGGGAGTCCCCTTGCAGGACATCGGTCAGGCAGCTACGTGGGCCTCGCTGCACACGTTTGCTAGACACTACTGCCTGGACAGCCAAGTCCGGAGAGATGGCCTTTTCGGCCGTTCTGTGCTCCAGACTTTCTGGTGTGATCATTGGTTCGCAGACCCACCACCGGGGTTGGTATAGCTGGGGTATCAATTCTAAGGTAAGGAATCTAACCCTAACCTGTTTCTTTCAGATGCACAAGTTACTTACCTTCGGTAACAATATATCTGTAAGAAACAGTAGTTAGTGTTAGATTCCTTACCGCCCCACCCATCCTCCCCGTTCTGCGAACCGATATCTAGGGTTAAGGTTCTTCCCTTTGAGGGCCCTAGTTTCATGGCACCAGTGTTGGTTTTTATCATGGCTCTGCGTTTCTGACGTGGAAAAGCTGTGTATAAGAACTGACGTCCGCACGCGAGGGTGGCGTCTAAGTACTCCGTCATCCCGGTGCCGACGACTAACGCGGAGCCGCAGACGACGCCTACCGACGCGCAGGGATACTGCTACGCAAACCTTTCCGGATCCAGTCTGACGCCTGGGGATATTATAAGGTAAGGAATCTAACACTTACTACTGTTTCTTACAGATATATCGTTACTGAAGGTAAGTAACTTGTGCATCTGGTGCGGAGAGGGATACAAATTGCTCTCCTCCAGGAAACCCACTTGACGAAATTAGAAGGGGCAGCGCTACAGTGTTGCTAGAAAGGGCAGGTGTTTCACACTACATATTCTGCCTATGCAAGAGGGACCTTGGTGTGGGTGCGAGCGGGGGTACCATTTCAATGTGTGAGGCAGATTATAGATCCCGATGGCCGATTCACAGTAGTAACGGTGCGGCTTGATGGCCGGGATATCACGTTGGGAAGCATATATGCTCCTAATATCGAGCAGCCAGCGTTCTTGGCGCAGTTATCGCAGAAACTGCCGATGGTACTGTCAGGACCTGTACTCCTGGGGGGGAGACTTCAATTGCATAACTGATATAGCCTTGGACCGCTCTCACCTTCCGCTCCCTGACGCACCTGCCTAAAGAATTGCTGAAGCCCGACTGGTTTGGCAAAGGCATTGGGAACTGACTGACACATGGCGGGCCCACCACCCGGGGGGAGGACTCTTATTTCTCAGTTATGCATGAGTTGGACGTCCGCATGGATGCTATCCTTTGCTCGCCGGATGTGCATGGAATGATTGGGTTGAGTGAGTACTTGACTAGGACTTGTATACAAACGAAATGGTGGTGTGGCACACCGTAGAGTTTATAATGTAATCCAATGGTGAAGTGCAATAAGCTTTTTCTTGACTTTTTCGGGCGCCTCAAGAATGTTTCTCTCCCGGCCGGTAAGAGAATGGCTTGGAAACAATATCAAAGGGGGCGTAGGAACATCCCACGCTGAATCTTGAGGAGCACCAGTGGGCCTTGGCCTCAAAATTATCAAACGTTACTTCAGTTTAAAGCTGAATATATCTTTATTCAAATTGTATCTTCATAGTTGTATATTTAAACGTCACTAAACTTTGATATTACTTGACTAGGACGACATCTGATCACAACCTGTTACTGGTGTCCTTGAATTGGGCTCGGTTAAGGTCTGCCATCCCAAGCTGGCGTCTCCGCCTGGAGCCGCTGGAAGACCAGGTCTTCAGAACCACCATAGGCACTGCTATTGAGGACTACTTTCAACACAATGCCAACACGATTACTAATCTGCATAATGAGTGGGATGCATTTAAAGTTGTGATTCGGGGGCGTCGTAATGGGGAAGCGGTGGGAGTACGAAAAACCCTGCTGAGTGATGTACAGAGGGCGGAGCAATGGTTAAGAGAGATGGAAAAGGAGCGACCTGGGCAAGCAGACAAGCAGGAGGAACTTCTGGCAGCTAGAGAAGAGGTAGTGCTGCAAATAGAGCGACTCAGATGTCATGATCAGAGGGCATATGCGGCAAGGGCACATGCTGAGAGAGATAAATCTGGGGCATTATTAGCTTGGCTGGCCAACCCGGCGCGCAGAGGGACACCAATTTTAGAGCTATGTGGCGAGGATGGTGTAAGTTACTATGACCAACAGACCATCAACGTACAGTTTATGGTATACTATACTACTCTATACCAAAGTCTGTTGGATACGGGAGTTCTAGAGGAGGCGGGGGGAGGTGGGGGTTCCTAGACATCGAGCTGCCACAGATTGAGGAGGAGGATGCGGAGAGCCTAGGCCGACCAGTGGAGTTGGAAGAGATCAGAGGTGCCGTAAATTAAAACACCTGGCACTGATGGGCTGCCATCAGTTTTATGTCACCTATGTGGATTTGTTGCCCCTACCCCCCCCCCCCCCCTCCCAGCTGTTGGCAAACCAAGATGGTTATCTGCCCAGTTCAACAAGGGAGGCAGTAATTGTGCCCCTCCTCAAGCCGGCATGGGACCGTGCAGCCTATCGCCCGCTCGCGATGCTGAATCTCGACTATAAGATCTTAAGTAGTATTCTAGCACATCGCCTGATGGCCCACATGACCGCGCTTGTGCACGAGTACCAGGTGGGGTTTATTCCTTCCCGGAGTACGGCCATGAATATACGAAGGTTGGGCCAACTGGTACATGGCTCGAGGGATGAGGGGGAAGAGGCGTGTGTGCTGTCAATTGACAATGAAAAGGCCTTCGATAGTCTTGATTGGCCATATCTGTTTAGGGTCTTGAGGGCATTTGGGCTGGGCGAGGTGTTTGTGGCTTGGACATAGGTTTTATATAACCGCTCGACGGCTAGGGTCCGTACGGGGGGGCGTGGGGGGGGGAGTGATTTCTGAAGCCTGCGGGGTGGGTAGGGAGACGAAGCAAGGATGCCCTCTGTCTCCCCTCTTGTTTGCTCTGGCAGTCGAGCCATTGGCTGTACATGTCCGGTATGGACGATACTACAGAGGTTTGGAAACGATGGGTCAGACCCACTACTTTGCTTTATATGCAGATGAACTTTTAATGTTCCTCGCCAATGCTGCTGAGGAGCTACGGGGTGCCCGTGATTTGCTGGCTAGACTAGGGCGGATGGCGGGCTCAAAGTTAACTGGGACAAGACGTGCCTCTTTCCGATGCGTGGAGGCAGCCAGATGGGCTGGATGTGAGATGGGAGAGCAGTTGCTTGCCTTATCTAGGAGTCAGAATTTCCTCATGAACCTTCTGATTTATTTGAGGGAAATGTGGGGCGCGCATGGAGGACCACCAGGAGTAACTTAGATTTTTTGGGAACCTTGCCTTTGTGAGTGATGGGGAGAGTGGCGTTGTTAAAAATGGTTACCTTGCCCCGTCTACTCTACTATTTTGGACCGTTACTGCTCTGGATACCTTGGAAGTACTTTGCCCAGCTGAATACAATGGTTACGGGTTTCCTGTGGGGCTCAGGGCGGCGTAGAGTGGCGTTTAGTATGACTCGCCCTATGGAGGGAGGCTTAGCGGCTCCCGACTTTGAGGCATATTATCACGCGGCCCAATTCCAATGGTATACATGGTGGATGGCGGGGGCGGAGGAGAACCGGAGGTAGATGGACCTGAACCTTCGCCGGCTCGCTCGGACTCTCCTCCAGCTGCCGCTTCGTGAGGTAGAGGTGCCGAGGGACCTATGGGTGGTGCGACGATGCTGCAATCGCGCCAATAGACTTGGGGTGCGGCCATCATACGCACCTGAGATCCCATTATGGCTCTGTGAGGTGCTATCGCACGGAGGGGATTGGCAGCAGTTGTGAGACAGGGAAAAATTGGGGATTTCCAGACTTGGGGACCTCTAAGAAGAGGGAATCCTCTTACCCTTTCAGGATCTCATGGAAAGACATGACATTCCCGGGCAGGACTTTCTTCTACATGCCAGAAACCGGTCCCCGGAAGCTTGTTTCCTTCACAGTGTAAGAATTGGCTTTTGTAGTTTGGTTTGCCCTGTTCCCATCATGCACTGGGACAGGAACAGACTAATTTGCATACAGCCAGGTTCTGAAACTGGGATGGTGCAATGAGCTAAAAAACGGTGTTGGATCTAGCCCTGATCTTTTGACTAGGTGAGAGTATTCTGCTTAATTCAGAGACTGTCCCTCACCACCCCTTGTTGTAAATATTTTTGTCCACCCCAAGCGTGGAAGGGTATACTCAGACATGAGTTCCTTGCTCATTGCACCATCAGGATTCAAGCAAGCCGGGCCGAAGACGGCTGTAATGCCAGAAACCGGTCCCCGGAAGCTTGTTTCCTTCCCAGTGTAAGAATTGGCTTTTGTAGTTTGGTTTGCCCTGTTCCCATCATGCACTGGGACAGGAACAGACTAATTTGCATACAGCCAGGTTCTGAAACTGGGATGGTGCAATGAGCTAAAAAACGGTGTTGGATCTAGCCCTGATCTTTTGACTAGGTGAGAGTATTCTGCTTAATTCAGAGACTGTCCCTCACCACCCCTTGTTGTAAATATTTTTGTCCACCCCAAGCGTGGAAGGGTATACTCAGACATGAGTCCCTTGCTCATTGCACCATCAGGATTCAAGCAAGCCGGGCCGAAGACGGCTGTAATGCCAGAAACCGGTCCCCGGAAGCTTGTTTCCTTCCCAGTGTAAGAATTGGCTTTTGTAGTTTGGTTTGCCCTGTTCCCATCATGCACTGGGACAGGAACAGACTAATTTGCATACAGCCAGGTTCTGAAACTGGGATGGTGCAATGAGCTAAAAAACGGTGTTGGATCTAGCCCTGATCTTTTGACTGGGTGAGAGTATTCTGCTTAATTCAGAGACTCTGTCCCTTACCACCCCTTGTTGTAAATATTTTCTTCTACATGCAGCACTGACGGCAGCCATTCGCAAGCACTGTAGGAGAGGGCTGGAGGAGACGCAGCCTTCCTCCCCTGTCAATATGTTGTCACCTCGGCGGGGAGGGTTAAGGAGGTCACCTGCCTGTACAAGAGACTTACGCAGGGTTCTAGGACTCATTTAGAGGGACTGCGCTTTAAATGGAAAGCGGATCTGAGGACGCCCATATAGGAGAAGACGTGATAGATGTTCATGGAACGGGCATGGAAATGCTCCAGGAATGCGAGATTTCAACTAATAGTTTTATGTGTTCCACCGAGCGTACCTGACTCCTTTTAAAATTAATGAGTTTTTTGGATCCTGCACAGCCTACCCACGGTGCAAACTGGAAAATGCCGCACTTCTCCACATGCTCTGGGAATGCCCTCTGTTAGACGGGTTTTGGGAGGGGGTCATGGCCAAGCTACAAGAGGTAACGGATAGGGAATTGCAGCTGAGGCCAGGAGTTTGCCTGCTACATTGGTTTCCCCACACTGCTCGTAATAAGCTTACTAGTAAATTCATAGACCTAGGGTTAGTACTAGCTACAAGAGCGATTATTAGCCACTGGTAAGCTGTCACTAGGCCCAATGCAGCAAGATGGTTACGGGAATTAATAAAATGGGCGGAATGTGAGGGGATCTTCCGGCTGCAGATGGCTCGGAGAACCGATAATGACAAATTGCTTGAGGTGGCTAGGGCCTTGGGGGCGATGGTGGACCAGCTCAAGACTCCAGCTGACTGAGATGGCAGACCTCCTCATGGAGACGTTGATCACTGACAGGGTATTTGGAAGTGGATGACTGGAGAACAGACTCGACGTCGTAAGAATTGAAGGACGGAAGCGCCATGTCTGACGGGTGAGGGGAATCCTGAGGGGCAGGGGGGAAGGGAGTCAGATTGTTGTAGGTTGCTAGTTGTTTACACGATGTGAAGAGGAATGAGATTATGCGTAACCCTAGAACAGTATGGGCTTACCGCCCAGGACAACATTGAAGGTTATAATAGCATAGACAACTCCAATGCATAGATGGCATACATGAAGTAATGAGTGCCGAGGGCCAAGAATGAAGTGGAGGGCAGAGACAGCAGATATGGCAGGACCAACATTTTTCAATCATTATGCGATGAAATGTGCTATGCAATTGAACTATGATTGTCTAACTGATTGAAAATTTGAATAAAATTTGTTTAAAAAAAAATGTTTTCACAAATGCTTTACACACTGCCTCTGAGATAAGCCTGTCTGCTTGTGCCAAGCTACCAAGGGGGTGAGCAAGGGTTATTTTAGGAGTGTACCCCCTTACCCTGACTAGACGCAAGGGTCCTTTTTTGTCACAGGTACCTACCTATGCCAACTAGAGACCCCCAAGTCTAACATTGAATCTGAAAAGTTGTTTTTTCGATATGGCTTAGACTTAACCGAATGTTTAGGTCATGCAGTGGGAACAAGCATGGCACTTGGGCATTATGCTTGCATGAGATTGATGGGTTTCTCCGGAGTGCGTATGCTTCGCAAGATCTTCCGCTGGATCCCGACCGAGACCAGGAAGACTGTCACCCAGGCACTCGTCACCAGCCGACTGGACTACGGAAACGCCCTCTACGCCGAAACCACAGCCAAGCTACAGAAAAGACTCCAGCGCATCCAGAACGCCTCCGCCCGACTCATCCTGGATGTGCCCCGACGCAGCCACATCTCCAGCCACCTGAGGAACCTGCACTTGCTCCCCGTCGACCAGAGGATCACGTTCCGGCTCCTCACCCACGCACACAAGTCTCTCCACGACCTGGGGCCCAAGTACCTCAACGACCGCCTGACCTTCTACACGCCCACCCGCCAGCTACGGTCCACCAGCCAAGCCCTCGCAGCCGTACCACGCATCCGAAGTGCCACTGCCGGAGGAAGATCCTTCTCTTACCTGGCTGCCAAGACTTGGAACTCCCTCCCCATCCACCTTCGGCTGACCCAGGACCATCTTGCCTTCAGGAAACAACTCAAGACCTGGCTGTTCGAGCAGTAGCATACCCCTCCCCCAAAGCGCCTTGAGACCCTCCCGGGTGAGTAGTGCGCTATACAAATGGCATGATTGATTGATTGATGTCTAGGCATCCGTAATGAACGTATGCTTTTGCGTTTTTGTGAAAAAGCTAATTCGGTCTGTAACTATTTACAGTAAGCAGGGCGACAGCATAGTCCTTGGCTCTGTCTGCCCCACACCAGACACAAGCAATTTAGCCCCCTCTGTGGCTATACCATAGATTTTCATTGTTGCCAACACCAAGCCCCTCCACCAGCCTAACCGGCCCTCCAACATTTTCCTGGGAGAGGTCACGGCTCACAAAGACAACGCCCAAGGCAACAGGGACAGCATACAGCTCAGTTCTCTCACCAGCATCCGCAGCTGGAAAACTGTCCTTTCCCCTACACAGCGATCCTGTTTAAGGCAGGATCTGACATTTTGTTCCACTAGCATGAGGGTAGTTGACAAAGGGACCACCTGTTCGTCTTGCAGCAGGAAATGCAGACCTTGGGGCCAAATAGTCCGATTTCCAATGCTGGAACCCTGTATATTGCCAAACAGGCCAGTGTTCCAGCATTGGAAGTAGGAGCTGGATATTACTCCAGCTACTTCTGTTAAGGACAGAGGACTTCATCCTATGTTAGAGCTCCACCCTCTCGTAGCCTTCCTATGGAAGGACAAGTTCAAGATGCTCATGCAATTCCAGTTGCTATCTGCTCTAGACCACAGAGACTAAATGGTGGGGGTTAAACCTTCAGGACGCTTATTTCCATCTGCCTGAACTGCCGGCACACATCCGCTACCTGTGTATCACAGTGAGCCATGAGCATTTTGAGCTTTATTTTCCCTTTTGCCCTTGAATGGTCATAAACGTTATTGAGGTTGGGGATACCAGTCTATTCTTAACTCTGACTTTCTGTTAAAGGCGGACTCTCCTTAGCCAGTGGGTAACTACTTCCAGGTGACCGCAAATCTCATGTAATCTGTGTGCTTCTCTATCCATTTGCTCAAGTCACACCAGACTCCTTCACAGACGATCCCACACGTGTACCTTTTTAAATATATAGTACGGTTTCATGCCTTTTTCCCATAACTGAGAGCCCAGGACATTCAGACTATGATCCTGATATTTCAGCCTCTATTCTACCTTTCAGTGCTAATTACTCTGAGGCTACTGGGAATACTGATGTTCTACAACGTGCTGCTGATACATTGCAAACGTGGCCTCTGCAATAGGGCTTAATGTCCCAGTGGGCCCAACATAAAGGGAACTTTTCGGACTGTGTCTAAATTTTGCATGAGACAGCGAAAGACCTGCACTGGTGACTACTGGACCACAATTGGGTAAGTGGCAACCCCTCTCCTTGCCCACCCAGATTTGATACTGGTGACGGATCCATTGCTTCTGAGTTGGGGAGGGAGGGGTAGTTCTGAGGTATCTGGTGTCCAGCAGAAGCTTGACTGGATGTTGTTGGAGTGTAGGATGATTCACTTAGCTTTGATGGCCTACCAACCTATCAGAGGAATGTTGGTACCGGTGCTAATAGGAAGCTCCACTGCCATATTGTGCTGCAGCAAGTGAGTGGCAGGGAGTAGTTGTGAGCTCTGCGCTTCTGCAAGTAGCTGGACTGCAAGGGAATTTCTCCGGTTGCTCATTACCTGGAAGGGTCTCTAAATGCCAGCAAGCACGATCTCACCCACCGGCTCCGAGCACACCACAACTGGCAGTGACACTCAGAGGTGGTGCAGAACATCTATCCACAAGGATAAACCTGATTTTTGTTTTCCCCACCTCAGAGGCCGCGCAGTGCCTGCATTTTTGCATGCTAGAGTTCCCTATGAAGCTCACTCTCGTATGTCTCTGCAGGTTGAAGCCTTTTGAGAGGCCACTGTGCAAATTTTTGGCATGCTTCCAGCTCCCTCTGACATGCCTCCGGGACCCACAGAACCACATGGCTATCCAGTCGGGTTAAAAACTACAAAATTTGAGAAGGGTCAGAGGAGATATATTTAAAGACCTATCATCCCATCTCCAACAACAGTCATTTATATACCAAATTGGATGAAGAGGTCTAGAACGTGTGGTAACACAAGAAGACTACAAAAGAGTGGATACTAGAGTAATAGTTGGCCGAGATATTCCCATCAAACCACCCTAATTTGGCGGAGTTTCATCATATGGGATCTTTGTAGTAACACCCGACTCTACCGCCCAAACCATCAGCTGATGTTGCGGGAGTGGATGTAGATCTTACACTCGTGCCAAACTTATACTCATAGAGTGGTGATGAGAGTGTCTGTGCAGTGCTGTGGTGAAAGAATGTTAAAATTAGCGACTCAGACAAGAGCACATTTAATAAAGAAAGTCCGAGTGTTAAAGTTAAAAACACGCCAGGTAGTTGGAGCTAAAGACTACACTATGGCGCTGTGCAGGTGGTCAACATGTTTCAGCCCTATAGACGTGTCGTCAGGCTTTCATCAGGACCAAAGATTTAAAGCTACTGCCACAAAAAGTGAATTATAACAAAGTGAAGTGAGAACATAAATAAAATGCAATCAGCTACCATGAACTTGGAGCCCCAATGTCCATATGTAGAAGATATTTTCCTTTCACAATCCAAGCTTTGCAAGGAAGTGGACCTCACCTCACCCGGCAACCGCTCGGGAATATGAGGCCCCGCTCTGTCCGTCGGTACCTCTCTCAGGCGTCCACTTCCTCTCGGACGCCTGAGAGAGGTACCGACGGACAGAGCGGGGCCTCATATTCCCGAGCGGTTGCCGGGTGAGGTGAGGTCCACTTCCTTGCAAAGCTTGGATTGTGAAAGGAAAATATCTTCTACATATGGACATTGGGGCTCCAAGTTCATGGTAGCTGATTGCATTTTATTTATGTTCTCACTTCACTTTGTTATAATTCACTTTTTGTGGCAGTAGCTTTAAATCTTTGGTCCTGATGAAAGCCTGACGACACGTCTATAGGGCTGAAACATGTTGACCACCTGCACAGCGCCATAGTGTAGTCTTTAGCTCCAACTACCTGGCGTGTTTTTAACTTTAACACTCGGACTTTCTTTATTAAATGTGCTCTTGTCTGAGTCGCTAATTTTAACATTCTTTCACCACAGCACTGCACAGACACTCTCATCACCACTCTGAGTATAAGTTTGGCACGAGTGTAAGATCTACATCCACTCCCGCAACATCAGCTGATGGTTTGGGCGGTAGAGTCGGGTGTTACTACAAAGATCCCATATGATGAAACTCCGCCAAATTAGGGTGGTTTGATGGGAATATCTCGGCCAACTATTACTCTAGTATCCACTCTTTTGTAGTCTTCTTGTGTTACCACACGTTCTAGACCTCTTCATCCAATTTGGTATATAAATATCCAGTCGGGTTACCACCAGCATAATCAGCCGCGAAGCAATCTGTGCTCCTTGAAACTGCTATTGGTTAAGCATTGGTATTTGTGCCGACTTAAGGACTGGCACTGCTTCCTTGAACATCAATGCTGGAACAGACCGCACTTGAGAAAGAACTACACCCTATAATTGTATTGGACTCCAAGTCATTTTCGTCTCGACCAACGCAGTGCCAAGACCCCATTGTGGGGCAGCCAGTACTGAATTCTTCAAACACTGATCCATTACCATGCTTACACTAGACCAACTTTTTGGCTGTGACTCTTACCAGTGCCAGACATTTGAAGTTGAGAATATAGGAGATTGGGAAGAGTTTGCCTCACCTTATGAAGAAAACAGTTGGTACATAAACCTACAAGAGCAGAATCAGTCAGTTCCTGATAAGTTGACAGAGCATTACATCAAACAGGTGGGTCCTTCAAGTTGTCCAATGCTTATATTTTTGTAATCCACAGCCCCTGCCACTTACATCGCAGCTTTCTGATGATCATCTGTCCGTTTTACACAAGGAGATGCAGACTCCTTTGTACAGAAGAGCCAGGGTACAAGCCTCAGAAGTAATGACTGGATGTTAGTTCCGCTACTGCCTTGTGCCATAGAAGAACAGAGGTCTTTGTCCTTTTTTGCATCTTTTCTCTTTCAGCACTTTTCAGCGCCAAAACAAATTCTAAATGCTCACCTTGGCCGAGGATCTTCCTGCTTGGATCCTAGAGAACAGATGGTGGTGTTAGGCCTGGACGTCCATTTTGTAGACCAGAGGGCACAGCCTGCAGTACAGGCTTTCCGTTTGCCATGCTTCTTATTGGGCTGATCAATACCCTTAGTGTGTTCCACAAATTTATTTTATTTTGAAGGTTTTAGATAGCGCGGACAAGACCCTTGCGGGTTTCAGAGCACTTTACAAGCAAATATAGCTAATAAAACTCAAATTACAGACGGAAACGAAAAATAGTTATGATCCGAGCACATCATACAAAGAATGACAGCATGTAAACGTAGTTCATGTGAACTTGGACAGGAGAATAGCTTTGACTTCTTTTTGAACGATAGAGTGGAGTAATTCGTCTGGTTTCAGGAGGTAGTGCATTCCAAATCCTAGGGGCAATCCCAGAGAAGGCCCAATTGTATGTTTTCTTCCTAGAAAATCGTTGTGGTTTTAGTAGAAAGTTATTAGTGCTTCTGGAGTATCTATTGCCGCAAGATAGTACCAGTTTCTGTGCAAGGTAGCTTGGAAATTGTGGTGAATAGCCTTGTGTGTCATGCATGCGATTTTCAGTTGAACTGTAGCTTCAAAAGGTAACCAATTGAGGGCTCTTCAGTCCGGGAAGATGTGGCAGTTTCTTTTGGAGCCAGTGATGAGTCTGGCAGCTGAGTTGATTTATGCTCTTAGGATCGATACGGGGAGCCCACAAAGGGTAGCACTCCCATATTCAATTCTGGGGAGTATTAGAGCTTGAACAGCAAGTTTGAGGTCATTTGCGGGTAGGAAGGGTTTGAGTTTTCTTAATATATTCATTTCATAAGTAGCTCCTTTTGTTGCACTGCTGATGTGTCTGCTTTTCAAGGTTTTTGTTGAGGGTAACTCCGTGATAAAGCTGAGTCCGTGATAAGAGGATGGCAGTTGAGTGCTGTGAGGTGTTTCAACCAGACACTAATGATGGTCGATTGATTGGGGGGAGCGATGAGGAGTTGTTCTGTTTTGAGAGTGTTTATTTTCAGATGGTTTTCAGCTAACCAGTTCTGGGTTTTTTGAAGCATTACATTGATCGTTTTGATGTCTTCTGGTGAGTGTATTTTTAAGTAGATTTGTGTATCGTCCACGTACATGTGATGTTGAACATTTGAGGAGCTGAAGATGTCGGTGAGTGGTACCATGAATAAGTTGTAGAGAGTAGGAGAGAGGGAAGATCCTTGTGGAACTACTAAAGTGACTAGGACTGGATTGGATAAGGATTGCTTAGCCTTGAATCTTTGTGATCTTTTATGCAGGAATGAGGTGAACCGTTTTAGGACTGACCCCGATATCCCCATTCTGTGCTTCAGGAGGTTTAGTAGGTTGTCATGTTTGCTGGTATCGAAAGCTGAGGACAGGTCAAGCAAAATTAACAGACCGGCTTCAGTTTGATCCAGAATTTTTAGAGTCATCAATTATGTGGGTCATGGCTGTTTCAGTGCTGAGCCCAGTGCGGAAGCCGGATTGGTATTGATCTAGCAGGTTAAAATGATTGTTGTCTGCTGTGCTATGTGTGAACATATTTTTCGAGTAGTTTGGCCAGCGTAGGGATATTCGATACTGGGCAATGGTTATTTAGATCCGCCGGATCAGAAATTTGCTTTTTTAGGTTGGGGGATACCTGCTCAGATTTAAGGTTATCTGGGATGATTCCTTGCTGGAGAGAGGTGTTTATAATCTTGGTCCACTTAGGCGGTAACAGAGGAATGAAGTCTTGAGGTTTGATGGGTGATTGAGATCTGGATAATTATGTTGCGGGTTGTCCGGAAGGTAGTCGTAGGGGGGTGAGGTGTGTTAGCTGAGGTGATGGGATGTGGAGCAATAGCCTGCTAGGCATGGGAGGATACAAGGTGGTGTTATAAGTACTAGGTGTAGAGTATGAAGTAGGGAAGAGGGTGTAATCTCCAGCGATGTCTGACGGCTCTAGGGTGAGTGTGAATGACGGTTGAGTCAAAAGCGTATAATGTATTACGATGGAGACGTGCAAGGGTTAGGAAGCTGATTCTGATTGGGAACAATAGGGGAGGGGGACTGGGGTGTTGTGACTTTGTCCTTAATGCGAGGAAAGGTGTCATCTAGTAGGTTTAGGCTATGGTCCGAAGATTGAATGAGGATGATCCCAGTGTGATAAATGGTGATTGTAGTCTTGGCTTTCAAGACTGTGGTTGAAATGATGAAAATGGTAAGACCATGTGCTGTTTTCCTGGTGGAGAAGATCAAGAGCAGGGCAAGGAAGGCTTTCCTCCATTGGGCTCTTCGCTTGGTGTAGAAAATGAAGTCATTGGTTATGTAGACCTTATTTGTTGAAAAGTAAGGATCTGAGATTAACGTCTTGGGATGTGATTTTTACCAGTTATGGTTAAAACATTTGGCTGCTTTTTTTGGCAGGTTTGCAGGGTATATATTATAAGTGTGTAGTCCAGTGCGTTGCATGATGTAGTTGGCTCTTGTATCTATAAGTGACCAGACTTGGTAGTAGAAGGTGAGGTAAGGCTAAGTAGGGTCGGCGGGGGAGGAGTTGTAGGGGGGGGTCTCACCTGAATATTTGTAGCGAGGCGAGCCAGAAAGATGATTTACTAGTGATGGGTGGTTTTAGTAGTGCTAAATATGGATAAGTGGTCAGAGCAAAGTGGCAACGACGTTTAATTCCAGTGATTGTTCTTGAGGGTAGTTCAAGATGGCTGCTTCTTTTGCTACTGATGGTTAGTCCTGGGGGATAGTCCTTTATCACTTTCTACACTTTCAGGTAGTGTGTTGGGTAAGTCCTCTTTCAATTGCTGATTAAACTATGTTGGCTGGTCTTTTTTCATTATCTCTATGGTGACTTTAAAGGGTGAAGTCCTATGTCTCTTTTCAGACAAAACCCCCACAAAAGTTAGTAATAGTTCTACCTGTTAGCCAGAAATCCTGTTCGGTCTAGACCCATGAGCAGGATTATAGGCCAAACTGTCATACAGCTGAGTAGTGTGGCAACCCCTTTAACACACACAAAGGAGAGCAATGAGGTAGGGCAATGGGCATGATTTAATCCAGTCATGAGAGCTTCTTGCCCGGGTCTCTCCAGCTTCTTACGAGCAGATAACATACAGAGTGCTCTCTTACGTGTGAGTGCAGGCTCTGGTATTAATGTGCCCATTTCCTGTAACCTGGCGTGCGCTCTGGTAATTAGGCGGCATCCCGTAACCGGCAGGAGGAGGATGGGGGCATCAAGTTCCCTGAATTTCAAGATAAGATCAGGAGAGGAGTATTTAGCGGACGGGCATCTTGGTCTCACCATGTAACCGGATAAGGTGGAGTGGGGTAGGGGAGTACCAAGCACCCGGCAGATCGCAGGGCCGAGCTCCTCGGTCACCGCCACCCCTCACCTGTGATGCCACCACTCAAAGATGATGGCTTTGATCATCTTCGGTGTCGGGAGTACCAGTATTCCCCTCCCTTGATCGCTCGCTGTTGAATGAGATTCGCACCACAGTCTGTTGTGGACCGCCGAAGTTGTTGACTCCTATGCAGGGGCTCCTTTTGTTAGATCTATCTTGATTACAATCGCTTCATGGCTTTTACTTCAGCCCCCGAGCCAAGGACTCTTGAGTATCGGTCCTGGTGTGTCAGTCATTGTCCTGGGTGTCGGAGAGGTTTCTTACCTTAGAAAACCTTAACAAAAATCTGACTCCTTGTAATCTTACTTGTCCAGTATTCAGTCTCATAAACTGAAATACTTGAATTGTTTGTCATCATCCAGGACAGTGAGGAATAATTAAAGTATGTAAATCTTTGAAGTATGACAGCCCAGGAATGCTGGAGCTAAGTAACTGATATTCAACTGCTGCACCTTGGTTAGCACTACAGTGCATCATGGAATACTTGAGCTGGGTGCCTCCTTCAAGATGCACTGTTTATTTTCATTTCTAGGCCGGTGGTGCAAGTGTGGCTTTATTTGCCATTATTTTCTTTTCCCTAGAAGATTGTTCAGCCTAGTTTTATGTAAGTGACATTTTCACATGAATTAGCTTTTTTTTTTTTTTTTTTTCGAGCTTTCTTGATAGCTAGTATCAAATTTGTTTATATTTGTTTATTGAGGAGCTTGTATAGTACACAGCAGGTCCTCATGCAAAAGGCCGAAACAGGCATATAGAATCATCGTGTTTGCTTGTTTGTTCCATAAAGCAAAAAATAACCAACGGAACTCCCACCTCCCTTAACCCATTGTTCCCCATGGCACTAGAAAAAAGTATTGTGACGCCAACGGAGCATCTCCTCACAATTTACAGTATTACAGCACATGGCAGTCCCAAGAATAGACACAACTAGAACATTAGATTACAGCAACTATTGTACATCAGGATTTGTAAGTAGATCCACTGAGAGCGGAGCCCAAAAGTCCTTAGGGCAAGAGTTTTCAGGCAGTTCCTCGGCATGTCTCAAGTTGCTCTTTGCAATACAATGACTGAATTAGCTTCTTTGCGTGAAAAAACAATGAATTTGTGTGTTTGTGCTATATTTGAATTAAGTTCAAGTAGCTACATGTGAATGCATGACTTAGGAGTTAGTCACTTGTGTTTCAGACATATTTGAGGATTCAGAAAATGCACGTGTGTATGGAATAATTTAGATGCTTAGGTTTGTTTCATAGTATATAGTCTGGTTTTAGAACGTTTTTGTAAGAAACTTTGTGAGAGTTTCTGTTTGCTCCATGCTTTATTCGCTTTTTTTTTCTTTACACAAAGTATAAAAGTCAAAAGATCAGTTAAGCCTTGCTAAAAATGACGACATGTAAAATAATAATGAAATAAGTCAGTCATATGTTTTTATATTGAATGTTTGTGAGGAAACAAACTTTCTGCAAGTTTTCAACCCAATTCTTTCGCCCCATTTTGACAACTAGACACTGGTGTAATTGCTTTGAAATGCAAAAGGCACACGGTTGATTGGCATATACCATTGCTTTAGCCTAACTTACTTGTAATTCCCTAGCATATATTATCAGAAGTACCCAGGATCTGCAAGTTAGTGACTGAGCGATGTTTTACATTATCCTACCAAGGGTAGTACAACAAGTGCTGCAGAGTGTGCCACTGCAGACTGGCAGGGCAGGTTTATACTGCCAATTCGAATTTGCCATTTAGAGCAATAGCAAAGAACAAACTCCTTTGCTAATGTGTGTAAGTTGACCCTACTCCAGGCCTCTCGAGTCCTAAGGCAGGGTGAAACATATTTTTTTTAAAAAGTAGAACTTGTGTTTAACATTTTTTGGCAGTACAAACCCGCAATTGTATTTAGTACTAGGTGAGCATGTACTTGCCCCATTGGGAAGTACATGCTGACAACTGGTCCATGCTGACTTTTGCACAGGACTAATATAGCTGGTACTTCCTGGTATCAAACAACATGTTACATTAAGCCCATATTGCTGCTGTTACCCAGTCTTCTAGTGGCCATTTCTTGAGGCTAGCCATGAGACAGCCTTCTGCCGTCCTGGGGAGATGTGAACTTCTCCCAGGAAAGGCAGCAATAATAGCCTGTCACAGGACGAGTTCTTACCTCCTCCGGTCTGGAACCCACACGGTGTGTGGGCCCAAAAGGCAAGCTTTAAAGGGGTAGTCACCTTAGAAGGGCAAGTAGCAAGGACGCGTGGGATGGTCTGCCCTATTGTGTAGGTAAACAGGCTGGCATTGGGGACAGAGGAGGGAAGCTAATTGCCAAATAGTCTTCCAGTGCGTGTGTAGCCCTTAATCCTCTGGAAACTTGGCACAAAAGCAATTAGGCTAAACTACGAGGCAATGTGTAAAGTATTTATGCAGCACTTAAACGTCAATAAGTAAAAACAGAACACAAGAAAAATCCACTTATTTAGAAAAATAGAACCACATTTAATAAATTCTTTGACACCAAAATATCAATTCAATCAGTAGAACCAGAGATATGCAATTTTAAAGATTTAAAGTAAATCTAACGCCTAAAAGCACAAAGCGTCACTTGCGGTTATCTGGTCCAGCCAGACCAAATGAAAGTCACAAGTACAGGCTGACTATTATGTAGTGTGTACCTGTTACAGGGACCAGGTTAGCCCCACTGAATATGTTGTCTTCTAAAGTCCAGTCCAGGTTCACGGTGTAGAGGGCTGCAAGGAGCATTGGAGAGTGTCGCGGATGGTCTTTGCGGTAGCCAAAAGAGCAGATTGGGCGTCACATACGTTGATCCCTGCAGCTCGAAAGTCCTGTTGGCTTTTGTGGACGGTCGTTCATGGAGATTCACATTGATGGTCACCGCGGTCTGTTGATGCTCTATCGCTAAGTGCAGATTTGCTTTGCCAGTCATCGCTTGCTGTAGCATGAAGTGTCAGTGCACCGGAGCCTCACATTGTCTGTTGGCACTGGTGGCTAGATCTTGGCACGAATGGGCCTGGTTGCGCAGAGCCCAAAACTTGAACATTTCTCCTTTTCTTTAAGGAGAAAATCAACTAATACCTCACAAAGGGTCCAGGACCTGGGAGGCACCCCTTTGGGATCAGGAACTCGCTCCCACACAGGCCGGCAGGGCACGGGTAGGTACAGGCATGAGGTCAGCTGCTAATTGCATGGGAACCTCTGGAGCTTGTTATGTACCTGTATTTCTAACAGGAGGTCAGCTGACACATAATCCTGGGATGAAGGATGCATTTCCAGTCTTACTACTTAGCAAGCAAGGCAGGCCTCAAGCAGCAGGGTGTCATTTTTGCGTAGTATTCACAGGTACAGGAGTTGTACTGAAGAGATGGGTTTGATGGTCTCTGTTATTTCTGCCTGGGGGCAGCTTTGAAGTGGGAGAAGCTTCTGGAGTTTTCCCTACAGAGCTGTCTCTAATTTCCTGTCTCCTGCCCTGGTCCCAGTCTTGTTTGTGGCACAATAGTCTAGTGTGAAGTTCTTTGTGTGTGAGCCGAGTTAGTGCCTTTTGTAGTGCAAGTTCAGGAGGTGACCGCTCCTCCTGTCTATCGAGTCAGAGATGGTCCATCCTGCCAACATTCAGACCCTCTGGAACCCTAACGGGAAGAACTCTGCTAGCTTATCGGCTAGTGAATGTAACCTCCTCTAAGGGCACTTTCTGTGCATAAAAGGGACACCCCTGGCACCCACAACTGTGATCTCACAGGGCTGGAGAAGAGGACCGAAAGAGTACCTTGCTGCACTGACGGTTACTGCACTTGCTGTACCTGGTGGCTAGTAAAGGACTGTCTAATGTGTCCTGCTCGTGGAGAAGTAGACTCCTGAGCCAGCTGAAGCAAGAGACTCCAAGGGTCAGTTGGCTGACCTCCTGTTCCCTGCACAGGTTCCCAACAGCTGAAGAACCCTGCTGGGACAAGTTGGTGCTCAAAAGTTGTCCCTGAATTTGATGGTCCCAGGAGAGGCATTGAGTGCAGCTCGGTCACCCAGGAGGCTAGTTACCTTCAAAAGAAGGGTACCACTTAGACAGCTGTGCTGGTCGAATAGCAGTCCACTGGCTACCGGACTTCTACGTATCTTGAGAGGACTTTATGGGACGTTGTCCCCTGTGGCCAGGATCGCCTTACCTCACCTTACCTAGCCTGTGGGCATACGCGTAGCCCCAGGAAGACTCCTGTCTACTGCACAGCATCTTCAGCCTCCTTGAGCATCTACAGCATCCTGTATCCCTTACACCAGGACGGATCAATAAAAATCAAAGGCAAGAAGCCACTGATGCTGGAACTGGACTGGAAATTGCTTTTTTCTATGAGGTAACTATTTTTGTGGATCTTGCTGGTCCCCCTGACTGGCTCCTTTCCGGAGTTGGTCACCTAAGGTAACTCTAAATAACTTGCATTGATACATACGAGTTTTTCTTGAAAAGGTTTTTAAGTGAAGTGTTAAATTCTTTGTATTAGCCATGCTTTTCACGTTTAAGTAAATAGCTGTGAGTTAGTATACTGTGTAAATTCTGTATCTCTGAGACCCTCCAGTAGATCCTTTTTAGTGTCTAAAAATATATAAAACTCTAGTCTGTTTATAAATTAGTGTCAGATTTCATTTGTGTCTCATTCCTTTCTCCTGCAAATGTTTTGATGCTGTTTAAATGCTTTACACCTGTTCTATTATGTAAGCTTGACTGTTCTGGGCCACAGCTACACAGGTTTGAGCTTAAAGTTTAAAAAACAAAACCTCATTGGTCCTGAAGGGGTTAGTACTGTATTAGACCGTGAGTTTGCACAGTAACACTATATAATAAACCCCATTTCCCCACAATTTATATTTTCTATTTAGTGTAGTGATTCGTAATATATTTGTTTTTGGGTATTGCAAAATTTCAAAGCTCAAGCCTTCTACCAGATGACGTCATGTCGACATAGACCTGTTATTCATTCCTGCACTTTCAATTCACAGACCACTGTATTTGGATTTTGTTCAGTATGTTAGATGGATGTTAGTCCAGACAGTTCACGGAATGCACATATTTGTTAAATGTATTTTCTTATATTGTTAGCTAGTGTATTGCATATTGGTTTGCCTACTGTTCCAATTACCTTCTGTCCTTGCACACATGCGCTGTTTTTTCATTTTTAATGGTTCTCTTTTTATTTAGTTCATCTTTGTGTATGTTATGCATTCAGTTGATCATTTTATTGACCTATAAATCATACATAGTATTTCATCCTTTCCATGGCCGACAATAATCATCATTTTTCTTTTGCTTCATCTGTTCTCCTATATTTCTATCATATGTTTTGCTTTTTTGTTTCAGTAAGTTTAATCCATTTTCATTATTATTTTACCATCCATCGCTATATTCGTTTTTTATTCCAGACCTCTATTACCCACCAGTCTGTAGTTTATTCATCCAGCTCCCCTCCCAGTTCTACCCCAACATATAGCGATTCTTCACAGCCTTCTCAGGTAAAGAACACTTGAAGCTGGGTTTTCAGAAAATGTGAATTAAACTTTCAGATAATTTAGAAAATGCAATTGCCTTATAATTTGCAGGATAATGTTTTGGGACTGAATAATCAGACATGTCTGAAATGTCATTGTGTCACATTGAAAGACCCAGGTACAAAGTAGCAAATCAGAAGTCTGGACGGATTGCTAATTCACTTGTCATACTTGAAGGAGAATCCTTCATTCTCTGTGTTACAAAGTCCCTAAATCAGCGACAACCCCAGTATTTAGTAAAACTTGTATGCCCTTGAAGGGTCTAAACGGTACTTTGAATGTGCTTCACTGGCTGTGCTGCAGGTGCTGAGACTCCTTTTCATACTGTTGTGTTTTAACCTAACGTCAAACTTCCTCTCTCCATGGTGGCAAGTATGCATTGTGATAGTTGCTATGACCTGTTGTGGTATCTGTTCACTATTTGCTACCAGCTAATGCTTGCATGGAAGGTACTAACATAAACATTACTTTTTGTGACACTTCAAATATATTGTGAGCTTGCAGATATTTCAAGCTATTTTCTACTTCACATGACTTATGATGTTTGTGGTGCTATGTCAACATTTATGGATATGTTGTGCTAGAGTGCACAATAAATATGCTTTCTTCTAATCTTTTCTTTGCATGCATCTGTCAGCCTAGTGATTTAAGGAAACATCGTAGAAAGGTAAAGTCTTTAGACCCTACATGTTCCTTACACATTTTTTATGAAAATGATGTTTGTCCAGTATGCCTGTCTGCATGCTTCCCTTGCAAATACATATACAGTAATGTGTGGATTTGATGATCTTATTTTGATGCATGTGTAATTATTTTAAGTCTGTTTTATCTTTTCTTTATGACGAAAGGAAATTTGCAGTATTTATCTGCTTTGTAGAGTGTTTAGAGGTTGTCAATTTTAGTTATTGCATTTTGATACATCAGTGATATATTTTTCGATAAGTTCGTTAGAGCTTCTCTACCCTATGATTATCAATTTACTAAATGCACAATAAAATTCTGGCTCCCTGAAGAAAGGCGATCGACTCCTAACGGATAACACAAATTGCCCCCCATTGCCATGCCCCTATAATTTTCGATAGTGTCAGCTTCCCTACATGTGACTATGTACACAAATTAGCAAAATTATCTCTTACAATAAATTATATATATGTAATTGCAATGAGTTACTTTTCAACAGATTACAATTCTAAAATATTTTTGTTGCTGTTCACTTCTGAAAATCCACTGTTCATCAGTTGACGTTCAAGCCTCACTTGTGGTCATGGACGCTTTAAAGAAAGCAGTGCAGTTGTGCCCTCGCTCTGCCTTTCCACAAAAGCAAGGCAGTATCAGAACGATTTTCCTCTTTCGAGGCATTGCTAGTGTCTTTGCTTTCAGACAACATCTAGACCCACCACTTCAACATTCCTATCTGAGTAGGCAAAGAGGGAATTTAGTAGGCAACACTCAGGTCAAGATAGGCGACCGATTTCTCGGGCCACAGCCCTTCCGGCAGCAGCCTCCAAGCCTCTTCAATTTACACTTGGCGGCTGGTGACCATTCGTTGGAGGCAGGATCTCTCATTTTGTCCACTAGTGCTAAGCGGTAACATCCAACAGGTGGGTCAAGCAGAAAGTCGATAGGAGCTATGTCTTTCTGTCCCCTTGTCTTTTCCACCTACATCAAAGCAGCTTTTGGAGGAAATAATTTCTGTTTTGCTTTACGAACGCCAGACGTTTTTGGAGAAAGGAGCCATGCAGAGTACCCTGCCTCAGAAATCTGATCTAGTTGTTACTCCCATTATTTCCTAGTGCCAACGAAGGATGGAGGCCTTCATCCTACTTTAAACCTACAACACAAACTTCTACCTACAGTAGGAAAAATTCAGGATGCTCATACTAGCCCAGGTATTTTCTGTCCTGGAGGCAGAGTTTGCTGTATGCCTATTTCCATGTCTCCATCCTGAAGGCCCACAGACTCTACCTGTGGTCGGAAGGGGGCCTCAAGAATTTTCAATCTGCCATGCTCCTTTTTTTGCCCTGACCAGTGTCCCTCAGGTGTTCAGAAAGGTGATGGCCCTGGTCGCAGCGTACTTTTGGTAGTCGGGAGTGTCAGTCTTCCCCCTACCTTGACGTCTCAGTTGTAGACCACTTCCAGATGGTGGCAAATCTACTTCGTGTTTGAGCTCATGATCAAAGTGCCGAAGTCACACCTGATTCTTTTACAGAGGCTCCATTTTCATCAGCGCTATCCTGGATATGATGAAATTACAAGCCTTCTCTTTGGAATAATATGTCCAGAACATTTGGGCTGTGGTCTTGATGTTTCATCCTCATTCTTGAGTCTCAGTGGGACTGTTGGCCTCCTGCATCTATGCTTCTGGATCACGCCAAATGGCCTTTATAGGCTCTGCAGTGGGATTTGTAATCTCAGTGGGCTCAACACCAAGGGAACTTGTGGATTGTCTCCAGGTTTCAGAGGACACTGTGAAGGACCTCAAGTTAACCGCAATTGGATCAGAGAGAGACCTTCGCAGTGGTGACAAGCGCCTTCCCTGCTGGGCTGAGGTGGTCATCTGGCAGAGTTCGAGATCAGAGGACTCTAGTCTCCGTTGGAGGCGTTGCTTGTTGCAACACCATAGCCATGTGGTGTTGCAACAAGCAGGGCAGAGTGGGGTCGTGGACTTAGCTGGCGTCTCTTATTGGATCAGCTGTCCCCATGTCTGCTGGCACTGAAGACTGTTTCCTCATCGTGTAAACATCAGTTGGATAGAGGTGGAGAGACTCCATGATTTGGACCCAAAAGAGTACTCAGTTTTTACATCGATCATACCAAAGACCATTTGGTGGACAATCCGCTCTTTGGGGGGTTCTGTGAGAAAAAGCAAGGCATAGGAGAAAAAGAGCGTTCGGGGCATGTGTGCCTGTAGATACACATGCTTTGTATACTTCTGCCATCTAGTGTTGGGTCTAGATGTGTGCAAGTTGTTTTTCTTCAAAGAAGTATTTTGAGCCATGAGACAGAGTGAGTCCTCTTGTTGGTGATAAGGCGCAAAGGCATAGTCATTGTTGGATTATTTTCTTTCCCCATCTGGTTCAGATGTGTTTTGTAGCGCTACAGTTCCAGACTGCTTTCGGTTCCTTTTGGGTTGCTATTCATTCCCATCCTCATCAGTATTGTTTTGGTTGCGATTTCCATCCTTGCGTCTGGAAAATCAAACAATTATCGCCTGTCGCTTCGATATGCTACTACCCTGGCTTACTCTTTGTTTATGGAGCTTTGATCAAGAATATGCTGCTAATGGCACAAACTTCATTCCTATTTTGCCCCTGCTGTCACTCCAAGTACTGAGAACCGACCTCCACCAGGTTTGCGACCTATGTCTGTATCCTGATCACCGTGAGGCGGACTGTGAGGTCTGTCGATCTTTTTGTTCAAAAAAGAAACTTTGGGACCGATGGGCCTGTTGCAAAGAAATGCAGTGCAGTAAAATTGAAGAAACACTAGAGCCTCTGCTGTGGAGGAGGCCTTTTTTATTCATGATTACATTTCTGGTTCTGCTTCTGACCTCGAGTCCGGACTTCAAATTCAAAATCTCCCTACGGGCCAGCAGACAGCGAGTACAACCGACCCTGTTCCTCATCCTCAAAAATATTTCCTTTCTACCAATACTTTGGCTCCTGTGCCGCTACTGCCAAAAGACCATGGTATGCACTGATCACCTACTTTGGACACCCCAAACTCTGGCCCAGTACCGAAGCAACAGGCGCCCACACAGAGTCAAACAGAATCCGCACTGAGCCACCCATCTGTTTCTTCGGCTCCGACCAAGCAGGGGCCCCACCTTCGGCTCCAAATACTTTAAACCCAATAAAGCAGCCTGCCTCTGCACCAAAAACGTTGACTTCCACTTCAAAGCTGCCTCCAGAACCCATCCTCCAGGTCATGCAGGAACGGCTTGATTCGAAGTAGAAAAAACTACACATAACACCTAACATTGGCCGTATTTAGCCCAACCACTCCACTCTGCTCCTAAATCATCTAAACGCCAGCTTTCCTGTGAGGAGGCAATATATCTCCCAGTACCTGCTAAAAAGAACATTGCAACACGTCCCTTACATCCTCATCTTCCTACACCACTTTTATTGCCTCCTCCACCCACTTCACCACATAATTCACAGGGTGACCTAGATGACTTTACACCACAAGGTACTCCACAGTGTCCTATGAATGACCAGTGGGGAGGACAGGAATTATATCCACAGCCCACGGTTCCCTGGGATAATTATGATGTTGATCCCCGGGTGATACCGACCCAGATCTTTACCCAGCTAGACCATAACCCTCTGATGATACTTCATATTTTCAGGACCTCATCAGTTTGGCCGCAGCTTATCACCAGGTTCCCCTACACAAAGACCCTGTTGAAGAGGATTTTCTTTTTGAAACATTATCCAATACCCAAAGGGCTTGTCAATACCTCAGGTATAAGCCTTCACCAACAGACCCTATTTTCATCAAAGGGCAACTCTCTCAAGACTCCTTAAATGTATCCAATGCTCATAAAAAAAACTAATTCCTAATCCTCAGCAGATGCTCCGCCACCTGATAAGGTATCTGAATTTATTGATGCTTCAGGGAAACGAGTTGCCATTCAATCCTCCAATCATTGGCAGATTTTTAACACTCAAGCCCTGGTAGCACAATATGACAGGGCACACTGAGATGAAATGGAGGAACTCCTCCCTGAGGAACATATGATAAAGGGTCATGAAACTAATCAATGAGGGGCAACTAATCTCCAACAAATTAATTAAATATGCCTTGGATTCAGCCAACACAGCTGCCAGAGGGATCAACGCCAGTGTTTTGTTGATTAGACATGCTTGGCTACGTAACTCTTTTAGTTTTAAACCAGAAGTACAACAAACTTTTTTAAATGTACCTTTTGATAAAGAACATCTATTTGGTCATCAGGCATACCAAGCATTAAAAAAGATGAAAAAAGACAATGAGGTAGCTACATCAATGGGGTACTACAAATCCATTCACCCAATGTCTCCTTTTGACGTCCCTTTTACAACCAAGGAGCTAAAACAACACCACCAGATGCCTATACCTCCTCTTACAATCAACAGCAAACGTCCCCTCCATGGGATACTACCAGGGTAATTACAGAAGAAATAATTTCATAAGTTAGAGGCAGGAGTGTGGAGTGCCTCAGCACGGTCTGTCCCCTTCACCTCCAAGCAGTGGCACTCTCCACATTCCCCGATCACTTAACACTGGTCGGGGGAAGACTACAGTAGTACTTCCCCACCAGGAAAACCATAACCTCAGATCAATGGGTGATTGAGCCTGGTTACAGTCTAAAGCTCACTACCACACCTCCAAACATTCCATCTCGCAGGGATAATCTCTCTATAGAACATCAAACTCTGCTCAAACAAGAAGTGGAGACTCTTAGTCAAAGGAGCCTTAGAGCCCGTCCCTCTTCAACATCAAGGCACAGGGGCTTACTCCCTCTACTTTTGAATTCCCACGAAATGTCTCCCTACGGCGTACGTTGATCTCAGGCCCTTAAATCACTACATCCTATCAGAACACTTCCACATGGTCACTCTTAAAGATATGATTCAACTGTTTCAAATAGGCAACTTTATGTTTGCACTAGACTTACAGGATGCTTCCACATTCCAATCCACCCAGCTCATCGCAAATACCACAGATTTGTAATAGCTGGAAAGTATTATCAGTTAAAAGTTCTTCCATTTGGAGTCACCACCGCACCAAGAGTGTTTACCAAATGTCTAATATTAGCAGCAGATCTGCGCAGACGAAAAACTCACGTCTTCTCCTAGACGGTCAAAGCCAGTACTCCTCTTCTGTATCAGCAACACACTCAAACTACTCTACATCTCCTACATCAGTTGAGATTTTCTGTTAACATACAGAAATCACACCTTTCAGCCCTTACAGGTACAACCATACCTAGGGGCCTAACTTGGCACACAATTGGGGTTCGAGTACCCAAATGTGGCCAGAGTGCAAAACATCCAATCATTGAAACCAGTTTCAAACCAGCCAACACATAACAGTCCAAACAGTTATGAGACTTCTATGCATGATGTCATCTTGCACAGCCATAGTACCACATGCTCAACTACCTATAAGACCGCTGCAAGAATGTCTGGCAAGACAATGGTCTCAATTATAAGGTCCGCTACAGGATCTACAGTTAGTGGACACCAGCACTCCTCGCTCTCCTCAGTGGTGGAAATGCATAAGTTGCCAAAAGCGCGGCTATTTAATTCCCTGTTCCCAAATCATTCTCACAGCGGACGCAACCCTTACAAGGTGGGGCACTCACCTTCAGGATCTCAAGTTCAGGAACTCTGGGATACTAGTCACCAGGGTCTTCACATCAACTACCTCGAGTTACAAGCTTTTCACCTAGCATTTCTAACTCACCTGACAGGAAAAGTTGTCTTAGTCCGGATGAGCAACATGGCAATCATATATTATTTACAAAAAACATGGGGGGAGTGGTGAGTGACACTCTCTACAGTCATCGCACCTATTTCAGACAATTTTGTGTTGGAGAATACATCACAACATCCATCTGCTGGCTGAACACCTCCCAGCGATGGACAATCACTTTGCCTTCCTTCTCAGAAGGATGCAGCAACAAGTCCACGAGTTGGAACTCCACCCACAAGTTCTTCTCCCATACTTTCATATGTGGGGGTTTCCACAAAATGGAACTATTTGCAACTGTAGAAAATGCAAAATGCCCAAGCTTCGCCTCCATACTCGCTATCCTAAGGCAATGCCATATGAATGAACTAGTCAGCGATATTTGCCTATGCTTTTCCACCTCAAGGCAGATACTGGGTCTACACCACAAACTTCAACAAAGTATTTTTGTGTGGACGTTTCAGCACACCTACAAGCCATTGTAAAACAGACAGTTCTATGTATTCCCTTTCATACAACTGCAACACACACAGGATAGCCACCGCGTTTGGAGAGGGACTGCTTTACAGTCTGTGCAAAGAATGTGTATCTACAGACACACATGCATCAAAAGGATTGTTACTTACCCTGTAAGCATCTGTGCACAGTATGTACTGTTGTAGATTTACATGCACCCTCCTCCTCCGCCAACACCTGTGGCTGGTGTAGTACTTTTACACAATTTCCTTTGCATGGACATCTCTTTACAGATGCTTACTTTCACTCCATCTCACCCGCTTGCGGGCAAACAATCTAACAATGGAGTAAATGCCCATGTGCATAGTCCCGAAGAGGAGGAGTCACTCTGTCTCATGATTCGGAAAAACTTCTTAAAAAAAAAAAAAGCAACTTGCACATATCGGCCCTAACACTAGAAGGCGGTAGTAAGTAAAGCATGTGTATCATCTGAAAGAAACAGGTTAGTATTAGATTCCTTACCTTAGAATATCCCCAGGCGGCAGTCTGGATCCGGAAACTTTTGCGTAGCAGTACCCCTGCGCGTCGGTAGGCGTCGTCTGCAGGCGTCCCCTGCGGCTCCGCGTCGTCGGCGTCGTGCGGCGTGATGACGTCGCTGGAGTATATAGACGCCGCCTCCGCGCGCTGACGTCAGTTCTTCTTTTTTCCGCGCCAGTTAGCGCAGATCCGAAGAGCAGTACTCCGGTCTTTTGACCAAGTGTTTTGTTAACTACTTAATCTTCTACGGTGCCGGTAGGATGCCCGGTTTCAAGAGTTGCGACGAGTGCGACTGCCTGATGTCGGTCACCGACCACCATCGACTCTGCCTCCGGTGTCTGGGCGCGGACCACGACGTGGAGTCCTGCGTCGACTGTCGGGCCTTGACTGGTAAAGCTAGGCGGGAGCGGTCCCGCAAGCTTCTCGAGCTCCGAGTGTCGGCCCCGCGTCGAGAGCGGTCCCGGTCCGGTCGGAGGTCGAGGGAGCGGTCGAGGGAACGATCGCGGAGCCGCCATGAGCGCTCCGGGAGTCGCCACCATTCCTCCGGTTCGTCAGGTAAGCGTAAGAAGTCGGGGCGTCGTCATCGCACCCCCGACTCACCCCGACGCCCGCGTGATGCGGCCGGGGGCTCGGGTGGCCCCACCCCCGCGGCCCCGCGTGGGTCGCCGACTGCCCCCTACCCGTCGGTCCCTGGGGAAGGCGCGTCGCGCGAGGAGTTCCTCCAGGCTATGAGGGCGAGGTCTCCTCCTGCGGGGCCTACGGCGCCTGCGGGCCAGTCTGTCCCGTCTGGGGGCCCGAGCGGTTCGGGTGCTCCTGCCCCGGCGCCGTCGGGTGCTCCGGCCCCGGCTCCGCCGTCGGCTCCGGCCCCGGCGCCGCTGGGCCCCTCAGGTTCGTCGCCGGCTGGTCTACCGGCCTCTCCGGCGTCGGTTCCTTTGGGCCAACCCGTGGTACCGCCTCCGCGCGGTGCAGTGACTCCGCCGTCGGTTCCGGCCGGCGTCGGGTCCCCGGCGCCGACGCCACGCGGCGCCACCCCCATTCCTCCTCTGACTCCTGACGCGGAGTCGGACCGGCGTCGTCCGACGCCGGATCCGGCGCCGATGGGGCCCATTGACCCCGAAGTCTATATCGTCGATCCAGAATACGACGATGAGGACGAGTATGGAGAGGGTTGGGAGGGGTCTGAGGACCCTTTATCCCGTGCCTGCCAGTATGATGTGGACTGGGTAGGTGATCTGGGTGATGCCAGTGGTCTGGACGAGTCGCCCAACCCTGGGTTTGTCTCCCCGACCCCTGTGGCGTCTGAGGCAGGGGCTGCCTATTCGGTGGTCCTGATGAGGGCTGCCAAGGCCTTGAGCCTTGAGCTCCCCGTCGCGAAGGTCAAACCGAACATTCTGACCGAAGTGTTTAAACCGCAGTCATGCCCTCAGGAGCCTCTGCTGCCGTTTAATGAGGCCCTGACGGATGTCCTTTTGGGCACCTGGTCCAGGCCCGCTTCCGGTGCACCGGTTGACCGGAATGTTGCCAGGCGTCACCGTCCGTGCTCGGACGACCCTGCCTTCCTATCCACCCATCCCTCCCCGGAGAGTCTGGTGATCCAGGCCTCCACTTCACAGTCCGCATTCCCGTCGGCTCCGCCCGATCGGGAATCAAAGCGGTATGACCAATTTGGTAAAAAGGTCTTTTCCTCTTTGAGCGCTGGACTGCGGTCTTGTAATACCGCGTGCCTCTTGGGCCGCTACACCCACTCCCTGTGGGATACGGTCGAGGAGTGTTTGCCGCAATGCCCCCAGGAAGTGCGGGACAAGCTCACCCGGGCCTTGGTTGAAGGCCGGGATGCGGCGCGGTACTCGATCCGGTGTGGTCTTGACACGACCGACTCGCTGGGACGGGCTATGTCCACGACGGTGGCGATTCGTCGCCATGCTTGGCTGAGATCTGCCAACTTCTCGCCAGACGTCCAGAATGCCCTCATGGACATGCCATTTGATGGCAGTCGCCTGTTTGGTGACAAGGCGGACCACGCGCTGGAGCGCTTCAAGGACTCCAGGGTCACGGCCAAGTCCTTGGGTCTTTCGACCCAGCGCCAGCAGACGGGTTCGTTTCGCCCCTTTCGTGGCCAAGGGAGGGGCGGTCCCACACGTGCTGCCAGCCACGTGCCGCAGAACGCTCCCCAGCGCGGTGGCGGCCGTGGTTTCCGCCGTGGTGGCGGTAGAGGGCAGCGGCGAGGTCAGTCCACACCTCCCTCCGCTGCTGCATCCAAGCCTTCCTAGTCCGAGCTTTCGGGCTCACGTGACGCCAGTGGGTGGCAGGGTTCGCCATCACCACTCCCGCTGGCGCGCGATAACATCGGACAGGTGGGTGCTGCAGCTCGTCCGAAGGGGCTACTCCCTCCCCTTCGAGTCCACTCCTACAGCCATGCCACCGCTGAACCACCGTGTGTCGGGGGACCACTTGACACTTCTGCAGGAGGAAGTTACGGCCCTCTTGGCCAAGGGGGCCATCGAGCGCGTTCCTGGGCCAGAAGTAGGGTGTGGTTGCTACTCCCACTACTTTCTGGTGCCCAAGAAGGACAAAGGAGGCCTGCGTCCTATCTTGGATCTACGGAACGTCAACGGCTTCCTCCGGAAGGAGAAGTTCAAGGTGTTGACTTTGGCTCAGGTCTTGGCTGCTCTAGACCCACAAGACTGGATGGTAGCGTTGGACTTGCAGGATGCGTATTTTCACATCCCCGTCCTGCCGGCCCACCGGCGTTACCTGCGGTTCACGGTAGGCCAGGAGCACTTTCAGTTTATCGTGCTCCCATTCGGCCTTACCAGCGCCCCACGGGTGTTCACGAAAGTGATGGCGGTGGTCGCAGCTCATCTGCGTCGGTTAGGGGTTTCAGTCTTCCCCTACCTCGACGACTGGTTGTTGAAGGCGGGCTCGCCCCACACAGTCGTCCGCCACCTTCAGATGACGGCAGACCTCCTGCACGAGCTGGGGTTTTCCATCAATGTGCCGAAATCACACCTGTGTCCCTCTCAAAAGCTCCTTTTCATCGGAGCGGTTCTCGACTCGGCGCAGTTTCGGGTTTATCCTCCGGAACGGCGGGTCCGGGATATTCAGGCTCTGATTCCCATCTTTCAGCCGTTATCCCGGGTTTCGGTCAGGTTGACGCTGCGGCTTCTGGGGCTGATGGCCTCCTGCATCCTACTGGTGCATCACGCCAGGTGGCGGATGCGGGCTCTGCAGTGGGACCTGAAGTTTCAGTGGGCCCAGCATCAGGGCAACCTATCCGACCATGTCCTGATCTCGGAGGGCACTGCGAGACAGTTGCAGTGGTGGCTTACGGACCGCGATTGGGTCAGAGGCAGATCCCTCTCCCTTCCCCAACCGGAGCACGTGGTTGTGACGGACGCGTCCCTCCAGGGCTGGGGTGGCCACTTGGGAGAGGTGGAGATCAGAGGCATCTGGTCTCCGGCGGAGTCCCGGCTCCATATCAACATGTTGGAGCTGCGGGCGATTCGCCTAGCACTGAAGGCATTCCTCCCCTTTGTCAACGGGAGTGTAGTGCAGGTGTTCACGGACAACACCACCGCCATGTGGTACTGCAACAAACAGGGCGGTGTGGGGTCGTGGACCCTTTGCCAGGAGGCTCTGCGTCTCTGGCAATGGCTGGAACGTCAGGGCGTGACTCTGACGGTTCAACACCTGGCAGGTTCTCTGAACGCCAGGGCGGACGAACTCAGCCGTCGGTGCTCGGTGGATCACGCATGGCGTCTGAACTCGGACGTGGCGAGAGGCCTCTTTCAGCAATGGGGAGAGCCTTGGTTAGATCTATTCGCCACAGAAGAGAACGCGCAATGTCATCAGTTCTGCGCGTTGGAGTTTCCAAGACGGCACTCGCTCGGCGACGCCTTTCGGCGCGAGTGGAGTTGCGGTCTGTTGTACGCCTTTCCGCCTATACCACTTCTGCCCAGAGTGCTGAAGAAGATCAGGCGCGACCGGGCCCAAGTTATTCTTGTGGCTCCGGACTGGGCTCGAAGATACTGGTATCCCGAGCTACTCAGCATGACAGTCGGTCCCTCGATCCGCCTGCCCCTTCAGGAGGACCTTCTGTCGCAGCAGCAGGGGACGGTCCTCCACCCGAACCTGTCCAGTCTCCACCTCCATGCTTGGAGATTGAGCGGCGGCAGTTGAGGCCATTTGACTTGCCTCCTGAAGTCTGTGATGTAATTCTGGCAGCCAGGCGTCCCTCCACAAAGTCGGTATACGCCTGCCGGTGGAACAGATTTGGGCATGGTGCACAGCAAAGGCTGTGGATCCCCTTTCTGCCCCTCTGTCTGAGGTTCTCCTCTTCCTCCTTTCCCTTGCCCAGCAGGGCTCTGCTCTGGGCACTATCAAGGGCTATCTTTCTGCCCTTTCCGCCTTCTTGAGGCTACCTGATCAGCCATCTTTATTCAAGTCCCCTATTGTGTTAAGATTCTTGAAGGGCATCACGCACATGTATCCTCCAACTCCGTTCGTGATGCCTCAGTGGGACTTGAACCTGGTTCTGACTGTCCTGATGTGCGCTCCCTTTGAGCCCCTTCATTCCTGTCCTCTCCGTCTTCTCACTTTAAAGACGGCCTTCCTGGTGGCCATCACCTCTGCCAGGAGAGTGAGTGAGCTCCAGGCTCTTTCTGTTCAACCTCCTTTCTTGTCTGTTCATCCTGATAAGGTGGTTCTTCGGACTAGACCTTCTTTCCTGCCCAAGGTAGTCTCTGCTTTTCACATTGGGCAGTCCATCACCTTGCCCTCCTTCTTCCCGCCTCCGCATCCTTCAAAGGATGAAGAGCGGCTCCATCGTCTGGACCCAAAACGTGCGCTTTCATTTTACATGGATCGCACACGCCAGTTCCGGGTGGATGACCAACTGTTTGTTGGCTACGTGGGTGAGAAGAAGGGAAGGGCGGTACAGAAGCGGACCATCTCTCGGTGGGTCGTCCTGTGCATCAAAGCATGCTACTCTTTGGCTCGGAAGGAGCCTCCTGTTGGGCTGAGGGCCCATTCCACTCGGGCTACGGCGGCTTCTACTGCCCTGGGCCGGGGAGTTCCCTTGCAGGACATTTGCCAGGCGGCTACGTGGGCCTCGCTGCACACCTTTGCGAGGCACTACTGCCTGGACAGTCAAGTCCGGAGGGACGGCTTCTTTGGCCGTTCGGTCCTCCAGGACTTTCTGGTGTAGGTTGTATTGGTTCGCAGACCCACCTCCGGGGTTGGTATTGCTGGGGTATCTATTCTAAGGTAAGGAATCTAATACTAACCTGTTTCTTTCAGATGAACAAGTTACTTACCTTCGGTAACGATATATCTGTAAGAAACAGTAGTTAGTATTAGATTCCTTACCGCCCCGCCCATCCTCCCCGTTCTCCGAACTGATACCTAGGGTTAAGGACATCCCTTTCAGGGCCCTAGTTTCTAATGGCACCAGTGTTAGTTCTCACATGGCTCTGCGTGTTCTGGCGCGGAAAAGCTGTGTGCAAAGAACTGACGTCAGCGCGCGGAGGCGGCGTCTATATACTCCAGCGACGTCATCACGGCGCCGACGACGCGGAGCCGCAGGGGACGCCTGCAGACGACGCCTACCGACGCGCAGGGGTACTGCTACGCAAAAGTTTCCGGATCCAGACTGACGCCTGGGGATATTCTAAGGTAAGGAATCTAATACTAACTACTGTTTCTTACAGATATATCGTTACCGAAGGTAAGTAACTTGTTCTACAGCACTACATGCCCCAAACAGATGCTTACAGGGTAAGTAACATAATCCTTATCCAGTTGTGAAGTCCTCTGTATCAAGATTTGCCATGCTGCGGTGAGGAAGCAGCCTCCAGAAGGACTAAGGGCCCATTCCACCAGCACCATGCCTGCTACTATACTGTTAGCACTTCCAGTCCAGTTTATTTCTCAGGCAGCAATGGGAGCATTAGTAAACACATTGACAAAGCACTGCTACCTACACAGCCGGGTATGACAGGAAGGGCATTTTAGCCGTTTTGGCCTACACGACTTTTTAATCGGAGTCAGACTCAACATCTTGGGTGCTACTGCTTTAATATCTATATACAAAGTGAGGTATGGTGTATCCATCCGATGAACAAGTTACTTACCTTCAGTAGTTCTTTTTCTGATGGATACTCCAACAGCAGATTCTTCACCACTGATCCTCCTCCCTGTTCTGTGGATTGGCTCCTCCTCTTCTGTCTACTAAGTTCCCAGGTTAGAGGTATGCTCACTGGTGAAATTAATTTCTTTTGCACTCTGCATCCAAAGTTGCTGAGTGTCTAAACAACGGTTAAAAAACTAGTTTATTGGAACATTTCTATTACAACTACCTATGATCTATCTATTCTAGTAGTTCTTTGCCCTGACATGCAGCCTTAGGTTTGTTCCTGCGTTAATTGTCGTTACAAAGTTTCTATTCCTTCCATCTAAAAAAGGTGAACATATCTGTATGTTATGCAGCATGAACCCTTTTCTGGATTCACATTCTGTGCATTATTCCGCCATCTAGCGGTTGGGACCAGAATAGCTTGTTATTTTTTTTTCCTTCTGTTGTGGCCGTCGTCGAGCATCATTTGGTGCCAGGTACGTCCCCTGTGTGACGTCAGATGGCACCCAGGAGGTCGTTGTGCGTGGTAACCATCTACAGATTCTTTTTTCCACCGTTGAGTCTGGAAACAAGATGGGATGCTCCGAAGTTTTTCAGAAACATTTCTGAAAAAGGTAAAAGTTGAGATTTCGAGTGGAAAACCAACCTCAACTGTCGACATCGCAACCGGAGAGCAAAACTTAACTCCGAGAACGTTACTCCCAGTACCAAAGACATCAAGGGTCAACAAATGTCGAGGTATGGGCCAGGGAAAATACCCCTTTCAAATTCTGCCCCAAGTGCCACCATAAATTCTCACAATGCGATCCACACGACGTGTGCAATCTCTGCCTGCCCAAAGACCACAAGGACAAAGACTGTGAGGCCTGCACGGTGTTTCAGCTGAAAACCCTCAGGGCACGCCGAAAGCAGGGAGAGGCCCACTATGCAACGATGACCCAGGCATCGAAAAAACTTTCCCTGAAGGACCTAGGCCTTTTATAGTGATGAAGAGGACTAGGGAGTTCCAACTGAATCGACGCACGAAGATCGGATGTCGAAATTCTAGTAGGAGATTCAGAAAGAACCCACGCCCACAACAACATTGCAAAGGATACAGAGAAGAAGTCTGATAAGGAAAGACACCATACACATCCGTCGGAAAAGAAGGGCCACTATAATAAAGCACAGCCTAAGGCAGCCCCAACGCCATAGAAAAAGGCGACCGTCAGCCAGCCAAGGAACCCCACAGCACCCTACCAAGGGAAAATAGCACAAGGTGCTTTAAACCAGAGTCGAACACGAACCCACGAAGGGTACCACAACGCCAACTAAATCAGAGGCAAGCGCAAGCCTAAAAAAAGAAAATATCCGGTCTCCGAAGCCAAGAGAGCTTTCGAAGTCGAGAAGAAAAGAAAACCGCTTGAAGCCAAAATGGCAACGCTCCTCCAGAAAAAGGAGTTGGACGCTACACTCAAGGAATTCGGAATTACTAAGATGCCCGTCGCCGAAGCGGACAATGTTGACGCCGGAGGGGTGGAAGACTCAGAAGGGGAACAAAAGGAGATTCTCGGGTCATCTCCAACCCCGAACCTCGCGATGAAGATCTTGAGGAATACATAGACGCACCAGAAGAGGTGGCAGCAAATTTCGAGGACACATGGAATGACCTCGACACTGAAAGTCCAGAGGAGGAGATATGCTTTTATCCCTCGAAGGCATCCAGGCCAGATGACATAGCCTTCTACAACTACCTAGTAAAAAGAGCAGCAGATGCTTTCGTAGATCCACTTGAAGAGGAAGAAGGACACATGCTACCTTTTAGAAACAGTAGCCCAAACGAGGGGACACAATGCCCACCAATGCTACCAATCCTGGACCAAGGCAAAGAAGCCTTTAAGGAGCCGGCCTCAAGCAAGGGGGTAACACCAAGGGCCAGGAAAAAAAAAGCCAAGGACCCTAACTATATTCCGGGAAACACAGTGCCTGACTCCATCATTGATACCACGGCCAGGAGATGAGCAAATGCCCTCTCTAACAGTGGACCCCAGAGAAAGAAAGCAAACTTATGGATATGGTAAGCAGAAAGATGGAAAAGGTAGCAGCGACACAGTGGCGCATCGCAAACTCTAATGCCCTGCTGAATAGGTACAGACACCAGCAGTGGGATGATATCGAGGAGCTCATCAACCAGCTCTCCAAAGAGGACCAGCAAAGGGCTAGATCTATTGTCCACAGCAGACTGATATGCACATGCACCACTCTAAGAAGGCATGCCTGGCTTAGAATATCAGGTGTTATACAGGAGGTTCAATCCTCCATCATTAACAGACCTTTTACCGGGGAGGCAGTATTTGGAAAAGAAGAGGATCAATCGCTCTAACAAATTAAAAAAGATAACGAAACTGCAAAAGCCGTGGGAGCCCTACGACAAAGAGATACCTTCAAAAGTGGAGGGTTTAACATGAGAAAACCCACAGGATGAGGAGCCTTTGTTCAAGGACAGCAAATGTCACATCAACAAACAAGCCAGCAACCAGGATACCTAGGTTGGCAACAACAGCTAAATCAGTCCTTTAGAGGTAGAGGCAGAGGGGCCAGCCCTCTAGAGGAAGATTGACTCCTGCACAGGAAAAGACCCCCACAGAACACCAGTGGAAGGCAGAATATCATAGTTCCTACAACAGTGGTGAAAGATTACCACAGACAATTAGATATTAAATTTAGTAAAATACAGGTATTGCATAGAGCTGACAAAAACACCACCAGCAAACCCACCAAAAATAAGGAGGTTCCTCAAATCAGAACTCGTACAGTTAAAATGAGAAAGCAAGGACCTTCTTCAAAACGAGCAATAGAATTAGTACCAAAACAATACATTTTCAAAGGAAACTACTCACCCTATTTCCTAGTCCCCAAACAGGACCTATCGCTAAGACCAATCGTAGTTCTAAGGTTCATAAACAAATTAATCTTGACACAGCATTCCAAAATGGCTACACTCCAGGATATAATCCCACAAATTCAAAAAGGAGAATACAAGGCAATAATAGATCTCAGGGATGCCTATTTACACATCCTCATGAACAAAAACCACAAAAAATATCTCTGGTTCCTACATAAGGGAACACACTACCAGTTCAAGGCACTCCCTTTCAGAATAAATCAGAACCACGTGTCTTCACCAAGGGCCCTGCCGCAATCGTGGCACACCCGCGAAAAGATGGAATGCACGTCTACCCTTACCTGGACGGCTTATAAAGGCATACACAAAAGCATGTCTCAGCCATGTTCATACAGCAATCCACACGCTCCAAAGATTAGGATTCTCAATAAATCACTAGAAATCCTCCACAAAACTAGAACGGGAAAAGACTTTCTTGGGTGCAAGACTAAACTCAAAACTCGCATAGGCTTACCCTAACCAAAAAAGGATATAAGTAATCAAATAAGAAACCTCCCTCTACCGAAAGGGTCGATCTCTGACAGTGAGGAGAGTCATGAAGCTCATGGGAATGATGGCGTCATGCATCCCACTCATTCCTCATGCCAGCCTATATATGCGCCTCTTCCAGGAATGGCTTACCAACAACTGGTCACAGACCACAGGGAGTTGGGAGGATCTAGTGGTTGTTACGCGGAGGCTGCAAGCAAAATTACAATGGTGGGCATCCAACAACATAACAAGGGAGACCTTTCAAAAACCCAAATCCTTCTGTGACAATCACTACAGACGCATCCCTCAATGGATGGGTAGCACACTTCAAACAACTGAAGGTACGTGGCCAGTGGAACAACCTTGACTCCATAAAACACATCAATTACTTGGAAATGAAAACAGTATATCTAGTATTTATAGCATTCGAGAACATTCACACAGAGACTGTCAAACGGACAACACCACCACAATGTTCTACCTCAATAAACCGGGAGGTACGATGTCATTTCCACTAAGCAAGCTAGCAGAACAGATATGGCAATGGGCAATTTCTCAAAGAATCAATCTGCAAATGATACATCTACCAGGTGTACACAAAACAACACATCTTCTGAGCAGGCAGAACTGCTCCCACAAGTGGGAATTGAAGCACAAAACAGGACAAGACCTCTTCAAACTCTGGGGTACCCCAGAGATAGACCTGTTTGCGAGAATACAGAATAAGAAATGTCAGTTCCTTGCCTCGAGGTTTCCTCACCACCTGTCTAAAGGGAATGCCCTGTCACTAGATTAGTCGGGGACATTTGCATAAGCCATTCCACCAATAACTCTAATCCAAAGAGTTCAGGAAAAAGCAAGACATCCAGGACAAACCTAATTCCCATTGCTACACAATGGGCCAGACAAACATGGTACTCAAGTCTGCTAGAACTGTCCAGTGGACAGATCAAAATCAGAGCGGACAGATCAAAATCAGAGCGGACAAGGACCTACTAACAATGCAACAGGGCCAAATCTTTTACCCTGAGCCAACAACGTTGTGCCTGGCCTCTGAATACGTAGAGTTTGTTCATCTCAACTTGCTTCATTGAACAACGAAAATTCTAAAGGAGGCAAGAAAACCAACAAGACAATGCTATGCCGCAAAATGGAAGCGTGACACCAATTGGTGCACAGCCAACAACCGAATGAACTCAATCACAAGAAACAATGATCATTTATCTAACTCCACTTCTTGACAGTCTCATCAACTACTCAAGCATAAAGGTACACCTCGCTGCCGTCATAGCTTACACCACAGGAAAACCATACAAGAGCTTTTTCAGAAGCCCTGCTATAAAACTGTTCCTGGAAGGGATCTAAAATAATTGCTCCCCCTAGAACAGCCCCAGTCCCCATGTGGAGTTCAAATAATGTGCTTACACGACTTATGAGCAAACCATTTGAGCCTATGTATAAGACATACCTCAAACACGTCTCTTTAAAGCCAGCATTTCTTATTGCCATTACATCCTTACAGAGAGTACGTAAATTACAAGCGCTAATTATACAAGAACCATACATGAAAATCCATAGGGACAAGGTTATTTTAAAAACAAACCCACAATTCCTACCGAAGGTTGTATCCAAACATCACTTAAATCAAAGTGTTCTCCTTCCGGTCTTCAAGGACCCAAAAGCAAGAGGGGAAAGCCTCCATACCCTGGGTGTAAGAAGGGCACTACTGAACTATATACAGAAAACAGAACAAACTCGTAAAAGCAAACAGTTTTTTGTTGCCTACTCACATACTAAAACAGGGACGCCTGTCACAAAGACATCAATTTCACAATGGATAGTCCAAACCATCCAACTATGCTATACCACCGCAAACCAAGAACTAACAGTACAACCAACAGATCACTCAACCAGGAAGAAAGGAGCGATTCTGGCATTTATGGCCAATGTGCCAATAGACACTGTATGTGAACAAGGCATCACCATTCACCTTCACCAAACATTACTGTGTGGACATACAAATAAATAAGTAAACACAAATAGGACAAAAGGTACTGCAACGCCTGTTCGCAAAGTCTTCCTCTTACCACAGCCCCCCCAAGAAAGGAGAAACCACTACGTAATCTGATTCACAACATGTGAATCCAGAAACGGATTCCCGCTGCAAAACGAATGGTTACTTACCAGTGGGAGTAGTTTTGCAGCTTGAAGAATTTTCTGGATTCACATGCGACCCACCCGGCCTCCCCTACAAGGAATATAAACAGGTGGGATACCAAGTTCTTACAGTTCTTTAAAGGACCATCTAAAGGACTTTACACTAAAACATAGGGAAAAAAAGAATCCGAAGATGACTACCACGCACAACGACCTCCTTGGTGGTGTATGACATCACACAGGGGGACGTACCTGGCACAAAATGGTGGTTGACGCCCTAAACAGAAGAAAAAAAACTAAAAAACTATTCTGGACCAAAGCACTACATGACGGAATAATGCACTGTATGTGAATTCAGAAAATTCTTCAAACTGAAAAACTACTTCTACTGGTAACTAACCATTTCGATACAGTTATGCAGTTTAGAAAATTAAACAAATGCTAGAACCACAACCTTAATCAGTTCTCAAGTTCAGTGACCAAAGCATATTTCCTTTTATACAATTTAAACATAAAATGGTATTCAATTGACATTTAATTTTGAGAAAATCATGATTTTTTTTTTTGTCTTTCGTCTTTTGTAATCAGTCTCCAGATATAAGAGATGACAAAGCAACAATAAGATGTGAGACATCGCCACCTTCCTCTCCCAGATCCTTGAGATTGGATCGAATCCACAAAGGAGCATTACATACTATGAGCCACGAAGATATCCGCGACATTCGAAAGTAAGACCCACAGCACCATTTTAGATTTAATTCTCGCTCTAGTGTCTTAAAAAATCATCGGTGTTGAAGTGAATTATTATGAAGACAAAACTTGATTACGTTTTCTTTTTGTTGTTGTTAGTTCTACAGGGTCCCAAGACGGACAGGCTAGTAACCCAAGTAGCAGCAACAGCAGCCAAGATTCTCTTAACAAAGCCCAGAAGAAAAAGGGTATTAAATCATCCATAGGTCGTCTGTTTGGAAAGAAAGAAAAAGGTCGGCCCGGACAGATTGGCAGAGAGTCGCTAGGACAAGGTTTGTTTTGTTCATTTTATTTCTTTGGTTTTGTAAGCACGACATTGTGCTCTCCCAGCCTTGTGCTCCACATTACCACTGTCTTCTCAAAACAACATTTATATTGTAGTTGCTTGCTTTATGTCTGCGTGTGATATCTACACGTCACTCCATATAATCATATAATATCATTCCAAGTAATTTGCCCCTCCTGTACAATGTCTTATGCTTTTTTATGTTTTTTAGGTTCAGGTAGATGTTGTAACATCTCCTCCATCTGGTGCCTATCATAATGGTTTAACAGGGCCATGGTGATATGACTCTGCGTTTCCATCCCATCATCTACCTGCTTCCTTATCACATCAGTTTTTTCCTCTTCTCTTCAGTAGTGGGTTATCTTCCGCTCTCTTTATTAAAGCTCTTTCCTTGTTTGTCTGGGTGTACTCGTCCCTAGGTGAATAACCTAGCTATAGTGTAGCTAGGTTGAGTGTAGCGTTAAAGTTATATTTTTATGAGAATCCTTAATACCTTTACTTTGTCTGAACGTTTTACCATCAACCACTAAACGCTTGTTGAGCATAGTTTTTACATGGATAAATGCTGATAGCTTTTTTCGGCTTGAGAGTATTTCTATGAAGAAATTCTACTTTCTCCTCTATGTGAAGTCATGTTTTGCAACCCTTGTACATCATATTATTGTGTCAGCAATTGGCCTTTACAGGGAATGATTTTTATGGTTTGTCATCTTATACAGTCACCCTATAATTATCCTTGCGTACTCTTCTTGTTATGAGTCTGAGACCTTTAAAAGTATAGTGATGGTTGTTCATTATCTTGCTCGTTCACCCTTTAATCCAGCCAGACATCCTCTTGTTGTTCTGTTATTGTCTCTTCAGAAACGGAGCAGTGGCTTTGAAGTAATGTTCTTCTGAATCGGTGAGTGTGCTGAGGTGTGAATGGCTGTAGAGGTGGTGTTAAAACAGTAGCGACTTTCTCTGAAATGCACTGAACTCTTAAGAAAGGGCACCCACAGATATACGTTTTCATTTTTAGTGATGTGGCTGTTGAGTGCTTTTTGTTTGGGCAACAATGCTGCCTGTGCCGGAGTCTTTATAAATACATTCCTGTACATCCGGCCTGAGAACTTTCTCTTTCTTCCTATTGATGCCCTTTGTGTGCAGGTTTACTCCAGACTGGCTGTGGGGAATTTTTGCGCTTAGAGATAGATTTAAAAGCCGTGATCTGATCGTTTCAACTCATCATTGATGCACATCTACAGTAGATGGTTGTTTTCTTTTGCAATGAACAATGTCTGTTGAAGCAGATTTTGACTGCAAAGTCCAAGCTTTCTTTGAAAGTAGCCAATTGAGCAATTCAAGTTGACTTCTTGTCAGGCAATCCCCTGGAAGGACATTTATTATTTTTGCAGTGTATGAAAGTGTCCCTCTTTGACATGGTCACCCTCACGTTTTACCTGGTGCCTGATGCTATTTCGACAAAAAGTGCACTGGGTTCCTGCTAACAGGTCCCCCAGTGCCAGATCCATTTTCATAAACTGTACAATTGTTTCCCAATTAGCATTACCATTAGCACGCCTTGCAAGTCATACTAACTGGTAGCCCTGGTACTTTAGGCAAGGAGGCTAAAGAGGATCCCTATGGGCTGCAGCATGTATTGTTGCCCTAAGGGACTGCTCGACATCAACATACAAACTGCCATTGCAGGCTGGGTGCCATTTTGCAGAGAAATGTGAAGACCGGACATGACATATCTTCTGTGTGCTTTGCCTACAGACACTGCTTGCAATATAGGTTAGCCAACCCTTACAGCCCTAAGGCAGGATGCACTATACTACATGTGTTGTGTTGTATTGTAATTGCATTTATATAGCGCTTACTACCCCTGACGAGGCGTCTAAGCACTTTTTTGGTGAGTAGCACGCTACTCCGGGACCCATAGAGGATTAGTGTTGAATTAGCATAGTGAAACATGCGAGTAAATTTTAAGTGGTGGATAGGTTAGTCAGTTATTTGGATTTGGAATGATAGCAGAAGGATAGAGGTGGACAAAGGTTTGTATTTATATAGCGCTTGTTGACGCACGCTATTCAAGAAGCCTACAAAGGATTAGTGGTGAATTAATATGGTGAAATATGAAGTCATTTCAGTGGTGGATATTAGTCAGTTACTTGGAGTGAGAAGGATAGCGGAGGGATACAAGGGGAAGTAAGATTTGCATTCAAATAGCACTTGTTACCCCTGATGGGTGTTGAAGCGCTTTTCTGGCGAGTAGCACGCCACTCCAGAACCCACAAAGGATTACTGGAAAATTTGTATAGTAAAAAAAAAAAAAAATATGAAGTCATTTGAGAAGTGGATATGTTATTCAGTTATTTGGGTAGTATGTTAGTATAGTTTAATATGGAATTTAAAAAGTGAACATGTTGGTCTGTTAATTTCGATTGAAAAGGGTATGGAGGGATAAAAGAGTGAAAGATTTTTTTTATTTTTTTAGGTCTTAGCAATTTGGAGGCTTTTGGATGAGTAAAAAGGGGTTTTGGAGGGGAGGACTTAGTGGATTGGGTTTTGCTAAATGAGAAAAAGGGCCGCATTTCTGGCCCTAGTCCTGACCAGTCTCGAACAGGCTCAGACAGGGAACTGCCCTTGTCCTCTCTACCCTTCGCTGAGACACCCTAACCCTGGCCTTTTATAGCCCTAGTAATCAGGTGACCCCTTCAGCCAATGGGGTCCCTAGCCCTAACACTATCCAATCGCAACAATAGCCCTGAAATCTAGAACCAATAGGAGACCAGGACCTCACAGCCAATCTTAGCCCTAGTCCAAGCACCCAATCAGTTAAAAAACCCTGATCTCTACATCCAATAAAGGCCCTAGCCCTACCAGTAGTCCCAAAACCAGTCCATGCAACCAATGTCACAGGTAGCCCTAGTCCCTACTTCCAATAGAAAGCCTAACCCTACTCTAAGTCCCACATCTAGTCCAGCAACCAATCACACCAGAAGCCCTAATCGCTACTTCAAATTAAAGGTCTAAACCTAGCCCTGGTCCCACCCTACTCCCAACAACCAATAACATAAGAAGCCCTAGTCCCTACTTCCAATAGAAATTCTAACCCTAGCCTCAACCCTACAATGATTGAATCACAGACCCAGAAACCAATCAGAACCCTCAAATAGCCAACCAATGAGGACATTAACCCTAATCCAATAGAAACACCAGATACAATCACCAATCAGTGTAGACATGTACCAACCACTAGCAGACCATATAAGGTCCCAGCGACCTCAGACAAGGTTTGCTGCTAGTTTAAAACACAACAGAGGTGATAAAATATGCAATTACAGGCAGGCTAAAACTACAATTTTTAACTGTAACAACCACAGGCAAAGACGGTAAACACAGAAAGTGAAAATCGTTTTTTAAACAACTTTTTGTCTTGGGAAGAGACAACACTAGTCTGTCTCCTTACCACTTCCTGGACTCTGCTCACTGCAATCTGGGTCACAGTTGATGATATCCTAGTTGATTCTTGAATATTGCAAGTGAACAGAGAAGCCAATTTAAGAACGTGCTGAACACTGGTGTTTGCAAGTTTGACAGCTACATGATGGCTTCACTGGTACCAGTGATGGGTTTACTAATACACGCACCCAGAGGGCACCTTAGCGGTGCCACCTGAGAACCTGCCAACTACTAGTGTACCAGTATACTGGTGTAGACCAGCTCTACAACCACAGGCAAGGGTCTGACCTCATGCAGGTGAGAGCCCGCGCTCTAAGGGCAGATATAATGCTGCTCTGGTCCGAGGTGTCACTAAGTGATCACCATATCAAGGCCAGAGGCTTCAAAAGCCTCAACTGCCTTTGATATGCAACGCAAGGCTTCCACAGACCAGGGAAATGCCACTCCTTGCCCCGGGCCCATTTGGCACCAGGACTGGCGGGAAAATTAAATAGTCATGAGGCGTTTCCCCCTGTCAGGCTAGTACCACCACTAAGGTAGGCTACCTAAAGTATCATATAAGTTGGGGTAGGATTTGGCTTTCTGGGTCAGGGTAATTCCCACTTCCCACAGGAAGTGGTCATATATAAGTTGTAGACACCCTAAAGGTCAGTAACCCATTGGCTGCTACCCGTCATTTCCTGTAACACCCCTAAATTGAGTAATTAGGTGGCACCTCTGACATCCGGACCTTAGATTCGACGGATCAAGAAGAAAAGGACACAGAAAGCTGCAAGAAAAAACGAGAACTGAAGCCTGCTGTGGTCTTTTGGCCCCAAACCCTGCCTGCCACACTAAGTCTCGACAATCGAGACTCGTCCTGCAGCTAAAGACCTGCCAAGAACCCCGGTGGGCTGCCAGCACTCTCTAAATTGCCAGCAATCTCCCTTGGAGTAGAGGAGCTACTTCCCTTCAGTCTGCAGGCACAGAAACACAGTCTGGTCCAAGTTGCTGCTCCTCGACCTGCGGGATGCAGTTGCTCCCCAGGTAGAGAACCCTGTATTCCTGAAGGTCAGATCAGTTCCCCACACAGTGGGAGGAGACCAGAACAAACCGGAGCAGCACAAGACCAACACCCGGGTTACCAGACCCCTATCAACAAACGGAGACCTTGAGAGTCCAGTAGGGACTCCCAAGACAAAGCAGTCAAAGAGGAACGTCCGCACAGCAGAGACTCATTTCGTGAGTGGCCCACCTATCATGAGTTTTGCACCCTCAACCGGCCAGACAAGACGACCGCAAGGCCCCATGACGCACAGAGGCTGGCAGACCTATCTGCTCATCACCGAGCCCCTCAGCCCAGGTACCGATCAACTGACTTTGCACCCTTATCCCGCGGACCCTTATGACCCGAGCCCCCCGATGGGACCTCCCAGACTTAATCTCAAGTCCCCCTCTGTAGCAGAAACTGCCGGTAGTACTTTGGACTGTGGTCCCCTTCAATCCTAAGTCCCAAAGGAGCCCCAGTCCCCCCCCCCCCCCGAAACTAAATGCAAAGAACTGTATGCTATTCTTGCCTTTTTTCCCCATAGGAAAGCATTGCGTGCAAAGACGCTTCTAAGTGTACATTTTACTTACCTGCTAAAATCAATAGTTTGAAAAGTACATTCTTGCCATCTGTTCTTGGTATCAAACTTTTTTAAAAAAAGTACCTTGGTCTCTGAAGTCCAATTTCTGTGAAGATGCTACTGGACTGCCCCAATTGTCAATAGAATTTGAATCCTTCGAGGTCTTCTGCAATTGGGGAGGTAGCAGAATCAGTACAAATTTGGCACTGCTGTTGGCATAGTGCAGTCACTTTCCACCACTTTGGTGCAGAATTCCCTTTGTGCAAGGAAAGGCGTTGCACTCTGCACAGGTGCTCGCCTACCAGGTCTCTGAAGAAAAGAATTTACATTTTAAACAAATTGAATGAAACACAGTAGTTTAACCTGTTCCATATTTTCTTTTCTATACCTCTTAGCTGGAACACCAGATGCTGATAGTTCATCTCAAGACACATTGGGGATTACCAAACTAGGTGGACAAGCAGAAAAAAATAGGAAACTACAGAAAAAGTAAGTGCCAATGGATTATAATTGGTAAAATATTTGTTTATTTTGAATATCATTTCACTGAAACCAAACCATATGAATCATAGACCTTGTATGAAGGTATGAATTACAATTTTAACTTTCATAGATTTGTGCCAAACGGTAATCCAGATTTACTTTGGAACCAATGATAGCTAGAACCTAATGTCAGACTCCCTATACCTACTTCATAAAATTTCAGAAATGTGTAGGCTGTGAATATATGTGAGGGGCGGGGGTGCAATTAGTAATTCTTGCTAAATCTCCATTCGAGGATCCGTGGTCCGTGATGTCATAGCCTGAAATACAAGATGTGTTACAAGTTGGTGCAAGATTCCCTAGGGACACTCCTGATTCAGTATAGTCTTGTGGGTTCAGCATTTTGTAAGTAGGGATGCTCTTGAAATATATTTTGTGTTGCATCGTCTTTTAGAATGTAGTCTGTTATCCTTTTATCGATATAGCACAGGATGCAATAGGTCCTCCAAATTGTGTGATTAGTTTTCCTCTGCCCATGACACTTAATGGAATATCTAGTTTTAATTCACATTAATTAACAGGACCACTTTGGGGGATTCTTGGTTCTTGTGTAGATTCTTAAATGCTGGGTCTCTGTGTTTGATAATTGATTGTTCTCTTGAGTGGTAAGAAATCTTGATCCTGCTAGAGATACATTTTTGTATCCCTTAATAAAAGTCTCATGGAAGAGAGCCTGGTGGTTAGCTGCAGGCCACTCCTACTCTTTTTTCAGCATAGTAAACTGTGGTAAATTGGATCGGCTGTGTCTTAGACTGTACCACTACCATGCTACGGATGTACAGGTTATAAGACTACAGTGCAACCCAGAAAGATGTAGTATGAGATCATAGGCAGCAGCAGGGGAGGCGGGAGTGATGTTTGGGACAAGGTGGGAGGGGGGGATAATGCCTACACAGAGGTAGACTAACCGGCGGCACTAGGACCAATTGTTTAATGTCGCTGTAGTGTATCAGTACATTCTGTAATTAACAGATGTGTTATGGGACAGATACAAGGACTGGAATATGTAAATGTATTGCTGCAATTGCAGATGTATTGTTTATAAAAGGTAATAACATGTTTGCTTTTTTAAAATCAATAGACTGTACCACTATCCTTTTGCTAAGATGTCTGGAATTTTGCCCAGTAACTAAGAGAATCTATAGGCTTGACCTGATTGTGCATGTGAGGGGAAATCTGCGGGCACGCAAAAAAAAGAAACACCCATTAAGAATTTTAATTTATTTTTGGTTTTCACTAAATCTTTGTGATAGTGCTTATGGAACAGTCTGTGGCAGGTGAATCAGCCGAGTCATCTGTGTTGGTCCAAGGAGTACAGTCTTTGGTGCGACACACCTTGGAATTGTATCAGAATGGAAATGCTGCAACTGCTGCTGACCCTTTACCATACTTGCTATGATGGCTATCCCTAACCATCTTGTCTCTGTTATCTTGTTCTTCCTTTGAAGCAGACCACGTGTGTGTGGTATTTTCCTACTGCTCCTCTTTGCACATTAAATAAAGGACTTTGCACTGCTATGGAGTAATGCACATCAAAACAGTTACATCTACATGGCATCTTTGGAGGTAATACTGTTCATGCTTACATTGGATGTCTCCTCTCTGACACACTCTGCTTGCATCTCAAGGATGCGATTAAGAAAGTGTTAAGAGAACAGGGGAGTGCTTGTATGATGTCCCAAACATCTGTCATATTTGAAACTAGTCATTGGTAACCTCAGGACTTGGGCCAGGTCTATGCAGGAATAGAAGAGTAGAGTGCAGTCTCTGGACCCGAACTGCTGGCATAGAGCTGCCATGCCCACTGTCATTTCTATTTTGGCCGGTGTTTGTTGGAACTGGTAAACAGCTTCAAGGGGGAAAATGGGTTATTGCTAGTGTGAGGTTGTGACAAGCAGACATTTCCTTTAACAGAGGGGATGGTTAGAAATTGTTTAATTTAATAGACTGGTAATTATGAGGATGATTTCAACTCCTTTGTTAAATTGTCTGTGCCATTACACAGTCCAGCCATATTATGGTTTTACCTAGCATTCTCTGAAACGAGATGCAAGCCACTCCAGATGTGTTTCAGATGTGCTGGACTGATTAGTGAGGTGTAGCTTACAACTTTCTTGCACAGTATCTCTAGACCTATGCCTAAGCATGTCCATACTACTCATGAGTATCCACTTGGAGAGCAGCACAAAAATGATGTATAAAGGTGTTTAAATCCGTCTGAACTACTGACAATCACTCTGGATGCCTTACATTTCATCATCTTTTTCTCACCTGTAGGATTAGACCTTAGCACCAACAATGTGCTGGAAATGAATTGAATTTATTGGCCTCTACTTGATATCTGGCATTTTCTTTACTGTTGTCCCTCTCTATCCCCTCTTTAAAACTGTTATGTAGGAGCATGTCCCATCTTCTTTGTTTTACTGTCTCATTCATATATTATTGTACTGTGAAAGGGGTTATGTATTTGATCTGCTCTTTCTTACCTCTTACTGATTTGGATTTCAATCAACTAAGTCTGTGGGTGAGCTATTATTTAAGTTTTTGAACTTGCCCTGTCTGTTGATGCTGAGGTCAGATTTGTACCTAGCCGAATCCACACCTTCTCAAGTCTCGTGGACCTTTGACAACCCTTTACGTCCTGTGTTAAGAGTATTAAATTAACCCAGCATTTTAAGATTAATGAAAAGGTGCTCTTAGTAGTATTACTGACCCCTGGATGTACTTATCCCTTGCATAGTGGGCATTATACACTTGCATAGGAAACATGCAGGAATGACATGCACAACTCGACTCAAACCTACAATCCGGCCTACACTTAGGCTGCCAACTTTTTGGGATAAACTGATAAAGTAGTTACTGCTCAAAGCTCTATTTCTTTGCTTCTGAAATGTTGTTTTGGAGGCCATCCTTATTATTTCGGTAAAATGTGATTATCATTTAGGAATGTACTTTGCATGTTCCACCGAGATGTGGTATATGCTGCTTGACAGTCTTGTATGCGACTCCCTTGTCCTACTTGCTTACAGATTGGAATCCAAGGAATTAGGCCGTTGGTTCAAAGTATAAACATTTTCATTAATTTCCCCCACTATCTATATATGAGGAAGTCGCTGGAAAGTGAACTGGATAAAACCCTAATATAAGGATAAAATATTAATTCGACTACTCAGTTGTCATGATATAGCACTTTATTTGGATGGATTATTTTCCAAAGCTTAATCAACACCTATTCATTTTCCTTTTTCCAAATTTCCCCTACTGGGTAACTTTGATCATAAATTAAAGAGCATTAAAGAAAGTCTTCTTGTAGTCCCTGACCTTCCCTAGCAATTTAATGACATAGCAGTACATGGCTGCAGTGTTCTTCAGGGATTAGCATGTGCAGCACTTTTCTAGTTGCAAGTAACAATTCACAGTTAGAAATGTGGAGCTATTTACTTGCATCACAGCTGCCACAGGTGTATGTGCCCAGGTCAGGAAGCTGCGAAGAAATGTCTTCTTGATTTTGCATTCTGGATTAATGTGGCCTGGATTTGTAACTTGTATAGTGCAGAATAAATGAGTTACCTATGACTTGAGTATTTAAGATTATCCCAAAGTTAATCTTTTATTTCAGTTTTGCCCAGATTACCCACAGCCTTTTAGTAGAGCAACACTACCACTGTAAGAAGTGCAGCATAAAAGGCATTGTTGAAGCATTGCAACAGCTGAGCTGTGAACAGGGTTTTAATGCTGATTCTCGAAGCGTCTGTTAAAAGACATAGATCTTCATAAATATTTGGATTTTCCCTTCTTGAATAAGTTATAAAAAAGCAGATATTTAGAATGGTAAGATCTTGCTTCACATTAACAAGTCAATTGTCCTGAACCACCAGAACGTCTATTCTGGATCCTAATTAACCCATTACTCACAAAAGTCAGGCTGATTTTAGAGGCATCAGCATAAATATTTATACATTTTCGGCTTCAGTCCATAGAATTCTACAGCAATGGACTAGCACAACTAAAATAGAGCTCTGGAATAGACCGATAATTGATGGGTGATTCACTGGGTCAGGCTCCTTAGGGCAGCAAGTTGATTTCCAGATATGGGACATCTCCAGGAAATTTCAGTCAAAGCAGGCCATCTTGCAGGGTGATGTTGATTAGCCCCTTGGACAAATCTGAGGGTAGACGTTTTGCTCTAGGATAATCTTTGACAATTTTGTGAATTGGTTAAAAACCAACAAACTATGTACATGATTATAATGTTTTGAGTGCATCTGATCGTTTCTGTGAGTGCAATGCAGTAGGTCTGAATTGTCTATGGTGTCTAGCCAAGGATAAAGTTACATTCCTGATTGTTTCATTTGGAAAAGTAATGTCAAGTACCCTAGGTCTAATGTGCTTATTATGAATAGTTATGGACAGAGGCGGTAGCCTGGACATATTTATTGTAAAAGGCATATTTCTTATAGACTCTTCTAACCACAAATTCTACACCTTAGAAAATGTTCTAGGCGTCTAGTCAGAAGATTTTAAATTATACCCCTGTGCTCCAGTAGGTGGTATTGATTGCCGGCTATCGCGTCTGCAGACATGTGTGATGCCTAAATAGAGACCCACCAGGTGCACTGACAACAGTTCCTTTCATTCCCACTTAGTCATCTTCCCACTCTAAATGAACTTCCTTGAAGTCTGATAAGTCCAAGAAGCACGAGCATTCGTCGGCTTCCCCATCCAAACTATTTGCTTAGAGGCCCCACTCCTGTATTTTAGGTCAGCACCGCTCTTCCCCAAGTTACCCGGAACGACCCCACCCAATTAAGACTTTTATAATGTCAAGCTGTGAGAAAGTGCCCCTTTCTGCATGCTAGCCCCCACTTTTTGCTGAACTGTGCTTTGACTGAGTGTGCCCAGGGCTCCTGCCAATCAGGTCGCCAGGGCCTATGTTCTTTCCCTAAGCCCGCATTAAAACCAAACCCAATTGGCACCTCTGGCCACAGGTCAGCCCCTGTTAAATGGTACCACAGGTACCCAGGGCACTGTGACCAGAGAAGGCCTCTAAGAGCTACAGCACTTATTATGCCACCCTTATACGTCTTGTTCCTGCAAACACACCAACTGCCATTGCAGGCTGCGTGTTTTCGTGCAAAACAAAGTGAAGAGCCGACATGGCACACATCCCCGTGTGCCATGCCTACAACCCCCTGTCTTGACATACATCAGTCACTCCTCCAGCTGGAGCACTATACCAGTGGTGAGGGTATAGGTGCATGAGCCCTGTACCCCTACAGTGTCTAAGGCCATTCTTAGACATTGTAAGGCAGTGCTGCCTTTAAGAGTATATAGTGTTGGGAGTTTGCCCTTACGAACTCCAAAACACCATGATGGTTACACTGAAAACTGAGAAGTTTGGTATCAAACTTCTCAGCACATTACACCCACACTGATGCCAGCGTGGGATTTGTTTTTGTTAAACTTTTTATTAATCAACACCAGCATATCAAGTACATTACAGAGGAGTGATCAGGCAGATCACAAGATGACGATACGTAACTTCAATCAGTACAGACTGTCATTCGGAAGGTCTATGGCGAGGGTGGTCATCCCTAATGGGGGAGAGAGGTGGCTAACATATAGCTCCACGATAGGAATTCCACATGCCCCACACACGCAGGGGCGTAACACAGGCCCCGCAGCCCACGCGGTGCGGGGGGCCCCTAGCTCCAAGGGGCCCCCTCGGCACTGAACTCTGGCCGGGAGAGCTCCTGATTGAGCCCGGAGGGGGCCCCCCCTTAGTACCGTGCAGGGAGGCCCCCTCACTTTTCGTTACGCCAGTGCACACACGAGTCCCCTACTTAGGGCAACCACGGGCCACATACACTGTTTTTTCTCTGAACATTTAGTCTAAGTCTTTCTCCCAGTCGCCCACCTCTGGAGGCTGAGACGCTCCCCACCTCTGTGCAATGTTTTTCTTGGCAACCATAAGTACCAAAGTGGCCCGCTGTAGCAAGCAATCATTCGGCTCCCAAATATTCATTAGACCTCTACGAGTGTTCAGGCCGAGTAGCTGGGCAGCTGGGCAGCCGGGCAGCTGGAGGGCACGGCAGCCGAGTGCAGCATGGATGGGTGCTGGGCTCGGGGGCAGAGACTGGCATTGAACAGCAGTGGGTTAGCCATACTGTCCTGTTAACGAGCTCCTTTAACAAGCTCCTCTGGAAGCGACGCCTCGGGCGACTGATCTGCCCGGAGGGGGCCGCGGTGAGCAACTCCGCCTGCGTCTCCGGCCTCCGTTGCTGCTTTCCGTGGCTGAAGCGGGGCCACAGCGCCAGCGCAGAGGGGCGCAGATCAACTCCCGGCAGAAGCTACGGGCAACGCCGGGCCCCTGATACATGTCGCGCCGCCGGACCTGCTGGGCGGCACCGGGGGTCTCAGGAAACACGAGGAGTCGCAACACGGCAGACTTCGAAGCTTTACAAGGCACGGCGAGCGAGCCATTCATTAGCGGCTTCCGGGAATCGTAGTTTACACCGGTATAGACACAGAAGCCACCCCGTTGAAGCCTCTGAGAGGATTCAAAGAGGGAGAAGAGAGCTCAAGATGGCGACCATTAACTGTGATCACAGCCGCTGTGTCTGAGGTCCCTGGTTTACTCAGGCACTGTGCGGAGACAACAAGGCCAGTGCTGGAGCCACCCGCTGCACCCTTCACCCCCCCCGCCCCTAAACCCCCCCACCCCCCACCCCCCTCTCCCCCTCCCCGTCGCAGACCCCCACGTTACTCCCGGTGAGGGCTGAAGAGGAGAGCCGCCCCTCTTAACACCGGAAGGTGAAACAGAAACTGAAGCAGAGCAGTGGGGTGCCACCATTTTAATGGGGGGAAATAAAAAAATAAATAATAAAAACTAAAGCCCAGCGCGAACTCCGGCACTAAGGAGGTTAAATGGGGCACAACGTGGATTGAGCAGTACAGTCTGGTGCCCGACTGCGCAAAAACACAAAACAAGGGGCACAAGGCGGGAAGATCCGATAACCAGTCCTGAATATCCAAATCCAAGCCCTAGAGATCCGAACCCAAGCCCCGCTGCAGGAGGAGGGACGGTTCCCTCTCAATGACTCAGGGATGCCGGGAGTCTGATTTGAAAAGAGCCGTTTTCTGAGGACGGCTGTCTCTGGCTGCCCTCCACCGGACTGCCGTCCACCCCTGCCGGGCTCCCAGCGCCTCTGGCCTGCTGGCCAAGGAGCAGTCGGAGCCAGGTGCACCGCAGCTGCTGCGCATCCAGGACATCAAGACGGAGAATGGCGCTCTGTCGCACCCACAGGCCGCCTCCCCGGCGCTGCACCCCGTGCCCAAGATCAAGAGCCCAGACAGTAGCAGTAGTATGTCAAGCAGCAGCCCCTCGGGCCGCTCCCTCAACCTTGAGGGCCCCGACCTCCAACAGGCAGCAGCAGCACCCACAGCACCACGGCCAGGGCTTCATCGTGGATAACATCATGACCTCGCTGCGGGGCTCCCCGCAAGGGGCGGGGAGTGATCTCCTCGCTGCACCCAGAACTGGCATCCCTCCCTCCCTGTCCCTCAACTACTCGCCCGGAAAGGGCTCCCTCTACAGCTCGCCCTGCAGCCAAAACAGCAGCTCCAGCGCAGGGAGCTACCACTGCAACATGCAGGCCATGAGCCTGTTCTCGGGAGAGCGCTTCCTGACTATCATTTCTGAACTATGTACCCCCTGGACTTCTCCTGGCACTCTAATCCATACTCACTGGGTCACCCTCATGGACTTCTTTACGTTTTTTCTTTTGTCCTGTCTGCCATTTTGTTGCTGTTCACGGCCGCTTTTCTCTGGACCCTGACCCGCCATCTTGTCCATTCCCTCATCCTTTCCCCTTTTCCCTCGTTTCCCCCTTGACGATCCTTAAATGTTTCTTCCTTTTTCTGATTTGCCTTTTCTCCATCACCTTGTATCCCTCCCACGGTAAATAACCTTTACAACGCAACTTTTACCACGCAGTGCCTTTACAACGCAACTTATACAACGCAAACCATTACAACGCATTGCGCTGGGAAGCGCTCTAGGATAGGGAATAGGTTTAATGTACTATCCAACACCTTCCCTACTATCCACGGGGACTGGAGTTGGAATAGTAAATTAAACAATTCACTATCCAGCGCCTAAAAGCACTATGCGTTGTAATGGTATGCGTTGTAAAAACCGCGTTGTAAAAGCATGCGATGTAAAAGCATGCGTTGTAATGTCATACATCCCCCTCCCACCCTCCCTTGGTGTTGTGACTGCGTCTCCCCTCCAACCCTACTTAATGGAACTCTTCTCTCCTGGTTTTTTGGGTCTTGATCTGATAAAATCTACTATTTGTATATCTTTGTATATAGAGAACTCCAATCGCTAGATATGCAGTAGACCTTTATACTCTCTACCATTCCTATGTGACTCTTAGAGTATATCCATTCGTATCCCTTCCTTGAGTGCTCCTCCTTGTGTGACTATAACTTGTACTTTTGCATTTTTTTTCTGTTTGTATCTTTTATGCAACGCATGTAATCCTGAGTCCTTATGTATCACATCTGGTTCTTATGTAAAGGGCTCTGACACCTTCGGGTAATGTTCGCGCTATATAAAATCGCATTAAATAAACAAACAGGACAGTGTTAATAACGTGATGTACTTTACGCTAGTAGGATTGAATACTATCATAGTCCCAAATTATGTGCATAAAGGTACCCGTCTGGCCACATCCACGTCTGTAGTTCCCCCTCATCCATTCTCCCCATCCGTATCAGTTGGGGTCTTGTTATAAACACCCTATGGAGTATTTTGAGTTGAACAAGTTGGAGGCGTGCTGGTATTGCCACGACTCTGGGCGAGGACACGGCCTCCTGCCATTCCTCCTCGTCCAACTCTATTCCATCTCTGGACCACTTCTCCCAAAGCGACTGGAGAGGGTCTGGCATGTTTATCAATTTTTTATATATCAAAGATATGGTGTTGTCAGGTACGAAACCATCTAAAACTCTGTCTTCCAATGGAGAGGACTCTGGGAGGACGATACCGCGCTGCAGGTGGGATCGCAAAGCGTGCCTGACCTGTGTGTAACGGAAACATTTGAATTGATGCTGCAAAGTGGCGAATGGCTTAACATCTGTTTTATCCCAAAGATTACTTAAATGCGAGATTCCTATAAGGTCCCATTTGTCGAACCCTTTGCTTTTCCACAGACTTCCCAGTTGTACGAAGTCCCACAAAGGTGTCTCGAGAGTAAGCCTGCGACTCCATCCAAGACATTTAGTGGCTGTGTGCCAAGCATTGACTGAGTGTTTGGTGGGACCCGTGAGAGGGAACCGGCGCAGTCCGGAATAAAGGGCTCTATTATAGTTCCCACCCGGTAGCCTAGCAGACACCTATCCATGTTATAACCTGGGTTCCCGGGACAAGTGTAAGTGCCATGGTTTATGGCAGCCAGATGGGCCGCCCAATAATACTTCTTAATATCAGGGAGGCTGATGCCTCCATCATACCAATTCAAAGTAAGCTTTTTAAGAGCCAGTGTGAGATTTAATAAAAAATGCACACATCTTAGAGAGGCTCCCTGAAAACGAACCTACCACTAGTGTCCAGGCTGATTGGCTTCTTTCAGCTGCCACCACCAGACATGTTTCTGGACCCATGGGTCGAGAGCCTGCTGCTCTCGGGGGCCTACAACCATGCACATCCTAGGACGAGGCGCCGAGCCTCCTCCACCAGGATGGGCAGGGTCCACGAAGTGGAAGCTTCAAAGGCTTGCCGCCTTTGTGAGCTTCCCCATGCCACTCCTGCTTTCAGCAACTGGTCCCCTCGGGTTCTGACCCCCACTTAGGGCGGGAGTACCAGTGGGAAAAACAAGTGAGGAAGAGAGGTGTGCCCACCTCTGCCAACTCCACCCCTCAGGTGGGTGAGGCGAGGTGAAGCACAACTCTCAGTCCCCTCCATCTTGCAGATGGGTGGACTCGGCCAATCAGGGAAAGGCTTATGCCCCCTCTCACTTTAGGGTGGTATAATAGGTCCCAACCTTTTACCTATCTGTAACGCCCTTAAATCTAGTATTTAGGGGCACCCCTGAACCTTTATTCCTCAGACAAGAAGAAACTTCAAGAAGAGAAGAAGGACCGAACCGCGGGGCCGTAGCTAACAAGAGGAAGATGCCCACTGACTTGGCCCCAGCCTGGTCCTGTGAAATCCTGGTGTCCCTTGCAGCCAGCAACCTCAAAACTCCAGAGGACCTGCCTGCCTTCAACTATAAAGACTGTGTCTCCTGTGAACACTGGATTTGTTCAGCAACAACCTATGGCCCTGGCTGGAAGCCACGAATCCGCACCACTCTGCACCCGCCATCCACTACCCGAGCTCGAGTGGGCAAACAATACGAGGAGGTCTCCCCGGCGATCCTGACGCAGGATCTGGCGACCCATTACCTGCCTCGAGCTTCAGCCTCAGACCAGAAGGTCCCCCAAACCGCGACCAGGAACTGGTAAGAAAATCCGACCCTTAAAAGGTACCCCTGCACCAGACGCCCCACAGCCTTGGGTGGCCCAACCGACAGTGTCTAACCAACTCCCAGCATCCCAAATTACCTTTCGAAGTGGTGGTCGCACCCAGAAGACCTTCATCCCCAAGCCTGCAGTGCCAGGGCACACCGGAAATTTCCCATTGTAAATAACAGGGCGCCCTAATGCAGCTGAGGGTGCATCTTTGGTGCTACTTTGATTCCCCATTTGCCCTAAGCTAAAGTCCAGGAGCTTCGATCCCACAACCAAGTGGCCTGCTCGTCAGCAGCCCCAACCGGAGGCCCTTTTTCCCCCATTGGATAACATTGGGCCTCAGCACTCTGCACCCGGCCGCCCTAATACCCCTGAGGGTGTAACAAGAGTGCATCCCTGATCCTGTGGGACCCCTGAGTCTATCCCCAGAACCTAAACTCCCTCTACCAAATACTTACCTTTCAACCGATAATACTATTTTCCTCCATTGGATAACATTGACTGTTTTTCTTGGAAAAGTCTCCCAAGTGTGAAGTTTGAAAACTTAAAAAAATTCTTTAAAATTGTACTAACTAACAAAAATGATTCTACTTACCTGTTTACAGGAAATGTCACCTTGTAGTATCCAGGTATACTACACTGTGTAAAAAAAGCATTCTCAAAAGTATATATGTACTGTATTCTGAAAAGCATTGCATTGTCAGTAACACTACTGTAATCAAATCAAAGTACATTTACAATTGCAATCCAAACTGTTACAATATGTATATTTACTGCAAAGTACTTATCACGTACCTGTGCCAGGCTTGCTTGGTTCTAGGAAATAAAATAACTAAAACAATATTTTTATACGAAAACATTCTGATAGATTCATCTGCCGTGTGGATTCCTCACCTTGTGAATATCCCCTGCGTCAGCAACATTCGGAAATTCTTTTCATAGCTTCGCGCCGACGTGCACTCGGACGTCATAGAGGCACGGCATCACTCGCGATTCCGCTGACGTCACCGACGCCTATATTAGGCCCACGCCGGCGTGATGACATCAGTTCCCTTTTTTCCGCGTCATCGACGCTAACGGTTTTCTAGGGATCGTCCGTAGCTTTGACTGTAACTTTGTTACTTTGCATTGTTAGTGTTCCTTTATCTCCTCTTTCAACATGTCTTCGAAGAAGACGGGTTTTAAGGGCTGTGGGGAATGCGGCACGACTATGTCCATTACGGATCCACATGAATGTTGTTTGTGGCGTCTTATCTCCGACCACGACGTCGAAGACTGCAGTTCCTGCAAGAAGATGACTCCTAAGGCCCTCCGGGAGAGAGAACCTAAGCTTATTGTTGCAAAGCTTAAAGGAAGTAAGGACAAGAAAAAATCGAGATCGCGGACTCGACGTCAAGATCTCGCTCGAGGTCGCGTTCGGATTCGTCCTCGGCCCATGCTTCGAGGTCTTCAAGAAAGAAGCATAGAAAAAGATCTCATGAATCCCGACGTCATTCAAAGAAGGACTCGGGTTCTAAGCCGAAGTCACAGGTGAAGCTGGTAGAAAAAGAAGTAGTGTCTTCAGCTTCGGAAGAACATGACGCCGGAGGTGCGGCTTCGCATGCGGATTCGCCTGGTTTGCCGAAGCAGACAGCGAATGCATCTCCGAATCCATCCCATTCTCCGGATCGGGAGGATGAAGGTGAGGAGGTAGTTGGAGAGGGGGAGGCTCCGTTGCCCGAAGGTCTGTCGACTCCGGTGCACCAGCCTGAAGAGGAGGTCGACGTCGTATCGACTCCGCGCCCTCGAGATCCACCTGGGGGTTCGTATCCAACCTTCCCTACTCCTGGTCAGGATCCGACGCATTTTCTAAATGCGATGTATGGCATCTACTCCAGGGCTATGTACCACTCTGGGATGCCTGTTGGTCCCACGGGTCCGATGGCATTTGGTCTGGGTGTCCCCCAATCCTATGCCCCTGCGCCCTTTATGCCGGCTCCGGCGCCGCATTGGCATCTTCAGACACCGGCGAGGCCTTCGACTCCGAAGCCATCGACGCCGAAGTCGACGACACCGAATCCTTCGACGTCGGTTCCATCATCTCTGATGCTAAATCCCGATCGACGTCGTGGAAGTCTTCCTCATCCGGCATCGGGCTCGGCTCCGGCTTCGACGGAGTTTGACAGTGGATCCGACGGCTTCGACAGTGTAGCACAGGTCGAGGCGTGAAGCCCAGAGACTGATAGAGGAAGAGAGCTATTGTGAGGAGTATTTGGAGGAGGGTGAACTACAGGATCCTGAGGACCCTTATGAGGATCTTTCGGTGGCCAGTGGTCTTGAACTGTCCCCTGAGTGGGATTTGGTTTCAGTGAGGGACGAACCCTCAAAAGATGTGGCTCCTTCCCACGTTGTAATTAAAAAAGTAGCAAGTTTGTTGAACATCGCTTTACCTACTGCTGAGTTCAAATCAAATCTACTCAGAGGTTCTTCACTCTCCCTCATCAGTGACTGAACCTTTGTTGCCTTTTAATGATGCCCTTAGAGATCCTATTTTGGAGGTTTGGAAGAAACCGTTATCAACTCCAGCTGTGTCTAGAGCTGTTGCCAGAAGGTACAGGACTGCTCCAGATCCTGAATTTTTATCCTCTCACCCTCTACCTGAGAGTTTGGTGGTACAAGCTGCCTGTTCCAAACGATCAACTGGTGCTTTTCCTCAAGTTCCAGCTGATAAGGAATCGAGAAAGCAGGATCAGGCTGCTAAAAAGGTTTTCTCTTCTGCCAGCATGGCATTAAAGTCCACAAACGCGACCTGTCTGATGGGTCGTTACATTCACGCACTAATGGACACTGTAAAGCAGTTAGTGCCTAAGATACCGGAAGATGATAGAAAGGACTTCCAGGAGGTTATCTCGGACACTCAGGCTGCAGCAAGACAGGTGATACAGAGTGGTTTAGACACTGCAGATTCTGTGGCAAGGGTCATGGGCTCTTCCGTTGCTACGAGGAGAGCTGCATGGCTGAAATCGTCTAAATTTTCAACTGATGTCCAGTTTGCGTTGATGGATCTACCATTTGACGGATCTGGTTTGTTTGGGAAGTAGGCAGATGCTGCTTTAGAACCTTTTAAAGACAGCAGGGCGACTGCTAAGTCGTTGGGCCTTCAAGGCCTCCAGGTGTCTCGGATGCCCAATCACTGACCGACCACTACCTTGACTCTATGAAACTAATAGTCAATGAAGTCGCTCCACTGCAACTGAAGAGAGTCTCCAACAAAATTTCTAACCCCTGGTACGATGGCAGACTCAATGACGACAAGCGCACTATGCGAATGGCAGAGCGTACCTGGAGATCTGACCCCTCATCACTGCATCTAAAAACGCCTAAAAAGAAGAGAAATGACTACTTTAGGAAAATAAAGCGCACAAAGTCGGACTTCTTTAGCCGTCTACTGGACCAAGCAAAAAACAGGCCAAGAAAACTGTTCGAACTAAACAAGACTCAAACAAAGGCACAACCCTTACAATCAAACAAAGCAACAAGCGACACCCCACACTGTGAAGCCTTCTCTGCTTTCTTTAAGCAAAAGACCGACAACATAAGAAATGACCTTGTCATGGATTTAAGCCGATTCCCCAATCACACCAGAATGTCTAACATTCAACCTAAAAACAATGCATCATGGCTGCACTTCGACAGCTACACGGAAGAAGCTATACACAAACTACTCTGCACTCTGAAGCCCTCTAATCACCTCACAGACCCCCTACCTGCTAATGCAGTAAAAGACTTCACCCCATTGCTCCTCCCTCTTTGGACCAAAATCATCAACAGCTCCCTTCAACAAGGTCTCATCCCAGACTCCCTCAAGGTGGGGCAAGTCACACCTATACTCAAGAAACCCACAGCTGACCCGTCTGACCTGAACAACTACCGGCCTATCACCAATATCCCCACCCTGGCCAAACTGCTGGAGAAATGTGTCCAACTCCAACTAACAAAACACATTGACCATTTTGACCTTCTCAACACTCACCAATCAGGCTTCCGAGCGAAACATAGCACGGAAACAGCTATGACACACATAATTGATGACGCCCTCCAAATCCTTGACCGCAATGATTCCTGTCTCCTCATCCTTCTTGACCTATCGTCAGCTTTTGACACGGTCAAACATGAGAACTTATTGGAGCTGCTAAGCACTAGAATGGGTCTTTCGGGAACTGTTCTCAAATGGTTTTCTTCTTTCCTTCATAACCGGTCGCAGAAGTTCAAGATCGACAATGTGCTATCTAAACCAGTGCCTGCAGATCTAGGTGTCCCACAAGGATCCTCCCTCTCCCCCACACTGTTCAACCTCGTCATGGAACCACTCGCCACCTTGCTCCAAGCATCCAATGTTCAATTCCATATGTACGCCGATGACACACAACTTTACCTAAAGCTACAATCCCCGGAAGATATCAAACTACTGAACTCCACACTTAGCAACACTCAATCCTGGTTGGCCGTTAATCTCCTCAAACTAAATGCGCTGAAAACTGAGTTCCTACTCATCTCACCCCCGGCGAAAACTTCCATCACCCAAACGTGGCTCAATAACCTAACAGCACTCAATGTCCAACCTACTATCGTGGACTCAGCGAAATCCCTAGGCATCACAGTTGACGCCAAGCTCAACATGCAACAGCACGTTAGCATAGCCACAAAAGGGGCTATTTTCCAAATCAACACACTGAGGAAACTCAAACCCTTCCTCCCTGCCAAAGACTTCCAAACTGCTGTACAAGCTTTAGTCATCCCTCGCATAGACTATGGAATTGTGGCCCTCAGCGGACTCCCGCTATCCACAACAGCACCCCTAAGAGCCTCCCTGAACGCTGCCGCGAGACTCATTACTGGCTCAAGAAAACATTCGCATATTTCCCCAGGCTTAAAATCTCTAAAATGACTGCCTTTTGAAGCCAGAATACAGCTAAAAATTGCAATAATGACACACTCGGCCGTGCACCACAAAGCACCCAACTACCTCGCGCAAAAGTTGTCTATATCAGGAGGGTCGAGATCCAATCGTAGTACAAAAAATCTACTTCTGAAACCTAGTAGATTCCGGAAAGAAAAAACATACAAGCACTCCTTCTCAGGAATGGCACCCAGGATCTGGAATGCGCTCCCTCCGGAAACGAGGCTTATCTCCTCCACTGCACTCTTCAAGAAAGAGGTGAAGAGAATCCTTCTGGCCAAGATCTCCTGAACCTTACAGAGACTGGAACTGAGTCTCTGCATCGCGCTGTATCACTGATCGCCCTGCCCTTTGGCACTATCCGCCTACCTAGGGGGTCACTACTACGCTACTCTCCAACGACCAATATATGCTACTCTTTGTTGTATTTATATTACTTGTTTACCTGACTGTATTTTGATAGGTTTTGATATGTTTCTGTACATTATTGTTATCTTCTATGTTTAGTGACTACTATATTGCTCCCATTATCTTGTTCATTCCTGTTGCCCTTGCCCCTGTCTCTGTGAAGCGCTCTGATATCTGTAAGGATCTTGTTCGCGCTATATAAAACTTTGAATGAATGACTGAAACCAGGGGTACTTTTGGAAGGCGTACTAGAGGATTTAGTAGATCTTCATTTCGATCCTACAAGTCTACGCAACAACAACCACAGCAGCAGCAGAACACGCTGTACAAATCTTATAGGGGCAAGCAGAGAGGCCGTTCTCGAGGCCGTCAAATCTCCTCCTCTTCCTCCTCTTCCCCTTCCCAACCCCCTGCAAACGCAGCAAAGCAGCCCTAGATCCGCCATTCCGGATCATGTGGCACCAGTGGGGGGGTCGGCTTACCCATTTCCTACAAGATTGGGAATTGATAACATCGGATCTTTGGGTTCTCAATCTTGTGGGGAATGGGTATGCTCTTCCCTTTCGGGAGTTTCCCCCAAAGTACCCTCCTTGCCAGGGTTATTGTTCGGAGGACCACCTGCTTCTCCTGCAGGAGGAAGTCTTGGCACTGTTTCGAAAAGGTGCGATAGAGGTGGTTCCAGAGCAGGAAAGGGGTCAGGGGTGCTACTCCCGGTATTTCCTGATCCCCAAGAAGGATGGCAGGCTTCGGCCAATTCTGGATCTCGGGATCTTGAACCTTTACCTGAAACAGGAAAAGTTCAAGATGCTCACTCTTTCACAGGTTCTTGAAGCGCTGCTAGAAGAAGACTGGATGGTGTCGATCGACTTGCAGGATGCGTATTTTCATATTCCCATCTTGAAGTCGCACAGAAAGTATCTCCGTTTTACGGTTGGGTCGCAGCACTACCAGTTTGCGGTCCTTCCGTTTGGTCTTACTACTGCGCCTCGAGTCTTCACCAAGGTGATGGCAGTGGTGGCTGCACATCTCAGGAGGTCGGGGATTCCTGTATTCCCGTATCTGGACGACTGGCTGATCAAAGCGTAGTCGCCGGAGATGGTGCTCCATCATCTGCAAGAGACAACTCAGTTGTTGCACAAGTTGGGTTTTTCAATAAATGTACCCAAGTCTCACCTGGTGCCCTCTCAGCGCAACCTGTTCATAGGTGCGGTACTGGACACTACTGTATAGAATAGAATAGAAGCCATTTATAAAGCGCCTGGTTACTCAGGACAGAGTGTCCCCGCGTTGAAAACCGCAAAGAAGCTAAGAGGAATGAACACAGGAGAAACGGAAAAGGAAGGGGAAAGGAAAAATCAGATGCGAGGAAAGAGGAGGGTTTTTAATTTTCCTCAATCTCATTTCAGAGGGTTCCATCCGCATCTCAAGAGGGAGTTCATTCCAGCCCTTGGCAGCCAAGTATCTGAAAGAAGATCACCTACCACCCAGGTTAACTCGCGCTGCACTAGCGCTGCGTTTTTAAAACCTTTTCGCGTTTTATTTAGGTTTGTGTGTTTAATTGTGGGACTTACCCTTGTTTTAAATTGTGGCTTCAAGTTGCCTCAGCGCTTGCCTCCTGCCCTCTCACTGCATTTAAAAGTGCACTTTGTGCCTCCAATCACCACCACTTTGGTGGGTCCGGGCTCAGGGGATCTTTCTCGGCGCCATTTTGGGTTGGGGGACTTCATCCTGCGGCGGCCGCCATCTTAGAGCGGACTCCGCGCGCGCAGGGTGACGTGAGAGCCTATTTAAGGCGGTCTTCTGTGTGACGGGGCTCTTGATCTCCTACCACCCAGGTTAACTCGCGCTGCACTAGCGCTGCGTTTTTAAAACCTTTTCGCGTTTTATTTAGGTTTGTGTGTTTAATTGTGGGACTTACCCTTGTTTTAAATTGTGGCTTCAAGTTGCCTCAGCGCTTGCCTCCTGCCCTCTCACTGCATTTAAAAGTGCCCTTTGTGCCTCCAATCACCACCACTTTGGTGGGTCCGGGCTCAGGGGATCTTTCTCGGCGCCATTTTGGGTTGGGGGACTTCATCCTGCGGCGGCCGCCATCTTCGAGCGGACTCCGCGCGCGCAGGGTGACGTGAGAGCCTATTTAAAGTCGCTCTCATACGCGCAGCGTGACGCGCAGGTTGACGCCTTCTCTGTGCCTGAGTCGTGCCGGAGTCCTGCCCGTCTGCGCCCGTCAGCGACCCGGAGGCGGCGGGGGACTTTGACCGTCACGACTCTGGCTGCGATGATCTGCTATTCCTCTGCGTCACTGCGGGACATGCGGGGCTATTCTAGCTCCTGCCGCTCCGTTTTCCCGGGGCGGTTTAGGGGTAGACGTTGTTGCCCGTCCTGCGGCTGGACGCCTGCCTTGTCTTGTGTTTCAGTTTCCCGCCAGGCAACTGCTGATGCGAGGCATCTTTGTATGCTGCTGAACACAAGGTCGGTAGGTCGTCATGCCCTGCACATTCATGACCTTTTGGTCAGGGAAAATCCCCTGTGCCTGTTACTGACGGAAACTTGGCTCAGAGAGGCTTCCCATCCGGACGTCTTCTCTGCTATCCCGCCGGAATATAACATCTTCCGTCAGGACAGAGCGAAGGGTAGGGGAGGGGGAGTAGCGGTCGTGGTGAAAAAGAGCGTCTCCTGCTCTGTGCTTCCCTTGAATCCTATTGGGAATGCCGAGTCGATTGCCTTTATGATCAAATTGTCCCCGGGCCAGGCCCTGAAGGGGCTGCTGGTCTATAGACCACCAGGTCCTGTGGGTTCCTTTTTGGAGGATCTACAGACTGTCGTCTCAGAGTTGGCGTTGTCCACCCAGCACTGCATTGTGGCCGGTGATTTTAATTTCCACCTGGATGTGGCGGATGACCCTGATGCGGCCAAACTGCTGGATGTTACATCTCCGCTTGGTCTTATTCCATGCGTGACAGGGCCTACACATGAGAAGGGGCATACCCTGGATCAGGTGTTTTCATCGGTTCCACTTATGGAGGTTGCTACTCTGCAGATGCTCTGGACTGATCACTGGTTGATTAGTTTTTTGGTGCTGGAACGTGCGCGTCCGGATCACAGAGCGCCTACCTCGCTTAGACCGGCCTCGAGAGCGCTTTATAGAATAACTCCGCCTTGCTCGAGCAGGCGCTGCTGGAGTACCCTTGTCCTCTCTCGGGTGACCTGGATAGCGACACGGAGACTCTGCAGCGTTGGCTTACCGATCGGCTGGATGATCTTGCCCCCAAGGTTGTCCCCCGGTCCACGGTGGTTCGGCATTCGGCCCCGTGGTTTACGGAGGCGCTCCGTGTGGCTCGTAGGCAGTGCAAGGTGGCCGAGAGGGCCTGGCGCCTGGTGTACGATGGGGAGGCTAAACTTGCCTACAAGGCGGTGTTGAAGACTTACCATCGGGACATTTTCGGTGCCAAGAGGGATTATCTGGCTAGGAGGATAGAGGCATCTGCGAACTCCTGTAAGGAGATCTTTAATATTGTGAGGGAGTTTACGATCCCCAGCTCCCATCCACCCCCACCAGCTTCGGCGGATGCCTGGGCATGCGATCTCGCTGGTTTCTTCACAAATAAGATCAAGGCCATTCAGGCCACCTTCGCGGAGGAACCGGACGGAGGTAGCGGTGTGAGGGTGGACTGTGGACTGCCGCAGATTTCGGCGGCAGTGCTGTCCGACTTCCCCACTGTTTCCAGCGAGGCCTCTCACACGCTGTTGGCCAACCTCAAATCTGGTTCGCCACTTGACCCCTGCCCTGCCAAATTTTTGGCCGGGATGGCGGCAGTGGTGAACCCTTTGGTCAACTTCATCCTTAATGCCTCCCTGAGGGAGGGACGGGTCCCCAGCTCTTGGAAAAGAGCGATGGTGATCCCCCTCCTAAAAAAACCGGGCCTTGACACCGAAGTTTTGGCGAACTACAGGCCAATCTCGCTGTTACCAGCACTGGCGAAGCTGACGGAAAAACATGCCCATGGGGTTCTTTCTAGTTTTTTGGAAGCCAATAATCTGCTCCATCCATCTCAATCGGGCTTCCGTCCTAATTTTAGTACGGAAACAGCCTTGATAGAGGTGACTGAGATTATCAGGGAGACTCTGGATGTCGGCGGAAGGGCCATGTTGGTCATGTTAGATCTTTCGGCGGCTTTCGACACCGTCCCCCATAAGGCGCTTCTAACCAGGCTTTATGACATCGGCCTTGGGGAGACGGTGCTCAGGTGGTTTACTTCTTTCCTGGAAGGCCGCCGCCAGACGGTCTGGGTTTCCCAGAGCTCCGCCGAGATGCCGCCATTGGGAGTTGGGGTTCCACAGGGTTCTGTGTTGAGCCCCACATTATTCAACATCTTTATGTCCCCTCTGGCGGCCTTGGTGGAGGCGTATGGGGCCCAGATCGTCTCCTATGCCGACGACACGCAACTCCTCTTCACATGCGGGAAAGATCAAGAGTTTGTGGGAGAGAGAATCCGGGACTGCCTGGCGCTGGTCTTCGACTGGTTCCAGCGGAACGGTCTGAGGGCCAACTCAGGCAAGTCCGAGATTTTATTTTTTGGTTGCGTTGCCGATCCGGAGTGGCAGCATTGGTGGCCGTCCGACATGAGTCCTCCCGCACAGTCCTCCGTGGTGGCCAAAAATGTAGGCGTCAAGCTAGACAATCAGCTGTCGCTCCGAACTCACATTCTTGGCCTGGCCGGCACCTGCTACGGATTACTGAAAATGCTCCGCAAATTTTTGCCTTTGTTATCTGAGGAGCACAGGAGGATTACTGTGCAGGCTCTGGTCGGTTCGAGGCTAGATTATGCCAACGCTCTTTTTCTCGGCCTTCCTGATTATCTGGTCCAGCGCCTTCAGGTGGTGCAGAACTCTGCTGCCCGGGCGATCTTTGGCTTAGGGAGACGAGCTCGAGCTTCCGGCCTGCTCCAGACGCTTCATTGGCTCCCCATCAGGAAGAGGATCCAGTTTAAATCCTTGACCCTGATGCATAAAGCTCTGCATGGATCAGGAGCGGGCTATCTGCAGCAGAGACTAACTTTCTATCGTCCAGCTCGTTCCCTCCGTTCGGAAGCTCTTTGTAAAGCGGTGGTTCCACGGGTGAGGAAGGCCCGTGCGGGAGGGCGGTCTTTTGGCTGCAGAGCCCCCCAGCTTTGGAATCTGCTTCCATTTTCTCTTCGGAGTACTGCCAATCTGCTCCAGTTTAGGAGGGGCCTGAAGACCTGGCTTTTTAACTCCTAGTCTGTTTTTTAACTTCCCACTGTTTCTGCATTGTTTTGTTGTCTGTTTTTTAGCTGTGTTTTGTTATTTCCTATGAGTTGAGGGTGGAAAGCGTCGGGACACTCCTTGTGAGTAGCTGTACGCTATACAAAAACTGAATAACATAACATAACATAACATAACAGAAGAGCCACCCATCTTCGCTCTAGTTATCTTAGGGATGTTAAACACCATCGTACCAGCAGATCTAAGGTTCCTGGTAGGGCGATGTATGGTGAGTAGACCTTGCAGATATCCTGGGCCGGTGCCGTGGGCTATGCGATGGGCAAAGCATAGGGCCTTGAATTTAATACGCTCCTTGATGGGGAGCCAGTGGAGTCTGGACAAAGCCAGTCTCCCTGAGGCTCTTCGAAGGAGCTTAAGCACAAGGCGAGCTGCGGCATTTTGAGCGGACTGTAGTAGGTAAGTGCCCTTTTTACTCAACCCCAGTAATAATAATAATAATAATGATAAAGGAATCTTATCGTGCGCAAACTTAGCCCAATGGGCGTCAAGTAGCAAAGCGTTCCCATAGTCCAGATGGGGGGTGACTAGGGCATGGACTATGGTCTTTCTTGAGTCCAAGGGGAGAAGTGTGGCTCAATGGTTAGAGCGGCAGACCCTGATGCAGAGGCCTAGCCCGGGACCAGGGTTCAATTCCCCGCCTCGGCGGGTCTTGGGCTCAAAATTCCACGGACCTGATAATTCTCTCCTCGGTGCCTATTCCAATCATGGAGTCCCACTCTGCAACTCTGGGCAATAGCTTGCTTAATCTCCACAACAGCCCCCACAACGCTAAGGATGCCTGGCCTCCACCTTGGGGGTGCCCAGGAGTGGACACCTCACAGGGAAAGCCAGGATGGGTTCCACAGCGGTATTCGTACAAGCGCCTTGAGACCCTTGCGGGTGAGTAGTGCGCTATACAAGTATCAATTTACATTTACAATTTACAAGGTCTAGAACCTTTCGAAGGACTCTCAAAATGCTGAAGCATCTTGCTGCAACCTTGTTCACATGAGGATTATAAGACAACTTAGAATCCAATGTAATGCCCAGGTTCCGCACCGATGCCACAGGGCAGGGCAGGCTGCCCAGTTCCGCAGGCCACCACATGTGGGACCAAGCGGAAGAAGATTTGCCTACCACCAATAACTCAGTTTTGTCGCCATTAAGGCGAAGACAGTTGTTATTCATCCAAACTGCCACGGAGGAGAGGCAGTTGGAGAAATTGGTGGCGTCTTCTCTGTGGTCGGGCGTAAGTTTGAACACCAATTGGGTGTCGTCAGCGTAGCTGACAATGCCCACCCCATAAGTCTCCACTATGCGAGCCAGGGGTTCCATATAGATATTAAACAAGGTGGGGCTCAGACTGGAGCCCTGAGGAACCCCATGGCTTGCTTTTCTGGGGGAAGACTTAAAGGGGGGGCAGTGTAACTGAAAATTTCTGTTGGCCAAGAGAGACTCCAGCCACGCAAGGGCCGACCCCTTGACTCCCATTCCAGATAGCCGAGACAGCAGCGTTGAGTGCAGCACGGTGTCGAAGGCTGCACTAAGATCTAATAATACCAACGCTGCTGTCTCTCCTCCATCCACTATGCGCCTAAGACTCTCGGTGGAAAAAAGTAGGACTGACTCAGTAGAGTTTCCGGCTCTAAACCCTGATTGAGTGGGGTGTAGGAGCGAATGATCTTTTAGATGACTCATGAGCTGCTTATTCACTACTTTTTCCACAATCTTGGCACAAAAAGGGAGGAGGGATATGGGGCGGAGATTCTGGAATTGGGAGATATGGATGTTAGCCTTTTTTTTAAGGGGGATTACTTGGGCTGTTTTCCAGGCATCTAGTACCTTACATTCCTCGAAGGACAGTGATACGATACGACTGATGTAGTCAATAACAGTGGATTCCATGACTCCTCTGCAGCGAGTCGGAGGGCATACATCACTCGGAGAGCCGGATTGTATGCTGTTCACAATGCTGAGAAGCTCTTGTTTCTCAGGAGTGATGAAACACGTGAGATCAGGGGTCCCCGTGTTGCTGTTATTGGCTTCAGCCGATTCGCTAGAACTGGACTCATCTTTTGTGAAGGTGTCATGAATTTTGTCAATTTTATTTACAAAAAAATCAGCAATGGAGTCACATAGTTCTTTCGAATACGCGTCCTGGGCTTCTAATCTAGTAGGAATGGTGAGTTCCCTATAGATTGAAAACAGTTCTTTGGTAGGATTATCAGCTGAGTCTATTCTATTTTTGAGATGGCATCTTTTTTCCGATCTCACTAATTTATGGAGTTCAGTTTTATATGCCATTTTATCCTCGACGTTGTAATGTTTTCGATGCAAGGAGCCTTGGGGGACGCGTTTCAGTTGAGTCGGAGGTCGCAACTCCTTTACGCGTTTCCTCCCATACCTTTGATTCCTCGGGTTCTGAGGAAGATTCGCCAAGACCGGGCCCAAGTCATATTGGTCGTCCCGGATTGGCCAAGAAGGGTGTGGTACTCAGACCTTCTCCACCTCTCCTCTCACCCGCCGCTCCATCTCCCTCACAGGGCAGATCTTCTCTCTCAGATGGAGGGGCAGGTTCTACACCCCCATCTCTAGACCTTACACCTTCATGCCTGGAGATTGAACGGGGCAACCTGAGTTCTTTTACTCTCCCTCCTGACGTGGTGGATGTCATCTTGTCAGCCAGGCGTGATTCCACTAAGTCCATCTATTCTTATAGGTGGTCAAAATTTGTCGCTTGGTGTGGGGAGAAATCTATAGACCCTTTGAGAGCCCATTTGTCTGATGTTCTCCAGTTTGCCCTTTCTCTGGCGCAACAGGGGCTTGCTGTTGCCACAGTGAAGGGCCATCTTTCAGCGCTGTCGGCATTTCTCTGCTTGCCTGACCAGCCATCTCTTTTTAAATCTCCTGTGGTTTTAAGGTTTTTGAAGGGCCTCACGAATAAGTTCCCTCCTACTCCTTTTGTTGTGCCTCAGTGGGACTTAAATCTTGTTTTGACCTTTCTGATGGGTGCTCCCTTTGAGCCTCTTCACAAATGTCCTATGAGGCTTTTGACTCTTAAGACAGTTTTCCTCATTGCGATAACCTCGGCAAGGAAGGTTAGTGAGCTTCAAGCTCTTAGTTCCAAGCCCCCCTTCTTGTCCATTCATGCTGATCGAATGGTTCTTAGGACCAGGGCTGCTTTTCTGCCAAAGGTGGTAACTCCTTTCCACCTTGGTCAATCCATTACCCTCCCTACCTTTTATCCTCCCCCCTCACCCGTCCAAGGAGGAGGAGAGATTACACCGTCTGGACCCCAAGAGGGCGGTATCTTTTTACTTAGACAGAACTAAAGACTGTCGGTTGGATGACCAGCTCTTCATTGGCTTTGCTGGCTGCAAGAGAGGAAGAGCGGTCCATAAAAGAACTTTATCAAGATGGATAGTCCTCTGTATAAAGATCTGCTACTCTTTGGCCGGTAAGGAACCTCCAGAGGGTATAAGGGCTCATTCTACTAGAGCTAAGTCGTCAACCTCTGCATTGGCTAGAGGTGTTCCTGTAGAGGATATTTGTAGGGCGGTGACTTGGTCTTCCCTCCACACTTTCGCGAAGCATTACTGCTTGGATTCCGAGGTGAGGAGGGACGGCCACTTTGCGCGCTCTGTCCTTCAGGATTTCCTGGTTTAGAAGAGTGGACACCCTCCTCCGGGAGTGGGGACTGCTGTGGGACTCTATTCACAAGGTGAGGAATCCACACGGCAGATGTATCTATCAGAAGAACAAGTTACTTCCCTTCGGTAACGCTTTTTCTGGTAGATACAATATCTGCCTGTGGATTCCTCACTGACACACCCGCCTCCCCGTTGTCCACTCTTCTATGCCAGTGTTTCTATTCTGTATTTATTTCATTGTCAAGGAGTTGTTTATTTCAAATGTTTTATTGCATTTGCTTCACTCTGTGTGTTACCTTGATATTTGTATTGCGTATACTGTGTATATGTCTACTGTCATTGGTCCGTCCGTGTGCCTCGAAGGCACGGAAGAAAGGGCGGAACTGATGTCATCACGCCGGCGTGGGCCTAATATAGGCGTTGGTTACGTCAGCGGAGTCACGAGCGATGCCGTGCCTCTATGACGTCCGAGTCCACGTCGGCGCGAAGCTACGAAAAGAATTTCCGAATGTTGCTGACCCAGGGGATATTCACAAGGTGAGGAATCTACAGGCAGATATTGTATCTACCAGAAAAAGCGTTACCGAAGGTAAGTAACTTGTTCATTAGTCTGAAATTCAGTCTTTGAGCTTGTGAAATCATTTGCTGATTGAGTGTGTACAACAAATGCTTGACACTGTCCTCTGACAAAGCCTTACAGCTCGACCACACTACCACAAATAGAGAGTAAGGTGCTATCCAACTTTACCACTACCTACCCTTAGGGTTCCACTGGACTCTGTGCACACCATCTCACTTTGGTATGGTATATACAGAGCCATCTTCCTACACATGCATGCCATCTTTGGCCCGCCGACTCATTCGAGAGTGCCTTCGGGCCCAAGGAGCTGAGAGGTGCCCCTGCTGGGCTACCACTGTTGGGTTTGCCCTCCGTGCTAGCCAGGCCCTCTGGATCCGGACCGACGATGCCACAGGTGCCTCTGCCCACCCTGGCCCTCCCAATGCAGTCTCCACCAGCCGATGACCCTACTACTATCTCCTATTGCAAGACTGCGTTTCCCTGATGCCGCTTGAAGTACACTCCGGCGCTATCCACAGCTCATGATTTGCCACCCTTAGAAACTGATGGGGAAGGTAATGGAGAGTGGTATGAAACTTTTCAGTAGTACCCCGACCAAGCAGACAACTGGTATGAGGAGCTGAAAGATGCCAATGGTCTGGTTATCTCTCTTTAGTGGAGGTCCATGGCCTTAAACTGAAAGCTGTCGATTTCAAGGACAATATCTTGACAGTGGTTCTTCACCCGGGGGTGAGCTCTGCTGAGCTGCTTTTCCCCTTTAATGAGGCCGTCACAGACATTCTTCTTGGGTCCTGGGTGAAACCTTGCTTGCACAGGGGCTCCTGTACTCAACATGTTTGCCAGTCGCCATCATCATGCCCCCGGAGACTCCGCCTTCCTCTCCCAGCATCCCTCCCCAAAAGCCTGTTTGTGCAGTCCTCCTAATACAGGTTCAACCCAAACCCATTCCCTTTCACCTCAGCAGGCAGGGATTCCAAGAGGCTGGGCAGTTTTGCAAAGAGAATCTTCTCCACCAGCTTGCCCTGTGGTTGAATAACACTGCAAGCGCTGTGGGTGTGATATTCCCATGCTCCATGGGACTCTCCTGCTTAACTGCCGCCCATGCTCCCTGAAGTGGGCTGAGCCATCCTTAACCATATACTGTTGGATGGTCGGTACACAGTTCGTCTTTAGGTGCAGAATAGACACCACGCATTCTCTAGGCACCACCAGATCCTTGGGCCTTTCTCTGGCTTCCCGACTGCAGCAACAGTCCTTTCGTCTTTTCCACAGTCGCAGCAGGGCCACTATGGGCGTCCCCACTACAACACATATGTGACCGCTGGGCTTCTCGTAGCGAGGGTTCTTGGATCCCACAGAGGACACGGGAGCCTGACCCAGTGCGAGTAGTCCAGTTACCTCTTCCCCTTTCCCACTGGTTACTGGAGTCCAAGCCCCTTTAGTAAGCCCTCAAACACCATGAACATCCTATTGGCGGCATTGGACTTGCAGGCTGCTTATTTTCACATCCCAGTCCTGCAAGCCCACAGGTGTTGCCCCTGGTTCATGGTAGTCCACAGGCATTTCCAGTTTGCTGAACTCCTCTTTGGCCTCACTTGTGCCCCCGGAGTGTTAATGAAAGTGTTGGTGGTGGTTGCAGCGCACCTATGGAGGTCAGGGGTCCCAGTCTTTCCCTACCTCAATGACTGGCTGTGGAAGTTACCCATCTCTCGACTATGACACACCTCATGCATTCCCTGTTGTTCACTATCAATATGCAGCAGTCACACCAGTCTCCTCCTTAGGTACTCCCTTTTATCAAAGCTGTTCTGGCCATTGTGTAGGTCCTCGCCTACCCTCTAGAGAGTTTGGGTATGATCCTAATTATTCAACCTCTATCCTGGATTTCATTCAGACTGACTCTTAGGCTGCTTGGACTGATTGTCTGCTGCAACCTGCTGCTGAAGCCCACTCATTGGCACATGCAGGCTTTGCATTGAGAGTTGAAGCCCAGTGGGTGCAGAATCAAGGAAATCTGTTCAGTCTGGTCCAGATTTCTATTTCACTACTAAAGATATGCAATGGTGGCTTGCAGGCCGTGATTGGACTAGCAGCAGAACCCCTCTGAATGTAGGAAGCTGGCTTTTGATGTAGTGTACCAGTATGAGGTACATATGTAGAAAGTCCAGATGAACCTTATTGTCTTACAGTAATTACATTATTAATCCCAAATGCTCTTTGTAGTACTGCGGGTGAGCAGTTTAGGCTTATCAGTAGTTCGTCCCCACACACCGCTGCTCCTGCCTCGTTTTTGCCTTTTGCGTTTGCCTTCGTCTACCCTTATTTTGCCTTCGTTTTCCTTTGTTTGTTTCCCGGACGACCCAGCCGCCGCTGAGCCGCCCTCTGACCTCTTTTCCCACCGCTGCCTCCCTGCGGCCCCGCCACCCAGCTGCTCCTCCCTCCCGGCTCCTTACTTATGACGCCCACGCGTACGCACAGCAATCACGCGCAGCGGGCGCGCCGATTGTGCGCCGAAGGCACGCCAAAGGCAAGCCCGTCTGCGCCCGTCCGCGCCTGGACCGCGCCCACCGCCAGGACCCCTGGCCTCCGCCGATGCAATACCACACGACAGACCTACGACAACGACGCCCTCAACGCACTCAATACCAGCCGGAACCCCGCCTGCTGCCGAGCCACCCCGAAACGCATCCATGGACCCTTCACCTGCAAAGCCTGCAAGTTCACCTGCCTCCGAACCTGCACCGCACCCGCCAAGCCAAGCACCAGCAAGAATCACCTCAAGTGCATCCTGCTCAACACCCGCTCCGTCCACAGACACGCCATGGAACTCTGGAACCTCCTCGACACAACCTCACCAGACGTCGCCTTCCTCACGGAAACATGGATGAATGCCTCCTCAGCCCCCGACATCGCCATCGCCATCCCGGACGGGTACAAGATCATCAGGAGGGACTGCATCAACCAGATCGGAGGAGGCATCGCCATCGTGCACAAGGACACCATCCGAATCACGACCAACTCCGACGACACCATCACCACCGCTGAACACCTCCACTTCCAGATACACTCCGACCCCAAGACGACCCTCAGAGGAACCCTCATCTACAGACCCCCGGGACCACGTACACTATTCAGTGAAGACATCGCAGACTTCATCAGCCCGCACGCCCTCCCCTCTGATGACTACATCCTCCTAGGGGACTTCAACTTCCACCTGGAGAGCAACAACGACAACACCACCACCACCCTGCTGGACAACCTCGCCAACCTCGGACTCAAGCAACTGGTGAACATCCCCACCCACAGCGACGGCCACACGCTTGACCCCGTCTTCTCCTCCAGCAAGCACATCTCCTTCAGCCACTCCACCGGACTCCACTGGACTGACCACAGCTGCATCCACTTCAGCTTCAGAAGAACCACAACCTACCACCACCACCACCCGCAACAGGCCCCTCGCAGGATCTGGAACAAGATCACCGACGACCAGCTCATCGCCTGCCTCAGCCAGAACCCCCCCGACAGCACTACGGACCCCAACGAAGCAGCCCGCAACCTCACACAGTGGATCACCATCTGCGCAGACTTCCTCGCACCACTGAAGACCCCTCCCAGCAGGCCAGGCAGCAAGAAAGCCTTCTGGTTCACCGAGGAACTCAAGAACTCCAAGAAAAACTGCTGCACCCTCGAGAAAGCCTGGAGCAACATCCAGACCACAGACAACATGACCGCCCTGAAGCACGCCACCCGCAAACACCACCAGCTGATCCGCACCACCAAGAAGACAGCATTCAAAGACCGACTGGACAACAACGCCCACGACAGCAAGGAACTCTTCAACATCGTCAAAGAGCTCTCCAACCCCAGCTCCGGAAACGACATCACTCCCTCACAAGACCTCTGCGACTCCCTCGCCACAGCAAGATCACCAACATACACAACAGCTTCGACGCACAGACCACGCTCCCCACCAGCGAGCTAACGCCCCCAACCACCACCCTCCGCGCCTGGACTCCGATCAGCACCGAGGACACCGCCCGCGTGATGAACACCATCAACTCCGGATCGCCAACCGACCCCCGCCCCCACCACGTCTTTAACAAAGCTGACTCCATCATCGCACCCAAACTCCGGGACATCATCAACACCTCCTTCATCACCGCCACCTTCCCGGAGAGCTGGAAGCACGCCGAACTCGGCGCCCTCCTGAAGAAACCAACGGCGGACCCCACCGACCTGAAGAACTACCGCTCCATCTCGCTCCTCCCTTTTCCCGCCAAGGTCATCGAGAAGACCGTCAACAGTCAACTGGCTGCCTTCCTCGAGACGAACGGATCCCTCGACCACTCGCAGTCCGGCTTCCTAGCCAACCACAGCACCGAGACTGCCCTCATCGAAGCCACAGATGACATCAGATCCCTGCTCGACAACGGGGAAACAGCGGCCCTCATCCTCCTAAACCTCTCCGTGGCCTTCGACATGGTCTGCCACCGCACCCTGGTGCAGCGTCTCTACAACATCGGAATCCAAGAGAAGGCGCTGGAATGGATCATCTCGTTCCTCACCGGAAGAACCCAGAGGGTCCGCCTGCCCCCATTCAGATCCGAGGCCACCGAAGTCATCTGCGGCGTACCACAAGGATCATCACTCAGCCCAACCCTCTTCAACGTCTACATGAGCCCCCTCGCAGCCATCGCACGCCAACACAACCTCAACATCATCTCCTACGCCGACGACACCCAGCTGATCCTCTCCCTCACAAACGACCCAGCCACCGCCAGAACCAACCTACACGAAGGGATGAAAAACGTCGCCGAATGGATGAAGAACAGCCGCCTGAAACTGAACTCCGACAAGACGGAAGTCCTCATCCTGGGATCATCACCCTCCGCCTGGGACGACTACTGGTGGCCCCCTACCCTGGGCACCGCTCCCAAGCCAACGGACCACGCTCGCAACCTGGGCTTCATCTTGGACTCTCGATGACCAGACAAGTCAACGCCGTCTCGTCGTCATGTTTCAACACCCTGCGTATGTTTCGAAAGATCTTCCGGTGGATCCCCACCGAAACCAGGAGGACGGTCACCCAGGCACTCGTCACCAGCCGTCTGGACTACGGGAACACCCTCTACGCCGGAACCACAGCCAAACTTCAGAAAAGACTCCAACGAATCCAGAATGCCTCCACACGACTCATCCTGGACATCCCCTGCCACAGCCACATCTCCGGACACCTGAGAGACCTGCACTGGCTCCCCGTCGACAAGAGAATCATGTTCCGACTCCTCACCCACGCACACAAGGCCCTCCACGACCTGGGCCCCAGGTACCTCAACAACCGCCTGACCTTCTACACTCGATCGACCAGCCATGCCCTCGCCGCCGTTCCTCGCATCCGAAGAGCCACTATGGGAGGAAGATCATTCTCCTACCTGGCAGCCAAGACTTGGAACTCCCTCCCCACCCACCTTCGACTGACCCAGGATCACCTCTTCTTCAGGAAGCAACTCAAGATCTGGCTCTTCGAGCAGTAGCAAACACCCCCCCCCCCCCCCCCCCCCCCCCAAGCGCCTTGAGACCCTTCCGGGTGAGTAGCGCGCTATACAAATGCTATGATTGATTGATTCATTCATATTAAGCATTTGTTGTACACACAGTCAATAAATGAGAAACACACTCAAACTCAAGACCAATTAAAAAAACCCATATATTTTATATAATTTTGGACACCAAAATCATCGCAATCTGGTAAGTACTTAAGACGTTAACACATTTTAGAGTAAAAACTGTCAAAAAAGACAGCTATCAGATTTGAGGCATGTGACTCAAACTCCCATGAGAGAAACATTCATGCATAGACACATCGACAACTTCCAGGGCTGTTCTTCTGGACTTACGGTAAGTAGGGGCTAAGATACACAAAAGCACCAAGTGTTCAAGGTTACCTGCCCTGGGGTGTCCAGGTGCAACATTGCTTTAAGTGGTGGCAGCCTTGAACTCTACCCGTTTAAAGTCAATCGGAAAAGTACCTGTAAAAAAGAGGCTGGAAGAGGGGACCAGGTGACGAGTCCAGCAGAACCCAATGGGAGGGGGAGGCTTGGCTCTTGAGGGTCTCCTGCCACCTGTGCAGCTTGGTGCAGAGATGTTTTGTACGGCGGGTTTGTGAGTAAGAGGATCTCACGGTTCTCTGTTTCTGCAGAAGAGGGAAAAGGAAAACAGCAGGGACACGATCGGTATGGATCTGGCTGCTCTCTGAGCCTCTTGAATTGAAGGTATGTTTAGGGGGTGGTGATGGTCTGACTGAACACAAACAAGCCTAGGTGCTTGCAACTGGCTCTCCTACCTCTGGTATTGGTGCAGGGCGGTTCATGGGGGTCCTGGCATCTCCAACCTTGGGAAAGGGACGCGTCAGACCTGGAGCACAAAGACCTCCTGCTGGGGTGCTGCTCCCTTGGTGGGCCTTGGGGGGAGGGGGGAGAGGGGGAGGGGGGGGAGGGGAGGGGAGGAAATCGACAGAACAGTGTACCTAGCAGCTGCTGTCGGCACCAGCAGGAGAGTGGCTTCTCCACCCCAGGGGAAATGTTGCTGAGTCAAGGAAGTGTTGGCAGACCTCCAAGGGTTTGGGAAGGCTAACCAGCTTCTATACGAGTCAGCGATTGTCTGGAGAGCAGCAGTCCGACACGGTTTTGCGCTAAAGGTAATACTGGTCCACAGTTCTCACGTCTTATGCTCTTATTTGTTCTACTTCTTTCAGGCAGACTAATCTGAGTTCCTGGTGTCAGGGGGCCACCTAAATAAATTTAGGGGTGTTAAGGGGAGTGTAGGGATAGTAGCCTCTGGGGTCACTACACCTCCTATAGGCCCACTTGCAGTGGGCATGGTCCTGTCCCACTTTTTGCTTGGCTTGTGATGCAATTTTGATTGTAGAGTACTGGGTCCCTGCTAACAATATTCTTAGAACCAGTGTTCTTTCTCAAATCTGTACCATTGCTGCCACAATTGGAACAACTTTAGTTCACATATCCCTCGTAAAATGTACCAGTGGTACCATGGGCCTTGTGACCAATGATGGTCTCTTAGGGCTGCAGCATGTATTATGCCACCCTAAGAGACCCTTCACCAACCATATGAACACTCCCACTGCAGCCTCCGTGTTTTGTTGCAGATAAAAGTGAAATTAAATGAAAATTAAACTTGTATAACGCGTAACTACCCTGAGACCTCGCAGCGCTTTAAAAGTGAAGTCGTTCTGGCACCCCTCCATGTGTGCCTGGACTACTGGCACTGCAAGTAGTATAGGTACGTCACCCCTACAGCAGGCCATACAGCCAGCTCTAATACAGGGTGCACTATACCTCTTGTGAGGGCATAGCTGAATGTGCAGATATGCTCCTATAGTGTCTAAGTCCATTCTTGGACATTATAAGTGTGTAGCGAATCCATACTGAGTAAATGGACTGGTAGCCTGTCAATATGAGTTGCACAGCTCCATGATGACTTCACCAAATCCCAAGATGTTTGGTACCAACATCTCAGATTAATGAGCCCACACTGATGCCAGTGTTAGATTCATTAATAAATGCACTCAGATGGCACATTTCAGATATGCCCTCTGAAAAACCACCAAACCATTAGTGTGTGCTTGACTGATCTGCACCAGCCTGCCACTTCTAGACATGTTTCTGACCCCCTGATATGAGAGCCTTTTGCTGTTGTGGAACAGAAACAAAGCCTGCTCTGGGTGGAGGTTCTTCACACTTACACCCAAGCAGGGACAGCATTGAAGGGTGGTGAGCCTCAAAGGCTTTCTGCCCTTTGTTATGCTGACCAGAGCATCTCCATCAAGTGGAGATACACCCCCCTCACTCCCCCGACCAAGCTCCACTTTTTGGCAGCAAGGTCGGAGGAACAATTAGTAAGCAAGAGTCAGCCAGGACCATCCCCGTTTGTCCTCTGCTGAAGTGACTACCTCCTCCTCCTCTGAGAATACTCCATTTTGTTTTGGATGGTTCTAGCCAAAAGGAATAGAGGTATACACCCTCCCGAAAGGGAGTGGATATACAAAGGCTGTAGACACCCTAAAGGTAAGTAGCCCATTGTCTACTTCCTTCCAGACTCTGTAATTCTCCTAAATTGAGTAATTGGGGGCACCCATCAACCTTAATCCTTAGTTCCTGATTACCTACGTAGGAAGAGGACAAAGAAGAGCTATGCAGCAGAGGAAGACTGAAGACAACCACGGACTTGCCCGAAGCTCTACTGGACGGTCGGCAGCCCTCAAAGATCCTGCAGAAACCAACGACTCGCGCCGCAGCCTCCAAAAACCTCTGGAAGGACTGCTGCCTTCAATAAAGACCAGAACCCCTGAGAACAGTGGCCCTATTCAACAAGAAACTCCAAGAAAGGTCACTGACCTGCAGAACTACGAAGCCCTGCTTCCGGGTCCACCATCCCACTGACGCCAAGTCCAAGTGGCTCACCGGTCCCAGCGAGGTTCCCCAGCAACACAGAGGCGGAGTCTAGTGTGGCTAACCCCTACTGAACTCCCAAACGACACCTGCAGCCTCATCACGAAGGACCCCTTAACAGCGACCGACACCGGAAAGGCTTTTCCGATTTCTAAGGGCACCCCTGCACCCGCAGCTCCAGGTTCAAAACAGTTATATGTAGGCCCCATATATCTGAGACCAACTCTTAGAGGAGCTAAACAAACCGAGAACCAAAATAATTATTCCATGTTTGTAACAAATATGTACCAAGTTATTGATGACATGCATTGTTAACATAACATGCTTCTCAGATATTTTGTCCTTGTGTCTGTTTTTTTAGCTTGTTTTGCACAGTATGAGAGTGAGTGTGAATGCTTTATTGGTGAGATAGTTAGGTATGATAGATAGACTTTTTTAGTGATATATTTGTATTTTCTTACCACTTGTTGGGGGTAGGTCGAACTGTTCTTTATGCCAATTGTATTGTACAAAATTTCATCTACTATATGTTTATTTTTGATTAACTCTTTTTGACAATGAAAATAAATACTTTATATACAAAAAGATAAATAAATATAATGAAAAATAAAATTCTAGTCTGAAAGTCTTTATTGTGCTGCATCCATTGAAAGGTATGGATTAATTAATTTTGAAAATAATATAGGTAAGTTTAGAGGTCTCTCAGTGATATAGTTTTTCTTGTCTCTCTCCCTCCTCTAGACCTAAAACTGATTTTAGGAGTCCCCTTGCCTTATATTCAAAACCGTTGTCTGCCATCGATTTTTATTGGGCACCCAACGCTGTGTTGGCACTCTGCACTCGAACGTGTCCATGCCGCTAAGGGTGTATGTTTGGTGCTGTCTTGTGGCCCACCCAGTGCTTGTCTTAACCCCCGAAGGTTGACCTCCAATTAACTTTACTTACCTCTAATTGGTACAACTTCAAGTGCCCCCCCTCTTCCTTGGTTAACATTGGGCATCAAGTTGTACCTTGTCCTGTGCTGACCTAAAATCCCGAAGACTTGGTTGTGAGTAAAGTACTTACCTGTGAAATTGCTTTCTTGTTTTCCTTGTATAGGATAATATTGCTCATTTGAAATATTGCACTACTTTTCACCAACTCCATCACGGACCTCATCTCCCCACATACCATCACGTCCACCAACTACACCCTACTGGGAGACCTCAACTTCCACCTCGACAACCAACTGGACCCCAGCACCACATCCATCCTGGCCAACCTCCATAACATTTGACTTCGCCAGATCGTGACCAAACCTACGCACTCAGCAGGACACACCCTCGACCCCCTCTTCACAACTCCATCACCTTCAGCCACACCACCGAACTCCCATGGACTGACCATCAATGCATCCAACTCACCTTCGAACACCAACCATCCACAGACACCAGCACCTGCCACCCAAGTAGAAACTGGACCAGAATCACCGACGGCCAGCTAACCTCATCACTCAGCAACTCCACCCCAACCATCACAGAAAACGACTACCCCAACACCGCAGGCAGAACTCCGCACAGGTGGATCTCCAACAGTGCTAACACCATAGCCCCCCTCAAGAAAAACAACAATAACCACACCAAGAAAGCTAGATGGTTTACCACCAAACTACGAGAGTCTAGACGAAGTTGCCGCCACCTCGAAAAGGCCTGGAGGAACACCAAATCCACAGAAGCCCACTACAACCTCAGATCCGCCACCAACGTCCAACACCAACTCATCAGAAAAACAAGGAAAAAAGTGGTTGAAGACAGAATCTCCACTCATTGACAGTACAGTTAAGAACTCTTCAACATCATCAAGGAGTACTCCCAACCCACCAGCGAGTCCACCGACATCCCTCCCTCACAAGACCTCTGCAACTCTCTGAATCTTTTTCCACCACAAAATAAGGTGCATCTACGACAACTTCGACGAAGACAACCAACACACTTAACCCTCACCAACCACCCCGACAACCTGAAGCCAGCGATCGACAATAGGATACCCATCACCACCGAGGACACACTGAAGGCAATGAATTCAATCCAGTTCGGGACCCCCACGAACCCCTGCCCCCTCCCCATTTTCAACAGAACCGCCGACACCATCGCACCAATGCTCTGCCACACCGGCAACCGCCTCGTTCACCGACGACTGGAAACACGCCAAGATCAACCCCCTCCTAAAAAAACCCTTGGCGGACCCCACCGACCTCAAAAACTACAGACCCATCTCCCTGCTCCCGTTCCCAGCGAAAGCCATTGAGAGAGCCATCAGCAGCCAACTCGCCACGTTCATCAAAGAGCACAATATCCTCGACTCCTCCTAATACGGCTTCAGAAAAAAACACCGTACAGAAACCGCCCTCCTCACTGCAACAGATGACATCCGCACCCTACTGTACAAAGGAGGAACAGCAGCCTTCCTCCTTCTCGACCTCTCAGCGGCGTTCGACAGACTCTTACCCCACCCTAATATGCAGACTCCATGGCGCAGGCATCCAAGACAAGGACCCAGACTGGATCCGCTCCTTCCTCTCTGGCAGAATGCAGCGGGTCAGTACCCTCCTACCCGCCCCCCCTCTGTCCTCAGACCCTACACCTACCACCTGTGGGGAGTCCCCCAGGGGGACTCCCTCACCCTTACGCTCTTCAATGTCTACATGGCTCCGCTCGCCCCCATCGTCAGAACTTAAGGATTCCACATTGTGTCATACGCCGACGACACCCAACTCATCCTCTACCTATCCAACCAACCCAATACCGTCAGACACATCTTTCGAGAAGGCATGGAAACTGTTGCCAAATGGATGAAAAACAGCTGCCTACAACTAAACACTAACAAAACGGAAGTACTCATCATGGGTCCACACCCTGATGCCTGGAACCACACCTGGCGGCCCCCCGCCCTCTGACGCCCACCCACCCCCACGGACCGCGCACGCAACCTGGGAATCATCCTGGACTCAGAGTAGATCTGGAGGTCCATTTTGACCTCTTTCTCGTACTCCTGCTTCCACATCCTTCATCCTCTCACGTAAGACCTTCAAATGGATACCCCTAGAACACAGAAAGACCGCCACTCACGCCTTGGTCACCAGCAGACTAGATTATGACAATGCACTCTATGCCGGAATAAACAAAAACCTCACCCTAAAAACGACAGAACATCCAAAATGCCGCAGCAAGACTGGTCCTCAACATGCCGAGACACTGCCACATCTCCAAGCACATGCGCACACTCCACTGGCTCCCAATTGAAGCTAGAGTCACCTTCAAGATGCTCACCCACGCTCACAAGGCCCACCACGACATCTGACCAGCATACCTGAACAACAGACTCCAATTCCACGCACCCCAAAGGGCCCTGCGATCAGCACAGCTCTCAGACGCCGTGGTCCCTCGCACCAGAAAGACCAGATCGGGAGGCCGCGCCTTCTCCTTCCTCGCCGCCAGAGTCTGGAACGACCTTCTGCTCCACCTTAGACAGACCACATCGCTCCCCATCTTCGCAAGAAACCTCAAAACCTGCTCTTTGACAGACCCCCTCCTTGATGGACTGGAACCTGGGTCCCCCACCCACCTCCCCCAGCGCCTTGAGAACCTAGACGGGCGAGTAGTCTCGCTTAACAAACACCTAATTGATTGATTGATTGAGTGTATATTTTTCGTGATCTGCAAATTATTTCTATTTCTAAAAATTGTATCTATCTTGCTGAACTGAAGTCCCACACTAAGTATTCATTTACTGTAGTGAATACTATTGCCTGTTTGAAAACTGTACTTTACCCGCAACTAAGTTTATTTAGTTCTAGTAATAAAAGTAACAAATTCAAAGTTTTATAAACCATTGGTCTTGGATGTAGTCGTTAACTTTATGTAGTAATTTCTAGCAGAGTATGTAATGCTTAAGACAGCCCTCTGATAAGCCTAACGGCTCGCCCGCACTGCCACAAAAGAGAGCATTAGTATTATCTACTTTAGCCTCTGTAAAGCGTCTGGGGATCTACTGGACTCTGTGCACACTCTACCTTACTTTGGTGTAGTATATACAGAGCCAACTGCCTACAGGTGCCCTCTGGGTGCATGTCACAATACTTCTAGTACTGAGAACAGTACATGTTTATCAAGACTAGGTGTTTGATGTCAAACACCATAGGTTTCACTAAAGCCATCATTTAGCTGGGGAACTCTTAAAGACCAGTGCCCAGTACATATACTTAAGATGGCTTCCCTGTTCACTTGTACCATCTACAATTGAACTTGTACCACTAGACAGCACAGGGGCATAGCTGCTATTGAAGATTTGACCTCACATTTAATATAATGCACCCTTCACTGCTGTAGGTATGACATGCATATTACATGAAGTTACTTTGGCATGGCACACAGTGAGTGTGACGTCGTGTTTTCACTCATGGTTTGCACCATGACACACAATTAGACAATTTACCTTGTTTTTAGGGAAAGAACCATGACACAGGGCCCTGGTCAGCAGGGATCCAGTAAACATCAGTCGAAAAACAGTACCAGTGGTAATCAATCGTGGTGACCAGGACAAAAAGGTGCACTTTCCTATACCGTAGCATAGCTTTTGGGTTGGGGTGAGTACCTGGGAGAGGTGGAGATCAGAGGACTCTGCCTCAGTCTACTAGAGGTGAGGGCGATTTGCTTTGTATTTAAAGCCTTCCTCCGGTCCATCAAAGGAAGGCTGATTCAGATGTTCACGGACAACAGTAATGCCACGTGGTATTGCAAAAACAGAACAGAGTGGCGTTATAAGCTCTGTGCCAGTATGGCTTTAGCCTTTGGACCTGACTGGAGCAATGGAGGTTGCTCACCTGGCTGGCCACCTGAACGCCAAGGCAGACAAACCCAGCCACTGATACTTTGTGGATTACCAATGGCCTCTACACCTAGATGTGGCGCAGGGTCTCTTCCGAGAATAGGGAGAACCTTGGCACAATCTGTTCGCTACCACCGAGAATGTGCAGTGTCTGCTCTTCTGTTCAATAGAGTTCCCAATGCGGGGCTCTCTCGGATACGTATTCTGATTAGACTGGAACCTGGGGCGCCTGTACGCCTTTCTTCCGATACCCCTCCGTTCTCAAGAAGATTAGGACGGACTGGGTCCAAGCCATCCTAGTAGATCCGGATTGTGCACGGAGAGTATGGTATTCGGAATTCATGGGCTTCTGTCCTCTGACCAGTTTTGCATCTCCGGCACCTGCACCTACGCACACTTCGCCCTCGTATGTGGATACTGAGCAGCAACATTAAATTGCCTGTGCTCTGCTCCTGAGATCTGTGATGTTATCTTAGCAGCTAAGCGTCCCTCAGCAAAGGCTGCAAACGTCTGCCGTTTGGACAGATTTGTGGCTTGGTGCACTTCCCTGTCATGTTGACCGGCTTTCAGCCCCCTTGTCAGAGGTTTTGCTGTTTGCACTTTCCTTAGCCTGGCAAGGCCTTATCCTCGGCATTGTTAAAAGTTAACTTTCAGCCATATCTGCTTTTTTGTAGTTGCCAGATAAGCCCTTACTGTTTGTTACCCGTTGTGACACTGTTTCTTAAGGACCTGCAATATTTGTTTCCTCCTACTCCTTTCATTATGCCCCAGTGGGACCTAAAATTTAGTCCTAAAGTTCCTCATGGGCTCAGCATTCGAGCCTCTGCAAAATTATCCTCTCAGAATCCTAGCTCTCAAGACCGCTTTCTTTGCGGCCATTTCATTCGCCAGAAAGGTCAGTGAACTTCAAACTCTTTCAGTTAGTCCTCAGTACATTGGCTTTTACCCATACAAACTGTTTTTACGCACATATGCCTCTTTTTTGCTGAAAGTTGTCCCTCCCTTTCATGTCGGCCAGAACATCATGCTTCCAACATTTGTTTTGCCCGCTTCATCCTCCTGAGGAATCGAAACTATCGCCTGGCCCCCAAAAGAGTTCTCTTTTTTTTTTTTTCATCGATCTCACTAAAGAACATCGGGTGTACAATCAGTTCTTTATTGGGTTCGCTGGTGCGAAAAAGGGTAAAGCTGTGAAGAAACAGACCCGCTTTTAATATCTTGTACTCTACACCACTATGAGTTGGCTAAAAAGCAGCCTCCTAGGGACTATGCGGGCCCATTCCTCCAGGGCCAAGGCTGCTGCTACTGCGATATGGGCTCTTCCCCCTAACATCCTGATCAGATTCTTCATACTGGTCCAACAGTCTAAAGTGGCTATGCGTTTTTGTCACAGAAATAGTCCCCGTAGAAAGTGATGTCTGTGTGCCAGGTTAGCGCATATATAGTCCCCACAACGCACGTCACTTCCAAAGCGGACGTGGAGCAGATAAACACCAACTATTGGCATGCATAGGCGCTGCTCCAGATTTTCCATATCTAATCTGATGTCTTGGAAGTATGCGACGGTAAGGAATATGTGGTTAGGTGGAGTCTGTACCAGAAAAGCATTACCAAAGGTAAGCAACTTCTTCATCAAAGCCAGTTCACCTTTACTGGTGGATTGTTATTATCTGGTCTTAAAGCCTGTAGACCTTTTGTGTTACGTGGAAGCTTACAGATTACCATAGTAGGCAAGTGTTTTGGAGTTGGTTGCCCCTCTGACAAACCTTGGCCATGGATTAGCAGCGTGAGAATCCTTATTATACCTGTTGTGTCAGTATACAATATTGTTGTAAACTCTGAATTTTGACATAATTAGAATATTGGAATATTGAGAGCTTCATTGAAAACAATGGAGTAGTCTGGGCTTGTGTCTTTCTGTTACTCCCTATTTTATTTAGAACATTCCACCCTTGGTGTGTAGAATGAACTAAAAGCCTTACAACCTGTCCGCCTTTGGCTATACCAGTTGTTAAAGGCCCTCATCGTCGTTATAGGCCCAGGCAATAAGGCTGTATTGTAATTTTATGACTATGCCAGATGGTCGACTTGGGGGCAAGCTCGTGCTCATCAATAGGTCTAAGTTGGTCATAGATGCAAGCAAATAATAAAGGCTGTAGGCCTGAATTGGTTAGTTGGAAAAAATGTCGGATGTTGTAGCTTTGAGCTATAGGTTGGAATGCTACCCTGAGCGATCGGCAGTAGTTAGATTTTTTGTACATATTCCTCTCATCAACTTTTGTATATTTATATGGAAAAGCCAATCCTTAGAACGGTGATTTAGCACACTGTACATGCATACTGTACTAATTAACTGCACGATGATTGTCCACTTCTGTGTTTCGTTTTATAATCTCATTTATGTATTTGAAGCTTATGCCTGCCTCGTTTGGCAACATTTTGTTACACTCTCAATTCTTTTCATTTATCATTAATATGATTGAGTTTAAGTACATATTTCATTGTGGTTGGATGAGTGGGTGAATGCATGAATGAGTCAGTGAGTGGATTAGTGAACGCATGAGTGAAAGGATGAATGTCAGAGTGCACATGTCACAAGTGTCTAATCGCCAAAGTGACTGAGGAGGCGCTTTCAGTAAGGAGCTATACCTTCTGACATTACCAGTTCATTTGTTCTTGCTACTGTTTACAGTTCGTTCAGAGCTGCCTGAGTTTGCTGATGGCTCATCTTGGGAATCTCCCTAGCCTCGCACTGGTCCAAAGGCAACATGACAATGGAATGTCGTCCTCTCCTGTTGCCTCTTACCGGACAAGGTATTAATGCTTCACACTACTGAGGTCATGACTTGGTGTTAGGCACGTCCGTCCATCAAAGACTGATTCGCTTAAACAGAAAAAGCATTTGCAATGCAATAGGTCTTGTATTTACGCTAGTTTGAGCTTTTGGCATTCTAAATGACAATGCCTTTTATTTATGTTTTGAAAACCTTAATAAAAGGCATTGTTATTTACAATGTCAGTAGCCTAAACTCTTGCAAATGTGAGACCTATTGCATACCAAATGCTTGTTAGAAAAGCAACCCATGCTGCAATTTCAGTTTAATGTTGGCCACTCCCCTTTCTTTAGAACGCGGCTCATATAAAGAAAGATGCGGCGTCATTAAAGTAAAAGTGCGGAGTGGGCATTTGATAAGCAGTTTAGCGTTTGCAAAAGTGCCGTATTCTGCAGGGAGCATTTTTGAAAGATAGCGCGGCACCCGATCATAGAGGCTGCACTTTGTCATGAAAACAGGGTGGGTGAGGGAGAGCCTGTCGTGCCTACACAGCAGCCATATTAAAGACATTAAAGAAAATAGTGCTCACAGACTATAGATAAAACAGACCGTGTAACAACACAGGTAAAAAGTCCAGTCCTCATGGCAGGTTACAAATGCAAAAACAAAAGGAGTGCCCCCTGGAGGCGAGGCACAGAAAGTCTCTGCGCCTAAAGCTTAAGGCTTAATTAAGCACTTGTGCCCAACCTTGATATAAGACATAACATGTCTTTTTTGAAGACCCCTCACTCACCAACCTAGTTGGTGACATGCTTCATCATCGGGGTCCCACCCCGAAGGCCGAGTGCCAACAGGGTGTGCTACGACACCTGATTAAAGTGGATCAGGTATTTTCTCTTTTTATATGTGCAGTGATAAAAGAGGGGTAAGTGTTTTAAAAGGGGCCAGATCTACTCACTTCAAGACTTTAGTCCTGAGTGACTGGACACCTGGTTAAAAAACTGTGACACCTTTGACTAATTAGGTAGACTTCGGTGTCTAAGACGTGTTGTGTTGTAAAAATAGCGACATGTGCTATGTGATTAAAATATAGGTCTTAGGTCTACATGTTTCAACCTCGTATGATTGTGGGTTTTCGTCAGGACCAAAAGGAAAAAGAGAAGGACCTGGGTGGTCCGCCCACGCTAAGGAGCGCCCTGCCCTAGATCCGTGAAAGATGGGTACACAAAAATTGTGTCCCTGCAAAATGAGGTCCTTCTCTTTTTCCTTTTGGTCCTGACGAAAACCCACAATCATACGAGGTTGAAACATGTAGACCTAAGACCTATATTTTAATCACATAGCACATGTCGCTATTTTTACAACACAACACGTCTTAGACACCGAAGTCTACCTAATTAGTCAAAGGTGTCACAGTTTTTTAACCAGGTGTCCAGTCACTCAGGAATAAAGTCTTGAAGTGAGTAGATCTGGCCCCTTTTAAAACACTTACCCCTCTTTTATCACTGCACATATAAAAAGAGAAAATACCTGCTCCACTGTAATCAGGTGTCGTAGCACACCCTGTTGGCAGTTGGCCTTCGGGGTGGGACCCCGATGATGAAGCATGTCACCAACTAGGTTGGTGAGTGAGGGGTCTTCAAAAAAGACATGTTATGTCTTATATCAAGGTTGGGCACAAGTGCTTAATTAAGCCTTAAGCTTTAGGCGCAGAGACTTTCTCTGCCTCGCCTCCAGGGGGCACTCCTCCTTTTGTTTTTGTTCATATATTTACTGGGGACCAGGAGTTCTCACCTCACCTTTGAGTGAAAATACCCTCACTCTCCTTTTTGTTTTCCCTAAGGTTACAAATGCAGACAAGTCATTACTAAGAAGAGACTAACAAGCCTATTAATGGATCAGAAGCAACCATTTAGAAAGAATAGTAACAGGAGTCAATTGAAAAGATGGGGGCAGAGAGGGCGGAGCTTCACGTCCATACCTGAATACATCATGCCTTCCACATCAGCGCATGCGCTGCCCAGGCTCGACCTAAAAATGGAAGTTTACCCAAATCTTCCTGGGGCTGCTGCTACACTAGCTTAGTAAATTGAAGAGCACAAGGAGCAGTGTTACACCTGCAGTTTTGAGGCGTCACCTGATAGGATTTATGTCATAATGATAACTCTTGGGGAGGATGAGCCATGCTAGTCTCCTCCTAATTGTGTGTAACATTCACAGCCAGCTTGCACTTGCCAGAGGAGTGGAGACAAACCTACATAATAAGGACTCTCTCTACATTTTCATTATTTGCACCGTTGTCAGTGCACAAAGGTGCAAGGTGCTTCAAGTGGCGTTTGCTGGACAGAACAGGTTTACATCTCCTCTGCGCCATAGTTCTTGGCAGAGATGTCGAGTTGCTCCAGTTTGTGACGTACATAAAATAGTACTTTAAAACCATCACCTCCCAAGAGAGTAGTTGCCATTCCATTGATTTTTGTTTTTCTCTATGTGCATTGTACTGTTGTTTTAATTTTATATACACTGTTTTCTTCATTGACTCATTCCAATTTTATTTTTTTACTCCCTTATTGTGCTAGTGCAAATACAGGGTAAGTTTATATTCACTACTCAGGAATGTGTGGCTGTGTATTCAGGAGCTGTCTGGAAACAGTTCTCTTTTCTAATTGTATGCAAAGCTTCAACTAATCTTTCTGCCAATTCACTTCGGGACCCTCTCCTGGGATCCGTCTTGATACGTCTTTGTGTTTCCTTCTTTATCTGCCTCGCTGTCTACTGAAATGAATATTATCAAATTGCATGTTGTGGATGCCTTTCAGTGGGTGGCAAGAAATCTGAATACAACTTCTGTTTTTTGACAGCTCTCCTACTAAAATAAGTTCTAGATAAAAAAGCATCCGAGAGTTCTTTTCGTGCATGATGTGTTTATCTTCTAATATCTGCATTGGTTTCCGGTAATTTAACACAATTATATGCATGAATATTTCTGTAAGCCCGTTACAGCGTGTTTCTAAATATGTCTAAGTTATTGTATTGTATTTAATAGCATTTCAATTGCATTTCACCCGATTTTATTTGAGCAGAAAGAAACCTATTGTCACGTTCAGAACCCTTTTATTCCTTTCAGGACTTTGAGCACTGAAATCCCAGACACTTTCTCCAGAACTGACCTTGGGAAAACCTGCCTCAATACATCCCAGGAGCTTTTTGGCACATGGCCCTAATACGTGCCTAAGGGTACCCTTTATTGGCGTTAACTCTGTGCAATAATAATGTAAGAGTAGGTCGGAGTCTTCCTGTGTAATCTGCAGTACAGAAACTGCCATACTAAATATTGTAGACGACATCCATCACTCTCTAAATAATGGCGATACCGGTCTACTCATTCTCCTCGACCTCTCTGTAGCATTTGATACTGTTAACAACCCTGCCTTACTCAATGCGCTCAAAGTTCGATTTGGCCTTAATGTCCCGGGACTTAAATGGTTCTCCTCCTTCCTCCAACACAGAACACAACAAATCAAAATCTGCAACTGCCTCTCTCCACACCGTCTCCCTCGGTGTCCCCCAGGGCTCTATTCTCTCTCCCTCTCGCTTTAACCTCTCTATGGAACCTCTTACCCTCATTCTAAAACAAGCTGGAATCAACTACCATCTCTATGCTGACGACACCCAACTTCACTAAAAGATCAGATCCCACTCCGATGTTCTACACCTTAACAACACCCTGTCTAAAATCCACTTCTGGTTCCACTCCAACCATCTCAAACTCAACCCTAGAAAAACAGAAATCATTTTCTTCTCTCCAAAAAACAACCCTCTTCCTATACAAAGATGGATCTCTGACCTTAATGCCCTCGACTGCTCGTCTTCTCAAACTCAGTAAAATCACTTGGCATCACCATTGACAATAGCCTAACCAGCCAGGCCCACATTAAAAACTCGGCCAAAGGAGTGCTCTTCACTCTACGCCATCTAAAGAAAATCCCTTCACCCCAGCTGACGACTCTAAATCGATTGTCCAATCTCTTGTCTTCTCGAGTTTTGACTATGGAACGCTATCCTCTCCGGAACCCCAAAAGTTCACCTAGCCCCACTCAAATCTGTGCTAAACCTAGTGGCCAGGCTAATCACCGACTGCAAACTCTTGACCATGTCTCCCCAGCCCTTAAGGCCCTTAAATGGCTGCCCTTCGAAGGCAGATCCACGTACAAGATGGCATGGTTTACGCACAAATCCTTTCACCAAAAGGCTTCGCTGTATCTTACTGAAACTCAACAGAGCAGGCTGCGCCCGACCGTCAAGAAGCACCAACACTCTCCCCCTTTCCCACCCCTGACAAAAAAAAAACACAATCTCGCTCTTTCTCCGGATATAATCCCCCAGCATCTGGAATGCCCTCCCTAAAGACCTGTGCTGGAACCCCTCCTACATCAGCTTTTAAAAAGACCACAAACTGCACTTTCTCAAGAAATATTGGGGTCCATAATCCTTTCCACACTTTTTCCTACTCTCTTCCTTTTTCCTCCCCACCTTCCCCTTTTCTTACCCTCTTCCTTCCATACTCCCTCCACTTAATTACTACCTCCCCTTGCTTTGTCTATTTTTCTCTACCCCCATTCACGCCTTGCCTCCCTTCACCCTTCTACCACCTAGCCACCCTTCATCTCAGCCTTCTGAATAAAATTCGACTGCATGTGTCCATTTTATTTGTTTAATTTCTCTTTGGTTTGACATATGCTAATTTGTATTATGCTACTTGTTCTTTATAATATGACCTGTGATCTCTACGTTTTGAACCACTGTATTATGCCTGTACTATCCTCACTTAAGTAAAGAGCTCTGATATCCCCGGGTTCAGCCAGCGCTATATAACACCTTAAAATAAATAAATAATCTTGCTGGTTAATTATCGAAAAATTAAAACTTCAAAACAGTTGTACATCGGTTTCTTCTATAGTTTATACGGTGTAGCAAAATACATGTTTAAAATCGTAAGAAAGCTCCAGGTACCTGCCGATGCTCTAGTGAATATAACACCAGCTTCTGAGCTTTACACCCTTTGTATTAAAAAGATCTAATCTAAAATGGCACACATTATGAAACCACACTTGGTGGATTCTGTACCACCTTCGAAATCCGCCGTTTCATCTCTTGTTGAATATCTACCGATTTCTGGTTCCTTCCTGTGTGAAGTTTTCCAAAACAGCGACCCCACGGGTTCTCCTCTTGTGATGTCTAGCCAGAGGTGTGCAGAAATTAGCTCCTTTAATAATTGTTCAGTGAAATACAGTACATTTCCAACTATTCCATGGAAACAGGATGGGCATTCTAAATTTGTAAAACGGCTGTTATTAAACCTCTTAAAAATAAATACTACCATGGACCCTCGGGAGTCTAATACATTTCGGCCAATATTTTTCTTTCCTTATCTGTCTGTCTTGCTCGAGAAAGTAGTCTTTCAACATCCACAAATGTTTGTGGAAAAGAAGGATAATGGTAATTTGTGTGTACAAGGCATATGAGCTGCAGAATGAATACTTGTGCATAGATCGCCATCTGGTGATGGGCTCAGATGTTTGCAGTTTGTTGTGGTCTTGGAAGAAGTCTTTGTAGTCACGAGATAGGTGACTCATCCCTTGGACATTAGTGCTCATGGGCATCGACTCCAACCCCAGATTGTTTTTTTCCGCCATCGGGTTCGGATGTGACTTGCTGTACTCCGGTTCGGTCCCGTGTTTCCAAACTTCATTTTAAGGCCAAACTATCATACTCGATGGTATTGTTTTATTTGCGCGCCTTTCGATGCGCTAACTCTCAAATCCTCGTTCCAGTCACTGGTGCGGGCCGCTGGGCCTATCGGCGCCATTCGGGCCTATCTGCGCCATTTGGGCCTACGACTAATGGAAAGAACTCCATTTTAAAAATGCACTCAGTGTGGGGCTAAATTTCCACACAGTGACCACCACAAGGTCTGCAACCTTTGTCGATCACCAGAACACGAAGAAAAGGATTGCCTAGCCTGCTCCTCTTTTCTATCCAAGAAAACCACCCGTGATCGCCGGGCTCGACAACACGTTGTGGCGCAACAGGCAGCACCGGTCTCAGAAGATATTTTCGATGAAAGCCCGACGTTCCAGAGGCAGAGGATTCAGAAGGGATCGAGATACTCTCTGTAGCTGACGACACCGACTCCGATGACCACATCACCCCAGGGCAATGCGTGAGCACAAATGCCCCGCTCCACCCGAAAAACAGATTGCTCCGGTCAAAACTTTGCCTGAAGGCCTTAGTTAAGATCGAAAGAAAACTTCAGAAGCCCCGCCTCCAGGCCCGGCTCCGAAAACGAAAGAAAAGCCTTCCGGCAGCTCGGGACTGAGCGGGCCTCATATCAGTACCCAGAAAACACCTTTGGTACGGAAATTGGGGATGCTCCTCTCCATTATGCCCAAAAAAGCCTCGGCGCCAAACCCTTCAGCACCGAAAAAGACCTCGGAACCAGAGCACCAAATGTCTTCGGATCCGAAGAAAAGTTCAGACTCTGCCCAGACTTCGAAGCCAAAGGAGCACAAAGCTCCTCCTATGGCTATAGAGACCAAATCAAAGCCACTCTCTGAACCGAAAAAATCTGTACCGAAAGAATACAATCAGGAAGAACTGTTTCGACCAGATCCTCCTGATCCGAAACAAAAAACATTACATGTGGACCCAAAAACAGGCCATATTATCAGCCTTCCAATAAAGAGGAAATCTGACACCTCACCGACACCTGAGGTACCTGTGAAGAAGAGACTTTGCAGCTTCAACCAAAAGACCCTCTTCTCATATCCTTCCTACTAAACCTTTGTCTCCTATAAACTCTTGTATACCCTCTCCTACATTTTCTCCATGCTCACCCTTACCATACCTTAGGATGAGGATGATTTAGAGGATGGGGTGGACACAATAAGGATCCCTTGGATGACCCTGATGATAACACTAGCCCACCACAGGATACATGGGACAATTACGATGATCCCAGAGATCCTCCAGACCTTCCTGATCCAGACCCATACCCATCTAAGCCACCCCCCAGATGATAGTATAGGATTTAGTCAGCTTATTAATAGAGCTGCGCATTATCATGGCGTGGAACTACATTCCGACCCCATGGAAGAAGACCTCCTACTGGACACTTTTGCCCAGTCACTAGAAGCAGTACATACATTGCCAATGCTCAAAGGTGTCATTAAACATGCACCAGACATATCTAAAGACCCTGTCAGGACCAGGATTCTCAATCCTCGGATTGATAAAATATATAAGCCTGCCCCTAAAGATCCAGTATACATCAATGGATAACTCCTCTTAGATTCTTGAGTAGTGTCCAATGCAAGAAAACGTACAATTTCCCAAACCTCTGGTGATGCACCACCACCAGATAAGGAGTTTAAACTGCTGGATGCATCAGGTAAACAAGTTGCCTCCCAAGCAGCCAATCACTGGAGGATAGCTAATGCGCAAGCACTACTTGCCAGATATGACCTGGCTCACTACGACGAGCTTGAAACTCTTACCCAACACTTACCTGACCAGGAGGGCAAGTTAATTACAAATGCATCCATCAAAGGTGTCTTCAATGCAGCAGATACTGCATCTAGATCCAGTGTCTTACTTCGCAGACATGCATGGTTAAGCATTTCCGGGTTTAAACAGGAAGTGCAAACCACTATTTTAAATCAGCCATTCGATCAAGAATACCTGCTTGGCCCAGCTGTGGCCACAACTCTAGAAAAAATGAAGAAAGACACAGACACTGCAAAATCTATGGGAGCATTACAATTTCAGCCCACACGAGGTTCCTTTCGTCGTTCCTTCTATAGGGGTGGATCCAAGAACATTGACACAGACACTACTGCCTCCTCCTACAAAACTCCTACACAAACATCCCCCAACAAGGGATATTTTAGGGGAGTGGTGGAACACACAAAACCTTTCCAAGCGGCGGCCTTTCTTAGAACCAGTTCCACAAATGGTGCTAACAGCAGACTCATCGCTCACGGGCTGGGGAGCCTATCTCTTAAATCATACAATTCAGGGCAGGTGGACCCCTCAGAAAAAGGTGCTCTACATCAATCACCTCGAGTTGCTGCCAATATTTCTGGCATTAAAATCCTTCCACACACATCTTACCAACAAAACTGTCCTTGTCCATACGGACAATGACAGCAATGTATTATTTACAAAAACAAGGGGGGACACATTCTCTGCAGCTTTCTCAACTTGCGCAGAACATATGGAGATGGGCCATCCCACAAAGGATACACCTTCTAGCAGAACAAACTCCACCATGCGTGTGCTATCGGATTGCGGATCTGCTCAGTCAAACATAGCAGATATACAAATGTGATCTTCATCCTCAAGTTCTTCATCCATTTTTTGTAGATGTGGGGCCACCGAGACATATATCTGTACGCCACACACACAAACGCAAAATGCCCCACCTTCGCCGCCAGGTATCCACACCGATATCGATGAATTGGTCGGGCAGATTTGCATACGCTTTTCTGCCACTCCCGCTCATTCCATTAGTAGTACTCATTCTCAAACTGCAGTCTCTCAAAATTATCCTAGTTGCTCCAGCATGGGCCCGGCAATGATGGTTCAAAACACTCCTGGAACTCTCAGTATTACCACACCAAAAATTACACCTCTCCCCAAAGCTTCTCACACAGAACCATGGAGAGATAAGGCATCCATATCCAGCTCAACTGAACCTGGCAATCTTGCTCTTGAAGTCCTAGAGTTCGGTTGCCTTCATCTCCCACCAGATTTTATGAGCATCCTTAAAGAAGCGATACGTCCTACTACTAGAGCTTGCTATGTAGTCAAATGGTAAAGATTTCTCATTTACTCCAATAATAATATTGACCCACTAGATGCTTCAATCCAAAACATTATTTGCTGCTTACTGCATCTACAAATATGTAATCTAGCATTTATATCCATAAGACTACATCTGGTTGCCCTCGCTGCTTACCTACAAAACAGACAACATTTGTCATTGTTTTAGTGTGCCTGCTATCAAGGCGTTCATGGCAGGACTTAAAAGGATAATTCCGCCTACAATCCCACCCTCTCCAGTATGGAATTTAAACATTGTCCTTACTAGGCTCATGGGCCCTCCATTTGTATCTATACACAAATGCAAATTGCAAATCCTTACATGGAAAGTAGTTTTTCTAGTCGGGGTCACCTCTCTCAGGAGAGTAAGTAAGATCTAGGCTATAACCATACAAGAACCATTCTAACAAATACATCATAACAAGGTGGTTCTGAGAACAAATCCACAATTCCTTCCCAAAGTAATCTCTGCTTTCCTTCTCAATCAATCTGTGGAGATTCTGTAGTAGAGAGCACTCTTCAAACGCTGTATGTCAAAAGAGCTATACTTTATTACACTGACCGGACTAAATCTTTTAGGAAAACAGACCAACTGTTTGTAGCTTTCTCTCCACTTCATAAAGGAAACCCCATCTCCAAAGCTGGAATTGCCCGGTGGATTGTCAAATGTATTCAAATATGCTACCAAAAAGCGAAACGCACATTAACTATCCCCCTAGAGCGCACTCAACACATGGCATTCTTAGGGAACATTCCCTTAGATGACATTTGTAAGGCAGCAACATGGTCTACAACACACACCTTCACCAAATAATATTGTGTAGACGTGCAGGCAAAACAGGCTTCTGTGGGCCAGGCTGAACTTAAAACACTTTCTCATTCCACTGCCACAGATACAGGTCACCACTGCTAAGGGAGAGTACTTCTTTACAGTCTATACATAAGTATATATTCTGCAGCTCATATGCCACAAATGGAAAATGCTACTTACCAGTGTGCATCTGTTCTTGGCATGCAGAACTGCAGAATTCATACACCCACCCACCTCCCCGGTACCTCTGTCTGTTCCAGTGTTATCTTACTTAGATACCTTACACATAGACATCTGTTCTGTTTCTTACAAACTCCATTATTTCCCTTCATGGCGAAAAACTATCTGGAGATGGAGTCGATGCCCATGCTCACGATCATCCAAGGGAGGAGTCCCCTATTTCGTAACTACAAAGACTTCTTCCAAGACAACAACAAACTACAAACATCCGAGCCCCACACCAGATGGCGATCAATGCACAAGTATGAATTCTGCCGCTCTACATGCCAAGAATAGATGCATACTGGTAAGAAACATTTTCCTTCACCCAATTCGGAACTTGGAACTTGCATTGGTTGTAGTCTATGTTGGTTCATGTAGATTGGTGGATGCCAAATGTGTAGCAGCCTTGGACACCCTAGATCACAATATTTTAATGACAAGACTAACAGAAATCTGAATCACTGCCTTATACTTGCTAAAAGACTTCCTTTCAGACCTTCGCAAAAGATCCATCCTCCGCCTTATTCCTATCACTTTGGAACAATTAACTGCAGGGTCCCACATGGCTCCTTTTTTCCTGCTGAAATTCAACATTTATTTGCAGCCTCTTGCAAAAATGTTTAGAGAACGAGGAACATTTATTTTTGTTTCCTTACGGTACACTGTGAGGTTTTGAAAGGAACGAGTTTCACACTTGAAGGGTTTTGCGCGTCTTTTATTTCTTTATAAACACGGCTTCTAACAAAAGCCAGAGTTAAACACACAGATAATGCCTCTTATCTGCTGTCTGTATTCTTCGTCTCAAGCTCTGAGTTTTCACTCTTTTCCTTCTTCTGGTCTCGGGTATTGGTTTGTCCTGTCTGAGCCATGCTCCTCCATGAGTGTGGCAGGCACAGCTCGGAATAATGGTACTCCTGGTTCTCCCAGTTTCTCGGCTCCTATGTGTTTCGTCGTCAGGAGCCGAGTTCCCTCTTTTGCGGTCTTTGTCTCGTCCTACGGAAACACTTGTTGGGTGTCTTCCTCTTTCTTGCGTCTTCTGGGTTCTGGCGTTTCAACTCCTGAATTGGGACTACCTCTTCCAGTCATTGGCTCTTCGGTAGTTACGAAGCGTCCGTGGGTGGAGTCCTCTGACGAGAGTTCCCAATGAAAGTAGCCTTTTCGGACAGAAGCGGGTGGTAACGCAGGCACAGGGCTCCAAGACATAGTCCAGTCCAATGGTTCATCAGGCTGTGAAGAGATAAGAGGATCTGTTTCTTGAGGTGCATGCCACCAATCAGCGGTGCTGTCAGGTCCCTCCCGGGGGACATGTGGTCCATGACACACCACCCCCCTAGGATTCTCCTGCTCGGGGAGATGGAATACACAAGACAAAGTCCGTACTCCCATTGTCGATTCCCTTTTGATGTTTTTCTTCAAAAGAAAAGGGTTGCAAGGACAGGAACCACTGAAGGACGTGAGGATTATAGCCCTTGTTCCTACTCATCCACTGGAGGGGAGCGTGATCTGTAAATAGGGTATAGTGGTTTCCCGCCACATAATAATGGAGCTTGCCAATAGCCCACTTAACAGCGAGACATTCTTTCTCGATCATAGGATACCGTCTCTCACGGGGAACAACTTCAAAGAAATTAATAGCATGGGATGAGTTTGAGTTTGAGTTTGAGTTTTAAATTATTTATAAAGCGCGGGTTCACCGAAACGGTTCCATGGCGCTATGCTGAATCGAGTCCTCGGAGACAAGAATGACAGAGGGGGGACCAATGATAGATTATTGGGGGAAGGCTTTGGAAAATAAAAAGGTTTTTAAAGCCTTTCTAAACTGTGAATATTGGGTAGTACATCTGAGGTGGGCTGGAAAGGAGTTCCAGAGGGTAGGGGCAAGGGTGGAGAATTTGGAGCCTCCCCATTTTTTTCTGCGAAATCGGTGGACGGTCAGCAGATGTTGGGAGGAGGAGTGAAGATCACTGGTGGGGGCGTAAGGTTTAATCTCTGACGAGATAAACGCGGGGGCTAAGCCTAGCTGGGCCTGGAAGGCGAGGCAGCCTACCTTAAATTGGGAGCGTTCTTGGATGGGGAGCCAGTGTAGGGATTTCAAAAGGGGAGTAACGTGGTGGGATTTGGAAAGGTTGTAAACCAAGCGGGCAGCTTGGTTCTGAACCAGCTGCAGTCGTCGTACGTTGTAAGCAGGCATACCGTGGTAAAGGGCATTGGCATAATCCAATCGAGAGACGACCATAGCCAGGGTGATCAACTTTAGGGCCTTGAAGGAAAAGAACCGGGAGACTCTACGGATAGTGCGGAGAGACAGAAAGGAGGAGGAAACCACCGAGCTCACCTGGGAGTGCAAAGTGAGTTGGTCGTTGAGTTTAATACCAAGGGTTTTAACAGAGGGGGAAGGGGAGGGAGGGGGCCCAAGGGAAGGGGGCCAAAAGAGGGGGGACCAGGGACTGGAGCAACCACCTGTCAAGATCAGCTCGGTTTTAGCTGGGTTTAATTTCAGGTGGTTGTGATTCATCCAGTCCCGGATAAAAAGCATAATGGATTGGAAATTAAATTTAGAGTCAGGGGAGTGAGAGAGGGAAAAAATGAGCTGGAGGTCATCCGCATAATTATATACGGATACCTCCATTCGCTGAAGTGCGAAGATGAGGGGGGCTATGTACAAGTTAAATAATAAAGGAGAGAGGGAGGAACCTTGAGGAACCCCGCATAGCAGCTTTCGGGGTTCGGCCGAGAAGTCTCCCAGGCGGACCGCTTGAGTGCGGCCATTTAGAAAGGAAGACATCCAGACCAAGGCTGTGCCGCCGATCCCCGCCGCCCCGACACGGGAGAGTAAGATGGAGTGGTCCACCGTGTCAAAGGCGGCGGAGAGATCGAGAAGCACCAAGGCCTGGGAGATGTTCGTGTCTAATCCCTCTCTAAGATTGTCGAGTACTGAGAGCACAACTGACTCGGTGGAGTGACCCGGGCGAAAGCCGGCCTGGCGAGGGGCTAAGATACGGTTTTCTTCCACGTAGGTGGTAAGTACTCTAGTAACATGTCGCTCCAAGACTTTCCCTAAGAAGGGCAGCAGGGAAATAGGGCGGTAGTTAGCGGGGACAGAAAGATCTGCACCAGGTTTTTTGAGAATGGGTTGGATTATCGCGGTTTTGAGGGCGGGGGTAACCACGCCCTGGGACAAGGTGCAGTTGAGGAAGGTAAGCGGAGGCAGAGGGCAACACGTGAAGATATGACGAAGAACATGGGCAGGACATGGGTCAAGTGGAGACCCAGATTTAACCAGAGGCAAGAGGGAGAGAAAAGATTCCTCTGTTAGTAGAGGGAAAGAGTCAAGGCAAGCCTCTGTAGGAGTACAGAGCGGGACGAGGAAAGAAGGGGGGGATATTGGCTCTGATTGTTGCAATTTTCTCCAGAAAGTAAGAATTCAGGGAGTCTCATAAAGGTTGAGAAGGGGCCGGCTTAAGGGTAGTTCTATCGGAGTAGGCCAATTTGTTAATGATAGTGAAAATTTCTCTAGGTTTATTTTCCGCGACTAGGATTTTGGAAGAGAAATAATCCTTTTTAGTGGAGAAGATACGTTTTTTGTATTGCAGCAAGATGGAAGTGTACTGAGCTTTGAGGGTGGGGCAGTATTGGCGTCGCCAGGCCCGTTCTGCTTGACGAACTGAAAGTTTTAAAGATTTCAGTTCATCGTTTAACCAAAGGTTGGAATCGTTCGTCCGCCTAGAGGCGACCCGCCTAAGTGGAGCGATGGACTCTCCGACTGAACAAAGCCAAGAGTTGATGACATTGGCTTGATGTGAGGAGGACAGGCCAGATACGACTGGGCTGGACGCGGGAAGAGAGGCAGCTAGAGAGGCTACATCCACCCGGCCCCAGGATCTTACCCAGATGTTTTTAGGGCGCGAGAGCTTGGTGGGCGGGCCAATTTGGGAGGAAAAGGAAATCAGTGAGTGGTCGGACCAGGGGCAAGGGGAAACAGATAGGGAGGCAATAGGACAATTGAGGGACCAAATCTGGTCAAGGGTATGGCCTTGGGTGTGCGTGGGGCAGTGAGACTTCCTCTCCCCTGCTAAGTCGTTGCAATGTGGGGTGCCACAGGGGTCGGCTCTTAGCCCGACCTTGTTTAACATCTACGTGGCCCCCCTTGCTAGACTAGTAAGATCGCAGTGGATGGAGGTGGTATCCTACGCCGATGACACCCAGATCATGGTGTCTCTGGCCCATTCCTCTGATCGTGTATCTGCCATTAGCTTTAGGTCATGCATGCAGCATGTAGCTGACTGGATGATCATCAACTCCCTAAAGCTAAATGGCGATAAGACAGAGGTCTTGGTTTTTGGGAAGGACCAAGATGCTTGGTCGAGCGAGTGGTGGCCTCTGTCTCTTGGCATCTGCCCCACTCCCTCCCAATCAGCCAGAAATCTCGGTGTGGTCTTTGACACCTCACTCTCCATGAAGCTCCAAGTGAATAGGACGGTGGCCACCTGCTGGGGTGTGATTAGGATCCTGAATAGGATCCGTAACTATCTCTCTCTCCAGGCCCGCAAGCAGATTGCAGTCGCTCTTGTTGGCTCAAGGCTTGATTATTGCAATTCCTTGTATACGGAGTCCAACAAGGGTCTCATTCATCGACTGCAAATAGTGCAGAACGCGGCAGCACGTTTTGTGTTGGCCCTTCCCTTGGCATCCTCTGCCACGACTGCCAGGAGAGACCTTTACTGGCTCCCTGTTCAGTACAGAGTCTCTTTTAAGATTTTATGTCTTACATATAGAGCGCTTAGGGCAGGTCCGGATGACTCACTTGGGTCTCTGCTCTCTCATTATATTCCAGCTAGATCCCTACGATCTGCTGGTCTCTCCCAATTGGTAGTCCCTCGTATACGGCTAGCCACATGGGGAGCAAGAGCCTTTTCTGTAGTGGCCCCTAAGCTTTGGAACTCTCTCCCAATTGAGGTTAAATCACTTCCCTCAATTGATTTGTTTAAAAAAGCCCTGAAGACGTGGTACTTCATCAAAGCTTATCAATGATGGATTGCTGGGTTGATTTGCTAGCTGCACTATTTGTTTTAGGCGCCTTGACGCCCATCGGGCTAAGTCTGCGCATGATAAGACTCACATCATTCATTCAACGTGCGAAATGAAGTTAAGGGAACGTAAGGTTTCAGAAAATTCCTTTGAGGTGGGGCATTCGGCTGGATCAGCGGGCCAAAAGTTAAAATCGCCCAACACCAGGACCGAGGAATTGTTAACTGCTAGGGTGGCTACAAGTTCTTGGAAGCCATCAAGAAAGGTTAAAGGGGGTTTGGGGGGGCGATACATGAGTAGGCATGTGAGGGGCACTTTGAGGGAAAGTGAACGAACCACTAGGAAATCTGATGTGCCAATCGGGGAAAAACTGAGAGGTTGGAATGACAGTTCTTTCCGGGCAATCAGGGCGACCCCCCCCCACCTGATGTACCGGTTGGCCGATCAGCTCGGAGAGCGTAATAGGTAACAGGGAGGGAGGCTAATAAGATGGGGAGAGAGCTGTCACGAAACCAAGTCTCCGTAAGAAACAGGAGGTCCGGTTTGTGAAGATCCAGCAGGACGAAAAGTTCATGGCAGTGTTTGACTGCAGAACGCGTGTTGAGGTAGTAAATGGAAAGAGGGGTCTGACCTTGGCTGGCCTGGAAATTGGAGCAGGAGGGGGGAGGAAGGGGGTGAGTTGGGTCGGGAAAAGTAGGAAGAGCAGCTGGGATTGTCAGTCCCAAGTTGTTGATATGGGTGGCCAGGGAGGGCTCGATAGGCCAAGGGCCCTGGAGAGCAGAAAGTTGTGCTGGTGAGTATTGTAAAGGGCCAAGATAACAGGGTGGCCTAGGCACTGGGCGCGGTCGGTCGCGGACGGGCGCAGACGGGCTTGCCTTAAGCGCGCCATCGGCGCACAATCGTCGCGCCCGCTGCGCCCGTCCGCTGCGCGTTCGGTGAAGGCACATGATTTATGGGAGGACGTGAGGGGGAAGAGGGCGTGGCCTCAGTGAGGGGGCGTGGCCTCGGCGCTCGCCAAAGTGGCGGAAAGGGTTGAGAGTGCTTGGATTATCTACCGCAGCAGCGTTGACTCGGCTGTGCGGGGACCCGGGATAAAGTGCAAAGTGAGTATTTTACAGTCCAAACACAATGTTAAAAGCAATCAGATTCAAAGATACAGTTTTAAAAATCAATATGTCCGCACCCGGCTTCCGCCTCAGGGGGACTCAAAGAGCATTGAGGAGACGCTTGTATTCAGCGTCTATATAGCGCGCTGGAAGGGGGCGTGGCCTCAGTGAGGGGGCGTGGCCTCGGCGCTCGCCAAAGTGGCGGAAAGGGTTGAGGGTGCTTGGATTATCTACCGCAGCAGCGTTGACTCGGCTGTGCGGGAACCCGGGATAAAGTGCAAAGTGAGTATTTTACAGTCCAAACACAATGTTAAAAGCAATCAGATTCAAAGATACAGTTTTAAAAATCAATGTGTCCGCACCCGGCTTCCGCCTCAGTGGGACTCAAAGAGCATTGAGGAGACGCTTGTATTCAGCGTCTATATAGCGCGCTGGAAGGGGGCGTGACCTCAGTGAGGTGGCGTGGCCTCGGCGCTCGCCAAAGTGGCAGAAAGGGTTGAGGGTGCTTGGATTATCTACCGCAGCATTGTTGACTCGGCTGTGCGGGGACCCGGGATAAAGTGCAAAGTGAGTATTTTACAGTCCAAACACAATGTTAAAAGCAATCAGATTCAAAGATACAGTTTTCCCCCCTCAGGGGAGAGCTGCGACTAGATAGCCCCCAACCCACAGTCAGAAACATCAGTATGGAGGATGAAAGGTTTGGTGAAATTGGGGTAGGATAGAATAGTACTAGTAGTGATAGCCCTTTTCAGCTGACGAAAGGTGGCTGTGACATTCTCAGAGGGATTTTGTTAGGTCGTTTGGTCTCACCTCCTTCCGGAGTAGATCTGTGAAGGGGGCCTGCGATTTCGGAATATTGGGGTATGAATATTCTATAATACCCCAGTAAGCCCAAAAAGGCTCTCACTTCTCTTTTTGATGTGGGGAAAGGTGTCTACATGATGGCCTTTAATTTGTCTTCTTGTGGTTCTATCACTCCTTTCCTCAGTAAATAGCCCAGATATCTGACCTTCTAGAACCCAACACTGGATTTTTTTGGAGTTTATATGGAGACCTGCTCTTTATTGAGCCTGAAGGATCTCCTGTCGGTGTACTAGATGGTCCTCCCCTGTGGGACCGACTATTACTATGTCATCTAGATAGGCCGACGAAAACGTCTGATAGTAACGGAGCACAGTATTCATTAACCGTTGAAATGTGGCTACTGTTACTAACAATAATTAGCACACCCAGGTTCCTTAGTGATTTGGGTTCTCTTGCCATTTTTCTTGACTAAAGATGTCCAAGGCGCCCCAAATGGCCTTCTCTTTGGAGTAACTTTATTAAAATACTAGGAAAATGTTTCCACTTTTTCAGCCTTCAGTAAGGCATAATCAAACATGAGACGGATGTTCATAGGTAGAGTTTTTGGCAGGTCTGACAGGATGGAGCTGGCTGTCAGCTGCGAACAAGAGAGGTCCCCATACTACCAAAACCAACGAGGATATGGAAGACCTTTCCGAGGACACAACTCCTCCTCCTTTCCAGAAAGAGGCAGAAACTTCCGTGCCCGTGGCAGATCCCAAAGCTTTGGACAGCAAGGTAAGAAAGTCTCCTCTTTCTGCTTTTTCCCATGCAAAGGTGGTCGGAAGACTAAGATTATTCAGCCAGAATTGGTCATTACTAACGAACGACTGTTGGGAATTAGAAACCATAAAGGGGTTCAAGGTAGAATTCAACACAACACCCAACCAAGCACGACTACCCAGAGAGTGAACCTTAAATCAAGGACAATCCGCTCTAGTAGACACAGAGGTGAATCAGATGTTCTTAAAAAATGCTATTTGCAGAGTGACAGACTCAGAACAGGGTTTTGTGAGCACAATATTTTTGGCGAAGAAAAAAAATGAAGGCTGTCGCCCGGTCATAAATTTAAAAGAACTGAATACCTTCCTAGTTTACAGACACTTAAAAAATGGAGGGTGTTCACCTCTTAGTAGACATCCTACAAAAGGACTGGCTCGTGAAATTGGATCTAAAAGAAGACTACTTCACAATTCCTATGGAAAGGACTCTAAAAATATTTAAGATTCTCATGGAAAGGAGTAACATACCAGTTTCGGTGCCTTCCCTTTGGGCTCTCCTCATCCCCATGGTGCTTCACCAAGAGTCTAAGGCCAGTAGTTGCTTCCTTGAGAAGGAGGGGTGTTCGTTTAGTAATCTACCTAGATGATCTGCTTCTGATGTCACAACATCAGGAGAACTTGTTAAAACACATGAAATGGACTGTAGATATTTTAGAAAAGTTAGGCTTCATCATCAACATAGAAAAATCTATGACACCAACTCAAAACCTGGAATTATTGCTGTTCAAGTAAATACAACTACAAGTCAATTACAACGTCCAGCCAAGAAACTAAACAAAATAAAGAAAAAGGTTTCTTATGTTATGTCCAAAGCCTTAGTCAGTTTATGCGAAATAGCGAGCGTAGTTGGGCTTCTAGCCTCCTCTATTGAAGCAGCATCACTAGGCCCTCTACACTAGAGCCTTACAAGGACTGAAATCTTTAGGTCTAAAGAAGATCCTTATCCCCTTATCCCCGGAGGCCTGAAAGGACCTTCTGTGGTGGTAGAACAATCTAGACAGTTGGAATGGCAAGGCAATCTTTGGGAATGCACCGGAACACACTGTGGAGTCGGACGCAAGCAATTTAGGATGGGGCGCCATAATGGGAAAGATAGAGATGGGAGGAACTTCATCACCACAAAAACTGTTTAGAAATTATGGCGAGCATAAACGCTCTGAGTTTCAAATCCATTCTGAGGAACAGCGTTGTCCTAATCAAGTTAGACAACTTCACAGCAGTGTCCTATATCAACTGCTTGTGTGGGTGCAAGATCAAAGATACTTGCGTACCAAGCCAAGAAAATGTGTTACTTCTGTTGGAGCCAAAATATTATACTGATAGCAGAATTCATTCCTGGTCATCAAAACACAAGACCAGACTGGAACTTGAGGTTCCTAAAGGATTCAATCAACTGGAATTTGAATCCTTTGGTCTTCAAGAGAATTCAAAATCTGTAGGGCCCTTTTCATGTAGACCTGTTTGCCAGTAGACTTACCTCTTAGGTCATATCTTATTACAGTTGGAGATTAGATACCAACGCTCAAGCAGTGGGTTACCTAGTCCACTCCTGGAACAATCATAATTGTTATTCATTTCCCCCATTTGCTCTAATCCAGAGAGTTCTTCTAAAAGTCAGATCAGAACAAAGCAGAATAGTATTAATTACTCCTTTCTGGAATACACAGGTTTGGTTCCCGGGAACAATGGAACTAGCAATAGACGTTCCACGTTTTATCCCCGGGAACAGTGGCCTTCTCAAGGACCTGAAGGAGAAGAACATCCTCTCCTCCTAGAAGGCAACATGTACCTTCTTGCTTGGAAGATATCAGGAAATCCAAGAGATACTCAGGCTTTTTATGAGAGGCTAAAGATCTACTGGATGAGTCTAGGGCACCAGGAACAAGGAAAAGATACATTGGGGTTTGGAGAAAATGTGGGAGTTGGGGCCTGGAACGGGATTTGGTTCCCGTGGGAGCTCCTGTGGTTGAATTAGCAAATTATCTTGCAGGTTTATTTAACTGAGGCCTATGTTATAGAACAATCAACTGTTATAGATTAGGTATATCAGCAGGCCATTCACTAATTAACGACTATTCTAGGATAATGAAGGGAATTACACTTGGAAGGAATGTTAACCTCATTTTCGACCTTTTCTCTATAGGGCCATATAACTCTATTCTTTCAAAAAAACAAATAGCAATTAAACTAGCAACCTTACTCTGTCTAATATCATTTACAAGAATTTCAGATGTTAAAGTGTTAGAGATCTCTAATAGATTCTATTTTCCAGACGAAGTCCATTTTTAAAAATATGGAAAAGGATCAAAACTATGACCGAAAGCTTCTTTTACCTCTCTTTTTTGGATTATAAAAAATTGTGTAGTGGACTGCATGAAAATGTATGAAAAAGTAATGTGTAACATTAGACCTAAGGATGAAAAACAACTTTTAAATATCCTTTTGCTATAAAGCAGTATCCACAGCTACCATTGCTAGACTAATAATTTGTGAGAAAGTGCCATTTTTCTTGCATGGTATGCCCCCACTTTTTGCTGAATTGCTGATGTACTTTGACTGAGTGTGCCCCGGGCTCCTGCCAATCTGGTGCCTAGGATATGGGTTCCTTCCCTAAAACTGTATTGAAACCTAAACCCAGGCAGGAGAGCAATGATGGAGTAGGAGTGAGGATCACTTGTCAATAAGCTGCTCACGCCAGCCGCGTATACGATCGGCTAGCCGCCCTGTGGTGCACGAGTGGACGTGCGGGCTGACAGTGCGAGACGCACCTCGGAGGAGCCCAGCGGGAGCAGGAGCGATCGCGGGAGCAGTCTTTTGCAAAATCCGCGTTTTGCCTCGCGACCAGCCCGCCTTGGACAGGAAAGCTCTTTTGATTAGTGAGCTCATTTGGATAATAGCGTCTCTGGCCTCGGATTCAGCCACTATCACTGCCTCGGGTCTCAGGTGCCTTGTCTAAGACGCCCTTTCAGCCGTGTGGGAACCCTTCGGTGGTGCCAGAACAGGCGCTCAGAGATGAGCAGCAGGGCGCTAAGAGGGGCAACAAACTGAACAGAGAGCCCAGAGACAAGGCTCTTTCCGAAGGCAGCAGCAACAGCAGAACCAGACAAGGGGTCAGTGGGGCAAAGAAGCCGCTGGGAAAACTCCAGGGGGACAGGGGCTGCTAAAGATATAACTAACACTAACACTCAACCTGTACTTGCCAAAATGTTTCAAGGAGCCAAAGGGCAGGTCTCTAGCACCAGCACCAAGACTTCCTCACACATCCCCCCCCCTCCCGAGAGCCCCCCTTGGATTTGACGCCTGCTCAAGCTCCTGCGCTAATTCAGCATCCTGAGACTCGCCCTGCAGATTTACCCTCGGGGGTTCCATTACAAACTGACGCCAGGGCTATTTCAGGCACATCAGGCAGGGTGGAGACCCGAGCATCATCTCTTTTCCCCTTTCTGAAATGGACCAGGCAAACCAGCTTGGCTCAATTACTTCAAACTTAAATAGCGAAGGCTGCTCCCACAAACATGGTCCTGACAGCCCTGTAAAACCCTCTACCACCCCTGAGTCTGGTATTGTAGTTCAGAACATGGCAGTTCGCCTCATCTGTAATCTGCCTGCCAGGTCCTCGGTCGCCGTTCATCTGCGCAAACTGCATTGGCTGCGCATTGAGAGCCGAGTGAAATTTAAAGCTCTCTGTATAATGCATCATATCAAAACTGGCAAAGCCCCGAAATACTTGTCCTCCTTGGTGCAGGATTATGTCCCTACCCGCACTCTGAGATCCTCGACGCAAAATAAGTTTCAAATCCCGCGCTTTAACAGAGCCAAAATGGGCGGTCGCTCGTTTGCGCTGCTAGCACCTTCTCTATGGAACTCCATGCCTCAACCCCTGCGATCTGAAATCTGCTATCTTAAATTCCGCAGGGGAATCAAGACCTGGCTTTTTAATTCTTAAAATGTGTGCTTAATCCTTCTCAGCTTACCTTACCTTTTGTTTGCTCATTAGCGCCGGGAAACCTCCGGGTAGCTGTGCGCTCAATAAATGCAATTCTAATTATAATAATAATAATAATAGTTAATTACATTCAGGGTTTGGAAGCGGCCGCCGGCGCACAAGCACCCTGGACCCCAGAAACTGGGCCTGAGAACTTTTATTCTGTCTCTGACGGCACTGGCATCTTCTGATGAAGGGGATTTTGAAACAAGCGCAGGTCACAGCGAAGAGTCAAAGACACCGGTACGGTGCAGCAATCCAAGAAGACAAGAAGCAAGGGGAAAAGGCGAAGTCAACTAAAATGGGACTACTCAGACTCACAGATGTCTTAACCCCTGAATGAGATATAAGACCTGCAGCCCTCAAATTGGAATAAGATGAAAGGCTTGCCGGCCACCTCTGAGCCCTCATTGGCATCAATCTTAGCCTCAATCAAAGAGTTCCAAGAAAAGGTATGGGGATGACCATCGTACAGCGAAGGGGGCAGCTAAAAAACTGCAAGTAGACCTCAGACGTCTAATCAAGCCATGTACTGATATAAGTGACCGTGTCTCTATAATTGAAGGGCGCACAGAATGTCTAGAAACTGAAACCACTGTGGTTAATAAGCAAAGCGAGGCCAACACTGCCTACCTTGAGGACAGCAGCAGGAATCAAGGACACTCTTTTTTGTACACCTATTTATTTACCCACTTACACAGTAGGCAAGGTTGAGGCACACATGGAAAAAAAAGGAGAGCTCGATGGCTCGAGATCGGTTATTTCTTCCTTTAAAATACTCTAATGGCTAAAACAGGTGCTCTCAGGTTTATCTCGTCAAATATTTGTGGGTTGAATGATGCAGGAAAAAGGCAAAAAGTTGCTCAAGGGTTACGGTCTCTAGGGGGCGATATCATTTGTCTCCAGGAGACACACATAGAGGGATCACAGAAACACCTCCTAAACTCATTAGGGTATAAAATCATTGGAGCTACCACACAGGGCGCTTAAATAAAAGGGGTAGGAATCATGGCTGAAAGGAGACTACCCATAAAAAACTTGCGCGTCGAATCCGACTCACTTGGTAGAATTGCGGAATGGCACCGGCCCACAAGCCCCCCTTTCACTATATGCTCAATCTATGGCAGCAACGCTAACGATCCAGGTATCATTAGTTTGATCTCTGGGGAGCTAGCTCACTGGCCCACTCCAATAATTCTGTGTGGAGACCTTAACATCAATCTGCCACATGACTGGGAAATAGGGAGCAAATGGGGCTATAAAGGCAGAAAACCCTTGGTGTATCACGCACTAACAAATTTAGCACAAACCCATGGGCTTAACGACGTTTGGTCTAAACTCCACCCTTCCCAACCTTTATACACCTATTTCTCGTCCCCACACCAAACATTTGCTAGGTTAGATTATTTTCTGATCTCATCCTCCCTATTAGGCAAATGTTCCTTAGACATAGCCCCATGCTTCATGTCAGACCATAATCCGCTTATCCTTTATATTGGGGGCTTGAGAACTGGAAGGAGATTCCTAGGTGGGGCTTCGAGAAAGCAGTTTTACAAGATGCTGGCTACCGGGCCCACATGCAAGCCTGGATTCAGGGATTTCTTGAAGTAAACCTAGGATCAGCCTCTGACATGATAGTTTGGGACACACTAAAAGCGGGTATCCGGGGTGAAACTCTTAAGATTCTCAATTAGAAAAAATAAAAAGCAAATACTCCGAATAACTGATTTACAGGAAAAGCTAAAAAAAAAGCAGAAACCACACCTAGTTCAAAGGGTTCAAAGTGGAGTGGAGACTGAGAACATACAAACCGAAGTTACACTCATTAAGGCAGAAATAGGGGCAGTTTTTGCAGAAAAAATAGCAGCTAAATGGGCGGCTTCGCGTGAAACACATGAGTGTAGTGATAGTATTGGCCACCATCTTGCTGTCAACACTAGGCAGCAGGCCGTAAGCAGCGAAATATGCACAATCCGATTACCGACAGTGATGGAGACCAGTGACCCTACTAAGATCCAAGAGGGCTTTCAAGACTTCTACGCAGCGTTATATTTAGAGGAAAATAATCGGCCAGCTGAACTAGAGGAACTTGAAACTGCTAGCTACATGCAAGACATAGAACTCCGACGGCAAAGCCGCAGGAATAGATGGTATTCCTGTGGAATTTTATAAGCTAAGCTATTTCCACCCCAAATAAAATCCATCTTTCTTGACGTAGTAACTGCTATATTCAACGAAGGTTCCCCCCCCCCTGCCTCCTGGTCCAATGCCAAAATCTCCATATTTCCTAAAAAGGATAAATCACCCTTAGAAATTTGCTCATGTAGGCCTTTTACCCTAATAAACTGTAACTCCAAGGTGTATTCCAAAATGCTCGCAATAAGAATATCCACTGTATTAGAGTCCCTGGTGTCAAAATGGCAGCATGGATTCGTTCCAAAAAAGAGCACTATCGAGCATATTCGGAGGGCTATCACTCTATTTGACGCAGCACAGGTGTCGGGAGACCCGATGTCCTTGATCCTGCTAGACGCTGAAAAAACATTTGGCCGGTCTCCTGGCGGTTCCTGTGGAGTGTCATGAAGAGGGTGGGATTTGGGCATAGGCTTATGCAGGCAGTTCAGGCTCTATATCAGTGCCCGACGGCCTGTGTACTTTCTGAGAACTTTAACATCTTGCGGGGCACAAGGCAAGGATGCCCCTGCTCCCCCTTGCTTTTTGCCTTCTATATAGATCCCCTAATCAAGAAGATCGAAAAAAACTCTGCAATTATGGCAGTGAGAACACAGGGAGTTAACACTAAGATCATGGTGTACGCTGATGACCTGGCCATCACCACCCTTGATCCTGAAAGTGCTATTCTGGCACTAGAATCGGAAGCACAGGCATTTGGAAAAATCTCAGGGTATGCACTAAATAGCTACAAAACACAAATAATAATTAACAAAGAAGTTAACTGGAACAACAGCCGGGTAGTGGCAAAGGCTAAATACCAGGGGGTGACAATAACAGCCGACTTAGATGAAATCGTAAGAGTGAACCTAGCTCCTTTGGCCTCCGAAACAAAAAGAGCCCTTAAACTAATTGATAACTTGCATCTGACACTTGTGGGAAGATGTAATGTAATTAAAATGACCTATTTTCCAAAATTACTCTATTACTTTCGTTCCATCCCACTGGAATTTAGCAAGGCTCAGCTACTGAAATTTCAGCAGATCTTTACGCAGTTCATCTGGGCTTACGTGCAACATAGACGGGCCCTAAGTCTCTTCCTAAAGAGCGGGGGGGCTTGGCACAACCCAATATAGTACTCTATTATTGGGCGTCAGTTCTGCAGTACAGCACTGGCCTAATCTTGGAACACTCTTATTCCTGCAACCGGTCTGCCCTCTCCATTTTGGCTCTTGTTGGGAGAGGAGTCTCGAGATTGTCTCTTCAGGCAGATATCCTTTGGGTACTACAAGCGGATCCGGTTTAAGACATTGATGAATTCTTTTAAGGTGTTTGGCAATATACTCCGAATCTATGGTCTTGGAAGTTTTAACCATTATACCCCTATTAGTTTGAATTACAACCTACCCGCCATTTTCGGCCGAAGCTACTTAGCAGACTGGTACAAGGTTGGCTTTTTAAAACTACGAGACTTAATCTCAAATGAAAGAGTTAATACTTTTGCTGACCTACAAAACAAATACGGTTTAAAAAATCGAGACGACTTGAAATACATAGCTATTTATGACTTTCTTTCTCGACAGGTTGGGGGACTAGCCAGGTTCTTGGAGGTTATATTTATCAATCTTCTAAGGACTCCAGTGACGCCACGAATAGGCTCTATCTACGCTGCCTTAAATATCGAAACCCCAGAAGATCTACCCAGGATAGCGGACAAGTGGTTCACGAAACTAGAAGCGCCACAGTCTGTTTTTTAAAGCTCTTGAACTCTCCCATAGTGACCTGCTGTCATCAAAATTACAGGTGCAACACTTTAAGACCACCTTCTTTCTATATACTTGTTAGAAAGTGGCTCTATATATACTGGACAATAAGGTAGTACAGTGTGTATAGAGTCCACAAACCCCAAAGGTATAACCGAGGTAAAAGTCAGAACTGACCTTACTCTCCAAAGTGGTAGCTTGGTCGAGCAGTAAGGCAGTACCAATGGACAGTGTAAAGCATTTGTTGTACACACTCAGTCAGCAAAAGATTTCACACACTAAAGAACTGAACTCCAGGCCAATTGTTATTAAATCCTTAGATATAGTTATTTTATTTTTAGAACCAACAGGTATAAAAATATACTTTTCCAGGTACGAGTACTCTCATGTAAATACTTTGCAGATGAGCAATAAGTTTGTACACACAATAATTACAGGATAGCTAATAAGCAATACTATTCTGAAACCCACTCTAGCATTGAGCTCAATGGGTTTTTCATAGGAAGGTACAGTTAATTATTTCATGGATTACTTCGGTAGTTCCAGGACTAGAGCTTAGATTCAGTCCTGGGGTCTAAGCTGAAACCAGATTAGCAAAAAAGTTTTAGTTACTGTGCTGAATTTTCCGGAGTATAAAGCGGTTTTAAATGTTCACACTTAAAAACGTTTCAAGGAGATTCTGACAATGTTATTCAATGGGAGGAAATTCAGGTTACAGGTAAAGTACGATCGCGTTACTTTTGTAACCCAGCACTAGTCTCCTAGGGCCAGCACTGGGGGATTAACTCAAAACAGGTAGGTAATTGCGTTTCAGTATTTCGTACGATTTCTAAAGAATATTTGCAGTTTTCAAAAGTAGACCCTTAGAAGAAATTTCATAGAAAAGCAGACAATGGGTTCCTATGGAGAAAATACAGGTTACTAGTAAACCCTCTAGGGATTACTTTTGCTGTTCAGTACTGGGCCGAAAGGTACAGTACTGGCTTCTCTCCTAATCACAGGTGAGTATCTTAGAATTCGGACTTTGGGTGATTTTATAGGAATATTTTCAGTTTTCAAAACTCCATACAATTTTTTTTCGAGTAAAAATGGGTCAATGTTATCCAATGGCAGGTAAGTGAATTACTGGTTTCCAGGTGAGTACCTGGTTGGTGAAGTTAGGGTTCTGGGCGTAGACTCAGGGGTCCCCCAGGGTCAGGTGAGTACAGTTAGTTCAGTCCCAGCGGCGCAGGGGCGGCCGGGTGCAGAGGTAGGTAGGCCCAATGTTATCCAATGAGGGAAAGGGGGCCTTCGATTGGAGGCGGCTGGCTAGCAGGCCACGCGGCTCAGGGAGCTGGGCTCCTGGTCATTTGCTCAGGGCAAGGGGGGAGTAGGATAGGGCAAAGAGGTCACAGCCAGCGGCACTCGGGCGGCTGGGTGCAGGGTGCTTTTGAGCCGTCGGGCGCTCAATGTTATCCAATGAGGATCTTGAAAAAGGAACAAAGGCTGCAGGCTCAGGGACGGTGACTCTCCGGGGGCGACCCGCAATTCGAGAGGTAAGTTGGGATCTTGGAGCACAGGTAGGTACCCCAAAGTGATGCACAGGGGGCCGCGGGGCGCCGGGTGCAGTGGTGTCTTTGGGGGTCGGGAAAGCTTACCCTAGCTGGTCGCGGTTGGGGTGGCCCTGGTTCTGAGTCTGCAGGCGTCGGCTGGTTCGTCGAGGAGGGTCTTTGGGCACTGGACTTCGGGTCCCAGTCACCGCGGGACGTCCTCGTGGTCTTTGTTCGGGTTGGCCCGGCCCGGGCTCGGCTGGTGCAGAGTGGACAGGTCCGCAGCTTCCTGGTGAGCACCAAGTGGGTTGTTGTCAGCAGAGCCTCTGCTGATGTGAGTCCCAATCTTCAAGAGGGTCAAGGCAGGCAGGTCCTCTCGGTGTCCCAAGGTTGCTGTCCGCGTAGTTCGCCGGGATTAGGCAGGAGCAGGTTCCAGGATCAACAGGCCAGTAGGGCTGGGGCCAAGTCAGTTGTTGTTGCCCTGTTGTTAGCAGCTGCGTGGCGGGTCTTGTTCTTGATCTTCTTTCTTCTTTTGATATCGGGATCTGAGGACGGAAGGTTCAGGGGGCCCCTAAATACTAAATTTAGGGGCGTTACAGGTAGGGCAAGGGCAGGGACCAATGGGTCCCTGTCCTGGGATGAGGACCCCCCTAGCCTGCTCCTCTCCTGGGAGGGGGGCAGGAGCCTAGCTGGGAGTGGGCAGGGCTCCCCATCTACAAGATGGCCTGTTCCCGGGGTCGTGCTTCACCTCGCCTCCTCCACCTAAGGGCAAAGTTTGGCACACCCTCCTTCCTGATGTAGTTTTTCCCGCCAGTCTTCCCGCCAGAGTGGGGGTAGAACGGGTGGGGGGCCAGTTGCTGGGTACGGCAAATGGTCTGGAGAAGCTCTCAAAGGCGGTATGCCTTTTGAAGCTTCCCCCTGTCCATCCTGGGGGAGGAGACATATCACCTCGCCCAGGATGTGCATTGTTGCAGGCCCAGGAGAGCGGGAGGCTCTCCACCCAGGGGTCCAGCAACATGTCTGCTGTGTGGCAGCCTCTGCAGCCACTCAGCCCAGACGGGGATTGTAGGTTCGGGTTTTGGAGGGCATCTCTAATAAGCCCTCTCGTGCATTTTACATTAAATCCCACACTGGCATCAGTGCGGGTTTGAAGTGCTGAGAAGTTTGGTACCAAACTTGTCAGTCTTCATTGTAGCCATTATGATGCTGTGGAGTTCGTAACATCAACCTCCCAGCACCATATACTCTTAAATGGCATCACTGCACTTAGTGCCCAGGAATGGCCCTGGGTACTGTAGGGGCACAGGGCTTATGCACCTGTGCCCTCACCTCTGGCATAGGGCACCCAGCTAGAGGGGTGACTGAAGTATGCCAGGGCAGTGGGTTCTGTGGGCATGACTCTTGTTTTAGTTCTGTACTTAGGCACTCAGCCTGCAAAGGCAGTGTGTGGGTGCCAGGGTACAGGGCCCCTGAAGGTGGCACAATAAGTGCTGCAGCCCTCAGGGGTCTTCTCTGGTCACCATGCCCTGTGTAGCTAGGGTACCATTTACTAGGGCTGACAGGTGGCCAGAGGTGCTAATTGGGTATTTTGTTTCAGTATAGCTTTTCTTTTTAGGGAAGGAACAAAGGCCCTGGGTACCTGATTGGCAGGGACCCAGGGCACACTCAGTCAAGCACATCAGCAGTTCAGAAAAAAGTGGGGGCATACCAAGGCAAGAAAGATGGCACTTTCTCACAATACTACACCTAGTAAAATCGCCAAATGGGGAACAGGTAAGTGGACTACCTATACACAGTGCTCCGAGTTTGGCGCCGATTCTATCCACATGTTTTCCACCTGCCAAAAACAATCCCCTGTCCTTCTTAGAATACAGGAATTTCTAGGAAAGTTAATGTCTCAGGCTTTTGCACTAACCCCCACAACAATCATGCTAGGGACATGTGGAGAGCTCAGTAGGGAAAAAGGAGGGGCATTGGTATTTGTAGCCATGACAGTTTGGAGGATCTGTGTAGCCTCTGTATGGATTGGGGCTGACCTACCTCCCTTATCCCAGTGGCTAGCTAGGTTAATGGCAACCTATCATCTTGAAAAACCTCTGTACGCCAAAAAAGGTCGCAAAGGGAGAAAAAAGGGTCTAGATATTTGGGGGCCTCTCACCACCTGGCTAGCCCAGCCTGATTAACTCTTTTTCTTCCTTCTGTTCTTTTCCTCCTTTTTTTTTTCCCCCTTAACCTTGCAGCCTTTCTAGTTTTCGTATAAACCTTAGGTGTTCTTTTGTGTATAACTGTGTCCTTGACGAAATTGGTAAATTTGTTTTTTTTGTAAACGTAGGGGTGGGGGGAGTGGGGGGGACCACAATGATGTTAAACACTGTATACTTTGCATTGGACAAATAAAAAAATAAAAAAGAAAATCAAGAATGATTCTAGGTAAACCCCATAACGTGAGAGTTCACCACTTACACGTTTCTAACACACATTATCGAAAACATAGTACTTTCAGTTAATAAATCGCAATCTATATTATGTAAACAAAAACAAAAAAAAAAAAAAAAGAAACCTAAACCCAATTGGAATCTCTGGCCACATGTCAGCCTGTGGTAAATGGTACCATAGATACCCAGGGCACTGTGACCAGAGAAGGCCCGTAAGAGCTGCAGCACTTATTGTGCCATCCTTAGTGTCCTGTATCCTGACGCACACACACGCCTTTGCAGGCTGAGTGTCTTGGTGCAGAACAAAACAAAGAGTCGACATGGCACAGATCCCTGTGTCACAGTCAAGAGGGGCGCCTATACACCCCAAACCGCTGGCACAGCCACAATTGCAATTTGCATAATTTTTTTCTTTCTTTTAATTTTGCTCCTTTTTTCTCCTTTTTTTAATCAGTGCGTACTCCATTTTTTCCACTCCTCACCACTTTCCAAGCTTTCATGCAAGCAAAAGCGATTTTCATGAGCTTCTCATGTTCAAAACGGGCCATCCGAACCTCAAATTCAGAACACGTACAAGTGCTGTATTCTTCAAAAGCAGTTTAATGTATCCCAATGCATTTCAAGCCAAATATGGCCCTTCGTCAGGGGAAACCGAAATTAACAATAACATACATTTAGAATCATTTCATGTGCGTGACAATACACTCATTTCAATGCTTGATAGCTTGTTGATAATCATGCTAATATTTCCTTGACTGACACGTGCTATTTAATGGGATCATTATATTTGGTGGGCCATGGGTCAACAACAGTATTTTCTACGACATACTTAGAGCATTAAACTTTTCACTGTACCTGAGTTACCCCCATAGTCTTACATCCGGCGATACAAAACGTGTGAGCTTCTCCAGGCCACTTGCTGTACTCAGCAACTGGCCCCCACTCTGGCGGGAAGACAGGCGGGAAAATTGAGGAAAGGGGGAGTGCCAGTGTCTGCCAACCGCACCCCTCAGGTGGGAGAGGTGAGGTGAAGCACAACTCCGGGCGCCCGCCATCTTGAAGATGGGGAACCCTAACCTATCAGAGACAGGCTTCTGCCCCCCTCCCACAGGAGAGTAGCAGATTAGGGGGTGTACTCAACCCAGGGAAGGGACCCATTGGTCCCAGACCTTCCCATACCTGAAATGCCCCTACATTTAGTATTTAGGGGCACCCTGAACCTTCCTTCCTCCGATCCCGATTCTGAAACCAGAAGAAGGAAGACCTGCTGTGCAGCTGCAAACAAGAGGACAACAGCAACTGACTTGGCCCCAGCCGTACAGGCCTGTCGACCCTCGAACCTGCTCCTGCTAAACCCTGGCGTCTCCTGTGGTCAGCAATCTCGAAAACCCCAGAGGACCTGACTGCCTTGCTCATCCAAAGACTGGGACTCCCACGAGTAGTGGTTCTGCTCAAAGTTCTACATCCTTTGGTGCCAGCCAGGAACCACGAATCCAGCACCATCTGCACCTGCCGAACCCGGTCTGTGCCTGAGTGAGCAAAGACCACGACAACGTCCCCCCGGCGACTGTGACCCAGAATCCAGCACCCAAGGACCCTCCTAGACGCTCCTGACGACGCCTGCAGCCTCACAACAAGGGACCCCTCCAACCACGACCAGCCGAGGGTAAGATTTCCCAACACGAAAAGACACCCCGGCACCCCACGACCCCCTGTGACGAACTCCTGGGTGCCTACCTGACCTACAGCTTCCCAACTTAACTTTCGTAGTGGTGGTCGCACCTGAAGAATCTCCGTCCCCGAGCCTGCAGCCTTTGTTCAACTTCCAGCTTTTCAATTGAAATACATTGGGTGACCGACGGCCCAAAAGCACCCTGCACCCAGCCGCCCGTGTGCCACTGGAAGGTGCAGCATCTGTCCTATCCTACTTCCCCACTTGCCCTGTGTAAGTGACCAGCAGATCAGCTCCCACAGCCGCATGGCCTGCCTGCTAGCAGCCACCAACCAAAGGCCCCCTGCCTGCCATAGACTAACATTGGTCCTAATCTCTCTGCACCGGCAGCCCCTGTGCCGCTAAGGTGTACCAACTTTACCTACCTGACCCTGGGAGACCCCTGAATCTTACCTCAGAACCTTAACTCAGCCAGTCGAGTACTTACCCAAAGACCGATAACTTGATTTTATCCATATCGTAACATTGACTGGTTTCACTTGGAGATTCTTCTAAGTGTCGAGTTTGGAAACTTTGAAATATTCCTTAAAAATCACCCGATCAACGAAAACTAAATTACTCACCTGTTACCAGGAGAGATCCCAGTGCTGGATCTTGGTGCCCAGCACTGACCCTAAAAATTAATTACAACTGTGATTTTCCGATAACTCAAATTTTCTCCCATAGGATAACATTGCCTGTTTTTTACCAGAAATTCTTGTCAATTTTCAAAATGTACAAATATTCCTTAAAAATCGCCTGTGTAACAAAACCGATTCCTTTCAACTGTTTACAGGAGATGCACTAGGGTTCAATCCAGGATCCAGCCCTGACTAAGAAAAACCTACGAAAATTAATTGATATTGCATTTACTTAAAATTTCCATAGAGCTCAATGTTATAATTGTGTTTAACTAGTGTTGCATATTGCAACACCTGTCTCTATTGCATTGAAAAGTCTGTTGCTATTTGAAAGTATTCAACTGTAGCATCTCATTCCGAGAAAGTATTTTTATACCTACTTGTGGTTCCAAAATAAAACAACAATATATTTGTATATACAAAACAATTGGCCTACAGTTCAGTTCTTGAATATGTGAGACCATTTGCTGACTGAGTGTGTACAACAAATGCTTTACACTGTCCTCTGATACTGCCTTACTGCTTGACCAAGTTACCACTTTAGAGAGTAAGGTTCTATCTAAATTTAGCCTTCACCAAACCTCTGGGGACTGCGGACTCTGTGCACACTGAACCGTACTTTGGTGCAGTATATAGAGAGCCACTTTCTTACATAATGTCCGAAGCGGGAATAGATTTGTCCAAATTTGGGGATCGTTCTTCCCGTTGGGCTATGGCCAGTAAAGTGTTCTAGGCAGAGGATCTCTTTCCGAAATCTTAAAAGCTGCAGACTGGTCAAATGCATCCACATCTGCACAGTTTTACCTTCGACCTGTGGAACATGTGAGCAGTACAGCGTTAAAAAGCTTTAAACGTGCATAATGGTAGCCTCGGTCTTGTAATGAAATAACTATTGTCCAATTATCATACAGGTAAAATCTTGATTTAATTAACCTTTTGAATGCTATGGGGATTTTTCCCCTGTGCTGGAAATTTATGAACACCATTATTCATGACGAGCTGGGCTCGTCATGAGCGTAGCAGGAGGCTACTGCATGACGAGCCCAGCTCGTCATGAGCGTCGAAGGGGTTAAAGACAACGGAGGCTAACATTATCCCCCCCCCCCTCCCCACCACCACCCTCACACGCTGGTGGAATATCGACTACATTTGTTTGATTCAGAAACCGACTTTTAGTATGAATTATGTAGTTTTTTTTGTATTTAATACTAAATTGTAACACTATAGCGTAGAATAGATTTTAATTTATTACCAGTTTCTTTCCTGTTGTTCTTTCGGACCCTACCTCTCTGTGAGAATCGCTTTATTATCTATACATTTAAAGTAGAAGTAATTTTAAAGAATTTCTGGTTCTCCATCGCATCTCTAAGAGGATGATACCTAATTACCATGACGTTGTATATTGTTGTTTGGAATGTTCTCATTCATGATGTAATGTGTTTGTTGAAGGGCTGCATGTTGGGGCAGCAATACAAGTATATTGCATAATGTTAGCCTACGTTGTCTTTAATGAAATCAAGGTTCTCTCTGTGTGATAATTGGAGAATCATCATTCTTCCACGAACAATGTTTTAAAAACTCCCATCCAAAAACAGAAGTCCTCCCCTCCACGAATGAGATTCATTATAGTGAGTGTACAATTAGTAAGTGTACATTAGGATAGGATGAACATAAGACATCAATAGAGCTCACAGTTTGACAAAGTAATGTAGCTGGGGCATTTTTGGCATTCCCTCTTGGATTACCGCCAAGATTTTTGAAGGTGTATTACATTTGGGGACTGGAGTAGAACGTGAGGAGCAGGGGGTTTATGCTTGTCATTTTCATGTCACAAATCTGCTTTTTGCCTCCTAGGTCACCTTCGGTTTAGTGTTTCTAGCTCAAACGTTAAATGGAATCTAGTTATCATTACAAAGTTATTATCTAAAATAATGATTCTTGCTAGAATTTTAATGTTGGGTAGTCCAAAAGGTGCTTTGTCGAAATGTAACCGTTACTTCGTATGGCACTTACTCTTCAGTCTTTCCAGCGCAGGTAAATACCATACAGGGAAGCGATTCCTTGTTGGTTGTTGCCTTTACCACGTATCCTTTACCACATGGGATATTGCTTTGCAGATAAAAGTGTGAGTAAGGGTGTTACAAGTAAAGGTAGCTGGCGGGGAGGGGGCCTGGAGTAATTTAAGGCTTTATGGGTGAGTAGTGGAAAAGGGGGAATGGTTGGTTTTAGACTTAAGGGTGAGTAGTCGGAAAGGGCTGTAAGGGTAATTTTAGGTGTGTGTACTAATAAAAGGATTATGGGTGAATTTAGCCCAAAGGGTGGGTATTGGTAAAGGGGGGAATGGTTGAGTTGTAGGAAGTTTAAAAAAGGGATTTTGGCAAATAGCCCACAAACATTCCACAAAAAATGGTGGTTTGGGGAGTCACCCCACTGAACAGACCCCGGGGTAAAGGCATGAGTTGTAAAGTCCCGGCAGGTATTTCAGTGCATTGTGAAGGTCAACCCGTTGTAATGTCACTGAAGTGAAGGCATGCAGGGTAAAGACTTGTGTTGTAATGTTTGACGTCTGATGTTCCCTTTTTCAGCTGCAGAATGTAAAATCCGTTAGCCCCAAAGATTGTGGCTCAAGAAGCCACATGGAGCTTTTTCTAGTTTTAATAAAACCAGCATAGGTCCTGTCATGTACATAGTACAACCTAGATACACAAATTGGGAAAAGCCACTGTACTAGCAGGTTTCATATTGGGGATCATGGTGTAAACTATATGAAAGTGTTCATATATGATTAGTTTGTGAGGTCTCAAATTTAAAGATTGTGTCACGATTATAAGCTGTTAAAATCTATACAGTAGCAATATACAGATGTCAACATGTTTAATGTGTTTGACCTCTGCCACCTAGAGGGTGGCAGATGAAACTGCCTTAGTTGGATGCTCTTCTGTTGGTATCCAAGTAGATACCCTCTAAGTCCACTCACTAGTAAATTCTAAAGAGCGTTAGAGTGGGTACGCTGCAATGCAGCCTCTAGTAAAGCTTAGTAAATACTGTGAAGTGCTGCCAGAAAAATCTTTCCAAAGCAGTCTCGTTTTGAAAACGCGCGTAAAAACTCTGGCAGAGCTAGAGCAGGCACACATTGACGACTCTTATTTACTTTTTTTTCACTTGGTTATGGAGATCACATACTTCAGGATAATAAATCCATCACTGAGCCACTTCCTGGAATATGTTTCTTTTGTTTATCTTCCATTGGATTAATTAAAACGAGTGTCTCCATCATAGCCTTTCTGGCATGTCTAGCTTCTCACTAAAATGCCTCCTCCTTCAGAGGCTGGTGTAGAAATCATGTTAACTCTCCAGTACTTTGGTAGCCTTTTCACTGTCAAACTACACCCGTTCATTGGTAGACCGTACCTGATTTGTAGCTCAACAGGTAGCGGTTTAGTCTTTTTCTCCATTGTCCTTTTGCACCTCTTAGCTCTGCCCTCCCTTGCCTCAAGAGACGCCAATGTGAGCAGTGAGGTTCATGAGCCAGTGCTAACTCCAGTTAAGATCATCTCTGGCGACTCTGCAGGCTGGCTCTGTATCATGTATCCTGTCTCAATGCGAATATTGGGGCTGATCTAATTTGATCATGATTTAAATAGCATCTGATTTTGCAGAGATCTAAAACATTGCTCTTTGGACAAGCATTCAATCATATGTAAGCGTGAAACTACCTTACCCTGTTTCCTACCTTTCTTATAATTCAACTAACCCTGTTGTACCAATACAACTTGAAATTCATAAAAATTGAGTGGGCTTGAAGTGGAAAAATAGATTAACATTCCCTCGATTTGTGCAGCTGCTTGATAGAACTGTTGATGCAGTGTTCCACCTGTAGCCTTGGAGCGCTGGCTTTGATGTAGCCCCAAGCTGAGTGAAGCCATGAATTAGGACATACCAATTTATGTGCGAATATCCTGTTACACCTGCCTCTGAAAATGTCTTTTTTCTTATCTAGGTCAGCCTCCTTGCAACCAGTGAAGTTCTTTGTAAGTCAATTATAGCCAGGACAATAGCTAAATGGGGGATAATGTTATAATTGTCACATAAAATAAATAAGTTGGTATTTTAAAGAAAACACTTTTTTAGTGCACTAGGTACAAGATAATGTACACCAAATTGCCGGTTATAATAGTGTAAATGAGTGGTACTAAATGAAAAACCAGTCTTGACTGTTTTCATGAGTGCCAAGGTCTCAGGAGACATCGGGGCTCTGTTTGTTAGACCGAGCCCAATCTTCTCGGCAAAGACACTTCTCTTGGAAGACACTTATCTAGTTTGTTTCATTTCTATAAAAATTATACAAGTATCTAGTGTCGTCATTGGAATATTTTTAGGGCTTCCTGGAGAAAGCACCTGAGAAAAGTACATTGAAAGTAAGTAATCTGGAATGTGAAATGTTAAGGCTTTAATTTGCCCTGACAGCCCTCATGAACAATACCTCTTCTCATTGTAGGCATGAACTGCTCGAAGAAGCCCGAAGGCAAGGTCTACCATTCGCCCATTGGGATGGCCCTACTGTGGTGGTATGGTTAGAGGCAAGTGATCGTTTAAATATTTCATCATATTGTTTGCGCGGATAGAACTGCTGTTACCTTTTTCCTAGTATGTTAGCACACTTGTATTTGATGAGTACAAGGACACATTCTTTTCAGCATCTAGTAATAAACCAAACTATCCCAACAAATGTATTTTGGGGCTGTTTTGCTCTAAAATGTTTTTATAGCATACCTAAAATCTTGTGTTCATCTCTTACAAAAATATCCTGTGCCCATCAGTGCATGGTCACATGATTTCTTCATCCCAGCTGTAAGACTGATATAGTTTTAAGAAATAGTCTGTGCAAGCTTAGTCACACTTTAGTACAATCCCGAGAGCGTTTTTAGTCTTTTGCAAATCTTTTTTTTTTTGTTTTCTGCATCCCATATCAGAAAGGTTTTATTTAACATGTTAACTGGTTTTAACAGGGTCATTTTAACTTTTCCTGCTAATAAATGTAAATGAGAAGCAGGTTGTAGAAGCTGGACTCTTTTCTGTTTTTGGATCCTTGGCAACCTTATAGGTGAAGAAATTCTGTGTTCAATTTCTTAGTTTATTTGTGTAAGTAACTAATATATTGTCAGACAAATCTGTACAGCCACTGGCTTTGCAGGGTATGTGCTAAATCACCTTTGTTGATATGAGCCGCTATGTTAAATTATTTGTCAGATTTCAGATAATTGAAGATGGCATAGAGATTCCTGCCTGTTTTTGTTGGGCAGGCACTAAATATTTTTCAATAGTCTAGCGTTATATTTCGAGATCCATATATTCCTCTTAAAGAATTCCTGTTGGTCTGCATGTAATTTTGTGGTCGTTTGAACACTTCTCTGCTAGACTGGGATTTTGAGGGCAAAAGATACTTGCATCTCCTTTGAGGGAAGTGAGTTAACTGACGGTGGCTCTAGTGTACATATCTTAAACCCAGCGCCAACCAATCAACCTGTTCCTAACTGTTTGGAGCACCACTGTAGGTAGAGTAGGGATGGCTAGCCTTTGTTACCCATTGCATGATAAATGTAATGTTTCAGTGATGGTGACCTGTCACTTCAGTCATTATGTAAGGCTGTTACGTATCCAGAACATCTGCATTCTCAGATAGTGTATTGCCTTCTGTTATATATACCCTTCCCTATGCCATTTGGTGAAGTTTTAGATCCCTTGTAATGTTCTGCAAACTAACAGTAGTTAAATTACTCCGTTATTCTTCAGAAGGATATTGTCATTTTGGTTTGGAGTGTGTGCATGCTTTGCAGTTTTTCAAGCGTGCAGCCTTACAGTTTTGAATATTGATATTAGTCTTGATTTAAAGTGTTCAAAAAGGTCATCCTTTTTAGAATAATTCTTCTATAGGTAAATCATGATCAGACATTCAATGATGGTATGATCTTTTCACCCTGTTTCTTATTTTATTAAGTAGAAATTCGGTTGCGAGACCTGCTCAATCAGCTGCCACAATCTTTGTCAGGATGAGGCACATGCCTACCCTAAATTAACCTGCACTCAACCCTCTGGTAGCTTAGCACAAAGCAGTCCGGCTTAACATAGAGGCAATGTTTAAAGTATTTGTGCAATATTTCAAATAGTAATACAGTGAAAACACCACACAAAAAGCATCCCACACCAATTTAGGAAAATTGAACTTTCTTTAATAAATAAAACAAGACCAAAACAGCGAACCAACCAGTAGAGCTGGAGGTAAGCAGTTTAATTTTTTTTTAGGAAAAATAACACCAAAAAACACAAAATGACAACTCCGTTCAGTTCTGGTGCAACTAGGAATCCAAAGTCACAAGCTAGGCCCGACCACGATGGACTCCGAACCAGCAACAGGTAACCAGTTAGGGCTGCTGAACAGAGAACCTTATCTTGGTTTGCGGAGCGTTACGAGGATCCACATTGAAGATGTCACACAGCTGAAGCAGTGTGTCGGTTCTGAGATCCTTTGAGGCTGCAATGTGAGCGTCTGCATCAAGGATCCTGTAGTCGGGGCTTGCGATGAGAAATTTGGCTTCTAGGCTGCAGTGTGCAGTCGGGTGATGAATTGGGACCGAAGAGCTGCAAGATGAGGGGTGTAACACAGGCCCCCGCAATACCAGGGCCCTGAAGCTCCAAGGTGCCCCCTCAGCACAGCACTCTGGCTGCAGAGCTCCTGATTGAGCCTGGAGGGGGTCCCTCCACGTGACTTGCAGGGATGCCCCCTCGAGTTTCGTTACGCCAGTGTGCGAGACTGCTATGCTGAGTCGTCGTCGAGGCCGCGGTTGACCAAGGTGCATTTTGCAGTGGCAGCTCCGATGGGATGCGATGTGGGTCTTTGAGGAAGCTCCAGTCCACGCAGCAGTATTTATTTAAAATTGTATATAGCGCACAGTTACCCTAGGGCATCCCAGCGCTTGTCCAGACACCACCAGTTCACCCACGGCCAGTTCAGTGCGATCAAGCGGGAAACAGATAAGTTTTGAGGCATTTGCGAAACCGCAAAGTGCAGGTCTCAGAGCGCAACTTCAAAGGGAGCGCGTTCCACAGCATGGCTGTGTTGACCGAGAATCTTCTCCCACCAGTACGAACCCTTTTTACTCTGGGGATTTGGAGAAGATATTTCTGATCAGAGCGCAACGCTCTATTAGCTTTATAAGGCACCGCTAAGTTCCTCAGTATGGGAGAGCCCTTCCCCTGCAGAATTTTGTGAGCTGTGCAGAGGGCCTTAAATTTGACCCTTTCCCGTACTGGGAGCCAGTGCAGAGCCTTTATGGCCGGTTTAGCTGACTGCATCCTAGGCACGCCCATAAGCAGCCTTGCAGCAGCATTTTGGAGTTTATTAAACGTTGCTTCAGGGGCACCCAGAAAAATAGCATTGCTATAATCTAGTCTCGATGTAATCAGCCCCTGAATAAGCAACTTCCTTGATGACAAAGGAAGAAGAGGCAGGACTTTGCGAGCTGAACGGAGAAGGCCAAAACAGACTCCTGCCGTTTTTTTCGCCTGGGTCCTAAACGAAAGGTCTTGCTCTAACCAGACCCCTAAGCTCTTGATCTCTTTTTTCGGGCTCGGGAGCTCTCCCATGCAGCAAGGCCAGCTAGTCAAAGGGAGTGAGGGGGTCTTGTTCCCTAACATCATTATTTCTGTCTTCGAGCCATTCAGCTTAAGAGCTGACTCACACATCCAGGTATGGACTTCCGACAGACAGGAGTGCAATAAATCGGGGTTCTCCACCAGTTGAGATAAGGCGACCACCAACTGCGTATCATCCGCATAACTGACGATTTTAATGTCAAATGGGGCCACCACGTCCTCCAGGGGGGCCATATACACATTAAACAACGTAGGACTGAGGGAAGAGCCCTGTGGCACCCCGCACTGGAGGGGGATAGGTGTTGACCGATCACTACCTTCCCAGACCTGGTATGTCCGGCCGTTGAGAAATGACCTAAGCCACTTCAAAGCAACCCCTGACACACCAACATCGGACAGTCGCTGAATCAACACCTGGTGGTTCCAGGAGGATCACATCCACTGACCCTCCTGAATCCAGAATGCTTCTGGCTTCATCAACGACTGCCAGAAGAGCAGTGTCGGTGCCCTGGTCTGACCGGAATCCAGTTTGTGAATCTCGCTGCAGGCCATTCGCCTCCAGGAAGCCTGACAGTTGTTGGTTCACCAACCTTTCAGCGATTTTACCGAGTCCCAGTAGCGATGCATTTGTTCGGCTCAGGTTTGCACCACACAGCAGAGGAGATGAGTCTGTTCCGTTGGATACATAGAGGCTGGTAGAGAACCTTAAGCCCACTCTCAAGGGTCCATGACTGGCATGGCACCACTTAGCAGAGTAGGTTCATAGATGGCAGAGACCATGTGCAAGTGAAAGGTTGTGGGAAGCTGTTGTGTCCCACGTTTTCTGGCACAGCATCAGACTCTGAGAGTGATCACTCCAGTCAAGACAATGCCGGTCTGTCTTTAGTACACAGCCGTCTACCTCAATCCAATTCTTTTTAGGACGAGGTCCCAAGCCACAGAGAGGACAAGGTAGGAACATGCGGAGAGGATGGCACAGAAACCAATATACACCAGGAACCAATATTACAAATGGTAGATTCTTCTCCTAGTAATTCAAATTATTCCAATCTTTAATTTATCATCATGTGCTGAATCAAACTGAATTGAAGGTTCTTAATGATGGCTTGTTTTTATGTACCTTCACATAAAAATTTTGCTTTTACTACTGTGATGGTGCTAATCCATTTCTTTAGGTCTATTAGACTAAATTACTACTTTTCTGACAACCCTAATTTATTTGTACAAGATACCACTAGACTTCACTCTCCCTCTGCACTTGATCCTGCTTCCAATATGTTGTCTAAAGAGATGACAACCTTTGAAAATATAATATTACCAGAAATTGATTTGCTATTCAAAGAACAAAAATATGGAAGTACAATCTGACCAAATCTTAAAACATTGCATTTAAAACGTATCAACTCACAGAGGAATCCTAATAATATCTGCTGTCAAGGTGGAGGCATAGTGCTGCAGAATAAATTTGACTATGTCAGTAAAGCTCTGAGACAATTTGACAATCCTTTGCATTATAATAAGCTCAACAGGGATCCCACCGCTAACATCAAAAATTGCATTCTTAAATTAACAATTAGAGGCCTAAATGAGATATGGTTGCGATAATAAGAATTTGAGTATTTAAAGGAAAAAGATTATGTGAGACCAGCCTTTTACACTTCACCCAAATTCATAAGGATGACCGGAAACACTGGGACGCCCTATTGTTGCAGGGTGTCAATCTGTTCTCCAACCTTTGGCACAATCTTAACTTTTCTATTAAACCTTTTTTTTCCCTTCCAAAATCCTATACGAGGAACAGTCTTGCTGTGATTACACAGAGTGAAGGATAAGTGTTTGAGGAAAATCACGTTTTCCTAGTTACTATGGGCATGGAAAACCTATATAGGGAGAGGAGTTGGCCTAACGGCTAGGGCGGTCAACCTCTAATCTGAGGAACTAGGTTTGAGTCTTGGCAATGAAGCTGAACAGCCTCCGAATCTGGGCAAATCACTTAATCTCCCTGTGCCTAACAAAAAAAATTAATGTGTCCTCATGTAACGCAACTGGTGCCATGTAGAGCGTTCTCATACCCAATTCAGGTCAAGTACTATATAAAACTCTGTAACAAAAATAACAAAAAATATACAAACATTCAACAATGTGATGCCTTAAAGACTAGATTGTATTCTTGAATCTGTCAGAGACCTCATGAAATACCCACAAGTTTCATCATCGAATGTGCCACAATAGCACTAAAGTGGAACTACTTCACTTTCAATGGGGTGTTCTATGTGCAAGTAAAAGGTGTTGCAATGGTAGCAATTTTTAGATATAGCTAACCTCTGGTTGTCAGCATTTGCAAAAAGAACCATCTATAATAACAACCCTTTCAAATATAACATTTGAAAATGGTTACGCTACATTAATGATATTTTGATGAACTGGAGGGGTTCCTTTTCCTAATTATTGAAATTTCATCAAAAGATGAATAACCAGAATCAAAATCTACAGTTTTCTCTAGAACACAACAAGTGTTTCATTATTATGTGCATATAATGATTACAAATGCTTCAGACATCTTATACACATGCTTATATACCAAACCCTCCGCAAGAAATACCCTGTTGCAGTACAATAGTCATCACCCACAGAATCTTAAAGATCATCTTCAGTTTTGGCAATTTTTATTATGCAGCGTAATTGTACCCATATGGATGAATATTGTAAAGAAGCCAAAACTATCTAATTTGGTTTCCTGGGGTTGTCCCTACCGAGTGGTGAAACGCTCACTGAAACAAGCATGGTACTCTGACAGGGATTCACATCTTAAGGTCAAAGAGAGTAGCAATCCGTCTTGTTTAGTATGTGTCGCCACGTTTGGTACTGAATCAAACAAGATAAAATGAATTATACTAAAAAAAACTGACCTCTACCACATTCTGAAAACCTTGAAATGGGATAAACCCCTGTTTAGACAGATTAGTGATGTACAGCATTCACTACAACCTATGTACCAAAATATTTTTTTTCGTTTTATTTCATGTTTCTGTAGTCGCATGTTACAAGATAGTGCATTTGGTTGTATTTCTTAGTTGGATCTTTGTGTGTCCTTCACTTTTTATTATTGAAATTGTTAGGGCTCTATTTATATTATTTCAAGATGGTGCGCTATTCACTTTGCATCTGTCTAAATCGTGCACTGCGGAAGACGGGCTTCTAATAAATACACGTTGTTGAACGCCCCCGTTTTGACTTGTCCGTTCTTCACTTTGGAGGACGAATCTGGCGGTTCAGTTATTTGTTACCTTCTACAATTAATGGTTTGGTCCCTTTTGTGACCTCTTGGTTCAGTATTTGAGGGCTTTTTAGCAATGGTTTACTTTCCCCCTCCATTTCAAGATGTTGTGACTTTGTTTTGATAGCTCTATATGGAGCGGGGGCAGAGTATGCAATTTTTAGTGTCCTTGCTCTGACTCGTTCACCAAGTTCGACTCTGGGAGGTCCAGACAGACTGATAAATTTGCTTTACCGCTGTCGCTGCTTGTAAGTTTTTATTTAGACTTGGTTCCTTGTTTGTCCCCTTTTCTTGGTCCTAAATTATTTAGAATGTGCATCTATACCATAGAGTAGCATGAAAGGACCATACGAGCATTGATATATTTTGACTTCTGTTCATTTTGGTAAGCTTTGGTTTTGGTGTTGGTGACACATATTGACCATTTTTACTTTTTTTTAATTAGATGTTTCCTTTATTTTCATCACAGTTGTGAGTTTTTACCACCTAGTGAGACTTATACTAGTTTTAAATGGCACTAGGGTATACACTTTTATTTGTGTTTTCTATTATGTAGTAGGCGTGTAGGCACCTTGGTGTTCTGTTTTATTGTTTGCTTAATTTTTAGCTGGATTCAGCTGGGACTTGTGATAATATGACATATTGTGCGTGAGGGGGGTCAACATTTTTGTCTTCCTCTGACGTACCAATTTTTGGGGATGTTTTTTTTCTTTTTAGTCATCTTGGGATTTAGTTCCTCCGGGCCATTCTGTCATCTTTTGTGTCCTGGTAATGGTCTCATGGACAGTTTTGCCTGCACAAATGACCACACGTGCATTTGCATCTTTTGGTGAAAGAGAATGGATTTCTTGTTACTTATGCATATTTTGTTAAATTGATATATTGTTTGACATTGATCACGCTGTAGAAACAAATACTTCTGTTAGGTCAGTGTGGTTGATGACTTTTATAGTATTGAAAATAGGCAACATAGAGACTTTCGGTTTTGCTGCTGGCTATGGATTTTGTAAGGTCTCAACGTATCATGGTTGGACCGTACTAGGCGAAAATGATTGTTATATACAGAGCTTATCTCAAACTGAGTACGCCATTAGGCACTAACAAGGTCTGCATATATCGTGAAGGGAGGATGATTAGGCATACTGTGAGGTTTCAGATAGCATAGGAGCGGGGACGATACTTTCATACAGTAAAGGGACCGTCAATGGTCGATAAGGACGCTGAAGCAGTGCGGGCACAAGGATCTGCACATACCTTTCAGGACCTTTCCATATGATTGTTTTTCAAGCAGGAGATAAGTTTAGTGGCTAATTGATTGGCCATGTCCAGCTTTGAAATTTACTGAACCATCTACACTCCTTGTACCGATACCAGGACTTGGCCCGGGATTTCACTTGTTTTACTGGGAACTGGTTTGGGAACACGTAGCTGCTGACTGGCGATTCCGGCTCTGTACATTAGCTCGTATGACAAATTTTTTAGTCCAGTCAATAACGTGGCGTCTGAATCGAATGTTCATGCCTTGAAAAAGGCGAAACACAAGTCGTGTGCTGGGAGTTTATTTACATTTCCTATATATAAATAAAGGACTGCTGAACAGCAAGAAGACTGACCTATCTGGATTTCTATTTTTGATTAATATTGTTGTTGTTTCTATTATCTAGTAGAGGGTTACCTATACCCTGAGGAGTGATGAATACAATGAAGACTGAATAAGGATTAATGGTGTGCTGCAAAAGCCCTAATTTTTTGTGTTCGAATTAGTATTGAAAAAGAAACCTTTTTGAATTTATATGTGATATTGCATATGCTATACTTTAACGTGTCTAGTAAATAAAATGTATAATTACAAAAGTGTCTTCTTGTTGGTACGCCTTATTATAATTTGTATTTTTATTAATTTGATAAAAGATTTAGATAAATAGACTAACTTAATTAGCAATAGAATAAGTACATAAGTGACTCCTTCAAGAATCTTGTGTTCTCTTAAATTCCTAAAAGTGACATTTTCAAAATTGTAATTGATAGTCCACTTTACTATAAGTTTGAACTTTTCATTACAATTCCAGAGACACTAAACCTGAACTATTTATCTGTTCTCATTTGGAAATAACACTTATGAAATGTAATAAGGCATGTTCTCCTATAGGACAGGTAGGTCTTGCAGTAGTGGAAAACGAATTTGAGTATTTTTCTCGAATAGGACATGTAAAACTAAAAAGTATGTGAGGCTCGGTGAATTTTTATGCCCAGCATTCGTTATAGCAGACCGCTAGCCTTATAGTATTGTTTATAAATTGATTGCACCTTTTAAAAAAACGTTATTGCTCATTTGTACATTTCTCTGATTTTCAAGTGAACTTACTCACCCTTCGTCTTGTTTGCCACCTGCACCCCGGTCCACCACGGGGCTCTCCCGATTGTTGTGGAGGGTGCAGGCTGATACAGGCGGACAGGATCTCTTCAGTTGCAGTTGGGTGCAGAGCACCGCGCTTGGAGCCTATATTTGCCACAGTGGTCTCCGTCGCGCTGCGGACGCGCGTTGATAATTGCAGCGGCTATGTAATTATGTAAGGTTCGGTGAGTTTTTATGACAAGGATTAGTTATAGCAGACAGCTAGTCTTATAGTATTGTTTTTAAATTGGTTGCACCGGTTAAAAACAACTTTATTGCCAATTTGCACATTTCTCTACTTTTCAAGTGAACTTACTCACCCCTCGTCTTGTTTGCCGCCTGCACCCCGGTCGACCATGGGGCTTTCCCGATTGTTGTGGAGGGTGCAGGCTGACACAGGCGGATCTTCTATCTCCTTCACACTTTTAAGCCTGACATACTCCTGTTATCAGAAACCTGGCTAACCACCGAATCCACCCCTGATATCTTAGCTGCTATCCTGGACAACTACTATGCCCGCCAGGCCAACAGGCTTAAGAGTAAGGTGGGGGGTGAGGTTGCGGCCATAATCTCAGTCACACAAATTTACTTCTCTAACCACATCAATAATTTCCTCTGTTGACAGTCTCCTTTTTAAGCTCTAATTCAATGGCTCCTTATTTACCTGTGCCTCCTCTCCACATGCCCAATTTCTCTAAATTATTCGGTAATTTGATTGCGGAGTTGGCTATTAACCATGCCAGAGAATTGATCATTGGCGACTTTAACTATTGGCCACATGATTTGCGAGAAAGCTCTTGCTCTGCAGACTTTACTGATTTGCTGATAGGAATGAACTTCACTCAGCACAACAAAGTAACCACCCACATGAAAGGATCAGGCCTGGACCTCCAGTCTCGATATCACTGACCTACTAATCACTCCCTGCACATGATCTGATCACCACCTTATTTTATTTTCCATTGCTAATCCCTTAGTCATCAAAGCTCCTCCACCAAATTCTTCCATGGTCAGTAACTGGATCCGGGTAGATATCACAACATTTTGTTCCCAATTAGCCACCTCCTTGCCTTGTACCGCTCAACCCACGTGCCATCTGGCCTCGCCACATACTCGGACAGAAAACATCAATGCCTGTTTGGCCTCGGCGAGAAATAGTCTGGCTCCTCTGTAAACGCTTAACGACAAGAGGCCCCATGATGCCCAGCATTGGTTTACTAACATTCTCAAGAACAAGAAACTTGCCTTGCGCCAAATTGTGTGCAAGTGGAGAAAGGACTACTGTCCCATCAAAAAATCCATCTTTATATCAGCCCTTAAAGACTACAAAAGTGACATTCCCAGAGCCAAATCAGATTATTTTTCTCTGAAAATCCTGGAATCCACTAACAAAGCTAAAGACATCTTCTCCATCGTGGACGAACTCGTAAAACCTGACCGTATCACTGTTAAACCCTCCCCATCACAATCCCTCTGTGACTCTCTTAATACTTATTTTATTGACAAAATTATCAATATCAAAGCCAGCATCCCCAAGGCCACCTCATCCACTGATCCCGGTTGTGTCTATCGTAATCCTCCCCACCTTGATCTTATTCCACTGATCACTTGCGAGGTTTTCTTTCCCCTCCTCAAAAGGGTTCGCTCAGGCTCCCCGTTGGACAGTTGCCCTCCTCATATTGCCCGGGAGCTCTTTCTCCATATTCCTGAACCTCCCTTATCGCTCCTCAACAACACCCTTATCACGGGCACTGTCCCTAACCTCTTCAAGACAGCGGTAGTTGCTCCTATCTTAAAAAAAACAGGCTCTGACCCCTTGTGCTTACCAACTTCCGCCCCATATCGCTGCTACCCTTTCTGGGTAAAATCTTGGAGGCCTATGTAGGTAAATGCCTTAGCACATTTGTGGAACACTACCATTATTTAGACTCTCATCAAGCTGGCTTTAGGCCCGAACATTCTACCGAGTCCATTGTTCTGACTGTTCACGACGAACTCCTAAAGGGGGCTGACCAAAAAATCATGCAGGCACTAGTGCTACTGGATCTGTCGGCGGCTTTCGACACAGTCCACCCCAACTTGTTGGTTGATCAGATCGAGTGCGCCGGCATCAGGGGGCCCCTCGCTAAGATGGATCATCTCTTTTCTCAATGATCGCTACCAAGCGATTCGTCTCTCCAATTTTTCCTATCAGAAAAAAAGAATGATCTGCGAGGTCCCCCAGGGCTTTTCTCTCTCCCGTCTTCTTTTTAATCTGTATATTTTCCCTCTGATTTTAGAGCTTCGAAAGAGAGATGTAGTTACTTTTAATAATGCTGATGACCTCCAGCTTGTTTTCAATATGGTTTCATCACCCTCCTCTATGGAGAACTTTCAATCGACCATGAACTTAATCAGCAACTGGATGAACTTAAACCAGTTAAAGCTCAACCCTGAAAGACTGTGTTGATCCTTTCTAGGTACTCAGCTAACCCTTGGAACTCAAACTTCTGGCCCTGTTCTTTGGGATGCCCACCCTCCCCAGTCAGCACGGTCAAAAGTTTAGGTAGCACAATTAGCAGTGATCTCATCATGAAGGCCCAGATTAATTCAGTGGTTTCCGCTTGTTTCTTCCACCGGCGAAGAATTCGGAAAATAAGCAGATTCCTATCCTTTTTGGCTCTCCTCCAAGTTACTCTGGCCTTGGTAATTTCGCGTATTGATTACGCCAATTCCTTGTACTCCGGAATCCCTGCATACCAATCGTACCGGTTACCAATGGTACAGAATCAAGCCGCTAGGCTTGTTAACGGCCAGCCGAAATTCCATCACGCGATACCCTTGCTTAAGAGTCTGCACTAGCTTCCACTTACCCAGCGCAGCCTCTACAAACTTGGCTGCCTGATCTACAGAGCCTTGTCCTCCCATGTACCTGTTTTTATTGCCACTAGAATGCAGCGATATGCCCCCTCTCGCGAGCTACGTTCATCCAGTCTGAACCTACTAACTCATTGCTCATTCAAACGCAAAAAACATGGTGGACTTAGATTCTCATCCCTGGCCCTCACTTCTGGAACACCCTCCCACCCTCCCCCGCACTGCATCTAGTTCCTTCCTTTCCTCAGTGTAGGAAATCTCTTAAGACATGCCTCCCACTATGCGGGAAGCTACCATTATAACATTACTAAAACGAGGTAAGCCCCCGGAGGACTGTGCCTCATACCGGCCGTTATTTCTACTTAATGTGGATGCCAAGATCTTCGCGAAAGTTATTGCTAATCGCATTAGCCCCTTGATCCCGTTCCTGGTTTTGCCCGAACAGGCAGGCTTCGTTACTGGCTGTACCCTTACTTACAACCTGCGCACAGTGTTTGCAGCATTCCGACGTACTTGTCAGGACATACCGGCGGTAGCGGTTTTCCTCGACATGGAAAAGGCATTTGACTCCGTTGAATGGCCTTTCCTGCGAGCAGTGCTGCAGCGAATGGGGGTGGGAGACCTCTTCCTTCAACTCGTGAACACACTTTATAATTCGCCCACGGCTAGCGTTAGGATCGGCGCGGTTATGACTGAGTCCTTTTCAATTTATCGTGGCACTCGACAGGGCTGCCCGCTTTCCCCTCTCCTATACGCTCTCGTAGCGGAACCACTAGCTTGTGCATTAAGAGAATACCATGGTCACTGAGGAATTCGATTTACAAAGTATAATTTAATTGTGTCCACGTACGCAGATGATACCCTGCTTTATGTAAGGAACCCAGAGGAAAACCTCCCCAGAGTGCTTAGGGAGGTTGTACTGTTTAGTTCGCACTCCGGTATTAAAGTTAATTGGAGTAAAACGGTAATGTTTCCGCTCACACCAGCCACGAGTCGGGTAGAATCGGAGTACCCTATACAGTGGACCACAGATGTGGTCCTATACCTGGGAATAAAACTTCATACAGATTCAGAAGTGGTCCTGCGAGAGAACTATGGGGTAGCGGTTTCCAAACTGGAGGATGTGGAAAAATGGAAGGGTCTCCCCCTCTCCTTAATGGGCCGAATTTCATTGTTAAAAATGACGGTACTCCCCCGGTTTTTGTTCCTGTTCAGCAACATACCAATGGTGCTATCACAGGCCTTTTTTAAACAGCTGCACGCGCTGGTGTTGCGGCTGGTGTGGGATGGCAAACAACCCAGAGTGGCGTGGGATATACTGATACGATCATACGAGAACGGGGGACTGCAAGCCCCTGATCTTGAACTGTACTACTGGACGGCTCAGGGTGCTCATGCTTATGGATGGATGCATGGTCCTATGGACGCCCCTCACATCCGCATTGAAACTATAGTGACGGACCCGACACCAGTGCCGGCTTTACTTGCCAGACCACGGGATCGCCGTACTGGTCTGCTGGACTCGATTAATGTGGTTACGCATGCCTGGTATCACCTTATGGATGCACAGGTCTGCTTGTTGCTGTACGCACCGGAAGCCAGGATTGACTGGTGTGCATGGCTTGGCCCCTGCAAAGACCGTGGAGTCTTATCGGCTCTTGCGAAACTCAATGTCCATAAGATGGGAGATTTGTTTCTGGGCGGAGTGGTTAGGCAGTGGAGCGAGGTGTGTGATGGAGAAGGTCAGGAGGCCACGGCACTCACGCAATTTCAGTACCACAGAGTGCGGCTGGCTCTTAGAGACCTGCTGGGGGACGACATGACTGAACCCCCGACCGTTACAGTGTATAACGATATAGTGACGGCCAAATCGCCCACCAGGCTTATCTCACGGATATATCATGGCATACTAGCTGAGAAGACGACACACTATGCAAAACCACGGTTAGCCTGGCAGGCTGACATTGAACAGGACCTCCCGGAAGACACATGGAAGTACTGTTGTGCTAACATTAAACCGGTGTAATTCAATGGGCGTCATCGTCTCTTACATTTTAAATTCCTCAACAGAGGTTATTACACTCCTGAGCGACTGTGCCGATATGGTTTACGTGATTCACCTAGATGTGAGCGTTGTTCAGCACAGACGGACGATTTTTTTGCACCTTGCCTGGCTTTGCCCGAGAGTTGCAGCCTTCTGGAGGGCAGTATTTGATAAACTGAATGAGGTCTGTGGTCTAACGCTGTCCCCCACCCCACTGTTAGCGTTGCTAGGCTATTCCAAGGGAGTGCTCCCAGAACACCGCAGATTGGTGGACATGGCGTTGTTGGTTGCCAAGCGGTGTGTGGCTCTTACATGGATGAGGGGCCCAGCACCTACGGTATCTGGGTGGTCACGTGATATGTTGTATTGTTGCACACAGTCGAGCTTGTACAGTGAGCTTATGCCCCCCCGCAGTCGCCCCAAGAACTACTGGGCGTTGTATATGGAGAAGAGACCTGTCGACGGTAACGAAGGTGCAGGTGTTATGAAGCTGGACGCTGACACAGAGGCTACTACGAAACCTTAATATAAACTTGGTCTACATGGGCTGGATGGGGAGGCTATCCTGCTGGTGCCATTGTTATTGAGGGGAGGGGTTGATGCGCACTTGACTAACATGTTGATATGCCACTATTACAATTACGTGACCTGTTGTTAATGCATCTCCGCCTAAGCGCCAAGAAACCGCTGGTGAACGTGCGCTCAATAAATAGATTTATCATATCATATTATATCATATATGCCCTACTATATAAGTACATTGCACCCTGCTCTCCTCGCTGTCCAGGACCTACCCGAGGGGTGAAAAGAAGGATCTGAAAGAGACCCGTTGGTGATATATTCCTTACCTTAGAATATCCCCAGGTGTCGGACTGGATCCGGAAAGTTTTTCATCAGCAGTACCCCTGCGTGTCAGAAGGTGGCGTTGTGCGACTCAGCGTCCGTTGCTGGCGTCGTATACGCTGAGATGACGTCACAGAGACTACTTAGGTGCCACCCATGCGCGCTTACGTCAGTTCTTTCTTTTACCGCGCCAGCCAGTGCAGATATGGTTAGAGCACGTACCTTAGTCACTTTTTTATTAACTTTTTTGAGACTTTTTGTCTCCACTATTTTGAGTCTTTGACTCCTGGTGCCACGTAGGGATGCCTGGGTTTAAATCCTGTAGTGCCTGTCGCCGTGCAATATCAGTGGCTGACCCCCATGCCGTCTGTCTCTACTGTTTAGAGCGCCACCATGTTCTGACTGCCTGGCCATGGCTCCGAAGGCCTTATGGCAGCGTTCCCGTAAGTTCCTAGAGGCCCGGCAGTCATCTCCGCACCGTTAGAGATCTAGGGGTCGATCAAGGGACCGATCGTGGAGCCATCATCATCGTTCCTCGGGGTCGAAGTCTTCACACTCTGAATCGGGTTAGAGACGTCATAAGAAGTCGTTGAAGATGCGCTTATGCTCTGACGTCCCCCCGTTGGTCTTGGTGACGCAATGGGTTCCGTTTGTACCACCTCTGCCCTTGCCTGGGTTTCTGGACAATTTTGCTCCGGGTTGAGACCCTAACTGGCATACGGAGCCGGATCGGCGCCGTTCCCGGTGCCGTTGAACCATTTATATTACCCTGTCCCTCCCCTGCAACCTGTGCCTCGGGCAGTGGAGGAGGGGGACGACTGGGAGGGGTTTGAGGACCCTCTTGCACGGCAGTGCGAGTCGGAGTAGGAGTGGGCTGAAGAGTAGGAGGATGCAGGTGGCCTTGACCTCTCCTCTGAGCCTGGTTTCCTTTCCCAACCTGCTGTGGCCATGGAGGAGGGCGCCACATACACTGTGTTGCTCCGTAGAGCAGCTGAGGCCCTTTACCTGCCTACGGTAACCAACGGCAAGCTCTATGGAGCCTCTGCTACCGTTCAATGCAGCGTTAACGGATGTTTTAATGGGCACCTGGTCTAGACCAGCCACGGGTGTCCCTGTGGATAAAAACGTGGCGAGGCATCATCGCCCGGCCCCGGGTGACCCTACCTATTTTACGACTCGCCCAACTCTGTTGAGGCCTGGTCTTCCAAGCCTCCACCTCCCAAAGTGCATTCCCTACCGCCCGCCGGATAAGTAGCTGGTACAGTTTGGCAAGAAACCGTTTTCCTCTGCCAGCTTAAGGCTGCGGTCGGTGAATACCGCATGCCTCTTGGGCCGCTACTCCCACGCTGTGTGGGACACGGTTGCGCAGCCGCTGCCTCACTGTCCGGAGAAAGTTCGGGCAATGCTTTCCCAAACTGTGGCTGAGGGGAAAGATGCAGCAAATTACGCCATCCGGTGTGGACTAGACACAGCGGACACGTTGGGTAGGGCAATTTCCACCCAAGTGGCCCTCCGTCGTCACGCCTGGTTACGGTCCACTGGGTTTTCAGGGGTTGTTCAGAGTTCCCTTATTGACATGCCTTTTGATGGTACCCGCTTGTTTGACGATAAGGTAAATAGTGTGCTGGAGCGTTTTAAGGACTCCCGGGCTACGGCCGAGTCCTTGGGTTTCTCCACCACGCGACTAACCACGTCTGCTGTTTGTTCCTTTCGTGGCCACGGAAGGGGCACTCCAACACCTTCATGCAGCCAAAAGCCTGTGCAGAACAACCTCATCGCGGCTGCGGATGTTGTTTCTGTCGTGGCGGGACAGGGGGCCAATGTGTGGGACAGTCCACTGCCGCTCCCCGAGCATCTGCCTCAAAACCTTCCTAGTCCGCGCGGTGGGCGGCAGGATTTGCCATCACCGACTCTGCTGGTGTTCGGTCACTTGGGACAGGTGGGTGCTGCAAATCGTCAGAAGGGGCTACTCCCTCCCCTTCAAGTCTGCCCCCCCCCCCATACCACCTCATTTCCACCACATGTTGGGGGATCACTTTGCATTTCCACCGCATGTTAGGGGATCACTTTGTGCTTCTCCAACAGGAAGTCACGGCCCTCTTGGCCAAGGGGGCCATTGAGCTGGTTCCTGGGCCAGAAGTAGGATGTGGTTGTAATTCCCACAACTGGTCCCCAAGAAGGAGAAAGGCGGCCTGCTCCCCATCTTGGACCTCAGGAACGTCAAGCGCTACTTCTGGAAGGAGAAGTTCAAGATGTTGACTCTGGCTCAGGTCTTGGCTGCCCATGTCCCTGGAGACTAGATGTTGGCGTTGGACTTGCCGGACGCATATTTTCATATCTCCGTCCTTCCGGCCCACTGGCATTCCCTGCGGCTCGCAGTAGGCCAAGAGCACTTTCAGTTTGCCGTGTACCTTACTAGTGCCCCTCGGGTGTTCACAAAAGTGTTGGTGTTGGTCGCAGCTCATCTGTGTGGATCAGGGGTTCCAGTCTTCCCCTATCTCGACGACTGGCTGTAGAAGGCGGGCTCGCCCCAGGCAGTCGTCTCCCACCTACAGACTACGGCCGACCTCCTGCTTTTTCCGAAGTCGCACCTGAGTCCCTCTCAGAAGCTCCCCTTCATCGAAGCGGTTCTGGATTCGACGCAGTTCAGAGTTTATCCTCCCAAGCAGCGAGTCCGGGATATTCAGGCTATGATTCTGATTTTTCAGCCTCTATCCCAGGTTTGAGTCAGGATGACCCTCCGGCTCCTTGGCCTCATGGCCTCCTGCATCCTGTTAGTGCAACAAGCCAGTTGGCATATGCGGGCTCTGCAGTGGGACCTGAAGTTCCAGTGGGCACAGCATCAGGGCAACCTGTCCGATCATGTCCAGATCTCGGAGAGCACTGCACGACATTTGCAGTGGTGGCTCACGGATCGCAATTGGGTCAATGGCAGATCCCTCTCCCTTCCCCAACCAGAGCACACAGTGGTGGCGGATGCGTCCCTCCTGGGATGGGGCTGCAACTTGGGAGAGGCAGAGATCAGAGGCCTCTGGTCTCTGGCGGAGTCCCACCTCCATATCAATCTTTTGGAGCTTCAGGCGTTCCAACTTGCACTGAAGACATTCCTTCTCTCTGTCCAGGGAAGTGTGGTGCAGGTGTTCACGGACAACACCACCGCCATGTGGTATTGCAACAAACAGGACAGGGTGGGGTCGTGGACCCTATGTCAGGAGGCTCTGCGCCTCTGGACATGGCTGGAACATCAAGGCATTACCTTGGTGGTTGAACACCTGGCAGGTTCTCTGAACTCCAGGGCGGACGAACTCAGCCGCCGGTGCATGATGCATCACCAAGGTATCTGAACTCGGACTTGGCTCAAAGTCTCTTTCTGCAGTGTGGAAAGCCTTGCTTAGATCTATTCGCCAAGGAAGAGAACGGTCAATATCATCAGTTCTGCGCGTTGTAATTTTCAAGGCAGCACTCGCTCGGCGACGCTTTTCGTCAGGAGTGGCGCTGCGGTCTGGTGGACGCCTTTCCACCTATACCGCTTCTGCCCAGAGTGCTGTAGAACTTTCGGTGCGCCCGGTCCCAAGTCATTCTAGTGGCTCTGGATTAGGCACTAAGATACTGGTATCCCGAGCTACTTAGCATGGCGAACGATCCCCCGATCCGACTGCCTCTTCGGGAGCATCTTCGGTCGCATCAGCAGGGAACGGTCCTCAACCCGAACCTGTCAAGCCTCCACCTCCATGTGTGGCGATTGAGCAGCAACAGTTGACAGCTTTCGACCTTACTCCTGAAGTCTGTGATGTCATTCTGGAAGCCACCCGTCCCTCCACTAAAACGGTATACGCCTGCAGGTGGAACAAATTTGTGACATGGTGCACAGCAAAGGCTGTGGATCCATTTTCTGCCCCTCTTTCTGAGTTCCTTCTGTCTCTTCTCTCTTTGGCCCAGCAGGGCTCTGCTCTGGGCACTATCAAAGGTTTTCTTTCGGCCATCTCCGCCTTACTACGGTTTCCAGCTCAGCCTTCTATTTTAAGTCCCCGGTTGTTAATCGCTTCCTCAAAGGCATTTCCTCCCGTGCCTTTCATAATGCCTCAATGGGACTTAAATCTTGTCTTGACCTATCTGATGTACGCTCCCTTTGAGGCCCTTCATAACTGTCCATTACGTCTTCTCACTCTAAAGACAGCTTTCTTTGTAGCTATCGCGTCTGCCAGAAGAGTGAGTGAGCTCCAGGTTCTTACTTCTAAACCTCCTTTCCTTTCTATTCATCCAGACAAGGTGGTTTTAAGACCCGTCCTTCTTTCTTGCCAAAGGTTATCACGCCCTTCCACATCGGACAGACCGTCACTTTGCCCACCTTCTTTCCACATCCTTTAAAAGAGGAAGAGAGGTTCCACCGTCTGGAACAAAATGTGCGCTCTCGTTCTATCTGTAGCACACACAACAGTTCCGGGTGGATGACCAACTTTTTGTTGGCTACGTGGGCACCAAAATAGGTCTGGCCATGCACAAACGAACCATCTCTCGGTGGGTTGTTCTGTTCATCAAAGCATGGTACACGTTGGCTAAGAAGGAGCCTCCTGTGGGGCAGCGTGCCCATTCTACCAGGGCAATGGCAGCTAATACTGCCTTGGGACGCGGTGTTCCCTTTCAGGACATTTGTCAGGCAGCTACGTGGGCCTCTCTACACACGTTTACCAAGAATTATTGCCTTGACAGTTGAGTCCAGAGAGATGGCTTCTGTGGCCGTGCTGTTCTCCGTGACTTTCTGGTATAATCTTGTTTGCAGACCCACCACCGGGGTTGGTGTTGCTGGGGTATCTATTCTAAGGTAAGGAATCTATCACTAACGTTTTTCTTTCAGATGCACAAGTTACTACATGTGTAACAATATATCTATATCTGTAAGAGACATTAGTTAGTGATAGATTCCTCATTACCCCATCCATCCACCCCGTTCTGCGAACTGATTTCTAAGGTTAAGGTCATCCCTTTCAGGGCCATAGTTTCATGACACCAGTGGTCAGTTTCTTGCATGGCTCTGCGTTCCTGGTGCGAAAAGTTGTGTACAGAACTGACGTCCGCGCACATGGGTGGTGCCCAAGTAGTCTACGTGACGTCATCTGAGCGTATACGATGACAGCGACGGACGCGGAGCCGCATGACGCCACCTTCCGATGTGCAGGGGTACTGCCGACAAAAAACTTTCCCGATCCAGTCTGACGTCTGGGGATATTCCAAGGTAAGGAATCTATCACTAACTAATGTATCTTACAGATATAGCGTTACACAAGTTGTAACTTGTGCTTTGAGTCTGGTAAAAGGTTTGCTTTGCCAGGTCGAAATGGCAGTTTAAAACGGCACACACTCAGTCTGCAATGGCAGACCTGAGACATATTTAGAGCAACTTGAGTGGGTGGCACAATCAGTGCTGCAGACAGACTATTAACATAGGCAGGGACACTTTACTAGGGATTTCTAGTAAATTAAGTAGGCCTATTGGATATAAGACAATCTAACAGGTTTTAGGGAGAGAGCACAAGCACTGTTTAGCAATGATAAAGTGAGTCCTAAAAGCAAACTAAACAAATTAAGCAAAAATAGGACGAGGGAGGGAAAAAGGTTTGGGGATGACCCTGCAGAAAAGGCCATGTCCTGCCTTTCTTATTTAGACTCACACTTACTCTATTGTAGATACCCTTCACACAGAAAACAAATCTTGACTGGTGCACCCTACTAGGAACCAATCCTGTGTGACTTGTGATCGCAAAGATCACAACCAGGTGATCCAAGAATTACTTTTTATACCTCACTATGAATAAACGTTATAAAAATGGGAGTCCCATTGAGGTTGTCAAGCATAAGGAATGATCTGAAACAGATTTTGAAAAATAGGAGTATTGTTGCCTTCACTTTTTCAGAATCTTAATCAGAGTACAGTTACTTTGTCACCAGTTAGTGTCGTAAAATATGGCACCATGTTGCCCCTTCTGCAGCACTACCATGATCCCCCCACTCTCCTTTGCTTGCTAGCCGGAGCTGTGAAGCTTTGTGACTGTTTAGGTTCTGAAAATACCCTGCACCCATACGGCTCATAATAGAACAGCATGTACTGGCGGTGTGTGTGGTTACTTGAAAACAATTATTGCAGTGCCAGTCATATGTTACCTCCCTAATTTAAATAATTAGTTACTAACATCACAAATCTATGTAATGTCTATATGTTCGAGGCATGTGGGCTGCTGAATTCATATCTGTGCATAGATCGCCGCCTAGTGTTGGGTCCGGATGATTGCACATTGTTGTCCTGGAAGAGTCTTCGAAGTATCACAAGATAGGTGGCTCCTCCCTCGGACTACAGTGCGCATGGGCATCCTCTCCATCCTCAGATTGTTTTTTTCCGCCATTGGGTTCGGATGTACCTTCCAGCACTCCAAGTTCGGAATCGAAGAAAAAACTTTTCAAAAAGGCCAATAGGCCTTCGGATTCATCGGTATTTATGATCGGTACCGATAAACTTTCTTCAACATTTGTTTGCACTCCGGTCGTCGAATCGGGCCGTTAGGCCTTCTCGACGCCACGTGGACCAGCGGTCGATGGAATGAAGTGCATTCAAATACTGCCCGTAGTGCAACTCAAAGTTCACGCACACAGATAAGCATCCTGTGTGCAACAAATGTTTATCTCCAGATCATAATGAACATAATTGTCTAGCTTGTGCCCAGTTACGGTCCAAAAAGACGATCCGGCATCGGCGGGCGGCAAGGCAAGAAATGCAGAGGTTGGCACCGGAGCCCGAGAATATCTTCGACGATGAGGAAGAAGTAGTTGACGCCGAAGACTCGGATCAAGAGGAAGATCAATACTCCGAGCACGACTCTGAATATTATATCGACGAGGAAGAACAAATCATCGATATCGAAGAATACGATCAAGACATCATAGCTGTCGAAGACGACTCCGATGACGAGGGGCGAACCGTGAGTACACCGCCCCATACAGACACTACATCTATATCAGAGACTCAGGTCGAGGCATCGCCAACAGGCCTTAGCCAAGATCTAAAAACTGGTTCTATAGCCCCGCCATACCGCCCGGCTAAGAACATACAAAAAGAGCCTTCTGAGACACGTAATCCAAGGACGGTTCCATCGAAACCGAAACTCATCGACACGACAGTGTTCGGACCGAACGTCGTCGAACCGAAGGTGATAAAGCCAAAGGGCACCGACCCGAAGGCCACCATTCCATGTAAACCTTCGAAGCCAAAGGCCGTCGAATCGACCAAATCGAGTTCGACTGTCGAAAAAGGAAGGAAGCCTGTCGACGAAGGCAAAAGGGCTACGCCCAAGGCGGTCGTCGAACCGAAACCTAAGGTAGACCAAACCAAACCGGTGGAACAGAAGCCCATCGATCCGAAGTAGGGCATCAAGCCAAAGCCGCAGGCTCCGAGGACACCTCTACAGCCGAAAGAAGTTACCGAACCGACGAAACCGCTCGGTCCGAAAAAAGTGGTGAAACCTGTAAAAGACATCGGACCGACAAAACCTGTCGGAAAGCCTCAAAAACCGATCCAGGCACCAATAGCGGTCGAACCGATTAAAGGCATCGAACCGAAGAAGGTCAAACCTAAAACTACGGCCCCAAAGCAAAAGACTGTGGAAGAGGAGATCATCCATCCAGACCCCTCCACAGAAGATCAGTCCAAGTTATATATTGACCCAAATACTGGGAAAGTGACTGTTTACACAAAGAAGAAAAGACCAGTGCCTGCTGAAGACTTTTCTAGAATTTCTCTCAAAAAGAAAAGACTGTGCAACCTCTCCTATTCTTTTCCAACCTATCTCTCCAGCTGCCCCATACTCACCTGCACGCTCTGACCACAACCCAGATGAAGATCAGGATGCCAATGTGGGTTTCGGATATCCACAAAACCCATATATAGACCCCAATTCACAACCATGGGGTGGGGAGGGGAGGGTGTGATCCAGACACTGAGGGGGCTCTACCCATTACAGACCCTACTGTATACCCAGCTAAGCAATCACCCACAGAAGACACAGTGGCTTTTAACTCTTTAATAGATAGAGCAGCAAGTTACCATAATGTAGACATGCATTCAGATGCTATAGAAGAAGATTTTCTATTTGATACGCTAGCAACATCAGCAAGAAGTGTCAAAACACTCCCCATGTTAAAGGGCGTCCTAAAGCACGCAAATTACATATTCAAAGACACTGCTAGGGCACGTGTCATCAACCCTAGAATAGAGAAAAAGTATAGGGCTGCACCAGTAGACCCTACTTACATCAGGGGACAACTGCCTTTAGACTCACTGGTGGTATCCAACGCACGAAAGCGTGCTAATTCACAAACTACTGGAGAGACTCCTCCTCCTGACAAGGAGTCAAAGATTTTATAAGCATCCGGCAAGAGAGTAGCAGCTCAAGCAGCAAACTCATGGAGAATAGCCAAAACTCAGGCTTTGCTGGCCACATATGACAGGGCGCACTATGATAGTTTAGAGGGACTACTCCAACACTTACCTGAGCCTTACAAGGAGCAGGCAGATGAACTTATACAGGAGGGAAAGCTCATCACCAATGCCTCCATTAAGTGCGCTCTAGACGCGGCAGATACAGCTGCCAGATCTATCAACACAAGCGTACTGCTTAGGAGGCACGCATGGCTTCGCAAATCTGGATTTAAGAATGAAGTACAGGCCACAATTCTTAACCAGCCTATAAATCCAGATTTTTTATTTGGTCCAGCAGTTGACTCACTTCTGCAAAGTCCATGGGAGCTCTTCAGTCCCAACAATACAGAGGCTCCTTTCGTCGCTCCAATTATAGAAGAGGAGCGCGAGGTAACACATCGCAGCAATCCTCCACATACAAAACTAATACGCAATCAACATACAATAGGAACACAAACAGGGGTGGATACAGAGGAAACAGAGGAAATAAATACAAGGGCAGAGGTCGTGGAGGCAATGCCAAGAGATCCTCCACTAACACCAAACAGTGACTTCTTGGCACTACCCCCAGACCATTTAACACCGGTCGGGGGAAGACTACAACAATTCCTGCCAGTCTGGTTAAACATCACTACAGACAAGTGGGTCAGGCAAATTATCCAACATGGCTATTGCCTAGAACTCACATCAACCCCACCCAATATACCACCCGTACACCGTCCAATGTCACAGGAACATATAACATTACTGCAGCAAGAGGTCATCAGTATGCTGCAAAAGGGGGCCATACAACCAGTCCCACTCCAACATCAAGGAACAGGAGTATACTCACTATACTTCCTCATTCCAAAAAAGGACGGTTCTCTCAGACCAATATTGGACCTCAGGCCCCTCAACCTGTACATTTTATCAGAGCATTTCCACATGCTCACTCTGCAACAAGTCTTACCATTGCTGCGTCAGGGAGACTCCTAGCAAGTCCTCAAACAATTAGTGCCTCGCCCATGTAGACATCCTTATTTAACGTGGACCGGGTAGGGATATAAATTATCACTCCTACCTTGGATATGTCCAATAACATATACAAAAGGGTCTGGATGTACTCTTTTCACTTAAAAATAATAAATCACACAGGACCAAGTAATTCACCAACAGAAAAGTTGTGAAGAATAGAGAGAGTACCTCACAGTAGAACAACCCGAGGGATGGTCAACCATACATACATTTACCAAACACTATTGTGTACATTCCAAAAAGCAAGCTGCTGTAGGACAGGCTGTTCTCAAAACTCTTTTTCAGACTGCTGCAGCTGACACAGGCGTCCACCGCTATGGGAGATACTGCTATACATTCTATGCACAGATATGAATTCAGCAGCCCACATGCCTCGAACGGAATATGCTACTTACCAGTATGCATCTGTTCTTGGCATGTAGGGCTGCTGACATTCATATCGCCCACCCGCCTCCCCGGTGCCTGTCGCAGCTGTAGCATTCACTCTTTGCATGGACATCTCTTACTGTACTATACTCCATCTCTGCCACAATGGCGAAAAATAATCTGAGGATGGAGAGGATGCCCATGCGCACTGTAGTCCGAGAGAGGAGCCACCTATCTCGTGATACTTCGAAGACTCTTGCAGGACAACAATGTGTAATCATCCGGACCCAACACTAGGCGGCGATCTATGCACAGATATGAATGTCAGCAGCCCTAAATGCCAAGAACAGATGCATACTGGTCAGTAGCATATTCCTTATGCACTACATATGTGCAGTATGCCTGGCCAAGTAAATACTACTACATGTATATACATGCATGGGTTTGTTTTGTATAAAGATGACTAAATGGAATATGTATATGAATGTATGATTATGTGTTAACATATACATATATGTGTTTGTCAACATATATGTTCTTGGTTCCAGTGTCATTTTTACACTCTTGAGTGTGTAGTATTACTTGTCTGATGTTACATTGTAATACTGAACCTTCTCTGCAAAGACAGCTAGAAACTGTGATTCTGAAGCTTCCATCATCTGCACAACAGACCTGTTATCCTCTGCTTGGGAGGTGTCTGCCCCTGCTTGTTGATCCTTTCAAACAGAGGTTAAGGCAGATAAACTTGTTCCACAACCGTATCACTTGTGCACCACCAGGTGAGGGGTGCATTTGTACAGCACTGACGCGGACACCAGTGAACCCTTTCTACACTCCCGACCTCTGACTGCTGTTTTGGCTGCGTTTGAGCTGCGCTGTCATAGCGCTAAGGTACTGCCACCTGTTGTCTTGCTGCCTGCTAGTCCTCCCCGCCGCCGCTCATCTTTACACCAAGCGGCTGCCGAGTGGGAGGACTACATCATCCAGTAGCCCTTGCGGGATAGTCCCGCCCACCAACGCCAATCACCGCGCACGGAGGCGCTTGAAATACCGGCGCTCCCGTAGGGGAGCGGGAAACGCTGACGCGGACACCAGTGAACCCTTTCTACACTCCCGACCTCTGACTGCTGTTTTGGCTGCGTTTGAGCTGCGCTGTCATAGCGCTAAGGTACTGCCACCTGTTGTCTTGCTGCCTGCTAGTCCTCCCCGCCGCCGCTCATCTTTACACCAAGCGGCTGCCGAGTGGGAGGACTACATCATCCAGTAGCCCTTGCGGGATAGTCCCGCCCACCAACGCCAATCACCGCGCACGGAGGCGCTTGAAATACCGGCGCTCCCGTAGGGGAGCGGGAAACGCTGACGCGGACACCAGTGAACCCTTTCTACACTCCCGACCTCTGACTGCTGTTTTGGCTGCGTTTGAGCTGCGCTGTCATAGCGCTAAGGTACTGCCACCTGTTGTCTTGCTGCCTGCTAGTCCTCCCCGCCGCCGCTCATCTTTACACCAAGCGGCTGCCGAGTGGGAGGACTACATCATCCAGTAGCCCTTGCGGGATAGTCCCGCCCACCAACGCCAATCACCGCGCACGGAGGCGCTTGAAATACCGGCACTCCCTCCGCGTCGCGGGACGCGCGCGGGCGGTCGCCGGGCTAAGCCCGGGCAAAGGGCGGGCCCTCTGTGGCCCTCAGTGGCCGAGGTAGGCCGGGCTGGGCCCTGTTATTTTAGATTTATTTGTTAATTTTATTCTTTGCTGCTCTGATACTGCAGCAAACTTACATACATCAATATACGGATGATCTCTTGACTATATTCCTGCTATCTGTTTATTGTGATCTCTTCGGCTATCTTCCGTAACCGACTATTTATATTTTTATATTTGGTGTCCGATTATTTGTGATTGCCTATTAAACGGAAGGACTATATCTTAAAGATTAATCATGTCTACCAAGAAACTACGTTCCGGGAAAGTACTAAAGGATAAAGAAGAGGTGATATCTGAACCTACATGCCTGAGGAAAAAATCTGAAAATAGCGCGTTAATAAAAGGTCAGATGCAACTGGAACATATTTGGGAAAAATCAGGAAATAAACTTGCAAAAGACCCAATAATTTCAAAGTCTGGTATATCGCCTCACTCCCAATCACAAATTAAGTTAGAAATAGATTCAAACATTGGTGTACCGATTGAATTAAAACAATCTATTTCCCCTCAAAAGATGGATAGTATTTTCTTGGCACATGATCATAATATTTTTACTGAGAGAGAAAAGGAAGGTGAAGACTTTGCTGCTACATCCATCTCCACTAGTATTGATCTTGAACTTTGTGGTCGATACATGGATAAGAAATCCTCTGCCCAGGCTGTGGACAGTAAAATTCCAATTAGAGCAACACCATCTGGAATGCTTCTATATAGTAGCACTCCATCAAACAAATCTCAAGATGACTATTTAACACACAGTGATTTGAAATCTCCTCACCTTAATATATCAGGGATTTGTTCTTTTGTTCAATCTAGCTACCCAAAAAATGAGAAACCGATATCAGAATCGTTGATAGCGCTTGAACAAATATTGTCATCTATACTGCTGCTCCTTGGTAAATTTGCTGTGAGTTCTGATTGTATTCTATCATCTGTGTCTGAGATTTTGAAGGAAATGTTGGTGAAAAAGGGTGCTAATGTCCAAGCACCGACCTCTGAACCTGTAGTAGAAAAGATTATATTACCCTCTACTGAATCCGCAGCTCAGAGCCTGTCAATTTGTACTAATCTTTTGCAGGGCAATATTCCTTTGAAATTAACTGTCAAAGCAGACACCCATCCACCCCCAAAGAGCTCTGTCCTATCTCCCACTGGAGAGAGTAAATCTATAAAACTCACTGACAAAGATGATAGTTTAATAGAGATGGTGCAAACGACGGGAAATGATCTTTTTCCAATCTTTGTCAATGAAAAAAAGGGCCAAGATGGAGTGCAGGCTCAGACTAAAACTAGAAAAGAAAGAATAAAAGGAAAAAATAGGAAGTTATTACGTAAATATAAGAAAAAAAGACCAAGGCAAATTATTTTCCAAAGCATATGTGCTGATGCACGAGAGGAGCCAGGAAATGGGGAAAATCCACTATTGAATGTAACTAAAAATAAAGCAATGGGCGATGCACCTAATGATGTATTAGAAAATAGAACGATTAGGAGCTGTACAAATGAGCAGTCTTCTGCTCATGTGGTACTAGCCCCGGAACCTTTATCTGTGTTGACTGATGTTATAGACATTCCGCCACAAATAGTAAAAGTATTAAATCCAACTGCATTTACTTTTCGACCCCAACTTAATACTATTAGTGGCCCAACTCCTCAACCAGTAAAATGTGAATTGAAAACAGTAGATACATTAATACTGGATTTTCTTCCGTTGTTTGATCAAGATGTAAAAATGAATAGATCTTGGCTTCTTAACTGCTTTAAGGAAACTGAAAACTTAAAACTGATTCTGTCGAATGATATTGACCTGGTTTTCCCAGTAAAATCAATCATTGGACAGCGAACAAGAGTAATATTTTATTCTAAAATAATTACTAATCTTGTTTTACAACAAGCAGAATTTTTCCAATGTAGAGGAATTGATGTACTGCCATTCTATAATAGATCCACATCTACTGCCCCTAGAGATAGTATTAGTAATCCAGCATCTATATATGATGACGGTTATTCTGGTAATAAAGATCTGAAAATCTGGATCACAAAGGGCAAAAGAATGGTATCTCAGGCCTTGCCATTGCCTGAACATGCAGATGCTCCTTTAATAGAAGACAATCAGATGTGGAACTGGCTGCCGGGGGTTCTTTCTACTAATTGTGTGAACAACCCAAGACTTTTCCAACATCTTTAACAATAACTTAAAAATTGTCTCTTGGAATGCTGCTGGCATGTTTAATTCCCCTGAGAAATTTGACTTTCTATCTAAATTAAATGTCGATGTAATATGTTTGCAGGAGACGTGGTGTAAAAAGCTCCCCTATATAGGGAATGAGTTTTTTGTCCTAGAGGCCCCTGCAAAATCTTCAAAAAAAGGCCATGCGAAAGGAGGAATCGCTTGTTTGCTATCTACCTCTTTTCAATGGCATTACACGCATTATTCTGATTCTAGTAATCTTTTTCAATCTGTAACTATCACTAACCTGGGCAAAGTTGGAACGCGGTCTTCGTTTGTTATTTTAAACGCATATATTCCCCCTGAGGAATGTTTTAATTGTGTCATGAAGCGAATGTTTTCCTATGTAGCGAACCTAATGAATGCTGAATACCCCCCCTATATACTAATGGTAGGAGATCTAAACAGTAAAATATCCAACTCTTCTCTAGTTAAGTTTAGAAATAAACTGAAGGAAGAAGTATATAATATACCCCAAATGTCCTGGCCTCCTAATATAAAAACTAGTAAAAGAGGTAAGATCCTGTTGGAGGAACTAAGCCTCTTAGAAGGGCTTATTATTAATGGCAGAATGCCCTCTGATAGTCCTGCCCACTTCACACATGGTTCGTATAGGGGAGAGTCTATTTTGGACTATGCCATTACGGATTTTGAGTCATTCCACTTGATTGAGGATATGGAGGTCACTCATTCTATACTGAGTGATCACAAAATAATAAATCTGACTCTTTTATTAACCCCTTCTGAAACTAATGCTTGGTCCTTAAAGCATAGAGATCTCTCTATTGATCGAAGATCGGGTAGATGTTTTTGGGGTTCCTCTTCCATGAAGGATGTACAAAGCCTTCTGGCTCAAACCCTATTAGAACTTGACCAGTGGGAGGGAACAGAATTCCTGCAATTTGAAACTTTTATTAAAAAAGTCATTGGATTCGCTAAGAAAAAGGGAGGTCCAAAAAAACCTCACTTTTCACCTAGTCCACTATTTTTTCTGAATAGGGAGATAAATGCACTAATCAGGAATCAGTATCTTAATAGAACGGTAGAAAATGAGTCTCTACTAGCATTATTAAAACGCAGAAGAGTTAGATTGAGACTCAAACTGAAAAAAGAAAAAGAGGATCTTCTCTGGATTAGCCTGAGGGAGGCAATAACCTTTAATCGAACCAGAGAATTCTGGTCTATAATAAGAAAAGGTTGTGGTACCATAGTAACTCCCCGTCCTATATCCATAAGCGAAAAAGTCTGGACAGTATTTGTAACCGCATTATATGCCCCAAATGAAGTATTGGAGGATATTGGTATGATGGAATCAAATGATTTACAAAAATGCAATTTACCTACAGAAAAAATAATAGTGTCGGCAATAAAGAGTATGCGCTCTACTGGAGCCATGGGTCCAGACGAACTCCCTATGACAATCATTAAGCAGGATATTTCTACTTGGAGTCGGATTCTTCTCCCCTTATTTCAGGCTTGCTTTTTAACAAGAACTGTCCCTGACTCCTGGAGGGGCAGTATATTAATTCCTATATTTAAAAAGGGAGATCGGGAGCTGCCATCTAATTACCGCCTAATAGCGTTATTAGATGCCATAGGGAAAATTTTCGCTAAATGCGTATTAATGTTAATTATGGAATGGGCAGAAACTAATAAGATTTTACCAATGGAACAAACTGGTTTCCGTGAAGACCACGGAACGCTTGATAATTTGACGATGCTACAGGTGATCAGTGACAAGTATGTACGTATCCGTGATGGTGGCTTATATGCCGCATTTATTGATTTCTCCGCGGCGTTTGACAGAGTGGACCGTCCAACGCTGTGGAGAAAACTGGCGACATTGGGTATGCCAGGATACTTACTTGCGTTGGTCCGTTCTTTGCACACGAATACATGGTGTAAGGTACTACAAGGTGGTGAAGAGGGTATTACAACATCTATTCCCTCTCAGAACGGCCTCAAACAAGGGTGCATGTTAGCACCTATATTGTTCTCTTTGTATATAGCCGACCTCCCAATTTTTATTTCATCTTGTGAGGGTGCTGCGCCGAAAATTGGAGGATCTGCTATATCTATCCTAATGTACGCAGACGATATTCTTATTTTGGATTTGACCCCGAAGGGTCTATCTAATCGCCTGCTTGCATTGCATGAATTTGCTGTAGTACACCATATGAAAATTAATTCGTCAAAAAGTAAAATCATGTGCATTTTTGGTAAAAGAAAATGTAGATCGAGCAAGTATAGGTGGTCTATAGGGGGGCAAAGGCTAGACGTGGTTAAAACATATCCGTTCTTGGGTAAAATAATATCATCTAATCTTAGTGAGACACCTCATATCGAACATAACTCTCGTAAAGCATTGACCCATGGAAGGGGGTTGTGCTCGTTATATAATGCTACGGGGAAGAGACATTTCTCTCTTTTTTTGGAAGTCTTTAAAGCAAAAGTGCCAGCTACTCTCTTATATGGAATAGAATTAGTGGAAATGAAATATTGGGGATTCCTTCAAAAAATGGAAGGACGGGTGCTTCGGAAAATTATGTCCCTAAGTAATGCATGTTCTACTTCTTCATGCAGACTAGAATTTGGACTCCGCAGTTGTTGGACACAGGGATTGGTGGCATTAGTAAGATGGGTAGCATGCTTGGCTAGAGGAAAACCAGGTACACTAAGAGAGCTTGTTAAAAAGGAATTACTGGGTAATCTTAATGATTTTTCCTCTCTACTAAAAAATTTTAGGAAAGCTGTGGCCCTGTTGGAGTTGGATGAGGGTACCCTATTTTCACTTTCTCCTTCTGAGCTTAAAATCTCACTAAAAAGAGCCTCGTGGGAGTTATGTTATAGGCTGGATACCCTTGCCCAACCCAGATTATATAATAGGGAACCTCTGTTGGAGACATATTCCCCCAAGCTGACCCAACAATATTTGACTTGGAATATTCCTCATGGAGTGCGTAGGTTATGGTATCTCCTACGACATGATTTACTCCCACTTAATTCACTCTTAGCAAAATGGCACGGAAGCTCCCCGATATGTAATTTTTGTGATGTCGCTGTTCAAGATCGTAACCACGTCTTGTTTGTTTGCCCTGCCTTACGTTCTTTGCGATTTAAGTGGATTAAGCCTATTTGTCTACAATTGGGAATCTTAAATGTTAAACTGTTTATACATGCACTTTACTGCCCTCCTAATGAATTGTTTTGTTGTAGGATTTTTAGATTTTTTAAAGGGTTCTTAAATATTTATTAGGTTGCTGTAATGATGCCGTGGCTCACTTTAAAAACTGATAATTGTTGTGCTTTGTCCTGTATTACTAATTATGTAAGTTCATATATTCATATTATTTGTCATTATTGTACTATGTAATGTCTATTCTTTATGTGGCCCTCATTGAGAGCCAAAACATAATAAATAAAACTTGAAACTTGAAACTTGTACAGCACTCTGTGGGTGTGAGATGTAGTTGTTAGCAGGAATGTTTGCTAATGAGCTAGTGCAATTCCATGAGGAAGCAAACATTGCTGAACATGTTCCAGGTGCACATTCCATATCTTCCCATTCAGCACTAGACTGTTCTTTCCAGGTGTGTGTGTAGTTTCTTATACCTATAAGCAATGTGGCTTCTAACATAGTCACTCGATTTTATCTACATGCCCGACTCTGACCTTGGCAAGGAGAGTGGAGGAAACAGTTGGAATCCCAAGAGAGGCTGCACGAAGAAATGTTGAAGGTTGCTATGAAGAGTATACCACTTGTGACCGCTAGGAGTTCAGAAAGTTAACAAGAACTCCTGAGACAACTGACAAGACCTACCTCCCTGTGCATCTAGGGACATGACATCTCTCTAGGTGGCTGGGTCTTCTGATCCTTTGGTAATTCCAGCATCTTGTCCATCAGCGTACACGTTTCTGTCAATAATCCAACTCTATTAAAGTTGGAGCTATAGGTATCTGCTTATATATAATCATAATGATCATGCCCAGCTCTGAACTTCTTACTGATACTACTTACAAATTCCTTGAATGATAAAATAGTCCTATGTGTTAGCCTAGAATGAAAAAAGTATAATTTACAGATTGGGATTCCACGCAGATCGAGACAAAAGTCCCTTAAAGTGCTGGTACATCTGATTCTAACATTCATTACTGTCACTCTTCAAGGGCCTCTTTTCTGATATTTTCCTTTTGTCCCTACTAATATTCTTGCCCGCCGAATGCTGGGTATCAGTTTGTCCTCCTGCCCCTTAGATTTTAGGCACCTAATCTGCTCCTCTCAAAATGTGTTTTCAGGCTATGCCAGATGGTAGCAAGCAGAAGCGCTGATTAGAAAGTTTCAGTCATAAGCCACGCCAGTCATCATAGTCCTCTGCAATCACCTTTATACTGATTCAAGTAAATAAATCCGGTTTTATTAATGGGTGCTAAAGCAGGGAACAGTTGATTACTGCACTCTATATAGATAGTCTATTTATGTTCGAATTGTTAAAAGAATTTTATTTTTTTTTAGCATGTTTCTATCCTATTCATGTAGTAAATGGCTTCACCTTGTAAGCTTGCTAATCTGCAACTCGTGGCAAACTGCTATTAAATGAATTTTATGTCTTCCCATATTTCTTATATCCTCAATGAAGTCTGTTTATCCTGACTTGAACAGTGTATAATAAGAACTTGACAGCCTAGTGTCTCTAAACTATGTTTTTTCTTGTCTTGTTTGACAGCTTTGGGTTGGAATGCCTGCCTGGTATGTGGCGGCCTGTCGTGCAAACGTTAAAAGTGGAGCTATTATGTCTGCACTGTCGGATACTGAAATACAACGAGAAATTGGAATTAGTAACCCCTTGCATAGGCTAAAGCTGAGACTTGCCATTCAGGAGATCATGTCCTTAACCAGTCCATCGGCGCCACCCACATCGAGAACGGTAAGAGTAATTAAGGACGCGTTGAATTGCAAAGCTATTATTTTGTATCCATAGTTTCTGGTTTTAGAAGTAGATTTGCTCAGTGTTTTTAACTTTCTAATTGAAACAATTTCTTTAATAATGCTTGTAATATTTAAGAGATAAAGAATAGGTGCAATTTGTATTGCATTTGGATGGAAGTTGCCAGTAGACATTTTCTTAATTGAAAGTATTATTGTATCGGCAATTTCAAATGGTCAGTTTTGTGATTATAGTACCACTTTCAAATTTCAATATTAAAAATTTGTTTAAAAAAATGTTGTAGACAATTGTAAACAATTAACTTCTTATGAAATAGGCAGAACACTTGTTAAGTCTCCCTGCTCTTGTAGTAATTTAAACCAAAATCCTGTCAATGAAAGGTTTTGTATTTGAAATGTGCATTTTGTTCTAAAGCTCATTTGGTCTACAACTCAAATTCAGAAAAATGACTAGCATCATTGGCACTTGTCTTTGATGCACAGAATATGACAGCCTACAGTTTAGATCTCCTCTACCATGGTATCTTCTACATAGCCAATCAACTGTTAGCAGATTACTTAGTTTTTAGTAGCATGCTGCGCTCGATGCAGTGGGGGGACAAAAGCCTCACTGTGCATATGATGCAAGAAGGGCCTGTCTAGGCCTAGTCTGCACTGCCATTTTAGTTTTCTTTTATCTCGCGATCATACGAGGCTCACTGGTTGTCTGACTTCTGTTTCAGCCTTACACAAATATTTAATGGTGTTTCTCACTCGGGTTTGTAGATGCCTCTTTTTAGATATATATTATTTGTCCTAGAATATATTGTCTATGGGAAGGTTTGTAGCTGGTTGTAAAACATTGAGGGTTTCCTTAGCTTATAATTCATATTTGTTCCTGCTGCTTTCATTGTGTTATTGACATGATTAATTATTTTTCCGTTTGTGATATTGACTACACTCTTATCAAGATAAGTAGTTCTTATTATCCAGTGATATTTATAAGGACATGTATTATTTGCCACCTGCTACAGAAGCTAAGAACTAATTTCACAGGAGATTAGGGTATTGCTTCATATTACATAGAAGGCAAATGGTGCTGACCTCCTTATGAATTAGAAGTCAACAAGAATACTCAGTCCTACTTTCTTTCAGGTGTGCATGTTCTATTCTGACTTTAGTCTGTCATGTCTACATGACCCTAAGATTCCCAAAAACTCCTTAGCCCTTCTTCTTAGTGACTGCTTCCTAAGGGGAAAATAGTGTTTTTTAAAAGCTTAAATAGAGCACACTGCTAATTTATTCACAGCCAGGAGCCTTGGCCCAATTCTGCAAATTTGTAAGAACGTTTCATACATCTGGCCATTAGTTATTCCACCCATTTATTTTCAGAAAGCTCATGTATCCATGTCCTAGATAGTAAGTAGACACTTGTGTATCCTTATAGCTCACTTAAAATATACATTGTGGTGTCCTCTATATAAAAATATAGGTTCAGATCGTTCTTGTTATTTTTAGACGTGGCCTAACATAGATGTGGAGTACTATTAATGCGATTTCTGCTAAATGTGGGGCTCAGGTTAGAGATGTAACAAATCTCTAAGCACTTTTTCATCATGCCTGACAGTGGTTATCTGGGAAAGACTCGTACATTTAGTGTACGAGTCTAGACTAGAAGAATCAAGTAGTCTGTCATATCATGTGTTACAGAGACATTCCAAACATAGGGTTAAGATATTTTGTTTGTTAAAAAAGGCATGTGTGTCATCATACAGAATTGTCCTGAATGATGACCGGCCAAGAAATCCGATTTTTGCAGTGGCTACTTTTACTGAAATATTCCACACCTGTTGAATAATCGCTGGCGAAAGATTGGATCCGAAAACTTCAAAGCTCTCTAAGCCATTAAGGGGTGCTGTCTCCTTGTCAGCACCAAAAGGGACATCTAACAAAGTCACAGTCCTTATAGCTCCCACCCAGCATGTCGACATTCCGTTCTCTATAGTTTGCGTATTCAAATTACATCTGGAGCTTGCACCTTGTCACTTCAAAATGTCTTAAATTTTGTGCTGGGCTAGGAGATCTATCTCCCATAGTATCCTTTAATCAAACCCTATAGGGACTGTGAGAGACCGATATCCAGTAAAGACCCTCATTCTATATGCGTGTGCTGCCTGGGGTTGTACCAGTTATCCAATTTATGCCATCCCTACTGCAATATGCATACTATGTCAAGTAAAGAGAAGGTGGTCTAGCAATTCACCGCGCAGGCCTGTGAGGACCAACTAGGCCGGTGTCATTTTCAGGCCAGCTGTAGGTCACTAACATCGCACTCCTCAAGAAAGCACAAGAAACATTAGCACTCTTTTTTAAAGCAAGGTAAATTACCTCTGCACCCTCATCTCCCACATGATTGTCGTCTCTGAGACCGAGTTAGTACCCTTAGACCCCTCTGAACTGGCAACAATGGCGCTTGCAGATTCTCATTCGCACTAACCTGTATCTAGAGTCTCAACAGATATGACCCCAGATGAGACTGCGCTGATGCCAGCATTTCCCAACTTCTTGTCCCTGGAGTCAGATCACCATTTTCAGACTTTTCTCCAGGACAGCGAACCCCTTTGGCCCGCCTTCAGGCCACCTGGGGCCTCGAGACGTGCCTATGTTAATTAATCAATCAATCGTTAAGTGAGACTACACACCCGTAAGGATCTCAGTGCCCTTTGTTGCCACGCCAGTGTTCGGCGCAGACGTGTCTCCCTCCGATGCTGTACCACCTCACTACTTTCCAGTAGTGCACTATATAGCAATGCTGCCAGTGCCAATCATGGCTCCCAAGGCCGCAGATGCCACTTCCTCCAATTTCTATGACAGCACTGGCGCCAAGCTCCATTCAAATGTGGAGCTAGTACATTCTTTGGAAGAATTTAAGTCCAGAAGTAAGGCCCAGAAGATTCTTGAGGAAGAGAGATGCCACCAAGAAGTAGCTCTTTCATATGACCAGCCCTGCAAGACCGACTTGGACTCCCTTAAAATTTGAGGCTGGGGTGGACCAGGGTTCTGCTGTCCCAACCAACATTGGAGTTCCCTGGGCTTCGGCCAGTGGTTTATGCATCTCCCTTTAGCTACAGGTGAAGTTTCCTTCTGTCCCTCTTCCTTTGGAGGTCATAATCTGTGGTACGAAACCCAACTGAAATGTTCAAACTACACCTTCCTTCCACCAATTTTCACAGTTGCCCGGACAGAAACAATGGATTGTGTAAATTCTTGATGTTTTTAAATTTCCTACTAGATTAATTTGAAAAGGAAAGGTTTGCCAAAAGCCATAGTAACTGCCAGTTGAGTGCAACTAACATCAGTAGAGATGCATTAATTTTTGGCAAATCATGTACTTGAACACATTCATACTTTATTTTAATCCTCAAGGTAATGGTTTGTTGAAAGACGGATTGACTGCACAAGAGACAAAGTAGATGATCAGCTCTTTTGTTGGGTATTGTGGCAGTATGACGGCAACGTAGTCTGGAAGAAGTCATTGTCCTTCTGGATTACTTGTTTGTATCAAGATGTTCTATGCGCTTGCTAAAAAGGAACTGCCTGAGTGACTCCAAGCTAATTTTACAAACAAAGGAAGTGACTTGGTGCACAGCAATGTTTTAGCGGAAAAGTTATACCGAAAAAAGTTCAAACTGGTTTTTGTAAAGATTGGGTGCTCCACCAGGTTGCGTAACCGTCCAAATACGCTTGGATGAGTGATGCTTGGTTAGTGCACACACATTGTTAGTGCGTCCCTGTACTTGGGCACACCTTTGGGTTCGTCACAGAAGGACAGATTCCGTTGTTACTGTTTATGGTTGTTTATTATTGTTATAAGTTTCATAAGTTCATTTGTGTTGCATTTTTATGAAAACGAATATTTATTTCATATCCTTATTAAAGTCGATTCAATTCGCATTTGCAATGAAAAAACGAAAAACGCTCCGATGCATTTCGGGCATGGCCCTTTCTCAAGGAGCTCTGTTGGTGAAAGAATAACATCGTTTGGTATACGCTCTAAATGATAATGTTCATCACACAAGATTAAAGACAAACTCAAAAAACTGAGATAACGTGCATACACATAAAATATCTTAATACATTTTGCATTCATTGATTCATGTCTGGCGTGTGTGGTGTGAGATAGAAATGTCTGGTGACATCACACAGTATGGGACGACTTAGGATTCAAAAATAAAAAGGAAGACATACCGAATGTTTTCTATTCCCGGCATATTTCGGGATAGTCACTAGCTTGCGCTGTTGAAAAAAACAGTGGAGTTTATAATGTGACATTAGATGTGGTGGCAAAAAGTGAAGGCAAAGACAATAATAAAACCTTACTACAACGAGAGACAGTCTGGATTTACCGGTTACAATCATTTAAACCGTTCGGTCTCAATGACCGCATTGAACTTAGCTGTTACCTGTAGAATTCAGTATGATACTGTAACGCATTACCAATTGTGTGGTCTGTTTTCCATTAATCTGTAATTTGACCCATTTACGTCCACACCAGTTTTGACATACACAACCTTTTTTTTCCCACACACCACGTTATCCCTAGGCAGAATTCCCTTTGTAAGTCCTTTAACTCAACCCACATTAAGATGGCTGCCATTTTCCGTCCACCACACTAGTCCGTTTTTTATTTTCTGACATCCCGAACCCTTCGAGTTTTTTGCCAGGTTTTAACTCTCGATCACCCGCGGGAACACACTCGTACCCAATTCAGCTCAGCGTTCAGTCGAATCCACAAACGACAGAAGACGTTTGAAACCTATATTCAAGTAAGTTAAGCCGTTAGAGTAACTTGAGTCCCTTCGTAAACCCGCTATTGTTTATATGTCACATTATAAACTCCGCTGTTTTTTTCAACAGCGCAAGCTAGTGACTATCCCGAAATGTGCCGGGAATAGAAAACATTCGGTATGTCTTCCTTTTTATTTTTGAATCCTAAGTCGTCCCATACTGTGATGTCACCAGACATTTCTATCTCACACCACACACGCCAGACATGAATCAATGAATGCAAAATGTATTGATATATTTTATGTGTATGCACGTTATCTCAGTTTTTTGAGTTTGTCTTTAATCTTGTGTGATGAACATTATCATTTAGAGCGTATACCAAACGATGTTATTCTTTCACCAACAGAGCTCCTTGGGAAAGGGCCATTCCCGAAATGCATCGGAGCGTTTTTTCGTTTTTTCATTGCAAATGCGAATTGAATCGACTTTAATAAGGATATGAAATAAATATTCGTCTTCATAAAAATGCAACACAAATGAACTTGTGAAACTTATAACAATAATAAACAACCATAAACAGTAACAACGGAATCTTTCCTTCAGTGACGAACCCAAAGGTGTGCCCAAGTACAGGGATGCACTAACAATGTTTGTGCGCTAACCAAGCATCCAAGCTCATTTTACCCATTGTCATCCTCCACTCTTGCAAGAGGTGTTCTTATTGTGGAGATCTTAAATGCGGCAATATAAGCATCCTTGCACACCTTTGCTAAACTAAACACTGTTGGACTTGGACTCGAAGGAGCGTAGGCACCTGCATTTTGCCAAATCTCTGTGGCAAGATTACCACATCTAAGAATCTAGCAGCCTGCCTTCTTGTGGTATTGTTTGAGAATCTATTCAATAGACAAGGATTCTGCAGGTAGAAGTATCCAATCGAACAAAAATTTACGACTTTCTGTAACTCTCTTCATGGTGGATACTCTATCTCCCTGCCGATTCCTCACTGATACCACCCACTTCCCTGTTGATGGATGGGTACACATGGACAATTAAAGGTTCCAATTAGTGTGTTGTACTGCACTTGAACCAGTTGATACTACTCTATCTTTTCACCTTTAAAAATAAACAAATAAATGATAACTGATGTTGATAAGCCGAAAAGTGTGCTTTATGTACTTGGCGACAACGTCAGGCTTCACTTCAGCACTCACGCAGCATCGGTACCCCTACCAGCTTCAAGAGCTTTGAAATGTACAGATCAAGTTAGACATCTGGGATAATTCAACAGGTGAGGATTCTGCATGAGAGAGTAATTTGGTATATTTTTTAGTTTCAGATGACCTTGTGTCTGTATTTAAATACAGGTATATGTGTACAGGGATTTCTTTTTCTGGTAAATAGTAATTCATTTCGTACTTTGCAGAATGTTAATCAACCAACTTTGTATGTGTCAAGATTGGAATGCTATCCATTTATACTCAATGCGCACTTTATGTTCCACTGAACTTTGAGCTGCACAGTTTCACACTGCAATAATCGAACAACTAATAGGATTGTACATTTCATTGTTTTAAACCAGGGCAATTTCAGTTCAAGAATGTACATTAAGCTCCAAAATTCATCCTATCAACAGTAACTTATTTTTGAGACCTAGAATTTGAATATCTGGATACTGGTTGGTTAAGTACACATTCCAGCTCCTACAAGATCTAGGCATTTCCACAAAAGAGGGCATAACCTCCATCTCTGTGAAAAGTAGATGGTTATTTCAAACAATCTTTGATGTTCAAGTCCGCTTGCATCAAAGCCTTGAAATATTGTGAGGTCCAAGAAAATGAATGGAGTGGCAGAAGGTGGGTAAATGCTTGGGGCCCTCTGCACAGACAAGCTGGGGTTTGTTTTCTGTTTCTCCTAGTTTGATTTGGAACATTCTGCCCTCAATGGTTAGTGTTTTTATTAGCAATTTAACCCATCTGCCTGAGGGTTGTTGTTGTTAAATGCTTTTTCCCTGTTCTGTGCATAAATAAGTACCTTCAGTTGCAACCTCGTCCTTATTTACAATTTTCTTATACATTACTGGCATTAAGGATAAGAGCCCCAAAAGATTGCCTTGATGACAAGGCACAATCCTGCAACGGGTGACTAGGAGGGTTTAGCCACTGCCTTGTCTGACTACTTTTATTGTGACAACATTGTACTGGCAAATATATAATATAATACCAGATAAGAAAGAGGGTCTAAGTGATATTTAAAGACCTGCACGGATAAATCCCCTATCAATATGTAACAACAGAAATCCGTGGGTCTGCAAAAATATATGTATGTGTATTCCAGAATTGAGAACAAAAACAGTTACACCAAAGAAGGAGTCAAGACAGAACTAATGAAAATGTCACCAAGAGAAGTAGATTCCCATCAGTCACCGAAGTGATGTTTGTCATCATATGGGAAACTACTCTGTACCTCCTAGTTGTTAAAAAGAAGGTACTCACAGATATATGAATAAAATCTGTGAATGAAGCATGATGTCGGGCTTGTGATTGTGCAGTGTGGTGATAAGTGATTAAAATTGATTACCAAAAGGAAAAATATATTTATTGTGTATCCTTTGGTATCAAAAAATAAAACATAAAAAAGTGCATGAACGCCCTTAATAGATGTGTGGGCGCACTGTTATTGCGGTCGACATGTTTCAGCCAATCCAATAAGGCTTTCTTCAGGACTAGTTTTAAACTACTGGACATATAGTGAATAGTGGAAGAATAAAAATAGATTAGAAAATAGATACAACTTTATACCTGTACACAGCTATTATTTGGCGACTAGGCATAGGTGCCACACTCCTGTAAAAATAAAAACATTATTGAAAACAATGTATTCATAACATTGTACTGGCAGCAAAGGAGAAAAGGATGTTTCCTAAGAGGAAAGCAGCGTTAAAGTTGATCATATTTTTAAATGTCTTTCCAATCGGGACTGTTGTATAGTATATCGGTTCCAGATCTTACCTCTATTGGAATTTCTAACTTAATGTGGTAGACTTTAGTGCATTCATACCTGCTTCTCGATAAACAGTACAGTCACTACTTGCTACAAGTTGAAAAAAATATTGGGCACATTTCCAACCTTTTCAGAGAAGCACAAAGTTGTTAATTTGGCTAGGATCTAAATATTCAGAGGTTTGCCTATTATTCCAATGGGTAATGACTAACCAGGAAGAAAATGGCATTGCATCACAATATAGCATCATTGAAAGTTACCTCATGGCTTTCAAGTTCCACTCTATTGAACTCTTCCCCTCAAAACACATGCTCCCCACTTAATGTATTAAGGAAGACATGAACCTTTTTAGTAAGTGTATGTTACAACTAGAGTTAGGAATTTTTTTTATTGTACATTACCAAGATTTAACGTAGACAATGTTACGTTTCTTTTGACACTAAGCTGTTGAAACAGTTGTCTTGTCCCACTAATAATTCCTATTCCATGCAAACTAATCTGTCATCTCTCTGTCATACAATCTACTCATGTGAAGGAGTTTTATTTTAATGTGGCTTAGTGTAAGCATGCCCCATTTGAGCCAATACATACATGTTGGATCCTCTCAACTGAAAAATTACCGGTCGTTGCTCTAGATTGAAGTGTTTTTGATTGCGACAGTAAGGTTAGTTGGCAGTAGTAACTACAATTAAGGATGTTCTAACATTTCACTCTCATTTATATGCCTGAGGGTGTTTCAGATTTCCACATCAATCTGTAACTTTATTTTGTAGCTCTTGTGTAATACTGCAGCTACCTACCACAGGCAGATTGTTTGCATGCTGAAATGGTTTAGGGAGCACCTCTTTGTAACTCACAGACCAGCTGTTAATTGCAAAGGATTTTCACCAAAAGGCGTCTTACAGAAGATTGTCATTTTTATATCGGATTTTGATGTCCGAAAGGCTGTTGCTTTCTTCCAATTTGTCATATAACTGGGTCTACAAGAAAAAAGCAGCAAAATACAGACTTTGGTATCTGTTACCTTGCTAAGATATTTAGAGTATAACCGTCTATTTTATCTCGATTGGACTATGCTAGTGTGCTATTCTTGGGGGCCAATAAAGCCGAGATTCAACGACTCCGAGTCCAAAATTCGGCAGCTAGAATTTTGGTGGGACTTCCCCGCCGATGTTCGGTTGGAGCTACGATAAGAGGGTTGCATTGGCTTCCGATTTATGCCCGGATTCTGTTTAAAGCTCTGTGCCTGGCGTTTAAGATCCTTCAATCTGGGAGCCCGGAACTTCTGTGCACCCTTCTGACTCCATATGTTCCTCACCGTAACTTGCGCTCGCTAGGACAACACTTGGTGATTGTACCACGGACTAAACTCTGCCGTATTGGTGGTCGGTCGTTTCGGTTCATGGCAGCTAAGCTATGGAACTCCCTGCCGGCCCATATCCGTGGAATGGAGGACGTGCTGGCTTTCAGGAAAGCAATTAAAACCCTCCTTTTCCCTCTAACATAGTCTTGTGGATTATGTTTGGCTAACTCTCGTTGGATCTTGTACTATTTAGATTTGCCAGCGCCGGGACGCCTCTTTGCTGGGGCAGCTGCGCGCTTTAAAAAACACTTAACAAAACATAACATAAGTCCGAACGTATCTTCTTTCTGTGTCCACTGAGTCTAGAGTGACAAAGAAGTAATCTGGTTTCTAAATGTTCTCCTGGTTTCTAAATGTTCTCCTGAAAGTTACTGTTATGTTATTCATATTTGTTGAGCACACACACACCAGGTTGGTCTCTTGGTACTAAGGTAACAAGAGCGCGTCATGCTGCACATGATTTTAGTCATATACCTGTTTGAAGAGCCATGTTTTTAAGATTTGGCTGAATCTGACATAGCTGGGAGTAGTTTAAATATCAAGAGAAAGGGAGTTTCATATATGGGGGGACAAGTACTGCGAATCTGGAACCACCTGTTTTCTGCTTTTTGAATTTGGGGATTGTCAGGAGATACGCATGGATGGATCTCCGGTTTTGGTTGAGGATGTATTTTGGAATTCTGGCCGATATAAAGGCTGGGCTTCTTCCATAGAGGGACTTAGAAACGATACAGCCAGTCCTGAAAACCATCCTTTTTTTCTCCCCTGTGCCCAGTGTAATTTTCTCATCAGCGACGGCTTCCTCACGGCTTCCTCATTGACGACAGGCTCTCTGAGACAGCAGGTAACAAGGGTCGCTGCAATCTGTTTTTCCACCTTAAGATGGTTGCAGAAGATCCTATGGATGCTGCCTCGCTCTACTCAGAGAACTGTCGTCCAGGCTCTTGTGATCTCCCGCATCGACTATGGAAATGTGCTTTATCTTGGGGCCGATAAGGCCACTATAAATAAGCTTCAGGTGGTGCAAAACTCGTCAGCTCGTTTATTGTGCAATGTACCCCGGAGATCTTCTGCAGCTCAGGCTTTGCGTGACCTTCATTGGCTTAAGGTCCCGAACCGTGTAAAATTTAAAACCTTATGCCTTCTCTTTAAAATCAGGCAGGGTTCTGCCCCTAAATACCTACAGAACCTGGTTCAAGTCTATAAGCCTGGTCGCACTTTAAGATCTTCCACTAGTGGCGAGTTTTCTGTTCCCAGAAATAAACTGGCCAAAATGGGTGGCCGCTCGTTTTTTTATCTTGGCCCAAAGATGTGGAATGCTCTTCCGCCGGCCTTGAAAGCCGAGACTGATCTCCTCCCCTTTCGTAAAAAATTGAAGACCCTTCTGTTTAATTAATCCCTCTGCACTGTTTGTTCTGTTTTGGGCCTTTGGCTTGTTTTTCTTTCTTTTATCTATCCCTGGCACCGGGAAACCCATTGAGGGTAGCTGTGCGCAATATAAGTTTAAATAAATAAATAAATAAATGTAATGTGGCTGTGCTGTTGAACAGTTTGCCTGGCTGCCTACTGTTGTGCCAGTTGGAGTATGCGATTGAGGTCTGTTAGGCGTCTCAGATAAAGAGTTTGTGTAGCCTATCTGAGAGATTACTAAAGTGATATTAACTTGGACAAGGACTTTGAAGGAAAGGAATTTGGTGATTTTCGAAATTCTACAGAGTTGCAAGAAGCAGGATGAGGTTACTGCTCCTAGTTGGTGTTTCGTATAGAGAGCTCCTTGTCAATAAAGACACCAAGAGTTATTACTGATTTCTTGGGCTAAAAGCACCCATTGCAGGTGGCCAGTATGAAGGATTCCACAAATCATACTTGTTTTTGGTGATGACAATTTGTTTTGTCAGAATTTAATTTTAATTAATTGCTGGTTATCCAGTCACAGATTTACAGCATTGTGTTTTGGAAAGCTGCCAATTATTTCGGAGATTTGTAAATGTTAAAAAGTAACCATGTTGTCATCCTAGTTTTAGATTCTAACTCATTTTTTGAGGTAGTGTACTAGGGGGTGATTATACAGGTTAAAAAGATGTGGGGATGTGGCGGATCCCTGGGATACTCTGCAGTGCAACTGAACTTTGAGTGAACTGACGGGAGATAATCAGCTGCGCTTTAGAAAGGATATGACAGTCAAGCACTGTGACCTCTAAGTCTGCCGCTCCGACATGGTCCACTAAGAGATCTTGGTCAACCATGTCGAAACCAGCTCGGGGCTCCAGGAGGATCAGCACCTCAGGGATCCCGTCCCCGTCTGCTGCTCGCATTTCATCCACTACAGAAAGAATGACCGCTTCAGTAGAATGGGCTGTCGGAAAACTTGCATGGTGAGGGTCAAGAAAATTGTACTCCTAGGAAGGAATAGAGGTGTCAAGCAACATGTACCTCTGCAACCTTTGCTTAGTACCAGAGTGAAAAGTGATGATTCCTTTTCAGGGCTCGACAAATCTAAAAAATCTTACTTGACCTGCAGGTCGAGTAAGTAGACTTTTCAACTCGACCTAACATCAATTGCACTCAACCCACAATTTGGCACCTTGCACTGCAGTGGCAGATTTCACTCGCCCGGCCGGTCAAGTAGGCCTGAAAACTGGCTCGCCCTTGAAGAAATTCACTCGCATTTGCGAGCGGTCGAGTACATTTGTCGAGCCCTGCTTTTAGGGCAGAATCATTATAGCCTCCTTAAAGGAGCTAGGGACTCTCTCTCTTGATTAAAGGACAAGTTTAGAAGGGAGATGTCCGGGTCGGCAATAGAGAGAATACGGTTTATACGACCTGTGGGGGATAAATGTAATTTCATCCCAACTTAATTTTAGTCAGGAGGCCCACACGGCAATCCTTGCCGATTAGCGGAAAAACCAGATAGTCTAATGGAGTTTCTATAGTCTACGTAAGTTACATTGAAGAGTGAGCTAGGAGGAATGCTGTATTTTATCATTTTGATCTTCTCGATGAAGATTTTAAGGGCATTGCATAGGTTTTGAGTCAGTAGGACGGTTAACACCACTCTGTCAGGGTTAGAGAGTTCAGAGCAATTCTGAATACCTTTGATTTATTAAGAGTTTAAGATTTTATTCCAGAGAGAAGCTGATTTAGCATGTATGATTCTTTTAAAAAAAGATAATAATAATTATATATAATTTAAGGTGTTATGTGTAGACTTCCTTTTTGTCACCCGAATAATTGTTCCACCATTTTACGTTCCGCATTGCGAAGCCTGGCTAATTGGAGGTCTTCTGAGAACCATTTAGACACATGACGTCTAGCCTGTTTTGCTTTGCAGAGGGGAGCATGCGTATTACTGGCTAATGTTAGCCAAACTGAGATTATTTCTTTGTATCTATCGAAGTTCTTGTTTCGGGGTTAGGTGATTGCCAATGAGTCATAGAAGGCGTTGAGGTGTACTCTGTTCAGTTCCTGGTGTGAATTCTAGGACTTTGGGTGGGGTTGGGGGGGTGGAGGGGTTGGGGTGGGGAGGGAGGCGTTTCAAGAGGGGTCAGATCAGTCATTGAGAATTTCATTTAATAGTGATCCGACCATACGCAGAGACTCTGAAATTGGATATAAGTCGATTAGTGGACCAGACTTCGTCCCATTGTGTGACCTTTGGTATGAGTGGGTGATAATATGTGTTGTTCAGAGTTTAGACTCCTAAGCAGGTTGGTTAAAACTGTGGCTGTTCGACCACCGGTTTCCTCATTTGCCTAGTAGTTGAGTTCGCCAATTAGAAATATTTTTGCATGGTCGATGACTAGAAGAGAGACTGACTCTGCCGGAAGTTGTGGGAAGTGTTGCATTAACCCGGCGTTTTGTACATGAGAACACATATCAGGGGAGGTTGTTTTTTTTAAATGTTTTTATTAGGTACATGACATGTAATGGTATTGCATACAAAGTTTGTGCTTCACAACACAATTGCTTCCTCTCGTATTGGTCTAGTGGTTTTTTTATTGCTGCTGCTTCCACACCTGGTTTGAAGTTAATAGTAGCCATCAGTTAACTAAGTTTCGATTAAGGGCAGAATATCAGGGATGCTAAATCAAGTAGGTGGAATATTTCAATTTTGTTATTTGACCACAGAACAGGTTTTGAGGTAAGTGACCGTGAGTTGGTTGGTATGACACTTGAGTATGAGTAACATTTCTAACCCAGGTGGCAACTGAGGTTAAAATAGATTTGACCGACTCTATGGCTGTGATATTGTTTAATAGACCTATATTGTGTAGGTTTGCAAGAGAATAGGGTCTAATTAGTGGCTTACAGAGTAGACATCTTTACATTTTTGGGTATAATTGCTGGCCCCTGATGCTTGTTGCCGGGTGGCATGCCCCCTCAGCTGCCTCTATTAAATGGCCAGGGAGCTCTAAGAGGATCAGCCCACCACGGCGCAGGTTAGTTCCCCAAAATCCAATCTACCGTGCAGTAGCCCAAATTCAGTGCAAATTTTTAGATACAGGCAACGCTATAAAGTGCTCTATTTTTTTTCTACGAGTACTACAAGTGTGTCTGGTGCGGCTGCTAATACCACTGCGTCCGCACTGTTGCCTCCATTAAAACCAATATAAGATGTAATCGCACAAATTCAGTGCAATTTTTAAAATGCGATAAAGCACTCGATTTTGAAAAGCGATAAGGTGCAATTCAGAAATCTTTACTACAGATTACTAAAGTGTGGCTGTTGCGACTGGTACTAACAGCGCGTGCTCACAGCTACCTCCATTAAATGGCCAGGGACTCAGCGCTGATTGGTTTCCCCAAAATCCAATCTAAGATCCAATAGCGAGTATTCAGTGCAATTTCTCAAATGCCAATAATGCGATAAAGCTCACAATTGTAATACAGATAAGGTGCAACTCTTCAATCTTTGCAACAGATTTCCCGAGTGCAGCGTATGTGGCAGTTTCTGCCTCCTATGAATCTTGAACACTTGATGCTGGAGAAATAGTTACTTACCTGTAAAAGTAATTTGCTCGTATGGATATCTTCAACAAATATGGGTGCTTCTTCGCAGGTATTCTCAGATTTATGAAATAAGAGGTAGTTCTAGCCTATTTCTCTTTCCTAAAAGAAAACTAAAATGGCAATGCAGGAATAAGTCTGGAACTTTAAATTGCCTTTCTAGTACAGTAGCGACCATACGTTAGTCCCCTACATTGTAGTAGTCTCAAGAAAGGTTTTCTGGTCAAGTATAACATCAACACAACATCCCTTCAGTATGGAAGAACATACACACAGGTATGCATATCTTCATGCAGCTCTGCAAAAGATTCCCACCCTGGAAAATAACTAATGGTATTTACAATTTTGATTAAAGAAAATATAATGTTTTTATTACTAGGTATGTAATAATAGATCAAGCAGTGATTAAGTTGTGATTTCAGGTGTCTTTCCCTCCCTTGATTTTATACAATAATCCTAGAGAAACGAATTGTTCTTTGTGGAAGTCTTTGCTGTCTTACACTTTTAAGAGGGATTCTTGATAACATGAAACTAATAAATATTGAAAGGCACAAACGCCATCCAATTGATAGTAGTGCAACAAATTACATTCTTTAGCTGCTGTTTCCAATTAACTGAGATAAACCCAATCGTTTTTATTAAATCAGTCCATGTATCTTATTTCTTTTATAAAGAGTTTATGGCAATAGAAAAATGTATTTATAGTGGGTGTTAAATCAAGTTATGTGACATTTTAATCAATTGAAAATGCATTGTTAGAATTGTTGCCTCGTATTAATATTAGACAATTTCGTTCCTTTTGCCGTGACGTGACTTATTTCATTGGCCTACTGCTTTCCCTTTCTATGTTTTAATAAAATTATATTCAAAGCCTTAGACAACCATTGCTTTTTCCCATGCCTGCTCCTCACGTGTACCTTTTGCTTGTGTATTCTGCAACCTCTCCTCTCTGTTACTGCTACCCTTTCACTGGATTTGATTGATTGACTTTTGGGCATGTTAGTCCACTGGAAATGTCTGGTTAACACATGAAGAAATGGAAAATCTCACAGCTTCACCACAAACGGTTAGTCCCAGCAATGCAGCTCGTGTTCCTTGAGTTCTTTTTCTGCTGTTTTGAGTGCTTAGTGTTTGCAATAATATTTAGAACATCCTATTTTGGGGTTTGTTACTCATTGTTATTTTTCTTGGCCTATGCGCAATTCGTTTAAATTATGGGGCTTAATGATTAACTAGAGACAAAGTTATTATTATTGGCACGTCTTTGTAAAGCCAAATGTAAACATTTTTTGCTATACATTTCGATTTAAATATTTATGTAATTTTTCTCCATCTTGGAGAAAGGCTGAAGATTTATATAATTCTTGGCCACCTTCTATCACATCCATTTGGCGCTACATAAATTTGTCAGCATAAAAAATAAACAAAGTACAGATAGATTATCTATGCATGCAGCCTCATACTTTTCACCACATAGGTTCATAATTGATTTCTGTTTGTACTGTTCAAACAGCTTGTTGTATCCACTTTGCATGTATCTTGTACTATGCTTGCATTGATTGGTTTGGCTTTAAATCTGCACTTATGTTTGAGATTGGCTGTTTACTAATATTGGCACCACTAACAGTTGTATGTTCTTTTGCATTCTAATCCGCTTAACATCAGGAAGATGAGGAGGGAAGCTGGGCACAGGTTTGACATTTTATATAATATGTTAAATATAAAGATGCAATCAGTGATCTTGTCACGTGATATTTCAAAACATTTAACATCACTTATAATTTAGGTTTTGTGTGTTGAAATCATGAGCTCTGTTTTCACCATTATCATTAAATAGGTGTCATTTCCCTCTCAATTACCTCACTCACATTATTCATGATGGCTGTCATTGATAGAACGTGGTGATATCCAATCATATGGGTTAAATGGCTGACTTTTGGTAAACTATGTTCTTTTGTTAAATTATGTAAGGGATTTTGCCTTTGGTCTTTTTTTCATTTGGTCTTTGCACATTTCAGAAACGTATAGTACTGGTCTATTCTATGTAACTGTTACAAAGAATAGCCGAATAAGACACAGATCAAGAGTATTGTGCTTCCTCTATAGTCGTGACCCTCAATTACCTCTCCTACTAGTCAAAGTATTCATTGCAAAGAACTGGGCCCTTCCGTCTAAGAAGCTTGTCCCTCAATCTAGTTCTCAAGCTACCTTTGTACTCCTTCATGAGTGTGAGCATGGATACAAACTCTCGGGAATGGACAGGTGCTAGACCCATACTGAGAACACCGTTTTACGGGTGAGACTGCTGATCACTACTTATTCATATTGCAGCTAGTGCAACTTTGAGGACTGTCCAGAGGTCAACTATTCTTTTGTAGGATAGATTTTTAGAATCCACCCATGGTGAGCAAGATGTTACACGAACTAAGCTCTTTCATGTTTGACAACAAATGCTTATCAGCTGAGATGATATGTTTTCCTTTTCTTCCTTAACCCTCCTGTTTTTTTCTCTTGTGACATTAAACATAGTAAACTCTCTACTTCATTGACTGCTGCACGAGGTAAGACCGAGAAAAACAAACTCAGTCAGAAAGACACTCTTATAGACTCTCCTGTTTGGTTGCATCTAGGCTGCACAGCGGTTGCGTGTTAAGCTCAGAGAGATTATGAAATGTCAATGGATATCAGTCACCCTTCTAGGCAGGTTTCCTAAGATTATACTAGGTAGCTGATGGAAACAAACAGACTTCTCTGTATATGTTCCTGTGTTCATGTTGCATATAGATGCGTTTTCTGTGGATTACCATGCTGCAGGTAAGCCTGCCAATCATGCCCATACATAGTATAGACAAATATCACTTCTTATGAAACACAGCAATCTGAAGGAGACACGTTAGAGATGGATCCCTTACCTTAAAATATCCCCAGGCGTCAGACTGGATCTGCAAAGTTTTCGTCAGCAGTACCCCTGCGTGTCAGAAGGTGGCATCATGCGGCTCCATGTCCGTCGTAGGCGCCGAGATGATGTTTCGGAGATTACTTAGGCGCTACTCATGCGCGCTGACGTCAGTTCTTTTTTTTTCAGAGCCAGCAAGCGCAGATTCGGTTAGAGCACATACTCTAGCCACTTTTTGACTATACTTTTGAGACTTTTTATCTCCTCCTATTTCAGTGTTTGACTCCTGGTGCCGCGTAGGGATGCCTGGGTTTAAATCCTGTGTCGCTTGTCGCTGCATGATGTCGGTGCCCGACCCCCATGTCGTCTGTCTCTACTGTCTGGAGCGCGACTATGACTCCCGGTCATGTACCGACTGTCTGGCCATGGCTCGGATGGCCTTACGGGAGCGGTGCCGTAAGCTTCTGGAGGCCCGGCAGTGGTCTCCGTGTCGTTCGAGGTCCGGGGGACGATCCAGGGCCCGATCGCGGAGCCATCATCGCTCCTCGGGGTCAAAGTTCTCACACTCTGAATCGGGTAAGAGACGTCATAAGAAGTAAAAGAAGCGTTTCCGCTCTCTGACAAACCCCCGTCAGTCTCCAGACGAGGGGGCCGGGGGACAACACAAGACATTGGTCTATAAAGCAAGACCTGTTGCTTGCCAATTCTTGTTTAGGTGAGTCACCTTTAACCAAACAAAATCAATAAAGTAAAATCTGTTTAAGGAGCGCATTTTAAACTATAAATTAGACTCATCAGACTTTTAAAAAAAGAAACAATCCTCTGTTTGAAGAGGGCATACATTTTCACAGAAAAAGTCTGGAAAATTATTTCTGAAAAATAAACAGTAAAAAGAATTTGTACTAAAAGTAAAATAATTATATGCCAGCCAACAAAAAAATGTTGCTAGCCATAAAAGCTTCCCTAAAATTGAAAAAACGATTTCCTGCCCATAGAAGAAGCAACATGAAAAATGAAATAATATCAGAACTTTTTTGAAGCCGTCTCACATAGAAGACATAAATATACATTCAAGGTCCTGTAAATTGGAGCAAAGTGGTATAAACTACCCTTTTGGCTGCAAATTCCTTACTCCTCTCTGTGAGAAGTTGGCCTGCTATATGCTGTCCACTAGTTATAGTGGACACCTTGCACCAGTCCAAGCGACCCTTATTGATGATTAGGTTAAAGACAACCTTTATTGAAAGCTATCCTAGTGGTAGCTATGGAGAGCAGCCTTCAGGCTAAGTCTTGAAGGAATGTTAAGTAGCTTTGTCTACCAGATTATAACCTCCTGAATGACCAAATGAAAGTAGAACCACACAAGGTCTATATAAAATATATGTATTTATTACCAAACACGCTCTACTAACCTCTTTATGAGATTAGAGAACCAAGCATACAAAATTACAGTACTAGAACGACAGTAAATAGCACAATACAAAGCGGGCTCTTGGGGAGACCAAACCATGTATTTAAGAAAGTAGTATAACAATCACAACTTGACCGGACAGTGCCTGGAGCACGTAGAATCGCTGGGACCCCAAGTAACCACTCAAGGTAGTGACACAGGAGACCCACGGGGTACGCGTGCTGTGTGTGAACACAGCTGTGAGCCCTGTACAATCCTATGGGAAAGTCGCGGTTGGAATTTTAAGATTAAAGACACAGGAGAGGACTTTGAGCAAACCCTTTCAAACTTAAAAGGTTCTAAGGCCAGCACCCACGTGAGCACCGTAGTACTCGTGTAACCTTAGCCACGTGCATAGGTGTCAAATGGTGTTGGGAATCTTCATAGTTTTCAATGGCGTGATGCTGCAAAGTGCTGCTGCCGTGAAGAGGAAACGTGTCCGGTGTGATCCAAGCCTGGATCGGAGCTGTGAAGAACCTGAAAGCAGAGAAGACAGAGTCGCGGTCACTTGCCAGTGACCGGGGGCTCAGTAGACGAATGCCCACCGATGTCCGGTGTTTCAGGTGCGAAGAGGTGAAGCTTGACACTGCTGCCACCGGGACCAGGAGACGACTACAACCAAAGATCGCATGCGAGCTGTCCCACTAAGGATGTCAAATGCTCGGGGCGTGGACTACAAGTAGCCCAAAGCACAGCCTCAAGGATCGCCAAAAAGCATATGCTGCTGCAAATGTGCCAGGGGTTCGGGTTGCACGGTGTCCCGAGAGGGCTGCGGGTCTCAGGTTTGCTGAGAGCACTGGTAGGCCTCTGGGAAGCTTAGGAACCCATCTCCTATGTTGCAAAATCTTCGGAGTCCTTCAGGAGCTGCGTAGATGCAAGCCGATCAGATGCGTTGAGGTGCCTGCTTTGCAGGGGAGTAACTCCTTTACTCCAAGGGAGATTCTTCAGTCATCCAGTGAAGCGTAGATCGTCGAAAGATACTTAGTACCTGTAGCAGAGTTTAGTCCAGGTAACATCTGAAGTCCTGTAGTCAGGGGTTCCTACTTTATACCCAAGGAAGGGGTGGGACAAACTCTGGGGACCCACCTATGGGAGGGGCAGTACATAGAGGTGGCTACACCCATGTCCTTTGTCCAGTTTCGTGCCAGAGCAGGGGCTGAGAGCATTTGCAACCGGCTTGGGCTGGACTATGCACAGGGACACCAAATGTGCTCCCATTGCAGACATCAGAGCACTCTACCCTGCAACCGGTTTGGGCTGGACTATACACAGGGACACCAAATGTGCTCCCATTGAAGACATCAGAGCACTCTTGCAGTGCACCCAGCTAGCCCAAATACAGGTGGTCACACCTCCATGTGACAGGAAACCTATTGTCCAGGCTCCCCTGCCAGAGTTTCGTCCAGCTGCAGGAGGGCAGACGCATGTCTGTGGCTGGGAACATCCATCTTGTGATGCCAGGGTCGAGATAGCTGGTACCGGTGTTGTCATATTTCTCCCCCTAGGAGGGTGGAATCATACCTCCCCTGCCAGTACTGGCAGGGAGATATGATACCAAGGTGTTTGACACCAAACACAAAATGTTTCCTTGCAGACATTTTAAAGTTCACATTTACCGCAAGGTTATAATGCACTTAGGAGTATATGGTTGGCTGCATCACAGAACAACCCCGGAGAATAGATTCCGAATGCTGAAGAGGGGCTCTGCTCATGCATGGGCGCCCTCTCACACAAAACCCAGCACTCTGACTTCAGGATTGATAAGGCTGCCATAGTGGTGACTGATAGGTTTATATATGCAGTGATATAAGGTAAGTTAGGGGTGCATACACCACCTTACACAGGCTGCTGTAGCAGACCTGTGGTGTCATTTTGACTGGTCGCCCAGGGGTGGCATAATACATGCTGCAGCGTGAGAGGCCTCTGAGGTACCTATGCCCCGGGTATATAGTATACCATATACTAGGGACTTATAAGGGTCCCCAGAATCCAATTTGGAGTGTACCTAAAGTACCTGCAGTCAATTTATAGGAGACAGCAGATAGGCTGGTTTCCTGGATAGCAGGATCCCTACCAAACTAAGTCGAAAACAGTGAAACATTAGCAAAAAGTAGGGGTAACAATTGGAAGCAGACCCTACTTTCCTACACCCTCTACCCCCCCCCCCACACACACACACACTCTGTACTACAGAAGACCAGCTATGGATCCTTCAGGAGGATATGTCTGCCCTGTTGCAGAAGGGAGCCATGTAGTTGGTTTGTACGAGTGCAGTAAATTGAACAGGGGTGCTACTCATTGTACTTCCTGGTTTCCAAGGGCGACAATGGTCTTTGTCTCCTACTAGTCCTTGGGATTCAGAACTGTTATCTTTGCAAGAAGAATTTCATGATGCTGCCTCTTTCTGATTTTGCTACCGCTGGGCGCAGAAGACTCAATGGTGTCTCTTGACCTGCAGGTCATGTACTTTCATATACCAATCCTCCAGACACACAGGAAATCCCTGCTTTTTGTGGTAGGTTCCACTTGTTACTAATTTGCGGTCTTCAGCACCTTAAGCCTTCATGAAGGTGATTGTCGCTCACCTAATAACACATCATAGCTTCCTCTGGTCACATTTGAAATGAACTGCTGATTGTTTACCCATTGCAGTCAATACTTCTCGAATGCTTTAAGTATTGGATTTGATGTTCCTGCAGCTCGGTGCACTGAAACATTTCTGGAATATCATTTTTCATTGAACCTTCCTTAAATAAAAGATTGTCTAGTACATTATTCTCCAGAGATCTTTCTATAGACCTTCTTTGGTACCTGGAGCATAGCTAACCCTCTGTGGAAACCGATCCAGTTTGTTTGGTCTGATTACTGTCCTATTAGTTTTTCAAATTACTTGGATCCCAGTTGTATATTGGGAATGAAGTCAGTAGAAAGTTTAAAAATGCTTTTCTAGCCTCATATTTATAACACTCAACTTATGTGGAGGCAAATCATTCCCTCTCCTCCTGCCAGGCGGGCTTCTGACCTCTGCACTCCACAGAGAAGGTAGTGATCTCAGTGATGGATGGACTCCGTGAGGGTATTGACACCAACCTTCCGCAAGCCCTTGTTCTCTTGGACCTGTCCGCCGCTTTTGACACGGTGGATCATTCCATTCTTCTCACTCGTGTCAGGGCGGGCGGGCATAGATGGCTCTGCCCTCTCCTGGCTCAATTCCTTCCTGTGTGACAGGGCACAGGCTGTCCATCTCGCTGGTTTCACTGCCCCCTCACGAAAGGTGGAGTGCGGCGTCCCTCAGGGCTCTTCCTTATCCCCTCTTCTGTTTAATCTATACATCTATCCCCTTATTTTTTCGTTGCAGCAGCTCGAGGTCACGGTGTTTAATTACGCCGATGACCTCCAGCTCATCTTTAACCTCTCTCACTCCCCCTCCTCTGTTCAGAATTTTCAAGCCGTTATGTTATTCATCCAAGATTGGATGAACTGCAACCACCTTAAACTCAACCCTGACAAGACAGAGCTGGTCCTGACAGGAGGTGGTTGCAGTCCCTGGTCCCCCTCGTTTTGGCCCCTTTCACTTGGTGTCCCCCCCTCCCGGTTTCCAAAGTTAAAACCCTTGGGATCTTTCTCAACTCCCAACTATCTGTAAACCCCCAGGTCAGTTCGGTGGTTTCCTCTTGGTTTTTTTCCCTCCGGATAATTAGGAAGATATCCCCCTTCTCCTCCCTCCCGGCACTGAAAATAATTGTGATGGCAATGGTGCTCTCGCGCCTTGATTATGGGAACATAATCTATAATGGCGCACCGGCCTATGCCATACACCGCTTGCAGCTAGTGCAAAATCAGGCTGCCCGCCTGATCCATGGGTTGCCCAAATTCCATCGAGTCACCCCACTGTTGAAATCATTGCACTGGCTACCTGTGAGGGAGCGGGCTTTATTTAAATTAGGCTGCCTCACCTTTCAGGCCAAGATGGGCACTGCCCCCGAGTTTATATGCTCAGCCATCAAACCTTACCTGCCGGGCAGAGAACTCCGCTCTTCCCACATGGCACTCCTGGCCACACCCCGCTTAAAGAAAAAGAAAGCAGGCAGGGCGAAATTCGCGGTCCTTGCACCTGTCTTCTGGAACTCCCTCCCTATGACACTAAGATCCACAACCTCCTATTTGGAGTTCCGGAAGAATCTGAAAACCTTCCTTTTTTCCAGAGCTTTTGCTGCCTAGCCTGTCTATTCTGCTGCTGTTGCCAGTAGTAGCTCCCATAGCGCCATGAAACCGCTGGGTATAAGCGCGCTCAATAAATGCTTTTAAATTCAAATTCAGCCTGAGCCACAATATGAAGTATCCCGAGGAAGAAGCCACTTGAACTATTTATATCATGTGATTTGGAGGTGTGCTATTTGTTGTGGGATTTAGTGACTCTGAGCCTCTTCTCTTCTTCTGGGACTGAATTTTATGTTGCTATGATTTAACACATGACATTACTAGATGCCAAAGGAGATGGAATATAAGCTCCATATGTAACCTAGTAGTGGGGAAAACCGGCAGAAACTGGAGTGGTAATTCTGTACCCCCATGTTATTCCCATCTAGGGCCAAAAATTCCTGACTTTACAATAATGGCAGGGTGATATCACGTAGAAATGGTAATTTTGAGGGGCATGGCCAGCCTACAATGGGGCTGGGCGGAAGCCGCTGAAGCTCCGCTTACCGGGCATTCCTGGAGGTAGTGATCTGGTGCCCAAAGTACCCATTCATTGTGGCAGGGGCTTTGGGGCAACAGGGTGACCCTCTGTGTTGCACGGAGCAGGACTGGACATGTGGTGCTGGCATCCGCGATGGCCGTGGACCTCACACAGCATAGAAACACCAGCCTGCGGCGTACCCACTGCAACAGTTGCAGCGGGATTGCCCTACTCGGGGGACAAAGCATAGGGGGAGATTCTGACAGCGGGAGGGCCTGGAAGGCTCCGCCACCCATATCTGCCAACATTATTTGCTCGCCCAGCCCGCCGCTATCACCTACAGCAAATTGGTGACGGCCTGTGGCTGATGGAGGGTGGAACAGCCAAATTCCCTAGCGAATGCAGCATGGATCAAGGATTATGGATAACCTGACCCGAAATCTGGTGTGGCTCCTGCAGTAGCTGGACCACCTGCAGTGGCTACTGTACCAGTGACTTGTATGTGCTGGTGGCCCTGACTAAGGGGGAAAGAGACCCAGGGCCCCGAAGACGGGGTCTCCTCTAGTGTGAACAGGCCTGAGGACAGTCCGCATGAGAGGCTGATATTGGTGAAGGGGAGAGCGCTGTCTGGTGCAACATAGTACATAGACCACGGGCCTAATATTGTCCCCGGGCCACCTGCCCGCTGGGAAATCTGTGGATTGCCTCAATCATGGCCTACGTAGAGGGCTTTGACGTTCAGTCCAAATATCTGGAGATCAACCCTGGCCTTTTCCAGCCTTGGCCTGAGTTTCTATAGGGAACTTTTGTGGCAGACCTTCCGAATGAGGAGATATGGACTGAACACTGCCCACTGGACTGTGCACTACACATGCCGGATGCACTAATACATGCGGGTGAGCTGGGGGAGCTTGACCTACCAGGGGGACGTGGTGGGGCCCTTGGGAAGGTTCGGTAGGAGCTGCTGCCCAGGTGGGCTTTTCCACCTTAAGCTTAGGAGCTAGCCCAGTTGATGAAGTAGGGGTTCCAGGGTGGTTGCCGGCCGGTCCCCTTGGCGTTACCTATGGACCCTAATACTAGGTGGTGCCCCATGTTCCTCGACTGGTGCTCTTCAAACCAACACAAGACAAACTTTGCCTCATGAAACGATGGTGCACAACACACACGACCGGACCCTTTGCTGGCTGAGCAGAATGACCAGCAACACCAAGCACTGCCAGCTCGCCCGGAGTCGGCTAATGGCCTGGAAGCCCACATATTGACCATACTTAATACATACATACATACCAAATCGGCACTAGATGCAGTAGCTGTTGACCTCCGCCTACTGAGAGCAGATCATATAACCTGGCGGAAAAAGTGAAAGAAACTGAAAAGGATGTGCATCAGCTGCAGCCTAAGGTCGTGTACAACGAGAAACAATTGCTAAAGCTGTGGCAAGAGGTGGAGCTGCTGCATGACAGAGTGGAGGGTGCGGAGGCCCACTCACGCGCAATAATCTACGGATAGTAGGGCTCCCGGAACGCAGCAAGGGGCACTGCATGAAGTTCTACTTAGAACAATGACTCCTACAAGAAGTCATGGGAAGCACGACATCCAAATTCTTCACTGTTGTTCTAGCCCAGAGAGTACAGGGTGGTGCCCGCCGCAGCCAGGAGCGCCTACCTGGTCAGTGGTAGTCTACCTCCTAAATTACTTGGACAGGGAAGATATCCTGCAGCATGCCCGCATGCGCAGCCCAGTAAAGACTGAGGGTGGACTAGTGAATATATACCCAGGCAGTCCTGCGCCACAGGGAATCTTTTTTGGCCATTAAATAACAATTGTGAACTCTTGGTTTAAATTATGCTCTCCTTTTACCCGCTAAGCCCATAGTGGTGAACTGGGAGTGCACCCTTTTCTTTGCGTCCGTGGTTAGGCCTGGAAGTGGCTTGAGCACATGGGCTGTGCCTGCTCATCCGACCGGGATCATCCAGTGCATGAAGACTGGGTGAAGGATGGTTAGACCAACAGAAAACCCTGCTATCAGCTGAAAGCTACCCCAGCGAAAGCACAGGCGGAGACGGAACATGCGTAGGTGGTGACTGAGTAGCAGCTTACGTGCTCTCTCCAAACCAGCTCTAGATGGGCAGAACAGGCACAAACCTGTGATGTTTGGGATGACTCCTACACTGAGTACCTACCCAATAGCGAGCACAAAAAAGGACCAATAGTCACTCCAGTGACTGCGTACTTGCTCGGATGCTCAATGGGGTAAAGTCTTGGCAACTTGATACTCTACCAGCCGGAATCTAATGGGCATTGATCGGGGCACCAGGATGGCCACGCCCTCGCACGGTAACAGAATTATTGTAATCCTGCTATGCATTTATAGTTCTTAATATGAATCACAGTTTGTTTACTCAGGTGGGGCTACAGGCATCTCGGGCATTGGGGTAGTGGGGGGTTTGAGCCTGCAGCACAGTGTGATTGGGAAGGGGTTGGTGGTAAGGGTGTTCAACCATCAGGTACATGGGCAAGACAATAGGGAGTCAGAGGGGCTCGGGCGGAGAGATGCTGCTGGACATTTACGATCTTATGGGGTATAAGGTAAGCGGAGACTTGGTCCGAAGTATAACCCTGAAAATTATCTTCTGGAATGTTCATTCATTGACCATCATTGAGGGACGAGTGGAGACCTCAACATGACAATGCAAGAGGACATCGACACAGTGATGAAATCGGTGGACCAAGGACGGTAAGATACTAGACTTGCTACAATTTTAGTAGCCATCTGACTCTCAGAACTGTAGAGAGCGAGGAACCCTGGCCTACGCAAATATTCATACGCCACCACAATGACTCTGCGGCCGGCTTCACAAACAGGTTCAAAAACAGCCTTCACTCAATAGTCATTATGGGAAAAATGTGAGGGGATCTGCACAGACTAGAGGACAAAGACTAGACTCCGACAGGTGAGTACCTTCGAGACGTAGCGATGCAAGTAGGTTATCGGCTGATCCAGTTAAAAATCCTACATAAGGCATATTATGCCCGGACTAGTCTGTTTCATATGGGTCGGGCACAGGAATGATCTGTCTGAAGGGATGCTATATGAGAGGTATCTAAATCCACACACTATGGGACTGTACAAAGCAGGTGACTTACTGGGAAAGGGTTGTTGAACGAATCTCTGAGACTTCGTGTGAGGAGTTGACGCTTTTGCTCCAATTAGTCGGAGAGGGAATTTGGAGCGAACATACGCTGGACCGCTACATCCTACTCTTTTCTAACCTGTCCTTGATGGTGGCCCGTAGGGATATTTTGAAACACTGAGGGCTCTCCCACTCCACCCACACTGCAGGAATGGGAGGAGGATTTGAACTGGTGCATGGGAAAGAAGAGGCTGGGTGATTAAGAAGGAAGATGCCTACCAACATTGGGGTAGGACAGGATAACCCCTACAAATAAGGTGACAGAGCCTCGGACCTTATACCTTATATCACTGTCTGACCCTCCAACGCCGACCCTGACCGGATCCATAAGATGGGATCTGCTGTAATAAACGTGAATGTGGCTTACAAGCCCTTTGATGGTGGGGGCTAAAGGGGTTAAGGGGTTATGATGTTTGAATCTTTTCAAAAAGAAATAGAGATTAAAAAGATGAAATTGTAATTTCAGCTGCTTGTTTACCATCCCAATATTAAAGTGCAGCCAATGGTTGTTTCATTCAACATGGCCCATGTCAGTATTGATGAAAATAGAATGAGTTGATTGAAATTCTAAGGTGTATTGTTTTTTTTAGTTTTTGAATCTTTTTGGTGCATGTGCTCAACCTGATCATTGTTTTGCGTTTTGTTGGAGTTTTAAATAAATTTTTAAAAAAATACTTATCCCTAATGAGTTATTACATCTACCATGAAGCTTACTTGCAATTATTTCCTAGTTTGTGCCTAGGGTTAATACAAGGAGAAACAAGCCAAATGCTTCCTTGTTTTACAGACTAGTTTTATTGTCTGTTATCTGACTATTGCCCATCACCCTGCGTGCCTGTACACCATATTGAAGGTAGAAATATTCCCTGAGCCACTGCAATAATGGAGCAGGGAGGCACCAAATTATGTGGCAGAGTTGACTTAATTATGCAGCACAAAAAGGCAAATTATGCGGGATAATGTGACACATTTTTTGTTCTTTTTACACATGATAATATTGCCTGGACAAAGATTTCACCTCATTAGTACCAGTTTAACAACCAAATACAGACATAAGCAACTAACAGATGACCAGTTTAATTTTGGGAAGGTCTCTCAACTGCATAATTACAAGTCGCCATATTTTTAGTAACTTTTGATCCGATCAGCTAGAAAAAAATTTTTTGGGTTAAAATCTGCAGATTATGCAGCAGATGATGAATTATGTGGCCAATGTGTCAAATCTATAATTATGTGAAGAAGGCTGCGACCGCAGAATCGAGACATTCCAGTGGGCCTGAATATACATTACATTTATGTTATAGGGGTTCCTACTTTACCAAGACTTAATTGAAAGGTTGATAAAACATCTCAATTGTACTCCGATTCAATTTGATCTTCATGATGTGTAATTCAAAAAGTTACTGCTTCTTGTATTATTTACAAGAGTAAGCGGTATCCCTTGTAAATACCCTCTGCCCACTCAGGAGACTAATTAAATGGGTTTAGGTATTTTCTAAGTAGATTTAAGGAAACCGTTTTAATTATATAAATTTTAGTCATGTGAGTTTCAAATTTCTTTAATGGATTATTCTTTTAATGTCAAAGATTATTTTCGCATTTGTCAAAGAGCTATGTTTTATTTGTTCACTTTAATACCAGGTGCAATAAAGTTGTCGGTTGTTAGTTTTGTCACCGTCTCGCTCAACCTGATGAAGAGATGTGTATCAGCCGACTCAGTAGGACAGTAATGAACAGCCCTGCAGTTATTACATTTCTTAAGATGATCATGAGCAAAGTTGCTTATTTAATAGTATTGGTTTGAGGTTTTCAGTTAAATTATATTCTTTTTTTAATTATAAAAGCATAACACAGTTTGCACTCAAAAGGCATGATCATCCAAATGATGAGATAAACTGGCAAAAAACATTGTTTTGACATAACTTTAAACTACAAAAGTCTCAGCACACAATTGCATAACTTATCTATTACGATGTGTATTCCTTTCCACAACATTTTTTAATGGACAGCCCACATCACTGTATTCAGCTCACTACGTACCTTCTTTACTGAGTCTGTTTATTTGAGGCAGTTTCACTTATTCATAGCTTCCACAATGGCAGTTGTATTTATGTTACAGACTTCCAGAAACAGTGCTTATGCAGAATTGCCCATTTCTTTTAGTGCAAATGACTACATTTGTAAGATGCTCTGGTAATGTGCACATTTGAGTGAAAAATGCATCCAATTAAATAATTCTCTTAACCAATGTAGTGAACTTGTCATGCAATTCTCAAGTTGTTTTCAAAGTAAATGTTTGCTAATCTTTGTCCTTTTATCCCTGTTGTTAGACCTTGGCATATGGTGATATGAATCATGAGTGGATCGGCAATGAGTGGTTACCAAGTTTAGGGTTACCTCAGTACCGAAGCTACTTCATGGAATGCCTAGTGGATGCTAGAATGCTGGATCACTTAACAAAAAAAGATCTGCGTGGACAGCTTAAAATGGTTGACAGTTTTCACAGGTACATTTAGTATGAAATTAAAGCAGTTTTACAGACTTGGGGCATATCCATGATTGATTATTGATATGGGATTTTGTTCTCTTACAGGAACAGTTTACAGTGTGGCATTATGTGCCTACGAAAGTTAAATTATGATAGGAAAGAACTTGAGAAAAGGAGAGAAGAAAGCCAGAATGAATTAAAAGGTAATGCTCCTTAAATTTCTCTTCGGTTAATCTTGTGATTGTTTGGTTTTGCTCTGCACATTTCTGATGAATACATATACTGCAGATTTCTCTGGTGGTTCCTTCCCTGGCACCATATGATCCTGTGATATCTACTACGTGCCCCATACTGACTCCAATACAAGTTTCTCCTCCGGCTGAAAGACGTGCGCTGGACGCTTCCCTGTACCGACACCACCAGCTCCGGAAGAAGATCCAGTGGTGATTCCAGACTCCATGGATGTCAGTATTTGAAGTCTTTTAATCGCACCCGGTCTCCTAAGCGTTCTAGGGCCCGACTGCGCGTCCATTCTTGGAGCCGATCCTGCGAGCATCATTCAATCGGTGATTAGTGAAGTTCGCCAATCACCCGATGGTGCTCTCAAGGCGCTGTCATTCACCTTTAGACATCCGCAGGTAATTCTCGGCACCAGCGATCAGTCTTGGCACTCTCGCCTTTGTCGCCTACCGCTGATCACCACTCTTCTGTTGTAGTGCCGAGGCATGAGTCCGCCCCATCTCCCTACCTATCCTGGGTCCGAGCGTATTTGACCCAGATGAGACAATATTCTTAATTTCTTCTTTCTGTTCTTGGTTCGTCAACTACCTCTGGATTGCCCCTTGGGCCCCACAGAAGTGCATATGGTCGTGCCTGTGACTCTGCTGGTGGGTTCCAGCACTGTTTCAGGTCGGCCTCTTGTGCCTGACACCTCGGCTGCACTGGTACACAGCCCATCGTGGCTCTCGCTTCTGATCTTCTGACTACGCTGTCTGCGTTGGGCTCTTGTCTGCCGGCTTAGACGGTGGTCCTGTCCACGCCGAATGATGCTCCCTCCAGCATCGAGGTGTCACCTTCTCAGCGTCGACCGGTTACGGCATCGGGTGCGGCACCGATGGAGTCGACCAGCTTAGACTCCCTTCCTCTGCTTTGTCTTTCTGAGGACAATGGTTGTGTAAGTACTACAGAAGGTGTGGTGTGTCCTCCTTCAATTCCAGAGACGGTACCATCCCCTATACAATCTGGCTGGTTACTTGACTTGGGTGATGCCAGTAACTAAGAATCTTCACCAGCCTCCCGTATCCACCTCATCTTGCTACGGAGACGAGTTTTGCACGGTCGGACATGCCCTATCGAGTTTTGATTGCCCCAGGTATGCACCTTTCTTCAGTGTAATTGTCAACAGACCCCTTAATTGGTGTTCTACTCCCTGCCTAGTCTAACGTTGAGCCTGTACTTCGTCATAGTGACTCTTTTCGATCTCGGTTTTCGTCCCGGTCAGGGGACCGACACCGCCCTGCTGGCGGTCGTGGAGAATGCAAGGAGCATTTTGGATTCGGGGGGATCAGTGGCAGTGATCCTCCTGGACCTCAGTGCTGCTTTCGACACCGTGGACCATCAGGTGCTTCTCCAACGGCTGTCGGGGGTGGGGGTCACTGGTTTGGCTCTCAAATGGTTCGCTTCCTTCTTGGAAGGACGTACATTTGAGGTATGGGAAGGTCATGAAAAATCATCTTCATTCCTTCTCCAGTGTGGGGTGCCACAGGGCTCTTCATTGAGCCCTACTTTATTCAACGTTTATATGGCCCCCCTGGAGAGTGTGGTACTGCCGATGGGTATTAAAATCATCAGTTATGCTGATGATACTCAGTTGGTGGTAGGCCTTTCCCAGTCGGCTCTCCATCCCGACCGGCTGCACTCGTGTCTCGAAGATCTACTCGTGGATGTGCAGCTCAGCATTAAAGCTAAACGGCTCCAAAACGGAACTGATGCTGCTGGGGAACTCCTCTCCATCGTTGTCCCCCAGCAGCTGGCCCGACTGTCTGGGACCTGCACCCACCCCCAAGCAGGAGATCAAGAGCCTGGGGGTGTGGCTTGAGCAGGACCTTTCCTTCAAAACTCATGCTAAAAAGACCGCTGGCGTGTGTTTTGGTCTGCTTCGTTCAGCCCGGAAGATCCTACCTCTGATCCCAGCGGCCACTAGGAGACTTCTCATCCAGGGACTTATCATCTCGCGGCTAGATTTCAGCAACGCGTTATTCCTGGGTGCACCTGAATTTACCCTGAACAAACTACAGCAAGTGCAGAACGCGGCCGCCAGGCTCTTGACGGGTCTTCCCAGGCGCCAGTCTGCTCGCCCGGCGCTGAGGGCACTGCATTGGCTCCCTGTTAGGGACAGGGTGAAATTCAAGTCACTCTGTATCGCCCATAAAGTTCGGCAGGGGGTAGGCCCACCTATTCTGGGGGAGATGGTCCAGCCCTATAAGGCCCCCCGCTCTCTCCGTTCTGACCATCAACATCTTCTTCAGGTCGGGAGGGTGAAGAAGGCCAGGACGGGTGGTAGAAGGTTTTCGATAAATGTGGCCACTCTGTGGAACTCTCTTCCGCTACAACTACGTTCGGAAACCAGTCTTCTTCGGTTCCGCAGACTTTTAAAAACTTTTCTGTTTTCTGCTTAAACCCCTGTATTATTTCTGGTAGTGTTATTCTCTGGTGAGCGCTGGGATGCCTGCTCGGTAACCAGGCGCTATATAAAACTCAGAATAATAATAATAATCTCCTGTTGGGCGCTTGCGCTAAACCTGAAACGGGGCTCCCTGTGGTTTGCTCAATTTTTCACAGGCATTGCCTGGCCCCAGAAAATCCCTACTGTCAACTTAGAAGTCTCTCCGTTAAAAGCATTATGGTTCAGGCTGCTTTAGCCACACAGAATATTTTGTTTTTCCTGTCCCTCTGGAAAGGGAGGCCAAGACATTTGATGCTAGTGGTAGGCGTAATTCTTCTTCTAGCACTGTTCTGTGCTTTCTGAACACTTCCTATGCGCTCGCCCGCTTCTCCCACTCCTTGTTGGACTCCGTGGAGATCCTCATGCCTTTCCCTTCCGGAGGAAGCCCGGACTGCTCTCTTTCCCTGGTACAAGATGGGCACCAAGCTGCCACACTTGGCATCCGCTGTCCTATGGATACTACCGATTCTGTTGGTCGGGCTATGGCCTCCTCCATTGCTCTAAGTGGGTGTGCATGGTTACATAATATTAATAATAATCCACATTTGTAAAGCGCACAATCACCCGTAATGGTTTCTAGGCGCTGGGGGCCGTCGGGAAGATTAAGCAAGCTATTGCCCAGAGTCACATGGTGCTGGGCTAACCTGTCGCCGGAGCCGGGGATCAAACCCTGATCCCCAGATTCCAGCGTCAGTCGCCCTGGCCGCGGCGCCACACCTCTCCCTACATACTACCTGATTTTTGGAGGTCTGTGCAAATTGCTTTGATTAACATGCCTTTTGATGGCACCTCACCTCCCTTTTTGTTGCGCATGCCTACTCAGCTTTATGCTGGCTCAGGGATAGTCATGCTGGTATGGAGTCCTAACTCTGTTGTTGTACTAAGGTCGTCCGGTACAGTTGTTTCCCCTTGTTTTAACTCACCTGCCTACCTAAGACAAAGTTCTCTCCCCTCCAGGAATACACCCGGTGTGGTGTTCCTACTTTCTACAGCTACTTTTTGTCTCACTTATGCTGTCGTTGACCGGTTTCGTTTCCAGCCTTCTGGAACTTATCTTACTTTGCGGTCTTCTGGGAGTCTGTTCTTTAGCTTCTTTGCTACTTGAATCTTCCTACCAGGCTACTTACTCTGTGGCAAGTATACTGTTTGTTGTGTGGTTGCACTATAGCCTTTTTCCCTGTTTTTGGGGAACTTATTTGTATGCCTTGAAGGCATGTCTGTGAACTGCTTTTGCACTTTGTAGGGACTTCACTTTCCTCTTTTCACTGCCCGTATGTCCCGGGTAATGCTGGTGCCTCAGGCAGGTGCCCTCTTTGGCCTGATTTACTTTTATTTCCAGTGACCCTTTCCTTTGCTTTGTTTTACTCTTTGGAATGCATGGATACTCATGCTATGTTCCTATTGGTTCGTGTACAGCAGTCTAGTATTCTAGACAGGATAGGTTGCATTTCACCCCCTTCTTGGTAGGGGGTATTTCTTTGTAAGTTGGGCAATGTGTGATTGTAATAATCAACTATCTGTTGCCCTTAGTTTCTGCCAGCCCTGAATTTCAAGCTACTGGTGGTGGTCATAGTCTTCTTCATCTTCTACATCTTCTTCATATTTTCCTTCATCATCTTTATTTTTTCTTTTTTTAACTTAATCTTTTTCATTATCTTTTTCTTCAATAAGGACTTTCCACATGGCTTAATTCTTTGCTTCTCCTGCTGCCGCCTGCTGGCATACTTCAGTCGGTGGTGTTGGTTCTTGGATGGTTGCCCTAGTTTTCCTGTAGTGGGCAATGTCTTCTACTTCCTATTCTTAGGTGGCATTGTCTTGCTGTTTTCCAGCCTTGTCTTTCTGTCTCTACCTCAGTTTCTCTTGTAACTTCTTCGTCCCAATTGTAGGACGCATTATCTCTGTCCTCCCTTGGCTACTTCATTTCCTGGAGTACCCTTCATCCTCCACTTACTCGTCCTCCCACTCACTGGCGGAGTATATGGGTTACCTTCGACTGAGTGGATATATTGTCAATTACCCTGTATGACTTGTGTGTTCACTGGAATTTCTATGGTTTTTCTATGCATATTTATCCTTGTATACATTTCTCTTGGATAGATGTCTCTGCAAGTATATACCCGTCTTTTGAATGGGTCTCTTGTGGAGGTCTTTTACTTCTGAGGTATATATCATCTTATATGTGTATATGTGTTTGTGTATATGTGTTTGTGTACATGTGTGTGTTTGTGTACATGTGTGTGTTTGTGTACATGTGTGTGTTTGTGTACATGTGTGTGTTTGTGTACATGTGTGTTTGTGTACATGTGTGTGTTTTTGTACGTGTGTGTACATGCGTGTGTTTTTGTACATGCGTGTGTTTTTGTACATGCGTGTGTTTTTGTACATGCGTGTGGTTTTGTACATGCGTGTGTTTGTGTACATGTGTGTATGTGTATGTATATATATATCTTTGTGTATATGTGTGTTTGTGTACGTGTACAAGTGTGTTTGTGTGTATATATATATGTGTGTATATATGTGTGTGTATATATATATATATGTGTGTGTGTATATATATGTGTTTGTGTGTTTGTATGTGTGTTTGTGTATATTTGTGATTGTTTGTGTATATATATGTGTGTGTGTATATATATATATATGTGTGTGTGTGTGTGTGTGTGTGTGTGTATTTTTGGGTGTGTATATTTTTGTGTGTGTATATATATATATATATATATATATATATCATGTGATCAAGCCTCGTTTTGGGAGGTGAAACGCGTTATGGTGGATGGCTGGTGTAATTGAATGGAATAAATAAATCACCGAAGAAAATTGCACGAAAAAAACTTAGGCTTACTCTCGTTATTCCTTCCTTTCTTGAGAGGAGACATGGTGAATGACGTTTTCGTTATATATATATATATATATTTATCCTATTGGCGGTCGCCAGTAGGTGTATATATAGTTAGGACCTAGTTTCCATAGGAAATCCGCAACATTCTATTGGGAATAACTTTGGCGCCGGTTGATGAATCTTCGCAAATTTCTCAAAGAAGATGGCCCGCTCCGCTCCTTTCCTGAAAGTTTTGGGGGGGATTCGTCAAGTGGGGGCTGAGAAAAAAGGGGGGTCTCAAAACGTGTTTTCCCCATGTTATTTTCCATAGGACGATTAGACACGGCTACAGGCTGAACGGAATTACTAGAAATTTGGTAAAATGGTAGAGTCTGATTTGCAGATCACGCTTTTGCTTAAATGGTGTAAATCCCTCCAGTAGTTCCTGAGAAAATTAAAAGGAAAAAAATATATATATCTGGGCGGAGCCTAACCACACATCTCATCGTGAGATCTGATTGGCTGTCAGCACTTCATCCAAGAAGTGTTGGCAGCCATCTTGGGACCAATATACATGATAGCACCTCATTAAAAAGCATTGCAGTTAATAGAAGGTTTTAGGACTTTAGTTACATTATAAACCATTTGTTGATGGTACCATACTCATTTTAGGAATTGTGGTGTGTTCTAAGGTGATTTTACCATGTGAAAAAGCCTTCTGCTGGGATATCATGAATCTAGTTTGAAAGAAAACTATAATCTAATGCTTTTCCCACAGTAGTTTGGAAGGGGATCTATAAGCTAAACTGAAAGCATATTTTCTGTAAATTCACATTATCTTTCTCAGTCATGTGAGAATGAAGTCTGATATTCTCAGTAAAACATGTACATCCAACAAGGACAGAGACTGTCAGTTGATTCCTTTGTGTTCTACTGCAGCCTCCTAGAGTGTTCTAAAGAACAACTAGAGCGCTAACAGTCATACTTATTACAAAGGTATGGCACACCTGAAGCCATCTTGATTGGAATAAAGTGGTAACTCTTAAAACATTTAATTTAAAAAGGAACAAAATGAGGGGGTATGTTTTGCCAAAGAAAGTATGATTAATACTTCTGAAAGAAAAAATAGGGGACATTTTGAGTGACTTCTCAAATCCTCTTCTATTTCATTAAAGAATTCTAACCTGCAGTCTCCCAAGATGGCCACCAGAGACAAAAGAGCCCAAATGTAGCCCAAATATCACCCAGATGCATATTGGTACGTTTATTTTCTCAATTGTTTTGTAACTGCATACTTTGTCTAATGCACCTTTTTTATTGCAGATGTACTAGTGTGGAGTAATGACAGGATGATACGCTGGCTTTTATCAATGGGCCTTAAAGAATATGCAAATAACCTCTTAGAAAGTGGAGTGCATGGAGCACTTGTTGCCTTAGATGAAACTTTTGACTTCAATACCTTGGCTCTTTTATTACAAATACCCACTCAGAACACGCAGGTAATGATTGTTGCTTATTAACTTTTCATGATGCACTTTGTGCTGTTTTCATAGTAAGATATATCCATGCATGCAGTGGACTGCCAGCAGACATGTAATATTTATGAACCTATTTTGAACTCCTGCTACCCAGTCTGGCTTTCCTCCTTTTTAGTGCCTCACCCTCTGCTTAGGCACTTTCGAACGGCACCAGCTCTGGCAACTCCACAGAAGGTGTGATGGAAAATAAGGAAGAGCGTAGATAACAGTCAAAGCGCAGGTGACTTTCGTTATCCTTCAGTAATGATTAATCGCCTTCATTTTTAAATACATTTATTTCAACCCAGCTTCAGAATCTCAAACCCATCCCTACTTTTAAACTTGGACATGCTTTATCCAGCTCTTAAAAGATCTTTATATATCACATTTAGACTAGCCACCCTGCCAGTGAAACTGTATGCTAGTACCTGAAAAAAAGGAGGCAGTAGCTTGTCCACCTGCGGATATGAGTTTGGGGGGGATAGAATATGCCAGGCATTTTATCATGTTCTGCACATTTTCCCTGAAGGCTAGAAAAGACTGCCTTCATCCACGTTTTATTCCTCATGGCATAAGACGATGTAAGGAGGACTTGACTTTATGCATGCACACAGACTCTGAACTAATTTTTAATGGGTGTCCTTGTATATGGCTAGGAAAGTAGCTAGTTAATTTCATTAGAGACTGTCAACTGTGACATCTAGGGTCTTTGTCGAAAGACCTGCCTTATCTTTGTGTGATTGCAAGTTCGTAACACAGTTGTTGTCCTTTTTTTTGGCAGGAAATTGGGTTTTTGTTATACATTGAGGCCTTTCTTATAATTAAAGTGTGTGTGTGTGTGTGTGTGTGTGTGTGTGTTTGTGTGTGTGTGTGTATGTATCTATAACAGATGCCGTACTTCATAACTTCCTTTTACATGGAAAAGGACAGAACACAAACCCAGCTTCGTGAGTAAAATTATTTATTGCTCACACCACAATCGCCCGGACGCATTTCGGCCTGAGACTGCCTTGATCACATGAATATATATGTATATTGTTTCCACCTATGTTTTTGCCTCTACCTCCTGTATTTTTTATGCTGTGCTGGATTTAGTTTTTGCTGGTTTAGATGCGTTGGGCACTTTGCCACTGCTGTTCAGTGTCAAAGTGCAAATGCTCCCTGTGTAAATTGTTATTGTGATTGGTTATACATGATTGGCATATTTGTATCACCAAGAAGTCCCTAGTAAAGTGCACTGAGTGTGCCAGGGCTGGTGATCACAGATGCCACTAGTGGGCCTGCAGCACTGATTGTGCCACCCACATCAGTAGCCCTAAAATGGTATCTCAGGCCTGCCACCACAGTGCCTGTGTGCAGTCTGTGAACTGCCATTTCCTCCTGGTCAGTGTCCCCACTGACCGGACCTAACCATTCCCTTTCTGTACACATTGCTCACCCCTATGGAAGGCCCAAGGTACCCCTTGGGCAGGGTGCAGTGTATGTGAAACGTAGAGCATGTACTAGTGCAGGTGACATGCTCTGGTAGTGAATTACAGCCATTTTCGTTTTTCACTATTGTAAGGCTATCTTGCCCCATAGGCTATCATGGGGAATGCTGGCTACAGTGGCTACCAGTATATCTTCCCAAAGGAGCAAGATAGGACATAAAAGTCTGGTATCCCTGAACTCATAATTTAATAACATATCTTTTAGGAAAGGTGGTTTTTAAATCCTGTGTTTGAGAACAGCACTTTTAGGAAGTTTCTGTTCTCTTGTCTGACCTTTCTGTGTGCCTTGGCCTGTTTGTGAATTGACTGTCTGGTTTCAGAGTGACAGAGGCTGGGAGCCCCCAGGAGGCTGGCTGAGTCAGCCCTAGACTGAATGACTTCTTCTGCATCTTGAGTGGTGGAAGGGGATAGCACCTGGGCCTGAATAGGGCTGTGCCTGCCTCCTACAATGCTGGCTCCACCTCCTGCTGGGCGGCTGACGACCCTGCCCCTCTCCCTGAAAGGAAATGAGAAGCCAGGAAAACAAAGTGCTCAAGGAACACCCAGAACTGGTTCAAACAGGCTCAGAGCCCTCCTGCACAAAGGGATCAAAGACTTTTAGGGGTATAAGTACAGGACCCCTGACTATAGAAAATTAGATCATCCTGGAATCAAGAAGGAACCTCTGCCAAGGAGAAAGCTGAAACTGCAGAAGGAAGACTGTCTGGCTGTTGCTCTGCTGGACTGACTTGCTGTTGCTTTGCTGCCAAGGATAGGGGAAGGACTTTGCTTTGTGCTGTGTTCCCTTGCTTCAAGGAATCTCCAAGGGCCTGAGAAGAGCTGTCTCCCTGTTAAGAAGTCCCAGGAACAAATGGACTTCACCCCCAGCTTCCCTGAACTCTGCTGAGAGAGTTCTGTCCTTCCTAGAGTGCTTGGGCCAGCTGTGGTGCCTCTGGAAGTTGTACCTGTGTTGGGAAGCTGGAAAACAAGAATTTAAAGACTTTCTGCAAGTTTTATCCCATAGCTCGCTTGCTGAGCGCATCCCCGTCAGTGCGAGGAAATTCAGGCCGCTACGAAGGCCGAGATTGTCGCAGCGCCTGTTGCCGCTGCCAGAGTCATAGCATTCTTCGTTTGCAGGACGCACCAGTCCGGTGCGGGAAGATTACCATTGCTGCGACTATCGTCGCAGAGCCTGTCGTCACTGGGTGAGATCGTCGCACCGCTTGCTTGTGGACCGCATCACTTCGCTTGCTTGCGGACCGCATCACTTCGCTGTGAACGTCGTCGCAGAGCCATCGCATCGAGGAGCTGTGAGAGTAAGATTGCCGCTGGACCGCGCATCAATCAATCAATCAATCAGGTCATTTATAGAGCGCACTACTCACCCGTAGGGTCTCAAGGCGCTGGGTTGGGGGGGGGGGGGTGCCGTTACTGCTCGAACAGCCAGGTCTTGAGCTTCTTCCTGAAGGAGAGGTGGTCTTGGGTCAGGTGCAGGTCGGTTGGGAGTGAGTTCCAGGTCTTGGCGGCCAGGTAGGAGAAGGACCTTCCTCCTGTTGTCGCTCTTCGGATGCGGGGGACGGCGGCGAGGGCGTGGCTGGTTGATCTGAGGAGGCGCTTGGGAGTGTAGAAGTTGATCCGGTTGTTGAGGTAGCTCGGGCCTTGGTCGTGTAGGGCTTTGTGCGCGTGGGTGAGGAGACGGAAGGTGATTCTCTTGTTGAGCGGGAGCCAATGCAGATCTCTCAGGTGTCCGGAGATGTGGCTGCGTCGGGGGATGTCGAGGATGAGTCTGGCCGAGGCGTTCTGGATCCGCTGGAGTCTTTTCTGGAGCTTGGCGGTGGTTCCGGCGTAGAGGGCGTTGCCGTAGTCCAGTCGGCTGGTGACGAGGGCCTGGGTGACCGTCTTCCTCGTCTCGGTGGGGATCCACCGGAAGGTCTTACGTAGCATGCGCAGGATGTAGAAGCAGGACGAGGAGACGGCGTTTACTTGTCTGGTCATGGAGAGGGAGGAGTCCAGGATGAAGCCCAGGTTGCGTGCGTGGTCCGTCGCTTTGGGTGCGGTGCCCAGGGCGGGGGGCCACCAGGAGTCGTCCCAGGCGGAGGGCGAGGAGCCCAGGATGAGGACCTCCGTCTTGTCCGAGTTCAGTTTCAGGCGGCTGGTCGTCATCCATTCGGCTACCTCTCTCATCCCTTCGTGCAGGTTGGATCTGGCGGTGGCGGGGTCGTTGGTCAGGGAGAGGATCAGCTGGGTGTCGTCGGCGTAGGAGATTATGCTGAGGTTGTGTTGGCGTGCGATGGCCGCGAGGGGGCTCATGTAGACGTTGAAGAGGGTGGGGCTCAGTGAGGATCCTTGAGGGACGCCGCAGATGACTTTGGTGGCCTCTGACTTGTACGGTGGTAGGCGGACTCTCTGTGTTCTTCCGTCGAGGAAGGAGGTGATCCATTCCAGTGCCTTGTCCTGGATTCCGATGTTGCCGAGGCGCTGTACTAGGGTGCGGTGGCAGACAGTGTCGAAAGCCGCGGAGAGGTCCAGGAGGATGAGGGCCGCTGTTTCTCCGTTGTCCATCAGAGTTCGTATGTCATCGGTGGCAGCGATGAGGGCGGTCTCGGTGCTGTGGTTCGCTCGGAAGCCAGACTGTGAGGGGTCGAGGGATCCATTCGTCTCGAGGAAGGCGGCCAGCTGTTTGTTGACGGTCTTCTCGATTACTTTGGCCGGGAACGGGAGGAGCGAGATGGGACGGTAGTTCTTGAGGTCGGTGGGGTCTGCTGTGGGTTTCTTGAGAAGAGCGCTGAGTTCGGCGTGCTTCCAGCTCTCAGGGAAGGTGGCGGTGTCGAAGGAGGTGTTGATGATGTCCCGCAGGTGGGGTGCGATGACAGCGTCGGCCTTGTTGAAGACGTGGTGAGGGCAGGGGTCAGTCGGATGGTGTCTTCGGTGCTGATCGGAGTCCAGGTGCGGAGGGTGGTGGTGGGTGGCGTTGTTGCGGTTGTGGCTTGCGTTGGTTGGTTGCTGAAGCTGTTGTGTATGTCCGCGATCTTGTTGTGGAAGTAGGACGCGAGGGAGTTGCAGAGGTCTTGCGACGGGGTGATGTCATTGTTTCCGGCGTTGGGGTTGGAGAGCTCTTTCACGATGTTGAAGAGTTCCTTGCAGTTGTGTGCGTTGTTGTCCAGCCGGTCCTTGTATGTATTTTTCTTGGTGGCGCGGATCAGTTGGTGGTGTTTCCGGGTGGCGAGCTTGAGGGTGGTCATGTTGTCCGTAGTTGGTTCCCTTCTCCAGACTTTCTCGAGGGCTCGGCAGTTCTTCTTGGAGCTCTTGAGTTCGTCGGTGAACCATGGTGTTTTTCTGCTGCAGGGTCTGCTGGGCGGGGTTCTCAGAGGGGCGAGTTCGTCCGCGCCGTTGTTGATCCACTTCGTGAGGTTGTCGGCGGCCTGGCTGGGGTTCGCTGAGCTGGCGGGGGGGTGCTGGCTCAGGGAGGCGGAGAGCTGGTCGGCTGTGATCTTGTTCCAGCTTCTTCGGGCAACCTGTTGCTGGTGGTGGTGGATCGTCGTTCTTTTGAAGCTGAAGTGGACGCAGCTGTGGTCCGTCCAGTGGAGTCCTGTTGCGTGGCTGAAGGTGACGTCTTTGCTGGATGAGAAGACGGCGTCGAGTGTGTGTCCGGCGAGGTGGGTGGGGGTGGTCACCAGTTGCTTGAGTCCGAGGTTGGCGAGGTTGTCGAGCAGGCTGATGGTGTTGCAGTCGCTGTTGTTCTCCAGGTGGAAGTTGAGGTCCCCCAGGAGGATGTAGTCGGCGGAGGGGAGGGCATGCGGGCTGACGAAGTCGGCGATGTCCTCGCTGAATCGTGTGCGTGGACCCGGGGGTCGGTAGATCAGGGTGCCTCTGAGGGTGGTCTTCGGGTTGGTGTGGATCTGGAAGTGCAGGTATTCAGCGGTGGTTAGGGTGTCGTCGGTGTTGGTCGTGATGCGGATGGTGTCTCTGTGGATGATGGCAATGCCTCCTCCCGTCAGGTTGGCGGTGCGGTCCCTCCGGATGATCTTGTAGCCCTCCGGGATGGCGATGGCGATGTCTGGGGCTGAGGAGGCGTTCATCCAGGTCTCGGTGAGGAAGGCAACGTCAGGGGCGGTGGTGTCGAGGAGGTTCCAGAGTTCTACGGCGTGTCTGTGGACGGAGCGGGTGTTGAGCAGGATGCACTTGAGGTGGTTGCTGCTGATGTTCGGCTTGGCGAGTGCTGGTGCAGGGTGAGTCCGGATGCAGGTGAACTTGCAGGCGTGGCAGCTGAAGGGTCCGTGGGTGTGCTTCGGGGTGGCTCGATGACATCCTGGGATGCGGCCGGTGTTGAGTGCGATGAGATCGGCGGCGTTGTAGGTTTGTCTGGTCGGCTTCCGTCGGTGAGGGCCAGGGGTCCTGGCGCTGGTCGCGATCCGGTCGCGGACGGGCGCAGACGGGCTTACCTTTGGCGCGCCTTCGGCGCACAATCGGCGCGCCCGCTGCGCGTCAACGCTGCGCGTTCGCACGGTCGCCATTTAAGGCGAAGTGCGCGGGTGGGCGGAGCAGCTGGGAGGCGGGAGCGGGGAGGGAACAGAAGAAAAAGGGGCGGGGTCGGCGGTGGTGGCGGGAAGCGGGGGCGGCGAGGGAGGCGGGAAAACACGAGGGAGAGCGGGCACAAACTATGAATACAAGCACAAATGCTGGTCAAGAAAACGCTAAACACGGGAAAAAAACTATGAAGGAAAAACAGGCACAAATGCTGGTCAAAAACACTAACCACGGGTAAAGACTGCGAAGGAAAAAAAACAAGCACAAATGATTATAAGAACAGAGCAGCGCTAGCAGGGTCAGCCGGCAGCGCGGCAGGCAGCGAGGCAGAGGGCACAGCAGGGGGCACACGCAGCAGCTGGTGGCCGTGCATCGTCACCCCGGAGATCGTCGCAGCCCCAAAGATCATCACATCGTGCCTTTGCAAGCTTTTTCACTACGGTACATCCGCACCGGAATCTATGCAAGGTATCGCCTCCCTCCCCATACAGACCAGAGTCACCGCAACACTCCCCTACATCCAGCGGAGTTGTCGCATCGCCTCCCCAAGGTCTCAGGAGTGACGCATCGCTTGTTTTCCACCGCACTAGCTTCTGTTTTGGTACTTTGTCGCATTTGAAGATACTGTTGGCTAAACGTGACGCAAATGTGAACTTTTCACGCAACTGTGGATTATTTTATCGCAACTTTAAGGACTCTTTTGCAACCATATTCTTGAACTGTGTATGTTGAATTTTTGACGTTTTGGTCTTGTGTAGTTAAGATTAAAATACCTTTATTTTTCTAAACTGTTGTGGAGTCAGTTTGTGATGTTACTGCTAGTGTTGGTACAAATACTTTACACATTGCCTTTGATAAGCCTTGGTGCTTCTGTCGGAACAGGACGCTATCCTGCCTTTTGGGATAGCCGCTGGACCACATAGTTTAGTCCTGGAGGAGGGGCTTGACTATACTTAGTGCTTTTAAGCGTGCCCAGTCACTGTGTGCCTTGGCCATCACCCAAAGGAGGCAGGGCCGGGCTCCTTACCGCCCACGGGATTAGGGCATTGGGCGACTTTATTGAATTCATTGGAAGGCGAGATTTATCCTGAAGCCTTCTAATGTCTGCTTGTGACTGCATCTTCCAAAGGAACATTCCGTTCTGTACCTTACGATAGGGAATCCAGGAAGCTAGACCATCTTGGGAAGACTGTTTTCTTCCTCCAGCTTGGCATTGCGGTTTGTGAATGCAGCTTGCCCCTTGGGTCGATACTCCCATACCATCTGGGATACGTTTGCGCAGGTGCTGCCTCAGTGCCCGGAGGAGGCCTGGGCCGTTCTCCCCTTTGGCCATACCAGTGGTCCTCGGGTGTTAACAAAATTGATGGCAGTGGTCGGAGCTCATCTGCGCAGATCAGTGGTGCCAGATTTCCCCTATCTCAATGACTGGCCGTTGAAGATGGGCACGCCCCAGGCTATTGTCTCCCACCTCCACACTACAGCTGACCATCACTCTCTGGGGTTACACTGTCAACGTGCTGAATTCACACCTACTCTCTCTCAAATGCTCCCTTTCATTGGGGGCCCTATCCTCCCGAGCAGCGATTCCAGGATAATATGTGGGCTTTGTTATTTGCGTCTCTGTCCTGGATTTCGGTGAGAATGACTGACTGCTGGGCCTCACGGCCTCCTGCATCCTGCTTATGGATCATGGATCATGGCAGATGCGGTCTCTGCAGTGGGACCTGAAGGTCCGGTGGGGGCAGCATCAGGGGAATCTTTCTGAATACGTCCAGATCTCGGAGGGAACTGTGGACCAACTGCCGTGGTGGCAAACTAATCAAGATTGGGACTGAGGCAGATCCCTCTCCCTTCCCCAACTAGATATGGCGGTGGTGATGAATGTGTCACTCCTGGGAAAAGGTGGCCACCTGGGAGTGGCTGGGATCAGAGGTTTCTGGTCTCTGGCGTAGTCAGTTCACCATATCAACCTTTTGGAGCTCCAGGCGATCAGACTGGCACTGAAGGCATTCCACCCCTCTCTCAAAGGGAAGTGGTGCAGGTGTTCAAGGACAACACCACTGCCATGTAGTACTGCAACAAATTGGGCGGGTTGGCATTGTGGACCCTTTGTCAGTGTAGCTGGACATGGCTGGAACATCAGGCCATATTACTGGTGGTTCACCACCTGACGGTTTCTCTGAATGCCAGAGCGGACAAACTTCTCTGTCTGTGCTTGGTCGTTCATGAATGGGGTCTCCATCCGGAGGTGACGCAAGGTCTCTTTCAGTGATAGGGAGAGCCTTGGTTAGATCTGTTCGCCTCTCAATCTCAGCAGTATTGCGTGTCAGAGTTTCCAAGGCGGTTTTCACTCAGTGACGCTTTTTGGCTTGAGTGTAACTTCGACCTCCTCTATGCTTTCTGCCTATACCACTTCTGCCCAGAGAGCCCCAAGAGATCAAGCACGACCGGGTTCAAGTCATTAATGTGGCTCCGAATTGGGCATGAAGACTGGTATCCTCCGATCGGACTGCCCCTTCAGGACGATCTTCTGTTGCAGCACCAGGGGACGGTTCTTCACCCAAACCTGTCGAGTCTCCATGTGTGAAGCTTGAGCAGCTGCAGTTGGCAAGTTTTGACCATCAACCCGAAGTCTGTGATGTCATCTTGGCAGCCTCGCGTCCCTTCCCTAAAATGGTATACGCCTGTAGATGGAACAAATTTGTGGCATGATGCACAGCAGAGGCTGTTGATCTTCTTTCTACCCCTCTTTCAGAAGTTCTTTGTTCATACTTTCTGTGGCCCTTTAGGACTCTGCTTTGGGCACCCTAAAGAGACATCATTCAGCTATCTCTGCCTTTCTGAAACTGCCAGATTAGCCCTCTATGTTCAAATTTCCCGTTGGTAATAGGTTTCTTAAGGGCCTTACTCTCTTGTTTCCTCTGTCTCCTTTCATAGTGCTGTGGTTAAAGCATCCTCTAGTATGGGGATGACCCTCTAGGCACAATGCATTTCGTGCACTGAGGTGCACTTCATCAGGGGAAATCTAAACAAGAAAGTCAAATGAACTCATTTAGAGGATAATCCTACATACATATATATATACTTAAGCATGACATAATAATCTGACTCAATGTCGGTAAAAGTTTCATAAGTTTTCATAAGTTTCCTTTCATAGTGCCCCAAGGAGATTTATATATGTTTTTGACTTTTCTTATGCATGCTCCCATCGAGCCTCTTCATAATTGCCCTCTCAGGCTTCTAACCCTTAAGACTGCTTTCTTCCTTGCCATCACCTCTGCTCGCAGATTAGCGAGCTCCAGGCTCTCTTTCAAGCCTCCCTATCTGTCTATCTATCCAGATAAAGTGATACTTTGTACAAAAGCTTTGTTCCTCCCTAAAGTGGTCAAGCCCTTTCATGTGGGACAATCCGTTACTCTGCCCACCTTTTACCCACGCACACATCCCTCCAAGGAAGAGGAGAGACTCCATTGCCTGGCCCCTATACGCGTGTTGTATTTTTATTTTGATCGTACCAAAGACGTTCGGGTGGACAATCAACTCTTTATTGGCTATGTGGGGGCCAAGAAATGTTGGGCAGTACAGAAAAGGACCATCTATCGATGGATAGTCCTGCACATTAAATTGTGCTACACATTGGCAAAGAAGGAACCTCTTTTGGGGGTTACATGCTCACTCTACTAGAGCAACAGCGGCAATCACCGCTCTAGTACGTGGAGTACTAGTACTGGATATCAGTCAGGTGGCAACATGGTTTACCAGACACTACTGGCTGACAGCCAAGTCCAGAGGGACAGATACTTTGCCCGTTCGGTCCTCAGGACTTCCTCTTGTGATCTTGTACGCAGATCCTCCTTTGGTGTGAGTATTGCTGGAGCATCTATTCTAAGGTAAGGAATCTACAAGAAGTCTCTTATCTGATGAACAAGTTACTTATGTTCGTTAACAATGTATCTGGTAGAGACTTATTCTAGTTGTAGATTCCTTACCGCCCCACATATCCTACCCGCTCTGCAAACTGATTTCTAGGGATAGGGACTCCCCTAAAGGGCCCTAGTTTGATGCACCAGTGGTCTGTCTTTCATGGCTCTGCACTTCTGGCGTGGAAAGTCGTGTTAAGAACAGATGTCAGCACACCTTGGGCGGCGTCTATATAGGGCCCGTAAAGTCATTCCGGCGCACACGACGCCAACGACTGCCACGGAGCCGACTAACGCCACCGAGCCGACTACGCCACCAACCTACATGCAGGGGTACGGCTAATGAAAAAACTTTAGATCCAGAACTGATGCCTGTAGGGATTCTTAGGTAAGGAATCTACAACTAGAATGTGTCTCTAACAGATATATCATTACCGAAAATAAGTAACTTGTTGGAATTAACTAATTAATTTGTGGCTGGGGGAATTGATTTATTCTGCACACCTAGGTTTGGCTAGGCCCAGCAATGTGAAGTGTTGACTCTGTGTAACTTCTATAGAGTCCTGGGTCTAAAGGATTGCTTCCTGAGGATTAGGCCTGTCTCTTTCTCGTCTCTGCCTGTACGCTCATCTATCTCTACTAACAACTGCTTCTCAGCCTTGTCTGGGGTTTGCTATATTGATTAACTTAGTAACCCCACCTCGTCGCTCCTTAAAGTTAGTGATGCTGAGAGTTATGTACCTATTGATGTATCCACTAAGCTGTCTACTGAGTCATCTGTTTCCGATTTCATTATGGAGGCCACTTACAGCTGTCGCAGTAGGCCATCCCTCATTCATTGTCACTTTGATAACAAGGTACAATTGCTGAGGTGTAACATTGATGGGCTTGCATTTAAAGTTAATATGGCAGACTGTGTCGAAGGCGGCTGACCGGTCCAGGAGGTCCCGATGTCGTCGGTGGCGGTGTTGAGGGCAGTTTTGGTGCTGTAGTTGCTGCGGAACCCGTACTGGGACGGGTCCAGGATGCTGTTCTGCTCGAGGAATCTGGTTAGTTGCTTGTTGACGGCCTTCTCGATGACCTTCGCCAGGACGGGAGCAGGGAGATGGGACGGAAGTTCTTGAGGTCCAAGGGGTCCGCCTTTGGTTTCTTGAGTAAGGCGTTGATCTCGGCATGCTCTCCGGGAAGGTTGCGGTCTCGAAGGAGATGTTGATGGCTTTCTGGAGATGGGGTGCGATGGTGGTGCTGGTTTTTTTTTTTTTTTTTTTTTTATAAACCTTTATTTGTACAAAAAGGATATACAAATCTGGGCCTACAACCAAACTGGCCGGCCACAATATGAAAAGTGGTCGAAAAATCCAGAGTAAACCGTACAGCAGCAATCATAAAGGAGCATGAGCAATACAATCTTAAAAAGGGGGGAGGAAAGAATATCTAAACGGCCAGCAAACAGGAGCAAAGAAGGTTAATTTTATAAGATAGCAATAAGGAGCATTACAGGCTCAGCGACAACATAGAAGAATCCGGAGTCCCCAAACAAACCATTGGCAACAGGAAAAGGGGGGAGTAGGCCGCAGTTCAGGAGTGTCAGCACTGCATACATCGGTATGAAAACAGGTGCGGCGAATACAAATCAATATGCAAGTACAATCAACTTTGCACACCCACCACCCAATAACACATCGGAACCAGGACAAAGGGGCCGGAATAGCGACTGCACCAAGACTAGCCCGTCATACTGACCTTGGGTGAGGAAGAAAAAGGGGGGTTGAGGGGGGGGAGAGAGAGGAGAGGGAAGGAAGAAAGGGAAAGGAAAACACAGACTAAAGAAGAGTGCCGCGCCGAAACAAGCGTCCCGTAACAAGGAATACAGAAGAGAGCAGGAACAACAGCAACGAGGAGGGTATGGGAGTCGCGATGGAAAGCAGCAGAACTACAAGAAGAAGAACAGCGACGTTACAGACCCCACCCCAATCACACCACGGAAGGCAAGAACAGACGCGGCACTCCAATAAAGAGACAAAAGGGCCATAGAACTGAGGAAAATAAAACATCCAAGAAGACCCAACCCACCCATCCCACCCTGCACCCCTGCAGAAGGCTACGGCCTACCCTCCAAACAGCGTGCCTGTCGCCCTAAACCGGAACCCGAAATGCAGTGGAGAAAAGAGAAAAGAGGAATAAAGAGACAAAAAGAAGGAGATGAAAACAAAAGAAATAAATGGGAGGGAGGAGCAAGAGGGCAAAAACAAATACGGTCGGCCACAGCCTCCGCCTAACCATAATCATATTACGTGTGACCCAGAACGACACAATCTCAAGCGCCATATAACTTACAGGGGGGGTCTCCCACAGCGCCAGGAATATAGACAACTGCGCCACGAATCCGTGCATCAAAAATCCACTGGGAGTCGTGCATCTCACCCCAATCCTTTCCTAACCACAATTCCCAACCACCACATGACAATGTGAAGTGAGCAACACGATGCGAGACAAGCACACAATGGAAAGAAATTACGATCAAGACGTAGACCAGGGAGGTCAAGCAATCTGCAAGTGAACAAAAGTTCAAATAAGTAGTTCAAATGTCTCAGCAATAGCAACACGGGCAGTAAAAGACAGGAGTTCAGTTCCACAGTTCGGAAAAGCGGGGGTTTTCCTGCAAAATAGAAATGCGACCTCGTCAAGGCGGGAACAGGCAGCAGTCCACCATTTTTCTCAGGCATCCGGGGAGGATCGGGCCTCTGCACGATAACCAGGTCCCCAAACTCCAACCATCGAAGAGCAGGAGGGTCGTAAGCCATCGGCCCACAAACCTGTCGACGAACAGCGGCAGCAACCCTCGCAGCAACCGAGGGGGGCGAGGCAGCGGCATCACTGGGACAAGAGGGGGCCATGAAGAAGCGTCCACCCAAGATGGCGGCGGATCGCAACGAGTTTCCAGGGGCACCGGGGGCCAGGGACGCGTGCCAGGATCGCAAGGCATCAAGAGCGTCTCCAATCGTAGATTCACGTACACACGTCCGGGCCCCCGTGCAGTCCAGCAACCTAAGTCCCGCCATCACGAGGAGATCTACAGCCCAGATCGTCGGCAGCCATTTTGTAAGTTCAGCCTCCTCACCACCCTCCGCGACTCTCGGGACAGTTCACCAATGCGGGCCTTTACAGATGTCCCGGGGGTCCCAACAATGGCGGCTTTGGTGCAAAAAGGAGAACCGCTCAACGCGGGGGCCCGCCTGTATTATCGCCAGCGCTCCCCACGAGTAGAGTCGGAGCGCGAGGGTCCAGGGCCACCGGACGGAGCAGCGGCGGGGGGACCCCTTCACACGATCAGTCCCCGAAGCACCGCGCCCCTCACAAGCCTCACGGCCACCAAGGCAGGCCCGGATCAGGGTCACCGGGATGTTCGCACAACAGCTCTCACCAGCGGCTCACTCTCTCGGCCGGGGCCGACGGTCACAACAACGCCAGGCCAGATCCCATAGGCGAGGCCCCGGTCCCAGCCCCACGGAGGCCCCGGCTCCTTCGGGGGGGCACAACTTCGGATCTGCAGCTCGCCGGAGCCTCCAGGTCAAACGGTGAGTAAGAGCGAAATGTTGCGTTCCTATTTCTTCGGAAATGTGTCATCTCTGGGCAGGATATGCAGCAGGATATACGAGTCAGGCCGGAGGGCTGACGGAGCCGAGCTAAAAGGCGACCATTACGCTCGCGAGCTTGGCTCCTCCCGCTGGCTTTGTTGAAGATGTGGTGTGGGCATGGGTCTGACAGGGATCCGGAGTGGATGGAGTTTAAGATCTTGATGGTGTCGTTGTTGTTAATGTTGCTCCAGGAGAACAGGCGGTTGGTGCTGGTGGTGGTTGTGGGGGCGGGGGTCTCGGTGGTTGCCGGGGTGGTCACGGCATTGAAGCTGCCGTGGATGTCTGCGTTCTTGCAGTGGAAGAAGGTGGCCAGCGAGTCACAAAGGTCTTGTGATGGTGGGATGTCATTGGTGTTGGAGCTGGATTTGGAGAGTTCCTTCACGATGTTGAATAGCTTTTTGATGTTGTGTGCGTTGTAGTCTAGGCGGTCTTTGAAGGAGGTCCGTTTGGCGGATCTGATGAGGTGGTGGCGTCTGCGGGTAGCGTTCTTGTGGGCTGCGTAGCTCTCCGGTGTTCGTTCGCGGATCCAGTTCTCTAGTTTTCGGCAAGTTTGCTTGGAGGTCTGGAGGTCTTCAGAGAACCGGCTTGCTTTCTTTCTGGTGTGGCTGTTGAAGGGTTTCTAGAGCGGGGCAAGGGTGTTGGCGCAGTTGTCGATCCACTGTCTGAGGTTATGGGTCGCGGTGTCGGGGTCGGACGAGTCTGCGGGTGTGCTCTGGGCGAGGGTGGTGGTTAGCTGGTCTTCGGTGACTTTGCTCCAGCAGCAGCGGGAGATCTGTTGAGTGCGGTGGTGCGTGGTGGGTTTACAGAAGGTGAAGTGGATGCAGCGATGGTCGGTCCAGTAGAGTTCGGTGGTGTGGTTGTAGGAGATGGGGCTTGCGGTGAAGATGGGGTCCAGTGTGTGGCTGGCGGAGTGAGTGGGTGTTTTGACAAGTTGTCCGAGGTTGTTGATCAGGGTGGAAGAGTTGGTGTTGTTGTTCTCGAGGTGGAAGTTCAGTTCCCCGAGGAGGATGTAGTCCGTGGAGGCGATGGCGTGTGTGCTGACGAAGTCGGCGTTGCAGTCGCTGAACTGTGGTCACAGTCCGGGGGTGGTCTGTAGATGACGGTTCCTCTGAGGGTGGTGTTGAGGTCGGTGTGGATTTGGCATTGCAGGTGTTCGGCGGTGCTGAGGGTGTCGTCGGTGTTTGTCGAGATTTTGAGAGTTCTGTGGACGATGGCGATTCCTACTCCGTTGGTGTGGTCCTTGCGGGTGATCTTGTAGCCTTCCGGGATGGCTATGGCGATGTCTGGTGCCGAGCAGGGGTTCAGCCAGGTCTCCGTCAGGAAGGCGACGTTAGGGGTGTTGAAGTCCAGTAGGTCCCAGAGTTCAACAGCGTGTTAGCGTGCGGTGCGGGTGTTGAGAAGAATGCATCTGAGGTAGTTGGGTTCTTTCTTGGCAGGTGAGTTGGCGGGCCGAATGCTGTTGAAGCTGCAGTTCCGGCAGGTGAAGGTACCTTTGGTGGGCTTCGGGGCGGCCAGGCAGCAGGTGTGTGAACGTCTGGCGTTGAGTGCGTGGAGGGTGCTGGAGTCGTAGCAGAGGCGGGTGTAGTGGTGCTTGCGGGGTCCTGGCGCTGGGCGAGGTCCAGGCGAGGACTTACGCAGACGGGCTTACCTTAGGCGCGCCAGCAGCGCGCCCTCCATAAGAGGGGAAGTGGGAGGGAGGAGCAGCTGGGAGGCAGGAGCGGGGCGGCGAATGGGAGTGCAGTGGGGCGGGGCCGCGGGAGACGCAGCGACGTGAAGCGGAAGGGGGAGCGGGCGGGGGTTACAGAAGGGAGAAGAGGGCACAGTGGTGAAAGACAACAACGCAAATAGAAGAAAAAGAGGGCACCGGGGTAAAAAAAAGACAACAACGCAAATAAAGTAAGACGGGCAAACCAACAGTGCTAGCTACGGTACTACAACAATGACACTATCCAAAAACACAGCAGACTGAGCTGGACACGAGCGGCAGCAGCGGGCACAGGGCACACAGGTGGAGCTGTGTGGCGGCGAGGGGAGCAACCTGCCTGGTGGCAGGGTCAAGGGTCGCTCTCTTTACTGCTGCGCGGCCTCCATAAGAGGGGAAGTGGGAGGGAGGTGCAGCTGGGAGGAGGGAGCGGGGCGGCGAATGGGAGTGCAGGGGGGTGGCGATGCAGTGGCGGGAAGCAAAGGGGGGAGCAGGCAGGGGTTACAGAAGGGAGAAGATGGCACAGGGGTAAAAGACAACAACCCAAATACAAGAAAAAGAGGGCACAGGGTTAAAGACCACAACGCAAATAAAGTAAGACGGGCAAATCAACAGAGCTAGATACGGTACTACACCAACGACACAAACCAAAAACACTGCAGAATGAGCGAGCCACAAGCGGCAGCAGCGGGCACAGGGCACACAGGTGAGCTGTGTGGCGGTGAGGGGAGCAACCTGCCTGGTAGCTTGTCTCCTTTCTGGTGAAGAATTGGCTTGGTAGTTTGGTCTGCCCTGTTCCCATGATGCACTGGGCCAGGGACAGACTAATTTGCATATAGCCAGGTTCTGAGCTGGGATGGGGCAGTGAGATAAATAACGGTGATGGATCAAGCCCTGATCTTTGGACTGGGTAAGAGTGGTCTGCTTTATTCAGACACTCTGTTTATCACCACCCCCTTTTCTGAATCGTTTTTGGCCACTATAGGTGTGGCAGGGTATACTCAGACATGAGTCCCTTTCTCACTGCTCCATCTGGATTCAAGCAAGCCGGGCCGAAGAGGCTGAAATGCCAGAAACCGGTCCCCGGTAGCTTGTCTCCTTTCTGGTGAAGAATTGGCTTGGTAGTTTGGTCTGCCCTGTTCCCATGATGCACTGGGCCAGGGACAGACTAATTTGCATATAGCCAGGTTCTGAGCTGGGATGGGGCAGTGAGATAAATAACGGTGATGGATCAAGCCCTGATCTTTGGACTGGGTAAGAGTGGTCTGCTTAATTCAGACACTCTGTTCATCACCACCCCCCTTTTCTGAATCGGCTTTCAGCATGTGACTTTTTTTTTTTTAAATATCTTTTTAATAAATGCACATAAAAGAAATCATAAAACATACAATAAATACACTGGGTTACTTCTCACACGCATATCATACACTTAAATCCTTCTGGTCAAGAAAAATACAACAGAATTAACAACATGTGGGTTCAGGGGTCCTCCGGAGTTACTGGATCATCTGATTCGGCGGGGGGAGCGCATATATCGCCCCTATATGTATTCCAGGGCCCCCAGATCTTGCCCCATTTCTTGGGTCTCCCCCTGGCCACATACACCGCCCGCTCTCTAAACATACACCAATCCAATCTTCCATCCATTTTCCAACAGTGAGCCGCTGATTCGCCCCCAACAATTGAGCGATATTATGCTTGGCAATACTGCGCGCCAACGTGGCCCATACCTTCCCATGAGACGAAAGGTCAGTTGGGTCCCAGACATTCAGGAGGCACCGCCGCGCCTCCAGCTCAAAGCTCACTCCCCATACCTCACGCACCTTGGCATGAATAGCAGACCAGTACTCCCGAATGAGAGCACAGTCCCCAACATATGAAGAAATACAGCATATGACATTTTTTTAAAATTTTACAGTAGATTTGGGTTACAGGGCTCCTTTCTATGATGATTTGATTTGTTTTTCTGTTTCTACTACACCTGTGATGGGTTGAGCTAGGCTAACTCTATGATACTTTCCTTGCAGTGCGCTATTTTGCTCATCCCTACAAACAGTAGGCTTTTTCAGGCGTTTACAGTCAAGTGGTCCAATAAGTTTAGTTTTAATTTTTATTATGATAATTTTTCTACCAATGACAACCCCAATTTTGTCTCCCTTTTTGGTTTTATTGGAGAGCTGGAACTTAGTTACCTAGTTTAGATATTGGCCTGAATATAATTATCACTCCATTACAAATTTATATTTCCAATAGCTTTAACTTTTACAAAAGCGAGACCTATTGCATTGCAAATGCTTGTTTAAATATAACTTTTTATAGGTAATTAAATAGGTTACTTAAATGGTCTTTAAGCAGCATTGCTTTCTTATGGGACAAAAGGCTGTTGTTGCATACAGTTATTTGCGTACAGTTTCTAGTAGTCTACCTCGGGACTTAGAGTTGCAGGGGTCAAGTCCCAAAGTACCACCAGCAGTTACTCATTACCTGCCCTGGGGCGTCCGGGTGCAGAGGTGCTACGCCATTAGGAAGAAGGCGGAAGTGGGCATAATCCTGAGACAGAGAGCCTAATTCTGCCAAAACTAAGATGGTGGTATTCTAAAAGTCGTGTTCACATCAGGTAGCCAACTTTAGAGGTGGTGCTAGCCTGAGAGGAGAACACACCTCTTGAATAGCTAATTTTCCCACCTGTCCTGGTGCCAAATGGGCCCGGGGTAAGGTGTGGCATTTCCCATGACTAGGGAAGCTTTAGCTCGCATATAAAAGGCGGCAGAGGCCTTTGAAGCCTCCTGCCTTGATATGCTAAACACTGAGTTATCCTGCTTGGAGGAGGTGACAAAACCTCTGGCTAGAGCAGGTATTGTTTCTGCCTTTGGAGAGAGCAGGCTTTCATCTGCAGGGTGTCAGAAACCTGCATGGGGGGGCAGGCTGATCTAATAAAGTCGGCCTTTGCGCTAGTGGTCAGTAGGTTTTCAGGGGCACCTCGGAGGTGCCCACTGGATGTATGTGTTAATAAATCTGTCACTGGAATCAGTTTGGGTTTATTAATACAAGATGTTTAATACCAAACATATCTTGTTTCAGTGAAGCCATAGTGTAGCTGGGGATCTCGTAAATACCAGCATCAAGCACATGTACTTCAAATAGCTTCCCTGTCCACTTTTAATATCTAGGAATCGACTTATCCATCACAGGGCCATATCTCCCCATGCAGAAATGTCCACACATGCAGTATAGTGCACACTGCCCTAGGGCTGTAAGGTGACTTACCTATATTGCATGCAGTGTCTGTTGGCAAGGCACACAGGAGGTATGCCATGCCGTGTCTTTACCTTTCTCTGCACCATGGCACAGAGCCTGTAATGGCAGTTTGTATGTGGGTGGGTGGCACAATTCATGCTGCAGCTCTTCGGGACTCTCTTTGGGGTATCATTTAATAGGGTCTTAGGGGGGTGGTTCTAAAGGTATTGCCAATTGGGGGAACAACTGTACAGTTTTAGGGAAAGCGATTTGGTACTGGGGACCTGGATTGCAGGTACCCAATGCACTGCTATCAAAATTGCAAGAATTACCAGGCAAAGAGTGGGGGTGACCATGTCAAAAAGGGGTACTTTCCTACACATCATTACGGATTTCACAGTACTGTCTCTAACATGGGTATGACAGTAAAACAAATCCTATTAAAACTGATTCTGTCAAAGTGCTCCAGCATCAATATTGTTTTGCTGACATGTTCTAATGGGATCGAGATAACATTAGAGATTCTTTGATGGCAAGATCATGTCACAATTTAGTAATGCTGAAAGAAAACTCAAAAGTAAACATATTGTAATTATTTTAAGTCTGCTGTATTTCAGTTTTAATCTAGTGCCATGAAAAGAGACTCATGTCAGACTATTGAAATTAAGCAACATGTTGATAAATACAGAATACAATTCAATTAATTCTTAAACTCGGTTCATAATACAAACCATAAAAGCACATACAATACAACATTTAAAAGTTTACAAAGATGTTTAAAACACAGAAAAATCAAAAAAGGAGACGAATGAAGTCATAGCACATGCAGAAAGCACATATTGAAAAAGCTGAACAATCAGCTCAATGTTTAACAAAAATAAGTCCTAAATATTTATTAACCAAAGTGCATAGTGCGAACTAAATAGTAAAGGCCACGCCTCAAAGCGAGAGCAACCAGCGTAGCACTACGTTACCATACAGTGCTCTAAAGGAGCACAGCACCGACCTCACTATAAGGCTCACAATGGCATCAGGTCAACTGCAGCGATAGTAGCCAAATGGATATCATCAGCTACATATGGAAGCCCTAATTCCTCATGGACAGCCCATGTAGGTGACCTGGAGAAATGTCAAGAATATGCCTTCAGGCTTTGTTCTCCTCGTCTACCTTAAACACCGCAAACCAGCCATAAGTTACAACCGGGAGGCACTTTCTGTTATAGATGTCAAAAATAGTGCGAACTGAAAAAGGTAGCCAACCATGTTACAGAACCTGAGTCTCCTATGTGAGAAGTTGGCCTGATGTGCAGTGTTCACTATTCTAGTGATCACTATGTATCAGTCCAAACAACCCTTATTGATGATTGGTTGTAAGTCAACCTTATAGACCAGCTATCCTAGTAGCATGGATACGAGCAGTCTAAGGCTAAGACTCTAGAGGGCGTGTTAAGCCAGCTGTTTTACCATCACATTACCCCTTGAACACCCAGTGAAAGGACACCACACAGGTGTTATGAAAATAAACAATGTATTTATTAGAATCACAACAACCCTGTACTCTTTATGAGGACAGGGTGCTAAGCACACAACAAAACTCTTACGAAAATACTTAAAGTTAGCACGTTATACACAAATGCCCGAGGGGCACGAAAAACCATATATTCTAAAAGTGGAATGCGAAATTACTAGCAGGTAAGTACAGTACTAATAGGCTTTGGAATCGCTAGGACTTGACTAGGGAATCGTTAGATTACTTCTAGGAGACCTAGGGGACTCGGGTGCAGAGTGTGCACTCTCACGCGGGATGCGGGACAAAGTCTATGGAGGCTAGTAAAGGCAAAGTTAGTGTTTACGGGCGAACCCGACCTGGTAGGGAGAAAACGACAGTGGATCCTGACCCTTGGATAGTGAGGCTATGCTGGGACACCGAAGTGCCGAAGTTACCTAGCCCAGGGGCTGCAGCTGCATAGGTCTGAAAAGACGTCGGGGATCTCGTTGCCGGACCAGGAGCCTGGAAGGAAGAAGTTGCTGGCAGGCGACCAGTGAAGAAAAGTTCGATGGATCCAAGCCTGGATCAGGGAAGAAGAAAACCTGAAAGCAGAGGGGACCAAGTTCTTGAATCACTAGCCAGTGATTAAGTGGGCACCAGGATGGCACCGGGCGAAGTCACCGCAGTCAGGTGAGTGGGCGCTGCTGGGCTCTGCAGTCTCTCGGACCAGGAGGCGTTGTCGGCGACCAGGATGGAGGTGCGAGCTGTCCCACGAAGGTTCTTGCTGTCGACGTCGCTGGACCCAGGATTGGGCAACAAGTCTTGGCATATGCAAGGCCCACGCGGTGGACCTAAAATGGCGTCTTGGGCGGACCAGGAGGGTCCAGGGTACTTCTCCGATGGAGGGAAGCAAGGGCCAGTCTGGAGTAACCAGACCAGCAGCAGACATGTCGTCGGGCGTCGTCAGGAAGGCCACAAGCCAGCGGGCTAGTAGCCAAACAACGCGGTGAGCAGCAAAAAGCAGAAGGGCCCCACGCAGATCGTGGAGATGCTGGGGGGCTGCTCTTCGGTGCTGGAGCTGCTCAGGGTGGGGGCTTCTCGGACCCCAAAGCACTCACCAGGAATTCACTCGGCGGGCTTGCTGAAAAGAAGTCGTGCAGTCTTGAAGATGGCCGGTCCCTCGAGGTCTCGTCACACCCACGAATCTCAGCGTGACTGATGATGTAGGTAGAGGTCAGAGGTGCCAGGGAAGCCGGTTCTCGTCGAGCTGGGCAGTCGGATTCCGGAGGAAGGACGTGCAGCAGACCGCAGTGTTCTTAAGATGGTGCCTGCGGATGCAGGGTGACTACTCCTTAGTCACAAGGGAGAAATCTTAGGAAGAAGTCTTGAGTTCCTTTCGTGGAAAGTAGTTTCAGGATTCAAAGATGATCTGATTTGGAAGGGGGCCAGTCTCTACCTTTATCTGGGAAAAGGGGGCTGGCACGCGACTAAGTCCTGCCCTAAGGGTGGGACCAGGAGGGGGGTGGTTACACCCACTTCCTTGGCGGGCTTTTCCCCAGCACAGGGTCTGGAGTGTCCCTGGAACTGGTTCCAGCCAGCCTATGCACAGTGAGCACCGGGGTGCCACGTGCAGTCACCTTCCTCTAAAGCCCTGCCTACCTACAATACACAAAACCCTGTCTGGGACGGTGCTGGCACCGCCCCTGGCAGGAAACCCTTTGTCCTTATCTCCTGCTCTGGGAGGACTCCCAGCAGCAGGAGGGCAGACTTGTGTCTCGGTGGCAGCATCCATTTTGTGGATGCTAAGGCTCTGTCTGACTTTTAACCGGGTTATAGGTTACATGCATGTCGTGTCCCTCTAGAAGGGTGGAATGCTAACCCCGTCGCCAGAATTGGCGAGGGGTTAGTATTCCAATTCGTATGACACCTTACTCGACATGTTTTGATAAAGCGATACCAGAGTTGGCATTTAACCGCGAGGATTATAATGCACTTAAGAGTATATGGTATGCGATATCATGGAAACGGCTAAGGGATAGATCCCGAAAGCCGCAGACAGGCTCAGCTCATGCCAGAGCACCATCTCACACGATTCCAAGCACTCTGCCTTCAGGATTGTTAAGGCCTGCCATAGGAGTGACTGATAGGAGATCTGTGTGTCCATTTTAGGGTTAGATATAGGTATACTATATCTAAAGCAAAGGGTGAGTACACCACCTTGCCCCAGCTGTCGTGCAGCCAGTTGTGTCAGATTTGGATGGCCAGCCAGGGGTGGCATAATACATGCTGCAGCCCCTGGTAGGCCCTGGGTACACCTATGCCCTGAGTACCTAAGGTACACTGTACAGGGACTGATAAGGTGGCTCAGTATCCAATTTAGATATGTACCTAAGGTACATGGAATCCATTTTACAGAGAGAGCAGTGGGCCTGAGGTCCTGAATAGCAGGGCCTCAGGTCAACTAAGTCAGAAAACCAGCAAAACACCAGGCAAAAAGTTGGGGGCAACCATAGTCAGGGATCTACCTTCCTACACCTCTGTTTCAGGCAAGGGCCCTAAGTTCCCTGGTAGTCAAAAGTTACTCCACGATAGTAAAATTCATGAGTTCTATCAATAAAGGTTCCCTGGAGTGCAAGGCTACGCAGCTTGAGGTTTTTGGGGTCACATGCCGTTACAAAGGTTTTGGTCGAATTCGCACTAGAGCTGAGGCCATCCATAAAGCTGCCAAAAGTATTTAGCAATTGCTGAAGGCCATAGTGTGTTCTAGACAATAGTATGGCATTATCAGTATAAAGAAGGACAGAACACTCCGCGCATTCATGCTTGGCATATCCTCCCCTTTGCAAAAGAGAGTAGAATCCAGACCATTAATATACAGGAGGAACAGGATTGTCAAAAAAACGCAAAGCTAGCTGTACCTCTCGGTCCAGGTTGAAGCTCTCACTGCATTCACTGTTTGGCTCAAATCTAACGGAGGTGTTTAAATCTACCAGAAGGGCTCTTAAATAAGACACCAAGCTAAAATCCAGCCCCTTTGATTGTAGCACTTCCCAAAGTTTGGACCTGACAAATGCTATCGAAAGCACAGGTCAGGTCGATAAAATCTGAAAAAACAGACCCACTTCTCACTATGGTATATTTGGTAATCAGCAGATATAGGTTGTGGCACTGTTGTTGGGTACCCAATCCGAATATAAAACCATATTTGACGTCAGAAATGATGCAGTGATCAATAGACTAAGATTTTTCTATTAAGATCAACTCTGCCAATAACTTTAACAAAAGGATCAAGTAATGAGCTAGGTGTGCAACAGCTTGGGAAAGCCCTGTTACCTATTTTGAAGACTTGTACAATGATTGCTGGACACCATGACCCAGGAATGCCACTCTAACATGCAACATTGGTATAGTTAGTTATAGCAGGTGCCCACAGGTTCACCTCCAGTTTAAAGAGGTCCATGGAAACCCCATCGGGCCCGGAACTTTATGTATAAGACTTTCACTGCCTCCGCTACTTCGTCCACATGTAAATTCTATGCCTAGTGGAAAGAAAGATGGATTAGAATCATGGTTTCCACTAGCGGTATCAACTGAATGGTACACATCCCTACATGATCGACATAGGCACCTGTACTGATATTAACACAAACCAAGTTGGAATCAGTTTTTAGGGCTTTGTTGTTCTTGACTGTGTGCCAAAACAAGCCAGTGTTTCTAGCCCTACAAGAATTGAACAAGGAGGTCCAAGCCTCCTCCCTTTATTTGGCCTTATTTCGGCAAATGACTAGCTTATAAAATCAGATCCCTAGGAGCGTCCTTCAAAACTCTATATGGACATCTCGGGCCTCTCCACAGGCCTTATTAAATCAAGAATGGATTGGCCACTTATCACAAACTAAAGGTTAAAAAAACGAAGATATATTGGTGTTTCCTAGAATTACAAAAAGTTACAATAAAATCCATGCTATATTTAGGATCATCAGTCTGTCTCAGGCAGTCATAAAATAAACTCAAATGGTCGGCCCAAAGCATACGCTGTACATCCTTCAAATTGAAGGATATCCACAATAGCCGGATGTCCATCACTCCTCTGGAGGACGTTGGTACCTACTACAACAATGACCCTGGGATGATACAATGGGCACGTTAGTGTGATAGAAAGAGGGTTGTGGTCAATGAAGATACTGGGGAAGATTTATGAAAAAAGTGCACGCAATACTATATTATTATAATAAGATGGGGCATTAAGGAGTTTGGGGCGAGGGGGGGGCAGAGGGAATGAAGATAGGAAGAGGAGTAAGGCAGTTAGGACCGGGAGGGAGCCGTTTGATAGGCCACAACTACCCCAGGGAGGAGATGGGCTGGACTGGGAGGGATCGGGTAAGGTGGGCCAGCAGTTGCGAGACGTCGTAGTAGTCTTTTACCCTCACTGCCCGGTATGAGAAAGGGAGAGAAGGAAGTTTGGAGAGTGGCGAAGAAAAGAAAGGTGCGGCTCACAAATCGCGATTTATTTCAATATTGAATGTTTTTCATAAGCAGCGCAACACGCCACCTTCATCTTTTAGCAAGGGACAGGACAGCGGCATGTAACGCTGCTTACTGAAACCATATAATATTGAAAAAGATTATTTTGGCGAGCGGCGCCGAAGAAAAGAAAGGTGCGACTCGCTAAACTCTATGTTCAAGGCATATGAGCAGCAAAATTCATACTACTGCAGAGATCACCATCTGGTGTTGGGCTCGGATGCTTGCACCTTGTTGTCTTGGAAGAAGTCTTTTGTAGTCACAAGATAGATGACTCTTCCCTTGGGTGATAGTGCGCATGGGCATCGACTCCATCCTCAGAATGTTTTTTTCTGCCATCTGGTTCGGATGTAATTTGCTGCGCTTCAGGTCGACGTCGGACGGTTCCTCTTTGACGCGCAAAAACTCTCACCGCTCGACGGTATAGTTTCGATTTCTATTCTCTCAAAATGCGTATCCAGTTTCGAAGACATTTTCGAGTCCGGTCGTCGACGTGGGTGGGCCGATCGATGCCAGCCTATGGAAAGGACTCCGTTAAAAAAATGCAAGTGGGGGCTAAATTCCCACACACACATCTCCATGAGGTCTGCAACCTTTGTGTCTCCCCAGAACACGAGAGTCGACACTGCCAGGCCTATGACACTTTCAGGTCCAAGAAGACTCTACGTGATCGCCGGGCTCGACGACACAAAATGTCTAAGTCAGCCGTTCCGGCACTGGAGAACATCTACGAGGCAGGTTCCAATGATCCAGACACAGTATACGAACAACACAACATCTCCGAAGCCGTGGAATCGGATTCAGAAGACTGGATGATTACTCCAGGTCAAAGGAGCGCAAGTACAGACGTCGACTCCTCTGCCCATAAAAAACAAAAGGCTCTGGTAACACCTTCACCTTTTGGTCTTGGTCAGCACCGAGAGAGAACTTCAGAGGCCCCTCCCCCGGGCCCGGCTCCGAAGCATCCAAAGCCTACTGGCAGCTCGGGATCGAGCCAGCCACAACATGGTGCCGAAAAACCATAGTCGACACCGAAGCATAATCCCAAGGTCCTTTTGGCACCAGAAACTTCGGCGCCCAAACCAAAGGTACTGGACTCTTCGGCACAGAAGAAACCTTCGGATCTGAAAAAACAAACTAAACCTTTGGGGTTGAAAACTCCACCTTGGCAAAAGGACACAAAAACACCTCCTAAGGCTAAAGAAGACAGGCTAAAACACCACTCTGAGCCGAGGTTCGCGGCACTGAAAAAAGACGACCGATCCAAAGAACTTTTCCATTCAGATCCACCACATCCCAGGCAAAAAACAATCCATATTGACCCCATTACTGGACATGTCCCCTCCGTACTACTTAAAAAGAGTATATGATACTGCAGGAACTCCTGAGAAACCCTCCAAGAAAAAAAGACTCATCCACCTCATCTATGAGGCCTTTCTCTCCACTTCCACAGACTCTAAACACTATACTTTCTCCAGCACACTTTCCAGTGCCTGATTTTTCACCACAAGGGGAGGATGGCGATATAGGATGTGAAGATGACATACACTCACCACATAATACAGATACTGATGATGACACCCACAGTTTCCGACCTCAGGACCCTTGAGACAATTATAATGTCCCAGATGTACCCGAGCCAGATTCATATCCCTTCAGACCATCCCCTCCAGACGATAGTATAGGGCTTAAGCAACTAATAAATAGAGCTGCACCATACCATGGGGTCCAATTACATTCAGACCCTGTAGAGGAGGATTTTTACTAGACATTTACTCAGCCTCAAAAGACAACAAACACTCTCCCTATGCTCAAAGGGACGATTAAACATGCGATATGGATGAACTGGTCAGGCAGATTTGCTTGTGCTTTTCCGCCACTCCCGCTAGTAATACGCAAGTTCAGGCAACAGTCTTTCAAAAAGATCCTAGTAGCTCCCACATGGGACTGCACTGCAACTACACTGCAACGGATACAGGTGGCCACCGCTAGGGGAGAGACTGCTGTACAGTCTATGCAATTGTATGAATTCTGCAGCTCATATCCCTCGAACAGAAAATGCTACTTACCAGTAAGCATCTGTTCTTGGCATGTAGGGCTGCAGAGATACATACTCCCACCCGCCTCCCCGGAACCTGTATCTGTTCCAGTATTATCTTAATTAGATATATTCACATGGACATCTCTTCTGTTTCTTACTAACTCCATCATTTCCCTTCATGGCGAAAAACAATCTGAGGATGGAGTCGATGCCCATGCGCACTATCACCCAAGGGAGGAGTTGCCTATCTTGTGTCTACAAAAGACTACTTCCAAGACAACAACAAGGTGCAAGCATCCGAGCCGAACACCAGGTGCCAATCTATGCAGTAGTATGAATCTCTGCTGCTCTACAGATACATACTGGCAAGTAGCATTTTACTTTTTCAATATTGTAACTTTTTTGTCAGCAGCGAAGCACACCGACTTAATCTTTGAGAATGGCGCAGAAAGAAGAGAAAGAAAGGCATGGCCACCATTGTTAAAGATGAAGGTAGCTGACCGGGGGCACGAGTGTGGCGTGCCATGCTGCTTATTGCAAGCATATAATATTGAAAAAATAGAGTTTTGCAAATTGCACTGTACAAAAGAAAGGCGCAACCGCCATTGTTAAAGATGAAGGCGTGCCTCGCTGCTTAAAATTAGGTTTGTGCAGGGTGTAAGCGGGAGAGATTGTTGTGCCTGCAACCGCAGCTAGGTGAAAGTCATTAATAAAATAGTGCTCACAGACTGTACATAAAACATACTGAGTTACAACACGTTGCATGGGCAGTCCTCATGGGAGATTACAATTGGAGAAAAGGTAGTACTAAGGAAGGACTACTTAGCCTGTTCACGAATCAAGACACCATTTACAAAGGATAGTAAGAGGAGCTAATTAAAAAGATTGGCTAAAAATAGGCAGAGCTTCCAGTCCATACCTGAATACAGCATGTCTCGAAGAAACTGCGCAAGCGCTGACTAGGCAAGACCTAAAAAGTACTTACTTCATAACACAGTTCTTGGTATCAAAATGTACATAAAAATATGACTTTTTCTAATTTGGTCTCTGATTTGTTCTTGAGTGTGTGTCTCATTTATTGCCTCTGTGAATACAACAAATGCTTAGCACGACATGCTTATAAGCTTTACTGCTAGTGCACACTACCACAAAAGAGATCATTTGAGTTATCATATGTGGATCTCTAGGCCAACTGTGTTGTGCCTGGATTATTTAAACAATGTACCTCGTTTTGGTCCCCTATATAAAGCGCCATCATCCTACATAGTGTAGGCATAAGTTAGTGCAAAGTGAATGTTTTCAAACTTAGAAATAGCCAACAAACTTCTGAATATAGCAACACCGAAGGCAGTTCTTTTCTCTGTACTCTCTCCTTTACTCTGTGCTTAGATTAGGACTATTGGGAATCCAATGTGGTGTTTTAAAGGGTTTTTTTGTGTCTGAAATGCAGACTTTTTCCACTCTGTGCTTTACTACCTCTATCATAAATTTAACTGAATGCTGAAGGGGCAGTATTATTAGGTATATTACTTTTTATCAGTTTGATGTTTTAAAAGTTGATCGCCAATTACATGTATATTTATGTCTACGTGTTCATTTCAATTCTTTTTCTTTATATAGGCCCGTGCTGTGCTGGAAAGAGAATTTAACAACATTCTTCTAATAGGAACAGATAGAAGATATGATGATGTAAGTAGACCTCCTTAATCAACATATAGATGACCAATTGTTATATTTAAAGTGTATATTTAAGAAAAGAAAAAGGATGCTTTTTTTTTTTTTTTAAATCGTTACAGATAAAACACTGCATTTCTTATTCTTTGAATATTTTGCTCTGCTAGTTATCTTTGAAAATAAGTTGTCTTTCACAGGGACTACTAAATAGTTTATTTTTTATTCTAGCTGTCTTTTGTGAATATATGTGAAACTAAGTGGACCCTCTAATTACAAATGTCCATTACCAACACATAAAATAGAATATTTCCCCATAGATTTCGGATGGCCTGCTGTTTTTGGAATTAATTGGCATTGCTGTGATCCAACAGAGTAACATGTAAGCTGCAGTTTGAAGGTCCAGCCACAATATTCAAATATCTTCATTCACTCCTTAATGTTGGTTGAAGGTGGAACTTCATTGTGGAATTCTGGAAGGAAGGAAACTTGATCAAGATCAAAACAATCCATCACATGTTTAAATTAAATTGTAAAAATGATTACTTAGCCCTAGAAGCATTGGCAAAACCAATAGGTAGTGCTCGCCTCTGATGCTTGGGGGCAGAACTATGTGCCTACTTAATATTTTTTTTTTGTGGCCATTTTGGAATTCTTTTTTTTGAGTCAGAAGGAAAAACATTGAAAAAACATCTGCTGTGCATGTTAAATGCATGGGCTGCCATCTTCTAATGGTTTCGAAAAGGGTCAAAGATGGCCACCCATTGATGGCAGATGAGGAAGAGGTTTAGGGGATTTATAAAAAATAAATTTAAACCTGGGGTAAGTGGTTTGTATAAATAGAAAAAAATAAAAACAATGGAGAGAAACTAAGGCGTTTGCCGTGAGGCTATAAAGTTGGCATGAGAGTATCCTAAGGGGAATGGAAGACGGGGAAATGATTCTTTGAAAAAAGGGAGGGAGCTGCTGGTCTCTAAGGAAGTTCTTAAGAGACATTCATTACCCACTTTTGGTCTCTTCAGCAAATCAGCTTAAAGCTCAACACTTTTCGTGTTTGACTTTTTTGCCATTCAGAAATGCATTTCCTAATTCTACCCTCTCTACTCACTCAGCCATGGAGAAATCAGACATCCAAATACCACAGAACTCAACCTATCGATTTGGCTCCTGTAGTCCTAGAGTTTACTTATTCACAATTACCACCAAACTGTATTCTTAGAGGCTAGAAAGCCTACTACTAGAGGATGTTATGCTGCTAAATGGAAACGGTTTGCTGTTTATTGTAATAACAGCCATATTGTTGTTGTGATTCTGCACATACACAGAACTATGCACAGGAACTCTGTGTATAGGGGTTGTACCTTTCTACCACCTTAGTACCCAAAATCCCAAAACTGACTATAGCGTCTCATTCGTTCTCCTACATAATAACGAAGCTACAAATAATACAACCCAGAAACCAACATTCCCGACTCTCTCAGGAATTGCGGTAGCAAGACATATTCACTCACTCGTACTTGTCCTCAATAAGAATGGTCAGAGTCACAGGTAAGTTCAAATGTTTATTTTAACTATCGTGCTCTATAATGCAGTATATGAGCCACTACCAGCAGCAATATGCATAAACCTAAAACAGTTAGCATTGTTACATTTCCATAAAATATAAAGGGGGATGTCATCATACACAGACAGGGCAAAAAGGACTATAAAGCCTAACCACCCTCTTCTTGGTAAGTTGAAGTTTATCATATAAAGGAAGATCTCAGGGCTTTGTCATCAGACCCCATACCTGGGTGCCTAGATGGAAGTTTTACATCATAGGAAAAGCATAGCTCTTCTCCATGGAAAGGTCCCTCTCCAAGCGTGTCTTTGAACAACTAGCATCCCGTAATATCAAAGCACGTGTTTCCAGCAGTGCAGCTGTATTAGCATGTTTTGTCTAGGTGCTAAGGACTGACCAGAACAGTATAACGAGGGGCATTGTTTATCGACCTTGCACAATGTGTTCAGACTAAACTCCAGAAATAGGCAGAGAATGCAAAAAGCAGACAGTTCTCATGTGAAAGGCACAAACAGAGTCTTGCAAAATAAAGTAATGTAGTAGCATGCGCAAAAGCAGCATCATGGCAGCAGAGCTCATGCCAACGTAGCAATGTCGACAATGACACGAACGGCCATATAACACCCTCCCCTTGGGAAGGTTGTAGCATTCAGACAAAGGACCATAACAGAGGGAAAAAAAAAAGAATTTGTGTGACTTTTAAAATGTTGTAGTTGCAAGGAAAACGTGATTAAGAAGGAGTTGGAAAATCCATTAAGGTACGTGAACTTAAGAATGCAATTCGTTCCAAAAGGTCATCCCTATATTTAGTAGAAAAAAGGGATGCCATCCAATCTAGTAGGCCGAAGGAACACACGTGCTCCTCGTAATCCGATGCTTCCAAGAGCATTTCCGGGCAACTTGCGCGATATGCAATAAACCTCCATTGCAAGAGGTACTGTGCAGCCGCACAGATATTCCACTCAGCCAAGACTCCAAGTTCAGCTGCATGCGCCATACGGCCATTCCCATAACAGGCCTGCTCATGGGTCACTAAGAGAACCATTAACTGGACACAATCCGGGTCTGAACATGACGTATTGGAGAGGCATAAATCCAAAGTCCAATAAAAGGGGCATCGCTGACAGTAGAACGCTTGTTGTACATAAGTGAAACTGCAAAGCGAACAGTTAGTCCATAACTCACGCTAAGTGTTGCTAATGTCAAGCATCCAAAAGGTTGTTGCATTCGGTCATGGTACAGTTGCAGTTTGCCTGGCCTGTGCATTACTACAAGATGAGCAGCCATTTCTTAGCAGGAGCAGAAGGATCAGGATTCCACCAGCAAGCGCCAGAAATAAAGGGAACCCTACGAAGATGCTAGAAACAATTGAATGAATAAAACCCGGTATTACTCCAAATATCATCTGTCACAACAAGGCCGGATCCCACAAGTTTAAAAAAAAAATTAGCACGCCCTATGGTATCACACTCATTAAATATTTGATGTATAAGCTCCCCAAAGTGAAGTGGGAGATTCGTAATCAGAAGTGACTGAATCTCACTGGACGTTTTAGCTGCCTGCAATTCGAAGGCTCTCGAGCCATAGTGAGAGGCACTTCTTGTTAAAACAGTAGCGCATTGAGTCTGCTTAATTTGTTGAAATCAGTTTTCAAAGTCGGAATGGAAGGCGAAATGGAACTATCTACGTTCCTATGCTGGGGTGGAAAAAGCACATTGCTACAACAAGTAACTCGTTGTGAAACTGTTACTATATACGAGATTCCAGCAGGTAAACCACAGCAGTCGTGGTTATTCAAAATTAGATGAATGCCTTTAGTAAGCAATGTAAAAGCGGGCGTTATTGCTGGGAAAGGAGGTTCTGTAAAAAAAGAAGCAAGATTAGGCGTGGATACATTACAAGCGCTGTGCAACTACCCTTGTGTTTACAAACTAGGGAAAGTCCGACTGTGGAATTCAAGTCCTCTGTTAGGAAAACCTCCTTATCCTCCTGTTGACCTCTGTAATAGAAAGGTAGGGTCCATAAATCATGGAGAAATGCACTTCGCAGGGGTTCAAAACGGCCAATTGGGAAATATTTTATGCAAGATTTGGGAGAGAGATAACCCCATGAACAACTACGGAGAACGACAAGTGTTCTCATTGCTCTATGTGTAATAGCGTGTATGTAGCACCTTTCATGGACATAAATCTCTATCAGTTAGAATAAATGGCAAAAACAATGCAGAAGCGTTCAAATAATACCAAGGAACTTTTCCCATTTTTAAAGTCTTTAACGTCCATGCAAATTGCATTACTAATCATAATTGATTTTGATCATGATATAACACATCATTCTGAACAATATCAATACCAAGAGGTACGAGCAGTACGGTAAAAAGATCTTCTCGTCCCTTAGTTTGGGACTGCGGTCCTCCAATACCGCATGCCTCTTGGGCCGCTAAACCCACTCTCTGTGAGATACGGTTGCGGAAGTGCTGCCAGAGTGTCCGTTGGAGGTACGGGCCAAACTCGGCCAAGCCCTTGTGGAGGGCCGGGATGCAGCCAAATATTCTATCCGGTGTGGGCTGGATAGCACCGACTCACTAGGTAGAGCGATGGCAACGACGGTGGCGGTCAGACGCCACGCCTGGTTGAGGTCCGCCAACTTTTCGGCCGATGTCCAAAACACACTGATGGACATGCCGTTTGATGGCCGTCGCCTCTTTGGCGACAAGGCAGACCATGCGCTTGAGCGCTTTAAGGACTCCAGGGCTATGGCCAAGTCCTTGGGCCTCTCGGCCCCACGCCAGCAATCGGCTGCCTTTCACTCCTTTCGTGTCCACGGAAGGGGTGTACCCACACGTGCTGCCAGCCACGCTCCGCAAGGTAATACCCAACGCGGTGGCGGCCGTGGCAACCGCCGTCCCGGCGGTCGGGGACAACGGCGAGGTCAGTCCACACCTTCCCCCGCAGCATCCGCCTCAAAATCCTCCTAGTCCGTGCTTTCAGGCCCATGTGACGCCAGTGAGGGGCAGGGTTCGCCATCACCACCTCCACTGGCGCACTGTCACTTCGGACAGGTGGGTGCTGCAGATCGTCCGAAGGGTCTACTCCCTCCCCTTCGAGGCGACTCCTCCAGCCATGCCACCGCAGAACCACCGTGTATCGGGGGATCATTTGCGACTTCTGCAGGAGGAAGTTACGGCCCTCTTGGCCAAGGGGGCCATCGAGCGTGCTCCTGGGCCAGAAGTAGGGGGTGGTTGCTACTCCCACTACTTTCAGGTACCCAAGAAGGGCAAAGGGGGCATACGCCCTCTCTTGGACCTACGGAACGTCAACGGCTTCCTCCGGAAGGAGAAGTTCAAAATGCTGACACTGGCTCAGGTCCTAGCTGCCCTGGACCCAGGAGACTGGATGGTAGCGTTGGACTTGCAGGACGCTTATTTCCACATCCCTGTCCTGCCGGCCATCCGGCACTACCTGCGGTTCACGGTTGGCCATGAGCACTTTCAGTATACCGTGCTCCCCTTCAGCCTTACCAGCGCCCCACGGGTGTTCACAAAGGTGATGGCGGTGGTCGCAGCTCATCTGCACAGGTTAGGGGTTTCAGTCTTCCCCTATCTCGACGACTGGTTGTTGAAGGCGGTCTCGCCCCAGACAGTCGTCAGCCACCTCCAGACTACGGCAGATCTCCTGCACCGGCTGGGGTTCTCCATCAATGTGCCAAAGTCACACCTGTGCCCCTCTCAGAAGCTCCTCTTCATCGGAGCGGTTCTCGACTCGGCGCGGTTTCGGGTTTATCCACCCGATCAGCGGGTCCGGGATATTCAGGCTCTGATTCCCATTTTGCAGCCATTATCCCGGGTCTCGGTCAGGTTGACGCTGCGGCTTCTGGGGCTGATGGCCTCCTGCATCTTACTGGTGCATTACGCCAGGTGGCGGATGCGGGCTCTGCAGTGGGACCTGAAGTTTCAGTGGGCCCAACATCAGGGCAACCTATCCGACCACGTCCTGATCTCGGAGGGCACTGCTAGACAGCTGCAGACACGAACCGCGATTGGGTCAGCGGCAGATCCCTCTCCCTTCCCCCAACCGGAGCACGTAGTTGTGACGGACGCGTCCCTCCAGGGCTGGGGAGGCCACATGGGAGAGGCGGAGATGAGAGGCCTCTGGTCTCCGGCGGAGGCCCAGCTCCACATCAACCTGTTGGAGTTACGGGCGATTCGTCTAGCACTGAAGGCAATCCTCCCCTCTGTCCGGGGGAGTGTAGTGCAGGTGTTCACGGACAACACCACCGCCATGTGGTACTACAACAAACAGGGCGGCGTGGGGTCGTGGACCCTTTGCCAGGAGGCTCTGCGCCTCTGGCAATGGCTGGAACGCCAGGGCGTGACCCTGGTGGCTCAACACCTGGCAGGTTCTCTGAACGCCGGGGCGGACAAGCTCAGCCGTTGGTGCATGATGGATCACGAATGGCGTCTGAACTCGGACGTGGCGCAAGGCCTCTTTCAGCAATGGGGAGAGCCTTGGTTAGATCTATTCGCCACGAAGAGAACGCGCAATGTCATCAGTTCTGCGCGTTGGAATTTCCAAGGCGGCACTCGCTCGGAGACGCTTTTCGTCGCGAGTGGAGTTGCGGTCTATTGTACGCCTTTCCGCCTATACCACTTCTGCCCAGAGTGCTGAAGATCAGGCGCGACCGGGCCCAAGTCATCCTTGTGGCTCCGGACTGGGCTTGAAGGTACTGGTATCCCGAGCTACTCAGTATGTCAGTCGATCCCCCGGTTCGTCTGCCTCTTCAGGAGGACCTTCTGTCGCAGCAGCAGGGGACGGTCCTCCACCCGAACCTGTCCAGTCTCCACCTCCATGCTTGGAGATTGAGCTGCGACAGTTGAGGCCATTTGACTTGCCTCCTGAAGTTTGTAACGTCATTCTGGCAGCCAGGCGTCCCTCCACAAAGTCGGTATACGCCTGCAGGTGGAACAGATTTGTGGCATGGTGCACAGCAAAGGCTGTGGATCCTCTTGCTGCCCCTCTCTCTGAGGTTCTTCTCTTCCTTCTATCTCTTGCCCAGTAGGGCTCTGCTCTGGGCACTATCAAGGGCTACCTTTCTGCCCTTTCAGCCTTTCTGAGGCTGCTTGATCAATCTTTTTGTTCAAGTCCCCTATTGTAAGTAGATTTCTAAAAGGCATCACACACACATTCCCTCCTGTGCCGTTTGTGATGCCTCAGTGGGACTTGAACCTGGTTCTTACGTTTCTGATGTGCACTCCTTTTGAGCCACTTCACAACTGTCCTCTCTGCCTTCTTACTCTGAAGACAGCATTCCTGGTTGCCATCACCACTGCCAGGAGAGTGAGTGAGCTCCAGGCTCTTTCTTGTACTCCACCTTTCCTTTCTGTCCATCCGGACAAAGTGGTGTTGCGTACTAAGCCATCTTTCCTGCCCAAGGTTGTCACGGCCTTCCACATCGGGCAGTCGATCACCTTGCCAACCTTATTCCCGCCACCGCATCCCTCTAAAGAGGAAGAGCGGCTCCACCGTCTGGACCCAAAGCGTGCGCTCTCATTTTACTTGGATCGCACACGCCAGTTCCGGGTGGATGACCAACTCTTTGTTGATTACGTGGGCGCTAAGAATGGGAAAGCGGTGCACAAGAGGACCATCTCCCGGTGGATCATCTTGTGTATCCAGACATGCTACCACTTGGCTAGAGAGGAGCCCCCTGTTGGCTTACGGGCTCACTCCACCCGAGCCACGGCAACTACAACTGCCCAGGGCTGGGGAGTGCCCTTACAAGACATCTGTCAGGCAGCTACGTGGGCCTCGCTGCACACGTTTGCAAGACACTACTGCCACGACAGCCAAGTCCGGAGGGATGGCTTCTTTGGCCGTTCTGTCCTCCAGGACTTTCTGGTGTGATTATTGGTTCGCAGACCCACCACCGGGGTTGGTATTGCTGGGGTATCTATTCTAAGGTAAGGAATCTAATACGAACGTGTCTCTTTCAGATGCACAAGTTAGTACTTGTGTAACGATATATCTGTAAGAGACATTAGTTAGTATTAGATTCCTTACCGACCCACCCATCCTCCCCGTTCTGCGAACCAATATCTAGGGTTAGGGTTACCCCCTTTCAGGGCCCTAGTTTCAATGGCACCAGTGTTGGTTTTTAACATGGCTCTGCGTTTCTGGCACGGAAAAGCTGTGTCTAAGAACTGACGTCCGCACGCGGAGGCGGCGTCCTAAGTACTCCGACGACGTCATCACGGCGCCGACGACGGACGCGGAGCCGCAGACGACGCCTACCGACGCGCAAGGGTACTTCTACGCAAAAGTTTCCGGATCCAGTCTGGCGCCTGGGGATATTCTAAAGTAAGGAATCTAATACTAACTTATGTCTCCTACAGATATATCGTTACACAAGTAATAACTTGTGCATTAATGGTAGAGGGCAAATGTTCAGTTGCATTGCTGTAATGGGTCTTTTGTAGGTGCTGTAACATAGCAGAATGATTATCTACGTCAAAGGGTGCAGCAGCCACCACAACGTCTAGACCTTCAAGGTCTGGCACAAACATTTTAATGCCGAATAACATTTCGTATGGGGTCCGCCCACCCAGAGATCTTTGTCGGAGATTATTAAGTGCATGTTGAACCCCATACAAATGGGCCAGCCAGTTCCTGCCAGTACCTAAGACTCTAGCTGTCAAATATTGCTTTAAGTCACAGTTCATTCGCTCCACCATAGAATTGCCCCCAGGCCTGTATGGAGACGAAAACTGCACCAGCACTCCAAAGTCTTTATCGCGTCCTTGTACACCTTAGAGGCGCACGCTGGACCTTGGTCAGAATGGAAGGTGCCACAGGCAAAAGTCCCGACAAAGACACGCAAATCTCTAATGACATTTCGAGCACTGCGTTGTGGCCAAACCCAGAGAAATCTAGTGCACCAATTAACTGTAACAAAAATATATTTATATGCAGTATCTGAAGTTAACAGACTGCAATGATCAAGATATATACAGCCGTATGGCTGATTTGATATATATATATATATACATATATATATTCACTGAAAAAACCATAGGTTATAGACCATATATAGTTAGGAATTAGCATTTACAAAACCTTGAAAATTCACTGAAAAAACCATAGGTTATACACCATATATAGTTAGGAATTAGCATTTAAAAAACCTTATTTTACTCACACAAAACCATTGAAATTCCATATATAGTTAGTTGCACTAACTATATATCGCGCACCCGCAATCCACTGCTGATCATGTCACATATTATATCATTCATGACATGGTCAGTGACATCACTGATGACATCACTGATGACATCTCAAATGACATCACTGATGAGATCACTGATGACATCATCCAGTGACTGTGTGTTTCTGTAAAGTTTAAATATGTTTTACATATTGAAGAATGAGTAGATGTATAAGTGTCTGGACGAAGGATTTAGTAGGTGCATGACTGAATGTATGAGTGAGTGATTAAATGTGTCTCACTGAGTGCATGGGTTAGTGAGTAAACTGTCTTAATTTGTGCATCATTATGTCTGTTGTTCTGTAAACTGCTGCATGTGTTGATCAGTAGCTATATGATTAACTATATGGGTTATTGATTGATTGTCCAAGTATTTGTATAGGAGACTGAGTGTGTGTGTGGCTGGCTGGGAGGTGTGTGACTCTGTGCAGATCAATGTGTACTTGTATCAATGATTGTATAAGAAAGTAAGTATGTGTTAGTATATGTTTGAAAATGTAAGGTGCTCTATGTTTAACTGTATAGACAAGAAAATGGAAGTGTGATTGATTCTTTACAGGACTATCTAGGTGTGTGAGTAACTCCATGGATGAGTGGCAGAGTGTAAGTGTCTGTATAGGTGTATGAGTGCATATGATAGTGTTGTAAAGATGAGTGATTGTATGTATGAATGATTGTATGGGTGAATGAGTGAATGTGTGTGTAGACGTAGGAATCAGTGAGTACGTATGTAGTAACTAGTATTGGTGTGTCAATGGTTTCAAAAATTATACTCTGTATTTAACACTGGGTGAAACAGAGGTTATATTAAAACGTGAGGAGATGCATTGTATTGTCACATGAATGATATCATCAGTGATGTGGTCATTGATGTCAAATGAGATGTCATCAGTGATCTCATCAGTGATCTCATCAGTGATGTCATTTGAGATGTCATCAGTGATGTCATCAGTGATGTCACTGACCATGTCATGAATGATATAATATGTGACATGATCAGCAGTGGATTGCGGGTGCGCGATATATAGTTAGTGCAACTAACTATATATGGAATTTCAATGGTTTTGTGTGAGTAAAATAAAATAAGGTTTTTTAAATGCTAATTCCTAACTATATATGGTGTATAACCTATGGTTTTTTCAGTGAATTTTCAAGGTTTTGTAAATGCTAATTCCTAACTATATATGGTCTATAACCTATGGTTTTTTCAGTGAATTTCAATGGTTTTTTAATAGCAAATATCATAAGCTGTCGAATGTCAAGTACGTGGTAAGTGAAAACATTTTCGTGTTTATGCACACTGATCTGCTTTGAATGGTGCCCCCCCCCCTCATTTCTATTAGGAGTACTCTCTCTTTGCAGATAGTGAAAGGTAGTTAACGCAGGCCTTTGCCCCCGTTGTAATCCGTCGTGCCTGCTTCTCTCTCCATTTGATTGATTGTTATCCAAGTATTTACTGTTTTAGAATTAGTTCTCTTTGGTTCATTCTCTATTTACAAACAAACACAGAGTCGCAATACTCTGTTTAGTCTTTGCAGATAACGAAAAATCGTGTAAAAAAAAAAGAAAAGGAATCGAGCAAAATCAGTAGGCCACTAATGGGATCTCTTTTTGACCTCGCTAAAATAGAAACATTAGGAACAACCCCTCATGACAAATACAAAACTAGTGAGATGAACTGAACTCCACACAATGATGGCTGCAAAACAGCTCGGCTCCGCCACCCACCCCGCCCAAAATAACGATAAAGAGCGGCTGCCATGATTGGTTGCGGAATGGCCACAACGGAGCTTCGGTCTGAAACATCCAGAAACACTGTAGACTACCAATTCGATCAGTTCCGGTAGCGCCCCAATGTAACCCGGTAGAGAAGAACTAGCCCTCCCCTCTTTGACTGATGGTTCTTGTTGCCTGTCCTTTCTGTTGTCATTTAACAGAACTATTTAGCCTGCTGAAAGGGGTTGTGTTTCGACCGCTGGTTGGTGGAGACATTTTGACTATATTCTGGACCTGCGTTGTCGCGTAATGCGTCATATGACGCGCCGCGTTAGCGCATCCGGAAGTCATCCGGGGCGCGCAGCGCGTAACGTAAGCATAACAAGTCATGTGACTTGTTAATAAAACTTTTCATTGGTTCATTTTACTTTTCTTATTCTAATGATGAAAGCCTTGGTCATATCACCTAAAAATTACGCTTTTAATTACTTCCGAACATTATTTTCTCTTAAATATATGTTATAATGTTCCAGGCTAATGTACTTTCCCGGAAATTTTACAACTGTCCTGCAAGTAAAATATATTCTTTTTTCGAGAAAAAGAGCGTTTCTTCGTTCTATGACGGAGCCGTTGAGCAAAAGAGGGTCGACCTGCTGTCTTAGTCGCCGATACGCCTGAATATGAGATTCTTATCGATCACTTTATGTTGCAGGAATAGAAAACACAACAGCCCTTGACCATTTATCTTTACTGCGTTCCTTCGTATTATACCTTTTACCCTTCATGTAATTGGTCTGCTTTATTTCACTTGCCTTTTAATGATTCTAAAACAGTGACTATTATTAAAAACTTTACCAATGTATACACTACTACCATGTTTTCTTTTAAAAACCTTTATTGTGAAAATTTCATTATACAAATACGAGCCTATAACCACGTGGGCCTGCCACGGAGCAAACTGTAATCGTATATGATGAATAGACATTTACACTGTAGAGGAACGTAACGGGCGGGCCATTAGGTTGCAAAAACTAAGGTGTCTAACAGTTACGGAATCGGTGGACGTACATTTTATAATTAAAATACGACAGGGCCAGTTACAATAAAATTATCTAGATATACATTTGCGGGCAAGTACCATGGGTGACGTTAATTCGAATTTTCAACAGTACAGTAATCAATAACACATCAGAACTTAATATCAATAGGGATGTCGAAATATTCAATCAATTCTCGTCCCCGCCCGCCATGTGCTTCAAAACTGCATACGTATCTCGTGATTTCAAGGTTCTGCAACCAGTACACAACAAGGAGTTACGAGTCCCATTTATTCCGGCGCCATTTTGGGCGAGGACGGGCAGGTCCAGGATATAGTCAAAATGTCTCTACCAACCATCGACTATGATGATGTTCATATGCTGTATTTATTAGAGTAACACTCATCTGCCCACATGAAATTAATTTACCACAATCTAAACATGTCATTTTAATCTTTCCAAAGTTCTTCTAAATATTTGGGACCGTTTCCCTTGCCTCTGAAGCTCTCAGTGCCACTTCTTTGATGAATGTACTAGCAGGTCAGGGGTTCTCCTCCAAATCTCTCTTTTATGCAGCACTATAATTAATTGGTGCCACCTCTCCATATGACGATGCATGGTATAGTTACCACAACTATATATTTTTTCGGTTCCTCTGGAGAGTTCATCGTGGCAGATGAAGCGTGTAACATACCGGGCATTTACCTTTTTTTGCATGTACAGGAAAGGAAAAAAAAATCGAGCGTTCGAGTTCTTAGGTGTCCCAGGGCCATTTTAGTGGACCAGGCCCAAATCCAAAGAACAGCTATCTCACAGGCTAATGGGGCGACCCACGCCGAGTTTCAGCATTGTAGGATGACCACACAAGTACAGCAACTTGCTAGACATCACCTCGGTGCCATCCGGATCTCGGCGCCCCACTGCAGATGAAGTGCCTCTCAACTATGAAACCACCACGGTGACATCCGGATCTTGGCGCGTTGTGCTACCTTCGGCCTATTCGCACATCGGTCCGCTACTGACGCCATCTCACAGGCTAATGGGGTGACCCACGCCGAGTTTCAGCATTGTAGGATGACCACAACAACTTGCTAGACATCACCTCGGTGCCATCCGAATCTTGGCATCTCAACGCCTAGTGGTATCTTCCATACAGAAAATATTGTTACGCTGCCTTTGGCCCCATTCGCACATCAGTCCGCAACTTAGACATCACCTCGATGCCATCCGGATCTTGGCATCTCAGCGCCTTGTGGTGTCAGTCAGAAAATATTGTTGCGCTGCCTTTGGCCCCATTCGCACATCAGTCCGCTACTGACACCATCTCACAGGCCAATAGGGCGCCCCACGCCGACTTTTACCATTGTACGATGGCCACACCAGTGGCACAACTTCCTAGACATCACCTCGGTGCCATCCGAATCTTGGCATCTCAACGCCTAGTGGTATCTTCCATACAGAAAATCTTGTTACGCTACCTTTGGCCCCATTCGCACATCGGTCCGCAACTTAGACATCACCTCGGTGCCATCCGGATCTTGGCATCTCAGCGCCTTGTGGTGTATTCTCTTCAGAAAATATTGTTGAGCTGCCTTTGGCCCCATTCGCACATCCGTCCGCAACTTACACATCACCTCGGTGCCATCCGGATCTTGGCATCTCAGCGCCTTGTGGTGTCTTCTACTCCGAAAATATAGTAGAAAATATTGTTGCGCTTCCTTTGGCCCCATTCACACATCAGTCCGCTACTGACACCATCTCACAGGCCAACGGGGCGCCCCACGCCGACTTTCAGCATTGTAGGATGGCCACACCAGTGCGGCAACTTACTAGACACCACCTCGGTGCCATCCGGATCTTGGCGCGTTGTGCTGCCTTCGGCCTATTCGCACATCGGTCCGCTACTGACGCAAACTCACAGGCCAACGGGGCGCCCCACGCCGACTTTCAGCATTGTTGGATGGCCACACCAGTGCGACAACTTACTAGACACCACCTCGGTGCCATCCGGATCTTGGCGCGTTGTGCTGCCTTCGGCCTATTCGCACATCGGTCCGCTACTGACGCAAACTCACAGGCCAACGGGGCGCCCCACGCCGACTTTCAGCATTGTAGGATGGCCACACCAGTGCTGCAACTTGCTGGACACCACCTCGGTGCCATCCAGATCTTGGCGCGTTGTGTTGCCTTCGGCCTATTTGCACATCGGTCCGCTACTGACGCCGCCTCACGTGCCAACGTATTTTCTCCTAATTTTACACCCTATGCCGCATAACAGGTCATGTGACTTGTTTATAAAACTTTTCATTGGTTCATTTTACTTTTGGTTTCCTAATGATGGAAGGCTTGATCATGTGACCTAAAAACAACACTTTTCATAGGATGAAAACTTTTTTTTTTCCCCAAACGATGAAAGCCCCACCTTGTTTCTGGATGTTTCAGACTGAAGCTGGCGTCAGCATGAAAGCACCACCATCTCGTAGCTCAGTCGTGGTCATTCCGCGAGCAATCATGGCAGCCGCTCCCCACCAGAAGCCTGCAGGAGTCGGAGCCCCCAAAACTTTTGATGAATTCTCAAGGCGGAGGGGACGCTTTCGAGAATGAGGTCCAAGACCTAGCAGACAAGCGTCCGATTTCCAAGGTGTCCCAGGGCCATTTCAGTGGACCAGGCCCAAAAAGGAAACAGCCTGCCGCCATTTTGAGAGTCCTGTGACAGCCGCCTATCGCTGCACCGCAAGAGTGGGCGCAACTCAGCTGAATTGCGGCTTTTGACACAGTGGACCAAAAACGGACGGAATGGCAACTGAAACGGTAAAGGGGCGCCCCACTACAACAGATGACACTCCACCTGGAGAGGCCCGTTCACGCCGCCTCCCCCGGGGCGCTCCACGCCGTTATTCGGAGCAGCATTGTAGGATACCAAAACCAGTGCGGCAACTTACTGGACATCACCTTGGTGCCATCGTTCTGCTGCCTTGGAACTATTCGCGCAACAGTTTGCTACTGATGACCCACCCCCCGCGACGCCCCATGCCGTTATTTGCTGGGTGGCAACTTACTAGACATCACTTTCGTGTCATCTAGATTTCAACGCGTTCTGCTGCCTTGGAACTATTCGCACAACAGTTTGCTACTGATGACCCACCCCCCGCGACGCCCCACGCCGGAAATCTGGACGTTGTGCTGCGTTGGGACTATTCGCACAGCCGACCGCTACTTCGTTGTTTTTCCCTAAAAATGTTTATATGTTATTACTATTTTTGTTTTCTTGTATATATTTATAAATTATTAAAGTTTTATAATCTTACTACTTTGTCGGAGTGCTATATATTTTTAATGTGACACATAATTGTAAAAACTTTGATGTACAAACAGTCATCCCTGGAATCTTCCGCTTCAGGCTCGGTCCCCTCCCCAATCACAATACAGGATGGTTTTCAGATAATAGCAACGCTTCTGCTGTGACGAATCTCATCGAGTGTGGGCCTTGATCTACTATAACTCCTTTGAAGAGGGGTGATTCTTTACAGCTGTGGCCATAAACTACATCTGCAGGGCTAGCTGATACCCTAGGACCAGCCTGGACAATCGGACACAGAGGAAAAGGAGTGTCAGAGGGTGCGGTAGTGAATAGGGCGAAAGGGAGGTGTCGGGCGGGCACAGGCTGTGATTCTCAGGGAACAGCAGCGCAGATGGGGGAGGTTTATTACCCATGCATAAGACAGAGAGCGGGGGTGACCACTGCCTGGGGGAGATGTTTGCGAGGGTGGGGAGCCATGCTAAGGATCGACAGCGTGCACAGAGTGGGTCTGGTCAAGGCATCTAAAATGGCTGCCGTGCACGACAAAAGTGTGGCATTTGAAAAAAGACAAGATGGCGCAGACAATGTTTTTCAACACTTCCTGATTTCCTTCGAATCGAACGTTAACAGACGTTGGGGCATATTACCAAAGTTAAGCGATATTTATCCCTAACGATGCTTAGCAACGATTTTTTTACCGTCAGAAATTATCGCAGATAAACCTTGCTATTATCAAGGTTTATCGGAAATACGATAAAAAACGACCGCAATGCATTAATATCGCTGAAAACTCAGCGATATTCATGCATTACCGAGCTAATGCTCTTAGCCATGTTATCCACCTCCCATTGGATAACATGGCTAAGAACTGCTCAGGGCAGGTGGTAGCTTTTAGAGATATTCGCCCTTATCTCGAATATTTCCAAAAGTTGATAATAGGAGATAGCGATGTTAGCGACTGTTTCCAGTCGCTAACATCTTGGCATGCCCACTTTGCATGTCATTAGTGATAAATATCACTCACATGCAAAGTGGGGCCCAAGATGGTCGCTATCTTCTACTAGCCGTCGCTAACTGGTGTTAGCAACAGCTAGGTAATACACATATAATTTTATCTCCGCGAAGCGGAGCGCTGTTACAGATATATATCTTGTTTCTGAACGTTAATTTCTCAAAATGCACTGAAGCACATATATTGAGACCTAGCAAAGGCACATCGGGCTACCAGTCCCTACAATTTTGCCAAGTTTCGTGCAAATCCATTCAGCTGTTCGATCCTACCGAGAGACAAGATGGCGGCCGCTACGGACTGTTTGGAATGTTTACAGACACCGGAGAGCCAATCCGCTTCGCTTCGCAAAGCTCCGTAACGCGAAAAGTACGCGAAGCGGTGCGCTGTTACAGATATATACCTTTTTTTGAACGTTAATTTCTCAAAATCCACTGGAGCACATATATTGAGATCTAGCAAAGGCACATCGGGCTACCAGTCCCTACAATTTTGCCAAGTTTCGTGCAAATCCATTCATCTGTTCGATTATTATTATTTTTATTTTTTTTTGCCCCGCGGGGCCCTTTTAAAACCTCCACATCAAACCTAGGGGGTGAGCGACAATGTACTATGCCCCCTTATGGTCATTTGCCCCTTCGCTTCGGCCTCCTCTTGTCTCTCGATCCTACCGAGAGACAAGATGGTGGCCGCTACGGACTGTTTGGAATGTTGACAGACGCCGGAGAACCAATCAGCTTCGCTTCACAAAGCTCCGTTGCGCGAAAAGTCCGCGAACCAGTGCGCTGCCCGGTCCGCTGTTACAGATATATATCTTTTTTTAAACGTTAATTTCTCAAAATCCACTGGAGCACATATATTGAGACCTACAAAAGGCACATCGGGCTACCAGTCCCTACAATTTTGCCAAGTTTCGTGCAAATCCATTCAGCCGTTCGGGCTAAAAGTGAGGCCAACCGCCCTATGGAAAACTCAATGTTAAAAACACGTTTTGGGACCCCCCTTTTTTCTCGGCCCCCCCTTGACGAACCCCCCCCAAATTTTCAAGGGCTGCTCAGAAACAAAATGTGCCATTTTCCTGAAAATTTCAGCCAATTCCGTCCACAAACGCCAAAGTTATTAGACATAGAATTTTCAAAAAACCCATAGAGAAAAAATCCTAACTATATATACCTACTGGCGACCGCCAGTAGGTAATATATATACATATATATATATATATATATATATATATATATATATATATATATATATATATATATATATATATATATATATATATATATATATTCACTGAAAAAACCATAGGTTATAGACCATATATAGTTAGGAATTAGCATTTAAAAAACCTTATTTTACTCACACAAAACCATTGAAATTCCATATATAGTTAGTTGTACTAACTATATATCGCGCACCCGCAATCCACTGCTGATGATGTCACATATTACATCATTCATGACATGGTCAGTGACATCACTGATGACATCACTGATGACATCACTGATGACATCTCAAATGACATCACTGATGACATCACTGATGACATCTCAAATGACATCACTATTTACATCACTGATGACATCTCATTTGACATTACTGATGACATCACTGATGACATCATTCATGTGATAATACGATGAAGCTCTTCAGACTCTAATATAACCTTAGATACAGTAAGTGTAAACAGACACTCACAGACTGTCACTCATCCATAGAGTTACACACACACCTAGTCAGTCATGCAAAGAATCAATCACACATCCATTTTCTCAACTATACAGTTATACACACCTTACTTATTCAAACATATACTAACACATATTTACTCTCTTATACAATCCCTGATACAAGTTCACAATGATCCATACAGCCACTCACACATTCACTGGCTCTTATGCACAGTTATTTATATATGTCAACTCTCACATGTACTGTGTTTTACATATGTACTTACTTTTACATGTAGCACTGAGATATCCATTCACTCAGCAATACACTCATGCACACAGTCAACCGCCCATACAGCTGTTTCCACATGCACTTTTGAACCCATACATCTAGTGAATCAACTGCTCACACATCTATGCACAGAGTCATACACCTCCCAGCCACCCATACACACTCAGTCTCCCATACAAATACGTAGGCAACCAATCAATAACGCATATAGTTAATCATATAGCTAATGATCAACACATGCAGCAGTTTATAGAACAACAGACATAATGATGCACAAATTGAGACAGTTTAGTCACTAACCCATGCACTCAGTGAACCACATTTAACCACTCACTCATACAGTCAGTCATGCACCTACTAAATCCTTCATCCAGACACTTATACATCCACTCATTCTTCAATATGTAAGACATATTTTAACTTTACAGAATTATACAGTCACTGGATGTAGTCATCAGTGATGTCATTTGAGATGTCATCAGTGATGTCATCAGTGATGTCATTTGAGATGTCATCAGTGATGTCATCAGTGATGTCACTGACCATGTCATGAATGATGTAATATGTGACATCATCAGCAGTGGATTGCGGGTGCGCGATATATAGTTAGTACAACTAACTATATATGGAATTTCAATGGTTTTGTGTGAGTAAAATAAGGTTTTTTAAATGCTAATTCCTAACTATATATGGTCTATAACCTATGGTTTTTTCAGTGAATTTTCAAGGTTTTGTAAATGCTAATTCCTAACTATATATGGTCTATAACCTATGGTTTTTTCAGTGAATTTCATTGGTTTTTTAAAAGCTAATATCTACAGCTGTAAAATGTATTCTTCTTTAAATCCAAAAATATATTTTATATGTTTATTAATAAATTTTTTTAAATATTTTTTTTGTTTCGCTCCCGGTCCGCTAACCGGGAAGCTTCCCGTTAGCTCAATTCGATTCCGCGATCCGGTCCGCGAACCGGTAACAAATCAACATAGTGACGGTATCGCGTTGCCGCGTAATGCGTCTTATGACGTACTGCGTTAGCGCACCCGGAAGTGCCCCGGGGCGCGGACCGAGGCGCGAAACGCAACTCCCCGGAAGCGATCCGCGGCGCGAAAGCGCGACGTATCGCGTTGCCGCGAAATGCGTCTTGTGACGTATTGCGTTAGCGCACCCGGAAGTGTCCCGGGGCGCGGACCGAGGCGCGAAGCGCAGCGAACCGGAAGCTAACCGGGGAGCGTTCCGCAGCGCGTAACATGAGCGTTAGAGGTCATGTGACTTGTTAATAGAGCTTTTCATTGGTTCATTTCACTTTTAGTTTCATAATTATGGAAGGCTAGGTCAGGTGACCTAAAAATAACACTTTTCATTGGTTGAGAAGTATTGTTTTTTCCAAATGATGAAAACCACTCCTTCTTTCCTCACTCTGACTTTCATTATTGTGAGAGGAAGACCTATTTTGCTTCTTGGAAGACCTATTTTGATTGTATGAAAATGGCTTCACTGATTGCTTCAGCTGGTGCACCCCCACCACCACCTCCACCTCCTCATGGGAAGAGAGGACCACCTCCCCAGGTGGTTACCAACACTGAGGAGGAAGATGAAGAGATGGATGAGGAGGGAGAACAACCACAATTCTTAGAAGAGTTGCCCCGGGTTTCAAGAAAGAAACCCAGTTTCATCTGGCAGTTTTTTTCCATCCCTCGTGGCCAAAAAAAGGTCAATGCCAGGTACGCAACATGCCTCATATGCAAGGAACAATTGTCCAGAGGGACGGACAAAAAATACAGCTATGGTAATCATACCATGCATAGGCACATGACGAGGAAACATCCCCTAAATTACAGCCGGGCGGAATTAAGGGATATGATGGACAATCCTCGACCAACTCCTGTGGCGAGACCAACAACATCGGTTTCGTCATCACCAGAGGAGGCACGGGAAACTGTGCCAAATATCCAACCTAATTTTGGGAACATGATACATTTATGTATGCGCTGTCGTGCATTATTAGCTTGTGGCAACATGAGCATCAATGCACTGAACCTGGCGTATGAACACCATGATTGCCCTAACCGCCCCCAGTAATTTTTTTTTGCTCCTGTTGAGCCCTTTTCAACGCCTGTTTTTTGTTGTTTCCCCCCCCCAAAAAAACCAAAAAAAATATAAAATCGTTCAAAAAATACAAAAAAAACAAAAAATGTTCAAAAAATACAAAAAAAATATAAAACAACAAAAATATTAAAAAAAAGTTCTTTTCAGAACTACCTTCCCTTTCCAAAAAAATTGCTACAATGTTTAGCACTCTGGCAAGCTCTCTTTCTTTTGGTTCGCTCCCGGGTTAGCTTCCCGGTTCGCGTACCGGGCGCTACCCACGCAAAAAAACAAAAAAAAAAATTTTTTTTTTTTTGCCCCGCGGGGCCCTTTTAAAGGCTCCACATTAAACCTAAGGGGTCAGGGAGGATCTACTATGCCCCCTTATGGTTATTTCCCCCTTTGTTTTGGCCTCCTCTTGTCTCTCAATCCTACCGAGAGACAAGATGGCGGCCGCTCCGGACTGTTTGGAATGTTTACAGACGCCGGATAACCAATCAGCTTCGCTACGCGAAGTTTTGGTACGCGCCCCGGTCCGCGAACCGGGAGCTGCCCAGTCCGCTGTTACAGATATATATCTTTTTTTAAATGTTAATTTCTCAAAATCCACTGGAGCACATATATTGAGACCTACAAAAGGCACATCGGGCTACCAGTCTCTACAATTTTGCCAAGTTTCGTGCAAATCCATTCAGCCGTTCGGGCTAAAAGTGCGACAGACCGCCCTATGGAAAACTCAATGTTAAAAACACGTTTTGGGACCCCCCTTTTTTCTCGGCCCCCCCTGGACGAACCCCCCCCAAATTTCCAGGGGCTGCTCAGAAACAAAATGTTCCATTTTCCAGAAAATTTCAGCCGATTCCGTCCACAAACGCCAAAGTTATTAGACATAGAATTTTCAAAAAACCCATAGGGAAAAAATCCTAACTATATATACCTACTGGCGACCGCCAGTAGGTAATGTATATATATATATGTATATATATATATAGCTGTGTCTGTAGCAGATGTGAAACTGTAGATGGTTTGATTTGTTGTCAAATGGACTGTATTTCTCCACAGAGGTGGTATTTCGAAAAACAGCTTCGAGTTGTCCAAACTTTTCAGCAAGCCAATAAGAAAGCTCATTCTTATTTTGCTTGCCCATCATAGAATTAATCATTAATGGACTGATGATTACACCACCACGTGCTGGTGGTTACGGAGCAACGCCTGGTGGTCCCTCCTAGAAGTTGCGCAATATGAACTGAATAACAGCTATATGCACACGTAGTAGTGAAATATGGAATACGTGTAGTTCTGCGACTGTACCAGTGAGATGTTGGGTGTGGGGTATACCCAGCCAAAACAGGCTAAGTGGCCCAATGTCTCGATAAGGCGCTTAAAGGGACCAGTGTTATTGGGTGTGGAAGGGTGCTATCAAACCATATTGCATGTTGCCAAGCCGTAGCGGAACATCCAGAAACCTATAAGGTTGAAAATTCTGAGGCAGGGCCGTGGCAGTATACGCGTAAAACAATTGATCTGTTCCATCGACCACCAGAAATGTGACCCAGGAATAAAAGACCATGTAGCGGTAAGCTGCATCTCGCTTATTTTTGGTGTTGAAGTGGAAACCAGCATCATGGATTCCATATTGAGTCAAATATGCAGTGACCGGTGCGCGGTTAGGAGGTGCTATGGCAACCGCCATTATCAATAGTAGAATAACAACCTATGAGCATCAGCGCAATAATGGGTAAAAAGAGAGAGAAAGACCTTTTTAAAATTCAAGCTTATAAAACCTATAAAATTCGACAATATCGGAGACTACACCGTCACAACAGTGTCCAGAAACAGAAGTGAGGGCTTTGTGGACAAGCACTACTCAGGAGTCTCGCAGATAAGTACCAGACCAAACGTTGGCGGCGCCTTGTTGCCGGGGACTCTGCACATACACAGAACTATACGCAGGAAAACTGGACTTTGGTGTATAGGGGTTGTACCTCCCTACCACCTTAGTTCCCAAATTTTGTACGAAGAAGTCTTTCCAGTCACAAGGTAGGTGACGCCTCCTTTTGGTGACAGTGTGCATGGCCATCGACTCCACAGTGACTCACCTATCCATCCCCCCAACCAATTAACACTTGTCGAGGGACATCTACTACAATTCCTCCCCATTTGGTAATCCATAACTACAGACAAATGGTTGTTAAGAATTCTCCAACATGGTTTTTGTCTCGGGCTTCCCACCAATCCTATAAACATTCCACCACGTTCTCACAAAATGGCACCAGAACATTTACACCTGTTCAAACTGGAAGTCCATTCTCTCTTGCTAAAAGGAGCCATAGAGTCTGTTGCGTTGAAATAGCCCTGTATTTTCTAATCCCCAAAAAGGACGGCTTCATGAGACCTATTCTGGACCTCAGAGAACTAAATCAATACATACTGTCGGAACATTTTCACATGGTGACACTTCAACAAGTGCTCCCACTACTACAGCAGGGCTGCTTCATGTCTACTCTACACTTAAAAGATGCATTTTTCCACATTTCAATTCACCCCGCTCATCGCAAATATGTCAGATTTGTGATAGCGGGTCAACATAACCAATTCAAAGTAGTACTGTTTCGAGTCACCACTGCTCCCAGAGTATTTACCAAATGCCTTTTAGTAGTTGCAGCTCATCTGAGAAGACAGCACATCCATGTCTTCCCATTCTTGGACGCATGGCTCATCAAAACCAGTACTTACCAGAAATGTCTCCAACACACTCAAGCCACAATACACTTGCTACACCAACTAGGGTTTACAGTAAATGCGTTTTAGTCCCATTTGCAGCCTTCATAAACAGACTATTCTGGGAGCCACCATAGACACTCAAAGAGCTCTAGCCTCTCCCAATGCAGCCAGAATTATCAATATTTAGTCTCTTCTCACGAAGTTTCAGCTCAACCAATCGTTACCTACAAGAGTCTTAATGCAACTGCTAGGAATGATGGCGTCTTGCATCTTAATTGTTCCCCATGCATGACTTCACATGCGTCTCCTTCAAGAATGCTGAGCAAGTCTGTGTAACCAGTCGCAAGGTCAAATGACTGATCTAGTGTTGGTAGATGGCCGCACCCATCGCTCTGTGCAGTGGTGGAACCCACAAAATTAATTCAATGGGCAGCCCTTCATCAACCCTGTTCCACAGAAAGTGCTAACATCAGACGCATCGCTCACTGGTTGGGGTGCTCACTGACACGATTACACAATCCAAGGATTGTGGAGTCTAAAGCACTAGTCTCCATATAAATAACCTAAAACTTGTAGCAGTGTTTCCAGCGCTCCGAGCCTTTCGAATTCACCTCATAGGCACATCTGTCCTAGTCCACACGGACAACATGACAGCTATGTATTCTATACAAAACCAAAGGGGGTCAAACTCTCCAACTGTCACCCCCAGCACAAGCCATTTGGAAATGGGCTATACACCACAACATTAATCTCCTGGCATAACATCTTCCAGGAATAGACATTCAGTTTGCTGATCTTCTCAGCAGACAGAAGCAGCAAATCCACGAGTGGGAACTTCATCCTTCTGTTCTCCTCCCCTACTTTCAGAAATGGGTATTTCCTCACATTGATCTGTTCACCACAATGCAAAACGCAAAATGCCCATGCTACGCCTCCAGATTCCCACACCCGCTCTCCAAAGGCAATACCCTATGGATGTATTAGTCGGGGATATTTGCTTCTCTTTCTCGCCTCTCCCAGACATTCCTGCGGTAGTTCGGAAGCTCAGGCAAACATCCCTCACACTGATTGTCATAGCGCCCACATTGGCCCGTCAACCCTCGTTCACCACCCTGCTCGAACTGTCAGTAGTTCCACACCAAAAGCTGCATCTCACCTCCTAGTCTCCTCACTCAGAGCCATGGAGAAATCAAGCATCCAAATCCCTAAGAACTCACCCTGGCGATCTGGCTCCTAAACTCATAGTTTAGTTATTTACAATTACCACCAGACTGTACGAATATCCAAAAGAGGCTAGAAAACCTACTACTCGGGCTTGTTATGCAGTAAAATGGAAACGGTGTGTTATCTATTGTAACAATATCAATCCTCTTGATGCTTCTGTGCAAAACATTATCTGTTACATTTACAGCAGTTTGGACTAGCCTACACATCTATTCACTTACATCTAGCAGCAGTAGCTACATACTTACAAAACAGACATTTATCTCTCTTCAGAGTACCAGTGATTAAAGCCTTTATGAAAGGATTAAAAAGAGCAATACCACCAATAATCCCACCTGCACCAGCGTGGAACTTAAACATAGTCCTTACAAGGCTCATGGTACCACCATTTGCATCAATGCACAGGTGTCCACTACAAGTCCTCTCATAGACGGTTGCTTTCCTCATAGCAATAACTACACTAAGGACAGTTAGTGCGCTCCAGGCATTAACTATACAAGAGCCCTTCTTTTATTCACAAAGACAGAGAGGTTCTGTGAACCAATCCTAAATTTCTCCCTAAAGTAGTTTGTGCCTTTCATATCAATCGAGTTACCTGTTTTTCTTCTTAACCTGATTCTGTAGCAGAACAAGCTCTACACACACTTGTTGTTAGAAGAGCTCTACTATATTATGTGGAATGAACAGTAGAATTTTACAAACCAAAGCAGCTCTCTAGCGCTCTCTGCACCACACAAAGGCAATCCTATATCTAAATTAGGTATTGCAAGATAGATCATGAAATGTATCCAGGCATGTTATGTGAAAGCAAAAATAACTTTGCTAATACCCCCTACAGCGTATTCCACTCGCAAAGTAGGCCTTCTTAGGGAATATTCACCTAGCTGACATCTGTAAGGCAGCAACATGGTCTACAACGCACATATTCACCAAACACTATTGTGTCTGTGTTAGCGAGGCAACAAGCTAATGTAGGCCAGGCAGTACTTAAAACACTGTTTCAAACAACTACGGACTAGCCACCGCTTTGGGAGTATACTGCTGTATAGCTTTGCAAACTATGTGATCTACAGCTCACATGCCTCAAACGGATAATGTTACTTGCCCCAGTATTGGAACTTTCATAGATTCCCATGCTTTGTATCATTCCCCGTCTCGGAAATAACAAAATACCATAGTAGTAGGTACAAAAGAGAGAGGAAAGGCCTAGGCCTCATTCCCTTTTGTAGCATATCAGCCTCTTTTTGTAAAAGAGACCAAATATTAGGCATCAGCCAATCAGAAGAGCCTCACCCCTGGAACCTTCCTGAAGGAATCTCAGAGCCTCAGATGTTCTACCGCACGTTGTGCTAGGGAGTCTCCATTGAGCTCTGCTCTATTTTCAACTCTTTCAAGTAGATTTCTACAGTTTTTTCTTCAGGATTTCTTCAGTTCTACTTAAAAAATCTCTCCTTTTCATCAGGATGTCTGAAGTTGAGAAAAAGAAAGCTCTTTTCAAGCCCTGTTCCACCTGTGGGAAGAAAAGGCTGTTTGTGGAGGACAAACACAAGGACTGCATTTACTGCCTTTATCCGGATCACAAGGCAGAAGACTGCAAAATTTGCCGCACTCTCTCCACCAAGACCTTGAGAGATCGTGCTGGAAGACTGCTTACATGGCTACAGAGGCAAAAGGAGAGGAAACATGGAGCTTCCAGTGATGAGGAGGAATCGTCTTCATTTACTTCCTCAAAAAGGTCAGTGAAAAGGGGTAGAGGTTCCCCATCTTCCTCTGTTGGGCGCCCCTCAAAGGCTTCAAAAAAGACCCCCAGAGAGTCTGATAGCCGGGGTTCAGAAAGCTCCCCCCACCGCAGTGGGAAGGATAAGGCAGAACTGGTTTCGCCTCCTAAGGGTGAGAAGACAGACCCAGCCTTCAAGAAACCCTCCTCACATTCTTCAGAGAGGAGTTCTAAGTCCTCTACGACGAAGACATCGGTGACGGTGGGTCCGTCGACTAAGAAAACAAAACCCAAAATTCAATTGGTCCCGTCGACGGGCTCGTCGGCGGGAGAATCGTCGACGAAAGCTTCGTCGTCGAAGAAGGTAGCGCCGACGGCAGCGTCGACGAGAGGTACGACGACGACATCGTCGACGAAGACGACGTCGACGGCTTCATTGACATCGTCGACGAAGAAACCATCATCGTCGACGGCACTGACGACGGCGTCGACGACGGTGGTGTCGTCGACGAGTGCATCGACGACGACAACAATATCTACAACGTCGGCGGGCTCGTCGACGGTGGTGTCGAGGACGACATCTGTGATTCCAATATAGTCGACGAGAATATCTCCGGTGTCGACGGAACCATCGACGATACTGGCTACGGAGAGACGAGTGACGATTTCTTTAACGAGGATCACTCCGGAAATGACATCCCCGGGAAAGGTGACCACTTTACCGCCAACTTTGTTGTTGGACCAAGGAGAATCTGAGGAAGACGGACAGGATGCTTATGACTATGCCAGTAGCCCGTCTCAGCTGCTAATCAAGAGTCAAGAGACAGATTCGGATGGGGCATACGACCAAGGAGAAGGAGAATATCATCAAGTGGCCCACTCTAAGGGCTATGTGCCACAGGACATGGTTTCGGTACCTACAACATTCCTGCATCACCTCCACAAGATGCTGCAGGACTATAAGTCGAAAGCGGAAAGACCAACACCACGTAGGTCTGCTCCTTCGACACCAGTCAGAAACCCCTCTTCTGTAGTCCCTTTGGTACTTCCGGCACGGACGCCACCTCCGCCGCCGACACCTCAGGCTCCGTCAGAGCCAGCCGATGACCCGGAGGGGGATGATGATGATGAATCATCCGATGGTAACCAAGACTCTGATCATGATAGGGATGAATATGATGACTACATCATCCCAGACCAAGGTTCACCTCATCAGGACTTGGTAGATTCACCTCCTGCTGACATCGGCAGTTTTCACCAGCTGATGGAACGTGCAGCGGGAAGATTTAAGCTGGCAATGCCCGCGGAAACCACGGAATGTTTCTTATATGACTTCAAAGAAACACACCGCAAAACAACAAGATCGATTCCAATTGTGGATCATTTGTGGGATGAAGGTTTGAAAGCTATGAAAAACCCAGCGACGGTGGTCCCGGTGCTACCGCGTCTGGATAAAAAGTATAAAGCACCAGATGATGGACCTGCAGCGCTAACGGGCCATCCAAAACCTGACTCTGTCATCTCACAGGCAGCACAGAGGAAGTCGCGGAACCCCTCTGCTCCATTAACGGCCCCTCCTGATAAGGATGGGCGACGACTTGATAACACGGGCAAACGGTTTTCATCGATGGCTAGCCTACTAATACGTGCCTCCAATGCTTTGGCGATATTAGGACGATATGATCGCCAATTATGGTGCGATGTAGCTCCATATCTGGAACTCCTTCCACCGGAGTCACTGGCGGAAGCGAAGAAGACTTTACAAGAGGGTGAGGCGGTCTCTATGGAAATTATAGACTGTGCTATGGACATCGCGACAACGTCCTTTCGGGCGTTAGCAGGAGCGGCAGTGTTAAGACGCCAAGGGTGGCTGAAGGCGACTTGGTTTAGACCGGGAATTCAGAACAAGGTCCTTGATCTGCCCTTTGATGGCGAGGCCTTATTTGGGAAATTAATAGATGATACTCTTCAAGAGATAAAAAAGGACACGGAAACAGCCAGGTCGCTAGGTACCCTCCAGTATCGAAAATCTCCCTTCAGGGGTTCGAGAGGCAGAGGAGGTGGTTATAGAGGTTCATACCAGCAACAGCAGCAACGCTATTCTTCAAACAGCTCAGGATACCAACAAAACCGCCAGTCGTACCAGCAAAGACAGGGCCAATCTTCGGGTTACTCGAGGCCTTACAACAAGGGCAAGCAGGCTGCCCGTGGACGGGACGCGTCCAAGCGCCAATAGCGCCTCCTGGCTCTGCCTACTGTTCCCTCCTCCAAGAAATCATCAGTTGGAGGCAGGGTGTCCAAATTCCTTCAAAATTGGTCCAAAATAACATCGGACCGTTGGGTGATCAACATTATAAAACGAGGACATACCTTGGAATTTATGGAAGTCCCTCCACCCAGCCCCCCGGCAGCCATTCCATCCAAACATCTGCGTCTCCTAAAAATCGAGGTACAACAAATGCTCCGCAAAGGGGCGATAGAGCCGGTCCCCTCCAAACAACGGGGCCAAGGTTTCTATTCCAGGTTCTTCCTGGTGAGAAAGACGCTGGAAAAGTGGCGCCCCATCTTAGACCTCAGGGAGCTAAATACCTATCTCGTCTTCCTATCTTTCCGGATGGTATCCCTACAGGACATATTGAAGATGATCAGCCCGGGGGATTTCATGGCCACGCTCGACCTGGAGGACGCGTACTTCCATGTCCCGATTCACCCAGCACACAGAAGGTTCCTACACTTCACAGTAGCCAAGAGCCATTTTCAGTTCAGAGTTCTACCGTTCGGTCTTCGCTCTGCCCCAAGGATTTTCACGAAGTTGCTGGCACCGGTGGCAGCTTTTCTGCAAAAGAACCACTTCCAGGTCTTCCCTTATCTGGACGATTGGTTACTGAAGGCCCCGTCCAGAAGGTTAGCGCAGGACGCTGTGCAGGCTTGCACCAATCTGTTCAAGAATCTGGGACTCACTTTGAACAGAGAGAAATCCACGCTGTTGCCCTCAAGAAGAGCACGGTTCCTAGGAGCAATGTTAGATTCAAGGCTCTCTAGGGCTTTTCCTACTCAAGAGAGGATAGAGGAGCTGCAACGTTTGGCACGAAACCTTCGGGGAAAAAGGTGTCTTTCTGTACGCAGCTACAAGGCGCTGCTAGGGGTGATGTCATCATGTATTCCCCTAATTCCACACTGCAGGCTGCGGATGCGTCCCCTGCAGGAACAACTGGACCTCCAATGGAAACAAGTGCACGGATCGTTCGAGGACAAGGTGGTTGTCACTCGAGAGATGAAAGAGGCAGTGATTTGGTGGTCACATCACGACAATTTGTGCCAAGGTCTATCCTTCGCAAGCGTACCATCTACTCAAATACTGACGACGGATGCGTCATTGGAGGGATGGGGAGCAGTGATGCAGGATCTGCAGGTCAGCGGCCATTGGTCTCCTCGCGAGCAAAAACTGCATATCAATCTGTTGGAGCTGAGAGCGATCAGGCTAGCTCTTCAAGCCTTTCTTCCGCGACTCCAGGGTTCACAAGTCCTCATCAGGACGGACAACACCACAGCTATGCATTATGTGAACAAAGAGGGAGGAACGAGATCACTCCTCTTGTCGCGGGAAGCTCAACAGATGTGGGAATGGTCAATTCTTCAGAGAATTTCACTAAAGGCAGAGCACTTACCAGGAGTGCTGAACGAAGGCACCGACAGACTGAGCAGGTTATCCTCAGTCAGTCACGAGTGGGAACTAAAACAGCAGGTTCTGGATCTACTATTTCAGATATGGGGCACACCGGAGGTGGACCTATTTGCAACGCCAACCAACAAGAAATGCTGGTCATACGCCAGCAGGTTCCACCATCAAGGCTCATTGGGCAATGCCCTGTCGTTAGCCTGGACAGGGAGGTTTCTCTATGCGTTTCCACCAATTCCCCTGATTCCACGCCTCATCAGGAAGATGAAAACGGAACCATGCAAAATAATCCTGATAGCCCCAGCATGGCCGCGACAATTTTGGTACACAGAACTACATCTGCTGTCGCTAGTTCCTCCATTGCGGCTGGAGGAGGTTCCGGATTTTCTGACCATGTCCGAAGGACAGGTTTGGCATCCAGACCCAAGATCATTACACCTGACTGCATGGCTCGTGACCAGCGAGAATTCATGAATGTCCCTCTTTCCAAGGAGATCAAGGACATCCTTTCCCAGTCAAGAGCACCTTCAACAAACAAGACATACAGATTAAAATGGAAAAGGTTTTGTATTTGGTGTAAGAAGGAAAAGGTTTTACGTCAAAACCTCAACAGATCTTGCCTTATCTACTCTCGCTAGCAAAGTCTAATCTGACCCATTCTACGATCAAGGTCCATTTGGCGGCAATTTCCAGATTCAGGAGAGCTGACTCTGGTCCTTCATTGTGGTCTTCAAGAATTGTCAAGCAATTCCTCAAAGGCCTGTTCAGGGTCTATCCACCAGTGAGACCTCCTCCTCCAACTTGGCATTTGAACTTGGTCCTGGCTCAACTGATGAAGGAATCATTTGAGCCAATTCACCGCTCAGACCTGAAATATTTGTCATGGAAATTGGCCCTACTCTTAGCCCTGACATCGGCTAGGCGAGTGGGAGAGTTGCAGGCCCTTACTATCCAGGAGCCGTTTTTACAGTTCAAGAAGAACACGGTCATCTTGCGGACGAACCCAAGATCCATTCCTAAAGTTCCTACAGACTTTCACTTGAACAAACCAGTAATTCTAAAAACATTTTTTCCAAACCCAGTCACTCCAGCGGAGAAGTCATTGCACACTCTGGATTTACAACGATGTCTTAAATTCTACTTGGACCGTACCAAGGAATTTAGGAAGACTTCGCAATTGTTCATCGCCTTTGGTGGTCCAAGCAAAGGTCTCCCTCTGTCCAAACAGGGGATCTCCAGATGGATTTCAAGTGCTATTCTGCATTGCCACAACATAGCAGGAAAACCTCTGGTGGGCAGGATACGTGCTCACTCAACGAGATCAGTGGCATCCTCAACGGCCCTCTTTGCGGGGGTACCTATAAAAGACATTTGTAGGGCTGCTACCTGGAGCAGCGTGCACCCTTTCACTAAGCATTACTGCTTAGAGTCATTGCAGCAGGATGATGCAGCAGTGGGCCAGGCTGTCCTGAGGAACCTCTTCAAGTGATTGGTGAGCTTTCCTTTCTATCCCACCTTCCAGTGGTAACACATTTTGTGATTTCATTTGTGATGATATACGGTACTTATTTACAAAATGTGTTTACTGCTTGCTATTCTGATACAAAGCATGGGAATCTATGAAAGTTCCAATACTGGGGCAAGAAAACAAGTTACTTACCTGTAACTTTGGTTCCCCAGTATTGTTAACTTTCATAGATTCCCATGCGCCCACCCACCTCCCCAGGGAAAGCTCAGCCTTCAGCAAGTAGGGTGTCTTTCACACAACGGCTACGAAAATCTGAGGCTCTGAGATTCCTTCAGGAAGGTTCCAGGGGTGAGGCTCTTCTGATTGGCTGATGCCTAATATTTGGTCTCTTTTACAAAAAGAGGCTGATATGCTACAAAAGGGAATGGGGCCTAGGCCTTTCCTCTCTCTTTTGTACCTACTACTATGGTATTTTGTTATTACCGAGACTCCCATTCCGACGACGGGGAATGATACAAAGCATGGGAATCTATGACAGTTACCAATACTGGGGAACCAAAGTTACAGGTAAGTAACTTGTTTTCTTACCCAGTAAGCATCTGTTCTTGGCATGTAAAGCTGTAGATTCACATGCGCCCACACGCCTCCCCAGTCTCTTGTAGTTGTTGCAGTTCTCAGTTTACATACATACGCATGGACAGCTCTATTCTACACTTACTAACTCCATTCTCAACCTCTGCGGGAGAACAGTCTAACAATGGGGTCAATGCCCATGCGCACTATCACCGAAAGGAGGAGTCACCTTACCTCGTGACTGGAAAGACTTTTTCGAAGAAAACAACGTGTAAACATCCGGACCCAACGCTAGATGGCAGGAGTATGCAATGCATGTGGCTCTACAGCTCTACATGCCAGGAACAGATGCTTACTCAGTAAGTAACATTATCCCTTTGTAGGGTTCCCAGAGTGAGCCAAATGCGCACCAATGGAATTGTTCTTAGAAAAATGTGTCAAACACTTTCTTAAACCAAAAGGCCTGTTCAAACTCTTTGCTATCGAGAAAGCGCATTGTGTGCTGGCAATGATGTCACCTCATGGTGCACCACCCAGTACACTGATTGCATGAATCCCTAATTATAAAGACAGAGACCCGTTACTGCAGTGGCTCAGTAAAACAGGGGACACAAAATTTGAGAACCACAACATCCGAAAGTCCCCTGGGTTATATACAAAATGTACAGGGTTTAAGAAGGAGCTTCCCTGTGGTCAAGGCTGAGCTCCGAGCCATGAATTTGAAATACATGTTCCTCTTCCGAGTCAACCTAAAAGTGCTACAGCAGGGGAGGGCCAACTTCTTCACCACACTGGAAGAGGTTTGGGCTTGGCTGGTGTGCAGGGCTGGAGTAACACACGCTCTGACTCTTCTCTGACCTGAGAGGGCCGCAAGCAGATAAGAAACTAAAAGACACACATACAGTGGAGTGGCAACACCATAGTGCACACCACCATTTGGCTGGTGACTCAACAGTATGGCACATTGCGAATAGAAAAGAAACCCATGGACACAAGCTTGGCGGGTGAACTCTGTGATGGATGGGGGACCCGTACATGGGCTGATGGACAGCGCAGAGATGCCCCTGGGACACGAGAGTGAGAAACAATGGAAAGGATACAGAAGAGAGAGACTGGGAATACTCGAGGAGATAACAAGATAAACTGCCTGCCTTACCAAGACTTGGAACAGAAAGTAATTGTCAAACGACCACACCAGTGTGATGGGACCAATACTCTACAATAATGTATTTTTCATAACGGACAATGCCAACTGCAGTGAGTGGAAGTCATGGACTGGGAGACGGGCGCAACACGCTATACCAGCCCTTTTACCCTAGATGGTACAGGTCTGCTGAGCGGCCCACTACCAGGGGATATCTTACTGGTACCTGTGACCTCAGCAGCACCATGGAGGCCACACCTTTCTGCGTGTGTGAGACCAGGCAAGTAACAACTGCTAGGACTGCTACGTTTCATTGTTTACCTGGGAGCTTTTAATCCACTTGATCATTCAGGTGGCAACATAGAGAAACACAAGTTGAAGGTTTTACATAATGTTTCTTCAGGACGCAAAAGTTCACTTATGACACAGGAGACCTGCAGGTCTAAAGTGCGATGAAAAATGGAAGGTTTGCTCCAAGTGGATGCAGGCAGAGGGACCTAAGATTATAAAACACTCTTCACACTGAAACTGATCACGTGGAATGTCCGAAGCTCGAATGGTTATGTTAAAAGACATAGGGTTCCCTCCTACATCAGAAGATACACTGTCCAGATAGCGTTTCTGCAGGAAACACACATAATCATAGACTAAGAGAACATAGTGCGACATAAGTGGATGGCTCACTTGTTGGTAAACAGACGTCCAAGGATATTTTCATAGTCTGTGATCAAATACTACCATACATCAGTGTCCCCAGCCCACCACTTGGGAATATTAACTACATACTGGACGGGGCAATGGATAGGCATCACACCGAGGGGCAGCATGAAACCGGGCAAACTCAGGCAGATAACGTGAAATATAGGCTGCATGGATGACTGAATGGATTTCAATTAACACACAAAGGAATTCTCATAGCATTCCACAGTGTATAATACCTCAAGACTTGACACACTGTATATATAAGAGATACAGTACCTGGGCAGAAGCCTCTGAGATCATTCTCCACTCATTCTCCACTCCTTTCTGCGTACAATAAAGAAATGCACAGAGCAAGGATACGACCGAAGTGCTATTGGACAAAACTGACTCGACCACTGAACACGACACTGAACAAACAATACATACACCGTAACATGGGAGAAGTATTAAGCGAAAGTATACTCACACACAGACGGGACGGAAGTAGAACCGGCGGTGAGAACTGGACAAATATCGTCCGCTTGATTGTCAGCCCTGAAGAAGTTGTTTGGGATACTTCCCACGACGAAACACGTGTTGGCTGGGCAATTTCGTGTGAAATAATGGAACAACAGAACTCCCAACAACTTATTTATTTTTTTTTTTTTTTTTTTGAAGACCTTTATTGTAAGTGCAGTATTACATGTGCGGGCCTACAACCACAGGGGCCGGCCGTCGCTAATACAATAGAAAGTAATCGACATTGCATTTGTACACAGCTTTCAGCCGACAGCCCAGAGGCACGGCAGCGATTCAACATTTCGTCGCGACGGAGCCAAATAGTGGCGTAGGAAAATTGAAGGTCGTACTATTTTAATTATATAGAAACATATTAAAGAAAAAACAACACAAACAAACTAAAACAAGAGGCAATGCAGAGCAAGTCCGTCCCGGGGGGGGGGGGGGGGAGGGGAGAGAGAGTCATAGCAAGCAAAGAGACAATGACAAGGAGAAAAAAAAATGGGAGGGGGGGGGGGTCACCAGGGTAATTGGGCATGTAATACTAAAAACTGTACAATATCGGAACGTCAGGTCATGGGGATTGTGGCAGTACCGGGACCTCTACAAACGGGGGGTCACAAATCTCCCCTCGATATGAATTCCATTGGTTCCAGATCCTACCCCACTTTTTAGGTTTACCACGTGCAACATATACCGTTTTTTCCCTGAACATGCACCAGTCCATATTTTCTTCCCAAGCTGAAGACGTGGGTGCCCTCTGAGATCCCCATAGCTGTGCAATGTCTCGTTTTGCCACCATATTTCCAAGAGTAGCCCATTGTGTCTGTGCCACAGTGTAATCATTCGGCTCCCATACATTCACCAGACAACGGCGAGCCTCAGGCAGCAAGGAAATTCCCGTGACTTCTTCCATAATCACATGCACACGGTTCCAGAACACAGTCACAGCCGGACATTCCCATATAATATGTAGGAAGGTACCCAGCGCACCGCAGCCACGCCTACACATACCATCCGCAGAGCGACCCATACGAATCAGATGGGGACCAGTTACATAGACACGGTGTAGGATCTTCAGTTGCACCAGTCGGAGACGAGCCGGGATTGTGACCTCTTTGGGGGAGGATACCGCTGCCTGCCAATCTTCATCGTCCAATTCCAGACCATCGGCAGTCCATGCCTCACGGATCCGCAGAAGCAGATCCGTTTGGTCGTTGATCAGTTTTTTGTATATTAAAGATATGGTGCAATCAGGGATATGGCCATCTAGCACCCTATCTTCGAGAGGGGAGGAGTCCGGAATGATAGTTCCGGTCGGGAAGAGTGCGTGTCGGATCTGCATAGAACGGAAATGCTCCCTATCACTAAGTGCAATTTCCGATCGGAACTCCTCAAAGGTCTTAATCCCATCTTTGACCCATAGATCCCCAACAGTACTGATACCGATAAGATCCCACTTCTCGAAGCCCTTCGTCGTCCATAGGCTACCCAACCTTTCCGCCGCATAGAGCGGGGTCGCCGTGGTCAATTTGTCAGACCATCCCATGGCTGCGTTCGCACTGTTCCACACCCGCACAGCCACCCCGGTGGGCCCTAACAAAGCCAGGCGGGTCGATTTAGAATATAGCGCTCTGTGGTAGTTCCCACCCGGCAACTGCCATTTAACCATTTCAAACGCGGGATTGGGCGTTGGGCCATAAATGGCATGGTTAATAGCACTCAGTTGGGACGCCCAGTAGTAGCGCCTGATGTCCGGCAATGCAATGCCCCCGTCATACCAAGGCGGAGTCAATTTCGCTAAGGCGATACGAGGACGACCGCCCCAAACTAATTGCCTCTGTAGACTCTCTACCTCGCAGAAGTATCGAGCTGGTACAAGAACGAGTGTATTCTGGAGGGCGTAAAGGAACCGGGCAGGGACATCATCTTAAAAAGGGCAGCCCTTCCGAGCAGGGACAACGGCAGGCAACTCCAAGCCGCTACATCAGATTTAAGCCGGAGCAGCAAGGGGAGTAGGATATAAAAATCCCTAAGTATTTAAATCCAGTCTGCGTGATAGGTATCGGGCACGTGTGAAGTAATGGGATAACATCGTTAGTGAGCGCATAGATGCTGGATTTAGCCCAGTTAATCACCAGGCCAGAGTTATTGCCGAACGAACGAAGAACATCGAAAAGCACTCCCAGCGATTTCCGTGGGGAAGTGAGGTACAGCAAAATATCGTCCGCGTAGAGCGATATACGATCTTCAAAGTCAGGGGTCCACCTGATTCCCTTAAGTGATGGTTCCCACCGCAGCCAAGCGGCCAGGGGTTCCAAGGCAAGCGCAAACAGCCGAGGAGACAACGGGCAACCCTGTCGTGTACCTCTCCCGAGCACAAAGGACCTCGAGACCCTACCATTTACTACGACCTGAGCGAGCGGCTCCTCATATAGAAGCCTAACCCAACCGATAAACCCAGGGCCGAACCCAAACTTCGCCTGGGCGGCCCATAAATACGGCCATTCCACGGTATCAAAGGCCATCGTGGCATCCAAGGACACCAAGATGGCCGGCTCACGTAGGGACCCTGCCCTCGCCAAGACGCCATGAAGACGACGCAAGTTGAGTGCGGTATTGCGGTGTGGAATAAAACCAGACTGATCGGGGTGTATCAATTCACCGATCACCATTATTAGCCGATTAGCCAATAATTTCGCCAAGATTTTGGGTTCGGCGTTTAAAAGCGATATCGGTCTATATGAAGCACATAGATCCCGGGGTTTACCCTCCTTGTGGATCGTTACTATAGACGCAAGTCTCTGGTCTCGGGGGAGTGATCCTGCTTCCCGCGATTCCAGGAACATCTCGCGTAGATAAGGCGCCATTGTGTCCGGACGTACCTTGTACAGTTCAATGGGGATACCATTCGGGCCCATGGCCCTACCCGAGCGGATGGCGAGCGCCACTTCATCGTTGGAAAATTTCGACTCCATGAGCTCTTTGTCCGAATCTGATAGACCGGACAAAGCGATATCCCTGAGTAACTGATGCAAATCCTCCTCCGGTCTGTCCGAGACTGGTGCATACACCCTCTGAAAATGACACGTGAAACTCTCCGCTATATCCACTGGATCGACCACCCGCACTCCATCAGCATTCTCCACCACAGGCACAACACGACTCGCCCTTTCTTTCTTATCCAGCCAGGCAATCAACTTCCCCGCCTTGTCCCCCACATCATACAGCCGTCCCCGCTGCTCCCGGCTCATAGCCTTGGCAGCGTCCGTCACCAGAGCTCGGTAGTCTGATTGTTTAAGGTGCAGAGCATGCCGTTTCTCTCGTGTGACACCAGCCTCCAACTCTCTCTCCAAGTCACCAAGTTCAGCCTCCAATCTCTCCACCTCCTCATTCTTCCTTTTCTTAGCATTAGCAATCAGAGAGAGGGCTTGACCACGGACCACATTCTTGAAGGCCTCCCACAATGAAACGGAGGATACTGACCCCACATTCTCGATAAAGTACTGATCAATGGACTTGACCACACCAGCCCTGATTGTAGGATTACGGAAGTGCCAGGGATTAATCGGGGCCACTCGACCCTCCGCCCCGAACTGAGCATCAATGGAGAGCCACACTGGAGAGTGATCAGAGATGCCCCTGGCTAAGTGTCTAATCTCCCTCACCGAGACGGCCTGTGCCGCCGGCACAAGTATGTAGTCAAGTCTGGCGAGACTCCCGTGTGCTCCGGAGTGAAAGGTGTACTGTGCCTGTCCAGGGTGCATCAACCTCCAACAATCTACAAGCCCCAGTGTCTCCAAGAAGTTACCCAACCAAGACTATGATCTCGCAAGATCGCTAGGGGGGCTACGATCCTCTTTGCCACGAACCACCGAGTTAAAGTCTCCGCCCACAATTAGAACACCCTTCAGAAGTCCCAACACCACCTCCCCTAGGTCGGCAAATGTCGTAGTTTGTAAACCAGGTGGGACATATACAGAAAGTATGGAGATCGCCTTCCCCTCCCATCTGCCAGTGACGACAGCATAGCGGCCTCTATGATCGAGAGTGGTCCCGTCTATCGCCAGGGGGAGGGAGTTCCTAACCTGAATCCCCGCCCCCCTCGACCCGGTGGTAAATCCAGAATGGGCGACCAAACGATACCCTCGGCAGTTCATTGCATGACCTGTATTACCAATCAAATGCGTTTCCTGTAACAACACCACATCAGGGGAAAGACGTTTCAGAAACTGCGACACAATGCCCCGCTTGATCCTATCTCCCAGGCCATTGACATTCCAACTGATAACCCTAAGCCCTCTACCCCCCATCCCAACAGTAAGAATCAGCTCCCCCCTCCAGTGAAACAGACATTAGGATCGAAGTGAATCGTGGTATATTGCCTCTACACCTATCAACATCAAACAAATTTCCCCATCCCACCCCCAGAAAACCCCCCCGAACATATCCCCCCACCCTGCACCCCTGCGATAGTCCGAAGAACCACCCCAACTTGCAGTGTGCCTGTCGCCCTCACAAGAAACTAGTTCTACAAAAAGAAGAAAAACCCCAGAAGGAGAAAGAGTTCCGTACCCCCCCGCCACCTCCGGGCCCTACAAACATATGGATGAACATAGAAAGCCATCAAACCACTGCTGCAAAGTCCATTCCCTGCGTGTGCCAGTAGTCACATCTCACTCCTGGTCCTGCAGGCCACTCCCTGCGCCCTCCGATTGATCCGGGTGATCTCAACGCAGTGGTAAAGAGTCCAGCCAGTCACTGACCACCTCAGGTCGGTCAAAAAAAAGTGTTCGTTCGTTATGTACAACTCGTAGTCGGGCTGGAAAAAGCATAGAGTACTTCACACCCATGTCCCGCATCCTCCGCTTGACCCCCATAAAGCCCATCCTCTGCTTCTGAACTGCTTGGGTAAAATCAGGGTAGAAGCTGATGGTGGCGTTCTCAAATTTCGTGGGGCCAGTAATTCGCGATGCCTGTAGAATGGTGTCCCTGAAATTGAAAATCCTGGCTATTATGGGCCTTGCTGGAGCGCCTGGCTTATGATCTCCACCGGGAACACGGTGGGCGCGCTCAACGGCAAAAAAGTTACTGAGGCCTTTGGGGTCTAGATGGTTCAGTATCAGGTCCTCCACGAAGAGATCTGTGGTCATCTCAGAGGACTTCTCCGTACCCCAATAATGCGAACATTGTTGTGCCTAGCACGGCTCTCGGAGTCCTCCAGCCGGCGGGCGAACCAGTCGTTAGCGGAGCGTAGATTACGGACCTCGGTTTGGAGATCAGACATATTGGTGGTAAGGCTGGCGGTCTTAATGTCTAAAGACTTGACCCGTTCATTGGTCTTCGCCAGATCGGTCCTGAGCAAGTTAACGTCGATCGCCACCGTATCCAACTTCGAGGCCAGCATCTCATATTGCTGGCCCATGGAAGTCTGAATTCCTGCAATGGCGCTCATGACGTCTCGCAAAGTCAGTTCCTCCGTCGACCCAGAACCATCCCCGATCTCATCCGGAGGCTTGCCCGCACCACCGGGGGATCCTTTGGGACGAGTGTAGCGGTCCATGATATTTGATTGAGTGGCTCCTCCTCGGTGTGTGACCTTGGTTGTCCGCTTATCGCTGTCGGGCTTGCCCGCCATGGTGTGCCGCGCGCCCCTGAGGGCCCTTTGAGACCTGGTATGAATGGCTCTTCTTCAGGTCAATCTCAGAAAAGTCCAGAATACGAAGTGCGGCGGGCCTGCGTATAAGCCAGGGACGGACCTCAGGCAACTGAAGCGAAATGGAAACTGGGTTCAGCCCAGAGAGTCCAAAAACGAAACCGAAAGTACCCCGAGGGCACAAGACAACCTCCGCTGGCCGTTGTTATTCAATTACGTCCCGGGTACGTTGGGGACCCGAGTCCCAGGCTGCTCCCCGGTGTAGGCCGTCAACTTCCAAACGGAGTAAGTCCGGTTCCCGGCATCCAAATCAAATCCGGAAAAGAGCATTTGAGTCAGCAGGGTCGTATCTTCTATAACCCATCATCTGTGGCAGGATTAATGACAGGATATATGCGGGAGGCGGCGAGGGTCTCGGGAGCTCTAAGCTCACGCGACCATCTTGGATGCGCGCTAAGCTCCTCCGTCCCAACAACTTATTATTTAAAAGGCAACAACAATAATTGATCTATCTGAAAGAAAAAGGTTAGTATTAGATTCCTTACCTTAGAATATCCCCAGGCGTCAGTCTGGATCCGGAAACTTTTGCGTAGCAGTACCCCTGCGCGTCGGTAGGCGTCGTCTGCAGGCGTCCCCTGCGGCTCCGCGTCGTCGGCGTCGTGCGCCGTGATGACGTCGCTGGAGTATATAGACGCCGCCTCCGCGCGCTGACGTCAGTTCTTCTTTTTTCCGCGCCAGTTAGCGCAGATCCGAAGAGCAGTACTCCGGTCTTTTGACCAAGGTTTTTTGATTACTCTAACTCTTTAGGTGCCGGTAGGATGCCCGGTTTTAAAAATTGTGACGGGTGCGACCGCCTGATGTCGGTCACCGACCACCATCGACTCTGCCTCCGGTGCCTGGGCGCGGACCACGACGTAGAGTCCTGGTCGACTGCCGGGCCTTAACGAGTAAGGCTAGGCGGGAGCGGTCCCGCAAGCTACTCGAGCTCCGGATGAGGAGTTCCTCATGAGGGCGCTGTCTCCTCCGGCGGGGCCTATGGCGCCTGCGGCCCGGTGGTCCCGTCCGGGGGCCCGAGCGGTTCGGGTGCTCCTGCCCCGGCGCCGTCGGGTGCTCCGGCCCCGACGCCGCCGTCGGGTGCTCCGGCCCCGACGCCGCCGTCGGCTCCGGCCCCGGCGCCGCTGGGCCCTTCAGGGTCGTCGCCGGCTGGTCAACCGGCCTCTCCGGCACCGATTCCATCGGGGCAACCCGTGGTGCCGCCTCTGCGCGGCGCCGTGACTCCGACGCCGGTTCCGGCTGGCGTCGGGGCTCCGGCGCCGGCTCCGGGCGGCACCACCCCCATTCCCTCTCCAATTCCAGACGCGGAGTCGGACCGGCGTCGTCCGACGCCGAGTCCGGCGCCGATGGGGCCCATTGACCCCGAGGAGCCGGTCTACATCGTTGAATCCGAATATGGGGATGATGAAGATTATGGAGAGGGTTGGGAGGGGTCTGAGGACCCTCTGTCACGCGAGTGTCAGTACGACGTGGACTGGACAGGTGACTTGGGTGATGCCAGTGGTCTGGACGAATCTCCTAACCCTGGTTTTGTCTCGCCTCCCACTGTGGCGTCAGAGGCTGGGGCTGCTTATTCTGTGGTGCTGATGAGGGCTGCCAAGGCCTTGAGCCTTGAGCTCCCCATCGCAAAAGTGAAGCCTAACATCCTCACCGAGGTCTTCAAACCGCAGTCATGCCCACAGGAGCCTCTGCTGCCGTTTAATGAAGCCTTGACGGACGTTCTGTTGGGCACGTGGTCCATGCCCGCTTCAGGTTCGCCTGTTGATAGGAACGTTGTCAGGCGCCACCGTCCGTGTTCGGACGACCCTAAGTTCCTGTCCACCCATCCCACCCCTGAGAGTCTGGTGATCCAGGCCTCAACTTCCCAATCCGCGTTCCCGTCGGCCCCGCCCGACCGGGAATCTAAGAGGTACGACCAGTATGGCTAAAAGGTCTTCTCGTCCCTGAGTCTGGGACTGCGGTCTTGCAACACCGCATGCCTCTTGGGCCGCTACACCCACTCTCTGTGGGATACGGTCGCGGAGTGTCTGCCGCAATGCCCGCAGGAGGTACGGGACAAGCTCGGCCAGGCTATGGTTGAAGGCCGAGACGCGGCGAGGTATTCCATCAGGTGTGGTCTTGATACGACCGACTCGCTGGGCAGAGCGATGTCCACGACGGTGGCGATTCGTCGCCACGCCTGGCTGAGATCCGCCAATTTTTCGACGGATGTCCAAAATGCCTTGATGGACATGCCGTTCGATGGCAGTCGCCTGTTTGGCGACAAAGCGGACAACGCGCTTGAGCGCTTCAAGGACTCCAGGGTCACGGCCAAGTCCTTGGGTCTCTCGACCCAGCGCCAGCAAACGGGTTCGTTTCGCTCCTTTCGTGGCCACGGAAGGGGCGGTCCCACACGTGCTGCCAGCCACGCACCGCAGAACACTTCTCAACGCGGTGGCGGCCGTGGATTCCGCCGTGGTGGCGGTCGGGGACAGCGGCGAGGTCAGGCCACACCTCCCCCCGCAGCAGCCTCCAAATCCTCCTAGTCCGAGCTTTCAGGCCCATGTGACGCCAGTGGGTGGCAGGGTTCACCATCACCACTCCCGCTGGCGCACTATCACATCGAACAGGTGGGTGCTGCAGCTCGTCCGAAGGGGCTACTCCCTCCCCTTCGAGACCACTCCTCCAGCCATGCCACCGCAGAACCACCGTGTGTCGGGGGACCACTTGACACTTCTGCAGGAGGAAGTTACGGCCCTCTTGGCCAAGGGGGCCATCGAGCGCGTTCCTGGGCCAGAAGTAGGGTGTGGTTGCTATTCCCACTACTTTCTGGTACCCAAGAAGGACAAGGGGGGCCTGCGTCCTATCTTGGATCTACGGAACGTCAACGGCTTCCTCCGGAAGGAGAAGTTCAAGATGTTGACTTTGGCTCAGGTCTTGGCTGCTCTAGACCCGCTAGACTGGATGGTAGCGTTGGACTTGCAGGATGCGTATTTTCACATCCCCGTCCTGCCGGCCCACCGGCGTTACCTACGGTTCACGGTAGGCCACGAGCACTTTCAGTTTATCGTGCTCCCATTCGGCCTTACCAGCGCCCCACGGGTGTTCACGAAAGTGATGGCGGTGGTCGCAGCTCATCTGCGCCGGTTAGGGGTTTCAGTCTTCCCCTACCTCGACGACTGGTTGTTGAAGGCGGGCTCGCCCCAGACAGTCGTCCACCACCTTCAGATGACGGCAGACCTCCTGCACGAGCTGGGGTTTTCCATCAACGTGCCGAAATCACACCTGTGTCCCTCTCAAAAGCTCCTTTTCATCGGGGCGGTTCTCGACTCGGCGCAGTTTCGGGTTTATCCTCCGGAACGGCGGGTCCGGGATATTCAGGCTCTGATTCCCATCTTTCAGCCGTTATCCCGGGTCTCGGTCAGGTTGACGCTGCGGCTTCTGGGACTGATGGCCTCCTGCATCCTTCTGGTGCATCACGCCAGGTGGCGGATGCGGGCTCTGCAGTGGGACCTGAAGTTTCAGTGGGCCCAGCATCAGGGCAACCTATCCGACCACGTCCTGATCTCGGAGGGCACTGCGAGACAGTTGCAGTGGTGGCTTACGGACCGCGATTGGGTCAGAGGCAGATCCCTCTCCCTTCCCCAACCGGAGCACGTAGTTGTGACGGACGCGTCCCTCCAGGGCTGGGGAGGCCACTTGGGAGAGGCGGAGATCAGAGGCATCTGGTCTCCGGCGGAGTCCCGGCTCCATATCAACATGTTGGAGCTGCCGGCGATTCGCCTAGCACTGAAGGCATTCCTCCCCTTTGTCAACGGGAGTGTGGTGCAGGTGTTCACGGACAACACCACCGCCATGTGGTACTGCAACAAGCAGGGCGGAGTGGGGTCGTGGACCCTTTGCCAGGAGGCTCTGCGCCTCTGGCAATGGCTGGAACGTCAGGGCGTGACTCTGACGGTTCAACACCTGGCAGGTTCTCTGAACGCCAGGGCGGACGAACTCAGCCGTCGGTGCTCGGTGGATCACGAATGGCGTCTGAACTCTGACGTGGCGAAAGGCCTCTTTCTGCAATGGGGAGAGCCTTGGTTAGATCTATTCGCCACAGAAGAGAATGCGCAATGTCATCAGTTCTGCGCGTTGGAGTTTCCAAGACGGCACTTGCTCGGCGACGCCTTTCGGCGCGAGTGGAGTTGCGGTCTATTGTACGCCTTTCCGCCTATACCACTTCTGCCCAGAGTGCTGAAGAAGATCAGGCGCGACCGGGCCCAAGTTATCCTTGTGGCTCCGGACTGGGCTCGAAGGTACTGGTATCCCGAGCTACTCAGCATGTCAGTCGGTCCCTCGTTCCGCCTGCCCCTTCAGGAGGACCTTCTGTCGCAGCAGCAGGGGACGGTCCTCCACCCGAACCTGTCCAGTCTCCACCTCCATGCTTGGAGATTGAGCGGCGACAGTTGAGGCCATTTGACTTGCCTCCTGAAGTCTGTGATGTGATTCTGGCAGCCAGGCGTCCCTCCACAAAGTCGGTATACGCCTGCCGGTGGCACAGATTTGTGGCATGGTGCACAGCAAAGGCTGTGGATCCCCTTTCTGCCCCTCTCTCCGAGGTTCTCCTCTTTCTTCTCTCTCTTGCCCAGCAGGGCTCTGCTCTGGGCACTATCAAGGGCTACCTTTCGGCCCTTTCCGCCTTCTTATG